>NC_081427.1:40641152-41288339 GCF_949786415.1 Peromyscus eremicus
CGAAGCACACTCCCACTTTAATATCAGATATCAAACTGACGTGATCACACTCAGCTTTCCAGACCTTTTACCACAGTTTGCTAAATGACATAATACTGAGATCTATTCAGGTTTGAACACCTATGAGGCTCTCCCATGCTTTTAAGGTAGAGGAGGGGGTTAGTGGGGTAGTAGAACTACATGGGCATTGCTTCAGTTCATTGTCTCTCAGAACTTACTCTGAGTGGCCCCCTGCAGTTCTGAACGGTAAATGGAGTGCAACCTAGTCACCCAGCAGCGACTGAGCGCCCTGACTGAGGATGGGAACATTTAAACTGGAGGCCAAGAGGAAGTCAAGAGGAGGTCAGGTAGTACTAACCCCAGCAAGAGCAGCAGCCGCCATGATTTGGAAACGCGGCACCTCAGCAATCTGGCAAGCGCTCCGTAAGTATCATTTTGGATTTTTGTAATGATCCTGCTACATAAACATTATCCCCATCATTGTCCCGCTAAGCAAATGAAAGCCAAGAGAGGTTAGGTAACATTCAGAGCGACGACTGTAGGAGCCTCTGTTTCCATTGAGTACTAATTTCAGAGAGAAAGGAGTGAGATAGGCAGAGAGAGCAAGGAAAGGGTTAATATTATGGGATGAATCAAGTAGAGGAGCTGCTGTGAATTGCCCCCATAAGTGATGCAGCATGAAGATACTCTAAACCAGCGCCTAGGTACGTCCTGAGCTCACTCCAGACAGAAAGCACCACGTTGGAACAGAGGGCTTCATTTTGAAGGACTTGTTCTGTAATCAGTCCCTGCTCCCTCAAAATAGTCCCCCAAATAAGCCCATTGTGTGTCTGTGTGATTCCATGGCTCAGCAGCACTGTTTTCTGGCCAGCACGAGCAGTTTGATTCTAAGCAGAGTTCTCATCTACTGATCGACATCTGTAGAACAAAATGTACAGGGAGGAAAAGGGGGTGGTCAGGGGAACTAGACGAAGCTCTTCCCTACAATGCCTGTCTCCAGACTCAAAGTGAAGCAAGATGTTATCAAGTCTCTCTCTCTCTCTCTCTCTCTCTCTCTCTCTCTCTCTCTCTCTCTCTCTCTCTCTCTCTCCAAATAAGACTTGGAGAAGACTCTAGCTACCAGCTGCCTCTGAAATCTAAGTTATTATTTGAGAACCCCACTGAGCAGACATCATTCGCCCGATGTAGATCCAGGGGAGGCAAAACTGGCCTGAAGCAGCGGCATTTGGAAAAAAAAAGAAAGAAGAAATGGATTTTCCTAATGAGGCTTCCCCAAGCCACCATTTCATGCTGTAGCTGAAAGACAGACACCATCAAAGGATCTTGAGGTGCTGAAGAATCTCAGTGTAAAGAGGGGGTTAGATGCTAGCTACTTCATAACAAGGCTGTAGAAATGTCTGTTACGTTTAAAGAGTGGAAGCCACCCCCCCCCACACACACACACACCATGCACAGAAGAACTGTGTAATTACACAGATGACCAACAGATCCGTGGAGGCACACAGCATATGCAAAATCACACACACAGACTGAACGGCTGCATGTCTGCTGATGGTTAGGATGAATTAATTTCACAGCTTACTTCTCCTGTGGAAGATGACCTCCTTTATGCAAATGAAGGGTAAGAAAAAAAATACTCTGTCATCACAATTAAATAATACAGTATTAAGTCACTGCACAGCTTTAAATGAGCTATTGTGTCAGAATGATCTGTCTGTGGGTCATGTCTCTCCTGGAGGGGAATCCACAGTCTCTCGTGAAGGCTGTAGTGACAAAATACGAGATTTACAGGCTGAAAGAGGCATGGGATGTATTCAGATATCACTTTCTCTAATATGCTTTAAGACATAGCATAAAGATGATACTATCTAAATTAGCCGGTATGCCTTAAACCCAAGCTTTAAAATGGGGCTAGGAATACGTCAGCAAGACAGAAAGCCCACACGCTTGTTTTTTTTTCTTCCTAAAAGCTTATCAAGTTAGAGGAGAACATTCTTAACAGGTTTACACACACACACACACACACACACACACACACACACACACACGCTCACATCTTTCCTTACAACTGGAAATCCCGTCTGTTGTACTCAGCACTGAAAGACGTAGTAAAGCATCATTCTACCTTTCTGCTGATCGAACACAGGTGAGGTGCTGAAATCCATGGTAGCCTGTCTCATCGTTTACCACAAGAACGGCAAAAAACACCCAGGGCTCTGGAGAGGAGGAAACACCGTCTCATGCGCTGCAGCCAACACGTCAGTCAGCTTCAGCATGGCTGGCTGAGGCTCCTGTTGGAGAATTAAGTGTGCATTAGATCTGCAGGTTGCCTTTAAGGCCGACGTTGAAAAGAGGTAAAAAAGACTCTTCTTCTAAAAACCGTGGGGAGGAAGAGTTACTCCCAGAGCCCCACTCATCATCTATACTCATGTGTGAGTATTACACACCCCTCCCCCCAAAACAGATAGAACAGTCCAAATCCTAGAATAAAACCGTCCTCGTGGGGGTGCCTACCTTGGATCTGGGCCAGGAAGGCGCTGCAGGTCTCCGAGCCTCTACGGCTGGAAGGTTGCTTTAAGCCAATGGAAACCTCAATGAGTGAGTGAGGCTTCTAGGGGCCAGACGGAGCATGTGCGGAGCCGCCGGCGCAGACTGCGTTCGGGCTGTTTGTTCTTGGCGCAGTGAGAACTGCATTTGGGTCACGTGAGCAGAGAGGGGGGCCCTCTCAATGGAATAGGACGTAAATATTGTAGCGGGAGGCTGCAGGCCACGTGCCCTGCTGAGCAATTATGCCCTGGCGCTGCTTTTCTCCAGGCTCCCTGCAGTGGTCTCCTCCTGACAGAGGAGACTTGTGGGAGGGGTGTGGTGTTTGCAAGGTTGTAGGTCAAGGCTCAAGAGTCTGTGCTGCCAACTAAAAACAGTCTGCAGTCACAAGGGTGGGTGTTACTGCACTATGCACGAAATCGGACGGGTCACCAAATGGACACCTTTGGGAAGCAGCTGAGAAAATGGCAAATTCATCCGCTAGGCTCAAAAACCCGAGGTGGGGAAGTCTTGCTCTCTTTTGCATTCGATGGCACTCTTTACTGCCAAGTGAAAGCATCTCTACAGTTCATTCGTTTGTGTTTTTATAAAAGGAACACATTTCACTTGTGTTTTGGGCTTTGTATCTGTGTGTGTTTGCACATGGGTGTGGATACATGTGCATGTGTGCATATGTGCGTGTATAGACCCGAGGTTAATCTCAGGGATCTCTCTTCCGGGCCACCTTCGTTTTTCCAGATACAGTCTCTCCCTGAAACCCGTGCCTTGTCCACATGACTAGGCTGGCAGGCAGCAAGCCCTAGGATTCTCCTATCTGTGTCCCCTCAGTGATGGGGTTGTGACATCACCTGGCGTTTTAGGTGTCACTGATAATGACAAACCTTTTTTTCTTTTTAACTAACAAATATTTGAATTTGGAAATAAATGCAGGAAATAAATCATTTTTCTCTGAGGGTGGCTATATTAATCGTGTGTGTGTGTGTGTGTGTGTGTGTGTGTGTGTATGTGTGTGTGTGTGTGGTACTGGGGACTGAACCCAGGCTTCATATACTAAATAAGTGCTCTACCACTGAACTGCATTCTTAGCCCTTACAATTGTTTTGACACAGAACGATCTAACCTATTATCTGTGTTCTTCTGTAGGCAGACCCCTTTCTTATTTTTTGCCTCATATTTTCTAGGTGCCTATTATTTATTTTCCATAAAAAAAAACCTTGAAGGGCCTCATGTCCCAGTGACAATGCCATCACTCATCTATAAATGATATCATAGTCACTTAATAAAACCAGCACTCAGTCACTAGCACGATTATTCACTTCGTAATACTATTACTTAGTAGTACTGTTAAGTACTCAACAATGTTATTAATCACTCTCCTTTCCCATATGGGCTCCTTCCTTCAAAATATTCTGCATCATTTGATTTAAAAATACAAGCAGAGGCTGGAGAGAGAGTTCAGTGGGTCAAGCTCTTGCTCTAGCATTTTAGAGTTCGGATCCCCAGCATCTATATAAATGGTGGGTGGACGTGGCAGTCTGGCTGTAATCTCAGTGTTGGGAAGGTAGAGTCAGGACTTCGGGAGCAAGCTGGGTGGCTGGACTATCAGAGAGGTCTGATTTCAAGTGAGAGACTATGCCTCAACGTAGAAAGGGGCGTGCAAGCAAGGAAGACACACCCCATTTCAATTCTGGCTCCCACATCTATGTGCAAACATGTTCACCCACACATACATGTGACCCCCCCCAAACACATACACACATGCAGAGAAATACAATTAAAATTTAAAAATACATCTAGACACATGCTTAATAACCCAGTACTCAAATGTATTTCCTATCTCTTTAGTTTCCCAGCACCAATCTCTTATATTAATGATGTGGCACAACATTGGGGATTTTGTCTATTATTTTTCTCATTACTGAGACAAAATTCTTGAAAAAGGCAACTTAAGAAGGGAAGATTTATCTGGCTCACAGTTTGAGAGTACAGTCCACCGTGGCAGGGAAATCATGCTGGCCGGGGTTTGAGGCAATGTGCCACATTGCATCTGCAGGGAGCAGAGAATGATTATTCAATCTGTTATCCCAGACTATTGGATGGTGCCACTCACAATTGGTGGGTCTTTGTACCTCAATTAACCCAATGTAGAAACTCCCTTATAGACATGGCCAGCTGTTTGCCTCCTAGGTGTCTAGGCGTCTAGGCTCTAGATCCCATCAAGTTGAAAATCAAATAAATCAGTACATGAAGGAAAACTGCTAATTATAGTAGCAGATACCCAAGGAGGGGTAGCTTAAGTCCACTAAACTGGCAGGCATTGCTACCACTCAACCCCTAGGAAGAGAACAGTGAAGGGTTTAGATGACCCTCCCTCGAGTCGACTTGGGCATGCATTCCTTCACCACTACAGCAAGAATGCTGAGCTTCAGTCACTTCTAGAGGCACTGAGCACACACATGTGAGCAAGACAGGAAAGGTGCAGCGTGCAATGAGCTCCACGTGTGGGTGCAACTTCTGCTTTCAGCCATGCTGGAGCCACAAGGATTGGATCTGCCTCCTGCCTCGAACCCCTAGGACGCTGCAGTAACGTGGCTGAAACATGTTGACAGATGAGCTAGGTGATGCAGGGCGGTGATCCCGGGAGGAGATCAGCAGCTGACGACAGCCTGTTGACTCTCCAGCCCATGGCCTGGAGAGATCCAGACCATTGTATGCCATGGCTGGTGGGCTCAGTGGTCTGTAGAATGGTGCATGAAAGGATACCCATGTTCTATGCCTGAGAACCCATGAACATGACCCTGTTGAGAGAAGGAGGCTTAGCAGCTATAATGAAGTCAAGGGGCTCGATTTGAAAGCAACCTCAGTGGTTGGTATTGTTCAAAGGGACACTCTGAGGGAAGAGGAGGAGGACGTTAGGAACCCACTGTCTCCTGAACCTATGGGAGGAGTCGGGCTCTGCCAGCACTGTGACTTCAAACGTTTGGTTTCTAGACTACGAAATAATAAGTTTTTGTTGTTGCTGGAAGCCATTATGCTTGTGATAATTTTCTCATAGCAGCTTCAAAAAATTAACACAGAGAAGGACTCTCAAAATAAAATCTCCCCAAATGAATACATTTCTGTGTGAGCGTTTATCGTTACACAAAGCAAAGTATTAGGTATAGCCATTTTCATGTTGTAAGGCAGCGGCTGTGGGCTCATTCTGAGGAAAGACAGGCAGGTAGATTGGGAGGGACATGGCTTGAGTCTGTTACATAGGTGTGGCCTGGGCAGACTGCACAACTTTTTGGAGCTCTGCATTATAATCTGTTGCATGGGAACCCCACCCACTAATATCCCATGAGAATTCATGGTGACTATTATTCTTTCACCTTTCTGGGCTTCAAAAAATGTTGGATATTTTAAAAATTGTATTTTACAGTGCATTTTAAGTGAGGGCATAGTGTCCCACCGCAACCAAGATACAGAATATTTCTATGAATCTGAAAGTTCTCTAGCCCCTCCCCTGGCAAGCAGATACTCACAGCCCATTGGCTACTTTTCCTGTCACTGTAACAAAGTATCTGGCAGTTGGCAACCTAAGGGCAGAAGGATTTATTTTGGCTCACCGTTTCAGCCCATCGTGTTGAAAAAGATACAGAGAGTCAGGCATGCTACTCGGAGCCCCTGGTGGAGGAAGTGTGAGATAGTAGCTTATTCCACTGTGGCAGATCAGGGAGCAGAGAGAACAGGACCGGAAACACGACCAGGCTATAAGCCTTCATGGCCGCTCCTGAATGACCCACCCCTTCCAGCCAGCCGGGACACATGACCCCCTGTGATAGTCCACCACCTGGGGTTCAACCCTATAAACCTGTGGTTCACACTTCAGACTCAAACCATGGCAGCCACCCATGGCCTGTGGTAGTGCACCAACTCTTGTCCATAACATGGGAGAGGAAAAGAGGACGCACGGTCTGTGTGGCCATGCAAGTCCCGCTCTATTCTTCGTCTCCAGTTCATTCCTCACCACCCTTCCACTCTGTGCCCAGCACCTGGCCATGCTGGTCTTCCTGTTTCCGGAACGCCATACCCTTTCCTGTACTGAACATACTTGGTTATTCTGTGCCTTACCTGGTCCCCTTTACCCCAGCTCAGAGGTCATCGTTTCCAACAGGCTTCCCTGAGCACAACCACCCAGCCTAGAAGAGTCCTCTACTTCTCAACCAGTCACTCCCTTCTTCAGAACACTGCTTTATGAATTTAGAATGGAAAACATGCTGCCAGGAAGACAGAGCTTTTGCCCGCACTGTGATTGATACCTGTCTGGTTCAGGGTGGCTCAGACTATCCAGGGTGAAGGACCAGGTTTACAAATTCCCAAACCATTGGGGAATAACATGTTCTTAAAATGTGATTGATGTTCACTCAAAGTGTGTTCGGGTGCTATTATAGTGTGTGGTCATATACAGTATCCTCTAGCCACATATGGCTGTTTAAGTTAAAACTAAATTTAAAAATTCAGTTCCTCAACCACAATAACAACTGTGATTCGACAGTGTCATAGTTAAAACCAATTGCTCCATGAGAGGTGGGGAAGTGTTAGGAGGCAAGCCCCGGGGGTCGGGGAGAGTGAGGGGATAGAGCCAGTGGACAACCAAGCAACTTGGTGCTTCATGGGAGGAAACAACCCAGGTTCTAAAGGACAAAGAGTTAGTTTATTTTGCTTTATACCGTTTTTTAAGCATACCTTCATCATAACATATATTTTGTAATGACGCTTGAATTCACATAATTTGTGGACTTTGATCATAGTCACATCTATTTCTCTCTTGCTCCTCCTTCCCTCCCTTTCCACTCTCCAGAGATAGTGTTCCTTCTCTTTTCCTGTCACACATGCGTGCATGCACACACATTCACACATGCACATACACATAAAATACACATGTTCACACCCGCACATACACACACATACACATGTGCATGCACATGTACAACATACACATGCATGGACACACATATGTACATTATGCATACATACACACATGCACACACATACATACACATTCACACCTATGCATACACATACATGCACATGTGCACACACATGTATACACACATATGCACACACATACATTTACACACGCACACACATAGTGCACATGCACACACACATGCACATATGCATACATACACACATAGACTCACGTACGTGCACATGCACATACATCCTGTAGATGAGAGGAGTAGACATGTTGTTTGTCTTTCTGAGTCTGGTTTATTTCATTGAGCCGAGCATCTTTGGTAATGGATGGATGTTAGTGCATGATGCTGAGTCAAAGAAACCAGACAGAAAGGACCACATACTGAGATCCCCTCTACAAAGCACTCTTGGCAAAAAAACATGTAGACAGAGACTTCATGAGTGCTTTCCAGAGAGCGGGATGAGCTACATGGGCATGAGGGCTTGTGGTGCTAGAAATAGTCAATAGTCGTCGTGACGGTGGCGAGGGGCACACACCTCGTATTCACAAGCTCAGAGGACCTGGCACTTCAAAGGGTGAATGTACAAACACCACACTTTAAAGACCTGAAGAAATAAACAATATAATCTGTAACTTACCTCACAATGTCAACCCAAGTGTCAAAGCAAGTTTGTTAAAAGTAGAAATGATTGAAATTATCAGGTTTTAAAAAGTGAACACATAATCACTTTACTCAGATGCTTATAATTTATGGGATATGTTTATAGTTGGCAAACTAACTTTAAAATAGTAACCGCCGTCCTGTCTATGGCTTTTCACACCAGTTTGACCTTGCTCGAGTCTACGGCCATCTACCCTGAATGCACCTCTGACTTTGTTCAAGTTGATTTTATACACGGTGAGATAAACCTGTCGTTTGAGATTTAGGGGTTGCTGCAATGTTTTATTGCTGTAACTGTGTCTAAATGGCATCCTTGTCTTAGGGCCTGCTTCCGAGGATAAGCAAATGGTACTCTGCAGGTAATCTCATCACTAGGGAGATGGACGCAGGAGGATGAGGAGCTCAAGGCTGTTCTTAGCTGTCTAGTGAATTCAAGATCAGCCTGGGCTACTTGAGACTCTAAAAATAAAACAAACAAAAACCCAAATGGCACTTCTCCACCAGAGGGTAAACTCCACACAGGCCTTTGCATCTCTGTCTACCCCATGTCTCTACAGCACACACAGAGAGGGAACCGTGGAAGATTCAGTGAGTGACAGAATGTCTCTGAAGGACTTTCCACACCTAAGCTGAGGTCTTGTTCATTGACAAAGTGATATGAAAACCTATTAACTACTGGCCACTAGAAAAACCCACAGAAAGGACTTTCTGACGTCATCCTTGCAATCTCACAATGTGAACAAGAGGATGAGAATTGAGGTGTTCGGACGTGCTGGTGTGTGTGAACTGTAGTCTGACTGTGTGGCCACCACAGGCGAACTGACACAGGTTTTCAGAGGTCTATGTTTTACCCGGACGAAACCAGAGCACAAGCAATGCGCTCACGTAGAGGACGTATGAGCTGTGTGGGATGAGTCTATGTAGTGCCTAAGCGTGAGAGCCACACAACTGAGGGCTGAGGCCTCACTGCAGCCTGCTTCCTGATCCAGTTACTTTAGCTATAAATGAGTCACAAAATAGTATAAATAGTATGAAACAGTCATTCCATTGGGGCTGTTACAATGTTCATGAAGTGCTACCACAAAAGCAGAGTTTGCATTGGTCTTAAAGAAATCTTGTGACTATCTATTCAATTAAAAAAAAAAATAATAAAAGGAAAAGCCTGTGCATTTGTTACTGGTTTTAGAAGGATATGGCAATTATCTACCCATCTGTCCTTGTTTATGAAAAGCAGACTCAAATGAACTCATGGGGTAGGTTAATGATTTACAACACTACCAAGAAAGATCCATCTCTTCTAATAGATGAAGCTGCAACTTAAATGAATAAATGGAGTTCTCTTCTGGAAACTTTTCTAAGTCTATAAATTCTGAGAATGAATGCAAAGACTTTGAAGCTATTAATGCAGACATTTCAGCATGATATCTCTTGTTCCTTCTTTAATAAGTACACGCAACTTTATAAGGCATGGGTAACAAATAAGAATACATTAAATTCTATGGTAACAGGCAAATATTGTTTTTTTTTTTTTGCTAAACTTTTAAATTTTATGTAAACAAAAGCTAATGGCTACCTGGCACTTTGGTAAACATTTGGTCAATCCTTGGGTCAACATGTCTTTATTTAAAACTTACCATTGAGGTTTATGAAGCATAATTTTAATTATATTTCTAACAAATGTTGACTGTGTTCGTCAGCTCTCTGACGCTGACAAAATGCCTGAGGTAGACGCCAATGAAGAGGAAAGGTCTATTCTGTCTCACAGTTTCAGAGGTTTCGATCCATGGTCAGTTGGTGCCTTGGTTTGGGGGCCTAGGGTGATGCAGGAAAAAGTGTGAGAGAACACTGCTCATCTCATGGGGACCAGGAAACAAAGAGAAAGGAAAAAGAAAAAAATCCCAGTAATGTGACTTCTAACCAGCAGGCCTCACATCCTAAGGATCCCACTACCTTCCAGCAGGACACAAGCTGGTGACAAACTCTTCCATGTATGACACCCCCTCCCACCCCCCCACCCCCCACCCCCCCCCACCCCCCGCCCACATACATTTTTTTTTTGGCTAGTCTACCATGCCTGGATGAACTATGGAAACGAGGTTATGATAGCTGGATGTAACTAGGCTCACACTGGCTGGTGGGCTTTTCCTGTTACCATAGTATCCGTTTTCAAATCTCAAATAGATGGTTTTCAATTTTTTTTTTTTCATTCTCTGAAGTGCATTTGTTTCATTAGATTCCCATGGAAGCCTTGGGGATTTGCATCCAGTTATGTCTGGATTGTAGCCACTTCCTCAGATAGCCAATAGATTTGAGGGGAACACAGGAAGCAAATGTGAGAAAAACAAACCCAACCCACAGCACATTTGGAGACCTATGTGGACAGTGAATTTGCTGAACACCCCCCGAAGTGTTTGTAAGAAGTTCTAACTTGGACACACATCCTCTACTTCTATGTTTAGCTTGGTATTGACTGGTCAAGTTCAAATGAAGTCTTGTGGTGTGAATTAAGTTAGCATTGTGTAGAGGGATGGTTCCAGCAATGTCACTCCCCGACTCTGTCCATTCTTGGCAGTGTTAGGGTCCTAGAGAAGTCCCACAAAAGACTACCTGACACGATGCAATCAACAAAAGCATTTACTATCTCAAGAAGGTACCAGCATGCTGGGGCCATGCAGCTAACACAAAGGCAAGAATGGAGACCCCAAGAGACTCTTGCAGGCTCTTTTATACACATCTAAAGGAGTTCTAAAAGCAGTGAGATCATTCTACCTAGGATTGGCTTACCCAAGTGGCAATCACATTAGTACATTTCTTTTTTTTCTTTTTTTTTTCTTCTTATTTTCATGGGTAGATTTGTTTTAATACACTGTTTATTTTTATTTTTTTTGAGATTTTCATACAATATTTTTTTATTTTTTAAATTACACTCATGATATTCATTAATTACACTCATGATATTAATCACATTTGTGGACATTAGTACATTTCTAATTGGTTATGGCTAGCGGGGGTGGGGGGGGTCGGGGGGTGGGGGGTGGGGGTGGGCTAAGGCTGTATCTTCCATTCTTGGGCAAGTCTGGACAAGTCCCAGGCCTTGTCCTTATTTGGTTATTGCCTTGAGGTACCTAGGGTGGGGGGAAGGAGGTTGCTGCCGGCCTAGTATGAGCAATTCTCCCCATTATTACTGTCAGGGGCGTTGGTAATTGATTGCCCTTTGTTTGTGGACTGAGGCCTAGTTTTTAACTGAGTCATTAGGGGCCTGTCATGATATTTGCCTGATCCTCTCAGCAGCTCTGAAATATCCAGAACAATAGTTTGTCCTCCAGTTAATTTTTTGAGAGAAAGTCCTTGAAAGAAATGTAATTGAATTTCGCTCTCCAAAGTTTCTTGTAGAGTTAGGGAAGTGAATTTGGGGCCTGCTAAGGGTAATTAATGGACGAGGAGCTTGTGGGAATCCACTGGTTGATGTAGTTGCTAAGGAGACAAAATCTTACTCTGTGGAGTTAGACTCTGCCCTGTGGAGTTGCTGTGTGTTGTGGTTACAGACTGGGGGCTCTACTTAGGGTCTGAAATATATGGTTGTGCATTGTGTATTTTAAAGGCACTTCCTTCTCAGTAATTCTTTTTAAGAAACAGTACACGTGGTGAGTCTCCAAACTCGAGGCTGCAGGATGTGCGAACATTTGCCAGAACCCAGTTGTTAGCTTGACTACATCTGTATTCTTGGTTGTCAACTTGACTACATCTGGAATTAACTAAAGCCCAAATGACCGGGCACACCTGTGTGGGATTTTTTTCTTAATTAAATGCTTTGAAGTGGGAAGACCTACTCCTAAACCAGATTTTTGAAGTGGGAAGATCCACCTTTAATCTGGGCCACACCCTCTCCTGGTAGTCTTTATAAAGGGCATGGATGAAGGAAGCTTGCTCTCTTTTTGTCTGCTTGCTCTCGCCCTCACTGGCAAGACCATCCCTTCACGGGCATCAAAGCCCACTTCTTCATGATTCCAGCATGTACTGAAGACCAGCTGAGACATCCAGCCTCACGGACTGAACAACCACTGGATTTTTGTACCTCCTGTTAATAGACAGCCATTGTTGGACTAACTGGACCACAGCCTGTATGCCATTCTGATGAAACCCCTTTCTATATATCTACATAGATATATAGATTCATTCTGTAAATTCTGTTCTTCTGGAGAAGCCTGGCTAACACACCCCGTCTAGAACCGGTCAGTGATTTGCTCTTTCACGTCTCCTAGGAACACTAAGCACAGCTGCAGCTCTTAGGAGTCCATTACTCCATTGGCTTTGAGCCCCTCCACCGGAAGCATCAGACTCCCAAGCTGTGCAGTCTCAGGATAGACCCACTTCTCCTTAGCGTAAACATATGTTCGCACCATTCTGTCTCAGAGACATACCCAAACAAAGCTGGACCATTTCTTTAAAAGTTCACACCATAGCAGGCATGCCAGGATCTGCAAGTGGTGGAACTGAATACCCACACTTGCTGCTAAATTGGTCTGGGCCCTTCACACATTTGCCTACACGATTGTAGCTGGTACATTAATTGGAAGACACCAGCTGCTCTAGCAAGTAGGGAGGTAATGCCTTCTGAGTGTCTGTACTGACTACAGGGTTTACTCTCCTGGCCATAAGGGACCTTAAGTCTTGTCAGGTCCAAAGAAAACTCCTTTTCCCCCAAATTCTGGCACTTAGACAAAAGCCAGCATTTCTTAAGAACTTGTGAAACTGGTTCCTCTCTACCAAAGGGGCCATTTTCCCTATCACTGGCAGAATGGACAGATGGCTACCTGTGGTGCCTATTAGCACACCAAGGCACATGCTGGCCTCCAGGCTCCCTCAGGATCACAACACCTGTTACATGTTTCAGAGTCCATGTTGGCATCCTGGCTCTTCTCACCTCCTGTGCTCAAACTTCTTTGGCTCACAGACTTCCCTCTCCCAGCTACTCATTCTCCTTATAACCCTGCTATGCTCACAATTTCTTTTGTCTTCTTGTCTCGACTTCTCCATTTCCCCTCTCTTCCTCTTTCCCTCTCTCCCTCCTCCCCCTCTCTCAGCTCTCCTGCATTCTCCCTCTCTCAACATCGCCCCCCTCACCACCACCAACACACACTTCTTGGCTTGGCTCCTGCTTCTCTCATGACCAGGTCCAGTCTGCTGGCCATGTTCAGTCGTCTACTTTCTCTCTTCATTCTGGACCCTTCTAGATGCCCCTGGCTGTTCCTTCTCTCATATCTACAATTAAAACCTTCCCCTTAAGCATATCATGGAGCTGTCATGTGGTCAGTTTATACAAGCCTCACTATCCAAGGTCCATGACCTCCGATAGTCTTCCTTGTTCCTCTGCATTTTCCTCTTATTGCCCTTAGACTTTCTCCAGTGCCTTCTGCTAGAGATAAATGTGTGTCTTTTCTTCTTCAGAACACTGTGCCATTATTCGTGTGCCTCATTCTACTCAAAAGCTCTCCCCAGAGGGGCTGATGTGCACCACTGTTGAGAATCTGGGTTCTGAATGATCTGGGTCCTATTTTCAGTGTTGGGACTTAACACTGTGTGACCTCTGTCTTCCTTTCCTCATCTGTATAATCAGAATAATATTAGCGTCTTCTCATGAGGTTGATTTTTTTTTTTTTTGGTATTATTTTGAATGGGAGGGATCTATAAAGAAAGAGAGGCATAGAGGCAGGCAACTTTGATCTCAACAGGTTGAAACTGCATTATTGACAGTGAAGGGCCTTAGCCTTTCCATGGGATGAAGGTTGAATGCACTTAGTGGGGCTGAGAACATGTATCTATATACACATACACACATATTTAAGTAGCTACCAGGAAGTTGCAGCTATTGTTCTGTGGCTTTGCTGGAAGCAGGGGTGGGGGTAGAGGGTTGTTTTCAATACCTGGCCATATTGTTTTTGCAGGTAGAGTGGAATGGTCAGGCTGGGGCCAAGCAATTCTTTATGACTAGGAGCTATTGCTCTGGACAGCCCGACTCAATTCCTCATGACACAAGGCCATTACCCAACAGGGTCTCCTATGTAGATCAAACTGGCCTCGACCTTGATTTTCCTGCCCCCACCTCCTGAGTGCTGGGACAACAGTCAAGCACCAGCATGTCCAGAGCACAAGGTTCTTGAGTGAAGTAAATTGACTTAAGTATGTCAAGTTCTCAGAGAAATGCTTTCTACGGTAATTTTTACATGTATTTACTACTGTGACTTCCACTAATTATTCTATTACATTCTACCTTCATCCTGATTCTTTCTTAAGAAACTTCCCTCTAGCTTAAGCCTGTGTTCACATCTTTCAGCCTTAAAAACATCAAAATAAAAACCAGAACGTTTCTTTAAACTGATATATCTCTCCTTTCTCAATAGACTCTCAGAAAAGCAAGCAAAAGCCATGTGTTCTTTTGTCTTCCGGAAACACTTATTCTCCTCTTGATTCACTGCAGCCTGACCTTGGTTCCATGGCTGCTGGAAGGAGGCTCTGCTGTCGACACCGATAGGCAACCAATCTGATTTCAGAGTTAGGTGTTGAATTGTGGTAGGTGGGCCATGAAAACCAGGCAGGCCCAAATAGTATTTTTTCTACGAAGCCTAAGGCTTTCATTGTGTGTGTCTTCAGTGGTTTGGGGGCAGTGTAGCCCAAGCAGCGTAGTGTGATGGGAATGAACTCAGCTTCATAAACTTTACCTCAAATCTTCGAGCCTCTGTACTGCTCTGCAAATGGTAGATGCTCAATTAAGACGAGTTTCTTTGCTCAGAAACTCACTGGACTTACGGAACCACAGAAGCTATCCTGCTTGTGTCCAATGCTGGGAGAGCCTGAACAGGCTAGATATCGAAACCTTTAACCAATGTGTCTTTCTGTAGAAGAAGTCTGGGAAGGATTTCTCTCTGTAGAAAGACTAAGACAGGGATGTAAAGGGCTCATGAAATGCTGCTGGACCCAGACCTGACCCTTTAGTTAGGAAAGTGGGGTTCTGCAGAAACTGGAAACCATAGCTGTCTTGAAACTAGTCTTGTTATTATCTATTTATCCCTTCTCCCTCTAGCTCTGCCCCAGGCTGCCTTTTCCTCTCAGGAGACTCTTAACTGCTGAATACTTCTTGTCATATGAAAAAGTTTCCAATATTCACAGAATTCTAAGCAACATGAAGAAAGAGGCATCTGAAGCACCTTGATTTTACAAGCAGATCCAGAGGGGAGTGGAGAGTTAAAGCAATAATCATCGAAAGAAAATGATTTCATCTGTAGGATGAAAAACAAGGTTATTGTTTAACTGGTTGAAGAGATACTCCCCCTGTATCGACGTGGCATCAAAAATTTGATAAATGTTGGGGGATACAGTTTCCTTCACATGGTGACAAAGAGGGTACTTCACAGATGGCCGTGCCAGAATACAGTTTCAGAGTACTGAGAGAACTCTTTTTCTGTTTATTTCCACATTCTCTTTTTTAAAGAGAGTTGTTCAAAGCGATTTCCTTCTCCCTGGAAACACAGCTAACAGATGTCCATTGAGTTCACAGCACAGAGAGTCAGTTGCGCCACAGTGCAGATTGTTTGGTTTACCTTATGCAGACAGAGTAGCCAGTTTGATTGACAGCCCAAGGTGGCAGCCACAGGCTTTGCGCTTCTTGGTGAAATGGTGACTAATTGTTTCTTTAGCGTACTAGGTTCTATTTGTTGACGAAAGGTTTCATGTCTACGTGTAGCACCGGAATTAGGCAAGTTAGCTTGATGGAACATGTCACGTAGGTGCAGCCACAGCGTTCAGGAATTTATATTCTGACATGTTTTCCTTCTTTTCCTCAGGGAAGGAAATTCCACTGTTGAATTCAAATTGAAAAATTGAGGGGGAGATGAGATCTCAATCTGCAACAATTTGGCAAAACTGGGTTTAGAGAAACAAAGAAGTAACTTTCAATCGCTAAATCTGAATTCATCTCCGAGTCTTCAAACAACAGATTCAAAGTTTCCTTCACTTAGTTAGGCGAATAAGAAATTGAAATGACAGTCTACAGCCTGTGCGCATACTTAGCATTAATTATAACATCCCCATAACACATCCATTATAATCTAATAATTTGAGGTACAAAGAACATACTGGAAGTATTCTGTTTGGTTGATAAGCTAAGATATGATTTTCAATATCAAGCCAGTAATAATATGACTGGAAACCAGGTATAGTGTGATGGTCCCTGAGTTCTCTTTTGATAGGGAGAGAGCCTATATGGGGAAATCAGCTTGAAGAAATGTGCTATTCCGCTTGAATGGGACTGACTTCTGTGTATTAAATCTTATGGTTCCAGGCACACATAGAAATCCAAACCAGAAGCCTTGTTTCTGCTTAGTGAAAAACCCAATGTTGAGTTCGGATTGTGGATTAGATCTCATCCCTGTGACTGTTGGCAAAAGGTATATGCTCGGTGCTCACTGAGTGCCCACCAGATGTTAGGTGCCCGACATACTTTGTAACTGGTTATGCCTTCTCTCAGGTCTGGTTCACTCGTCACTCCCCGAAACCAACACTCAAACCTTTTGGCTGGCACAAACTACCAACTGACAGAAACTCCTCCTTTCCTCATCAGAAACAGCCGGATACGACAGATTCTTATTTCACCAAATCCAACACTCGATTGTCATTTTAAAGTAATACGAAAATCATGACATTAACTCTGTTCTTAGACAATTTTCCCCACAAATATGCCAAAGAGTTATCATTTTAAATATTTAAAGACAATATATTATATTATAATTAGGAAATTATCGATTCCAACAAGAAAACAGGTACAAATAAAAAGTTTGTAAAGAAAAGAATACCAGTTATTAAAATAAAAGATTGACATTTCTTTATTCACTTAAGTCTACCCTATAGCATTCACTGAATAAATATTTATCAAATAAATGAAGGAATTAATTAATAGAGAAAAATGCTCAATAATGGTAGAGGTAAAAACTATTAATGAAAATATCTTGCTTATCAAACTAGTATGTCAGTCTAGAAATGATAGGAATTAAACCATCGATTTACTAGGGAAGTTAAATATAAAAGAGTAGCTATAAGAATCTATAATCATCAATGGTGCCCTAGAGCTAAAGGAGAGTGCCCAATAAGCACGAGCCTCAGTGGAGAAGTTAGTCACGTGATACAACAGTGAAATTTGCTAGTTTGTCTAACCTGTTTCCGGTCAGCAGGCACTAGGCAAGCAGGAGACCCCGGGCAGAGTGCAGGAGGGGCAATGTCTTCAGTAAGCAATGGCATGTGTTTGTATTCTGACCCACCCCTTGGAGACCCGCCTAGCGTCCTGACGTCATCTTACGTTAAAGCCCCCTTAAGAGGAAAAACCCGTTCCTCCTTCCCCCTCCCTCTTCTCTCTCTCTCTCTCTCTCTCTCTCTCTCTCTCTCTCTCTCTCTCTCTCCCTCTCCCTCTCCCCCTCCCCCTCCCCCCCCCTCCCCTCCCCTCCCCTCCCCTCCCCTCCCCTCCCCTCCCCTCCCCTCCCCTCCCCTCTCTCCCCTTTCCTTCATTCCCTCTCTCCTCCCCTTCAACACCAAAATAAACATGCCACGTGGACGATGCGTCCGCTGTCTGAGTAACTTGCTGCCGCCATCCACGGCACCCACATGGCATGTCTCACCTACAGCAAGGCACCTTGGTCCAAAACCTCCCAAAGCCTCCCACGCACTGTATCATCACAGCATGGACTTGTGGGGTTAGGAGACCCCCTTAGGCTACAGATCTGAGGCACAGGTGCCCGAATGGTTAGCATGTCCAGGAGTCCTACGATGTTGGTTTCCATATTCAGTGGGCCAGAGAAAGTCCTTTATAGGCTGAGGTTACAAAGATGCCTAGGCTGTCTGGGTTTTCTGGGCCCAAGGTTGGGGCAGAGCTCCATATATGCTTCACTGCTAATGATGACTCCTAGGCCACAGCTAGGAACCTTGAGATAGGTTCCTTCACCCTGCGGTGTTCCTGCAGTTCCTACGTGAAATATTTACTTTTAGTTTATGTGTGCGAGTGCTTTGCCAACATGTATGTTTGTGTACCAAGTGCATGCAGTATTCGTGGTGGCCAAGTGCATGCAGTATTCATGACGGCCAGAAGAAGGCCTCAGATTTTCCAGGACTGGATTTATAGATGGCTGTGAGCCACCATGTAGGTGCTGGGAATTGAACCTGGGTCCTCAGGAAGAGTAGCTAGTGCAGTGTTTTAACTGCTGAGCCATCTCTGCAACCCCACGTAGTGAATATTTTATGTAGTGGCCCCCGGAGCCTCAAGATCAAGATGCTCCATTTAGTGTCTGATGATTCGGGTCATCTTGGTGTAGCCTCAAGTGGTCATAGAGCAGAGGAGAGGGAACTCTGTCCTCTCTCAGAAGGCCCCATCTCCTGGCACCATAGCTCTGGGATTATATTTTCTTTGGATCCATATAGTAAAGAGAAAAGCTTATAATTCTGCCTATTGTCACAGAACATTCAAGGATAAATACACTTTGAGCTTGGAGGTCATAAACTGATCATTGTCAAGGTTAATGACTGTTCAATAAAGAATATACCCATAAAAAGCTGTATTGTTCTAAGTAAGACTGATAACTACTAAACAAACAAACAAACAAAAAGTATAAATTATTTGCAATGGTCACATGGAAAAACTCTTCCACATAAGCTGAGCCTGTCAGAACATCCCAGAAGCTCAGAGTCGGTAACTTTGGCTACACAAAGGAGAAAACCAAGGCCCACAGAGTCCTTCGCCTGGATTCAGAATCTGCCTCGGCTCCTAGCTGCGCTGTGCTACGTGCCTGAAACTTACTACCGGATTATTACCAGAGGGACCTCTAGGGAAGATTTCTCAGCCAAGGATCTGCAAGTTAGAGAATTAGGCAACATGAGAGATCGGGAAGCATCAGTTATGCCTTTCAACACGTACACACACATTCCACGAGCAGTGCATCAACCCTTATAGATCAGTTTGGTCCCTCAGAGCTGAATGCTCCTTGAAGAAGTCACCCACTCCTGTATTGTCTTCTCCTGTGGCCCTACATGCTATCTTGTCCCCAGTATTTCACTCAAAACTCTCATGAAAGTATTCATAATTAACAGATAACACCTAGGAATCCGCTATGGAAAAGAAACCGTGCTAGGCTCTTCACTATCCTCACCCATCCTCCCTTAACTCTTAGAGCAGCTTGTGGAGAAAGATAAGAGTTAATATTCCATCTTTAGTGTCTTGGTCTATTTTACTCTGCTACAAGACAATGCCTGGTAATGGTAATTTATAAAGAACAGCAATTTGTTTCTCAGGGTTCCAGAGGTTGGAGCTCCAAGATGAAAACGCTTCCTTTAGTGTCTTAGGGTGTAGGCCACTCAAATGATCCAAGGACAGAGGACTGTGAACTTTGTCAGCTCTCAGAAGGCCCCATCTCCCGACACCATAGTACGGGGATTAAGTTTTCTTCGGACCCATATATCAGAGAACAAACTCAAACGGAAGCTCAAGGACAAATGATTAGTTTAACAGAAACAGTCCCACCCCCCCACCCCCCACCCCCCGGCTGTCAATCTCACAGCTGCGATGAAGGAGGAGGAGAACGGACCGAAGAGCTATGCTGTCTGAGACAAGCTGGCTTGAGGGTCAGCCATGTGATGGGGGTGGGGTGGGGCTCTAGAAAAAGAATAAGACAGCCCCAAACCTTAGGGAGTTTAAAACATACCTAGGCTCTGGCCAGCATCCGAGAGAAAAGACAGAAGAAAAGGGAATCGTTACACCCTTCTGAGTCAGGATTCAGAAAAGTAACCCGTCCCTGGCGAACCTCATGGCAGCTGGTGGGGGGCTGTGCTAGCGGGTGAGAATTCTGGAAGGAGAAGAACATTATTAAAGGTCAATTCGCCTTCCTGGGGGTGGCCCCTTAGCCAGGTCCCTGACCTGCCAGGCTGGATTAACTCTAAACTAGCCAACAAGGGCATGGCTCCCTCTAGAGGGGAATTCTCTTCCTTACTGGGATTGCAGTACTGAGCCAGCACGTGTTGAGAAAACCAGAGTCCCAAGGGATTTCGGGAGTTGTAAATATCCATGTTCAAACCCCAAGATTCAGTTTCTTTCTTTCTTTCTTTCTTTCTTTCTTTCTTTCTTTCTTTCTTTCTTTCTTTCTTTCTTTCTTTCTTTCTTTCTTTCTTTCTTTCTTTCTTTCTTTCTTCTTCTTCTTCTTCTTCTTCTTCTTCTTCTTCTTCTTCTTCTTGTTCTTGTTCTTCTCCTTCTTCTCCTCCTCCTCCTTCTTCTTGTTCTTCTTCTTCTTGTTCTTGTTCTTGTTCTTGTTCTTGTTCTTGTTCTTGTTCTTGTTCTTCTTCTTCTTCTTCTTCTTCTTCTTCTTCTTCTTGTTCTTCTTCTTGTTCTTCTTGTTCTTGTTCTTGTTCTTGTTCTTGTTCTTGTTCTTCTTCTTCTTCTTCTTCTTCTTCTTCTTCTTCTTCTTCTTCTTCTTCTTCTTCTTCTTCTTCTTCTTGTTCTTGTTCTTCTCCTCCTCCTCCTCCTCCTCCTCCTCCTCCTCCTCCTCCTCTTCTCTCACTGACTATTTGATCGGGTCTTTACTCAAATAAACTGTCCCAAATTATTTGATCTTTATGGAAGAAAACAGTTTTAATGGTTTCCTTTCCACTCTCGGCTTCTTGGTATCCACAGCCTTTCCACAAAGGCGTCTTCAGTTTCCTCCTCCACAGCCCTCTTTGCTGTCTTCCTCTCCCCAGATTTTCTGTCCTCACACCCTGCTCTGCAGCCTCCTTCCGATCTGATTTGACTGCCAGTGTGGCCCCGCCGCTGTCCCTCTCTTTGCCCCCATTTTCCAGTTTCTGGCCCGATGAGGGTCACATCCCACATGATACCCTGTTTTTTCCGTGGATTCTTCAGGTCGCTGCAATGAATCTCTGTGGTGAGCAGAAGTGCTACTTGGGCTTCTCAAGGTTCTGCTGCAGTCTGTGCAGATCATCTTGTTCATGGAAAGAGCCCAGATGCTCCTGAGGGAAGCAGCTTTACTGCTCTACTATAAATTCATGGTACAACTCAGCTGCCTTCCAAAAACTGCTTTCCACCCAAAGGCCCAAATGTCCATATGCCCACCCACAGCCTGTTCTAAATGTTCAGCTTGCGTCCATTAAACAGGGTGATCTC
This sequence comes from Peromyscus eremicus, assembly GCF_949786415.1. NCBI lineage: Eukaryota > Metazoa > Chordata > Mammalia > Rodentia > Cricetidae > Peromyscus > Peromyscus eremicus. Next base: position 40,662,507 of record NC_081427.1, read on the forward strand.
AGGAACCCTTCTGAAAGCTTCCATGACGTTGTCTCTGTTGTAGGTGTAGTGGGGTCCCTCCCTGCCCTGGATATGATGACAACTTATTTTGTCCTTGACGGCTCTCATTCACTGGAAACCATAGACCTTTTGGATGCCATTAAGACTCCTGAGAGCAAATCAGCTATGGAACGGGAATTCTTTCTATATTGCTTCTGGAAGGAGGTGGTTAGTTACCATAACTCTGAGCCTCTCTCGGCCCTGCCACTGACTGTGGCCAATGTTATCTGAGCAAGTCGCTACTACATGGCCCAGTGGGCCCCAGTCTAATACAGGACAACGGTGTAAGCCTTGGCTGGATTAAGCACACACACAGACAAAATATATGTATAATATATGTACATATATAGATATATATGGTTCTTATCATAGGCAATTTCCTAGAACTTTGATTTTAAAGCATGTGTGTATATAGTGTTTCTCTTTTCTTCACTTAATTAGTCTAGAGTCCTATACAGAAAGGTGCTGTTTACCGGGGTAATCTGAAAGTCTGTCAGAGGGACAATCATAGCCTTGCTCTTCTAGAAGGGGAAGAAATAAACTATGGATGTGGTTTTGGAGGCAATCTCAGCATGGTGTGTGTGTGTGTGTGTGTGTGTGTGTGTGTGTGTGTGTGTGTGATAGAAAGTACTAGAAGTGGACTCAGGAACGATGTGATGCCACACAGTACGATGTGCTATGCTGGCTCGAACTCCCTGTCTGGTCTGTTTTTCCTGTTACTGTGACAAATGCCCAGCAGATGCAACTTGAGTGAGGAGCAGTGCATGGAGGCTTGCAGTTTCAGAGGCCAGCCCACGGCAGGGAGAGCATGCAGGCTGGCGTGCTTGCTGTTTGCCGCATTGCTACACATCTCGGTTGACCAGAAAGCGGAGCATGGGACCAAAAGTTGGTGGGCCTCGGCCGTAACCTCCCAAAACCCATTCATAGTAACCCACCTCTGCCAGCCATGCCTTCCGTCTTGAAGGTTCCACAGTTTACCGAAGCAAGGTCACTAGGTTGGGACCAAGTGTTTAAACCCATGGGAAACATGTGTGGCCATAGCATCCGCAGTGACAGAAGTGGCGGCAGGTGTCTGCTTTTGACACGTGACTTCCCTGAAGGGTTTTGAGGAGATGTTTCATGGAGGGGAGAGAGGAGGGATGTGAGTTTTTAGTTCTCTCTCATCTTCTCTTTTGCACTAGTCAAGGCTAAGTCCAAGGAAAGCTAAGTCCTTATATTTGGGGGTAATGTCACCTGGTCCTTCCTCGGGTGCTTAGGGAGCAGCTACCATACCTCGCTGTGGAGCTTGTTATTGATTGCACCAGAGTAAAAAACCCAACCCAATGAAGAAAGCAATGGGGGAGTCTGAAAAAAAAAATAAAGTAAGATGATTGTCCAGTAAAGAGAGTGAGCCCTTTTACATTTAGTATGACAAGACTCGTGGATGATAGCGTCCTGGACTAGATGGGTCATTGGTAGGTTTGGCTTTCAGATCACAATAGGATGCAATTATTTTTCCAAAATAGTATGGTTCTAATGACGAGAGCTTCCAGCTCACAGGAAGACAGTCATGGCAATATTTTGGGATCACCCCGCACTCAGCTGAGTGGATGGATGCTTATGAATATGTGCTTGGATCAGAGGGAGGGTGTGTGGCTGGCCTCACTGGAATTTAAACACTACATTCTGGAAACATAAGGAGTAAAAATGACAAAATTATAGACTCTTGCAACTGCAAAAGATCTGAATCTTCTCATTCTTTATCATGAAGAGTTCCACAAAACCTCCTCTTTCCCTCTTCCTCCTCTTCCTGCCTAAGGGGTAAGCAGGAGAAGCCCATCACTCAAACACTGGCCCACGTTCCAGTAGACACGGGCAAATGTCCCAGACAGAACCACCAGTGAGAAAATTATGCACCCATCTCTCTTGCACGAGGATTGGGGAATATACATGTCCAAGCTCTCCCATCTTGGGACATCACTATCACCCACACTGGTTGGAAAGAAACACTGGTAACCCAGCAGAGGGGCCTGTGACCACATCTGTCTACCCTAGACCCTTTGTAACAGTTGACGGAGGGTGCCCCCTAGGGACCTTTTCTGAAAGTGCAGGTTGTACACCCATGACCCTGACTCTGGAAGTGACAGTTGGCATTGCTGGGTTTTGTGTCTTGCTACTAGAGTTTCAGGGAATAAGGCACAAAAGGAGATAGCCTGTCCCCAGTGTGGGGCTTGAGCCTATTCTGTAGGTCTTTGGGGAAACTGATGTAGAAGACTCTAGAACATTGTTCAGGGTATGTTTTTGTGTGCTGATGTCAAAAGCCTGAGTAGTCTGGCGTGTGTGTGTGTGTGTGTGTGTGTGTGTGTGTGTGTGTGTGTGTGTGTGTTCTTATGAAAACATTACTCTGTTCTCTCTATAACCTGTGATCTAATCAATGGCTGGACTTAGGGTGTGGTCTTTGAGAGGCCAGCATGGAACACTAGCCTTATGTTTATGTGGGAAAGGAATGGAGGTAGATAACAGGCAGAACTATAATTTCCCCGGGCTGGAGACCAGCTTGAGTAAACCAAGCTCTGCTGAAGTTTAATGTTAGGGAGGATCAAGAGAGGACAGGTCCTTCCCAGTCTGTGCACATAAGCACAACCGTACCTCTACTTAGAAGGAAAGCAGGAAGGTGGGTGTATTAGTTACCTGTCTTATTGCTGTAAAAAGAATAAAAATCAAAATAAAAAACACCCAACAGAAGAAACCTAAGGAAGGAAAGGCGGATTTGGGGTCGTGTTTAAGAGGGAATGCTGTACATCTTGGCTACAGGCATGGTGGTCGGAAGGTGAGGCATCCAGGCAGGAAGCTGGTGCTCAGCCCCTTCCCTTATATTCAGTGTAGGACCACAAGCCGTGGGGTAAGAGGTTCTTTCCTCCTCTGTGGACTCACAGAATATCATGGTTCACTTCAGAGAGGTCCATGTGAGAACCCTGGGCAATGGCTATGAGCAGGTAGGCCGCCATTTCCAGTCTGAGATAGCGACACAGCAAGACCTTATGGAAGCCGACAGGCCACATGGCAGTCATAGACAGCTCTTCAGTCTTGAATAGGGGCAGGAGGATCCTCTGCCAACCAGTACTGACATTAAACTGTGCTGTGTCAAACCATTACAATTTGATGATTGTATCGCCCCTGCACTGTGGTCTGTCTGACCCTGACCAAAAGAAGCACTGTGCCCCACGCTCTGCATTTTAATTCTCTCTTGTCATACCCGTCTATTTTAGAGTGAGCCTTGTATCCATCCACAATAGGCTATGTCCTTTTAAAAAAGATCCTGTGGTAGTCTTCTCTCTGAGTACAAAGTAATTTATTTTAATACTCCAATCTTGTTCTGCTCTGGCCCCCGCAATAGACCTCAGCTAATGCAAATGTAGTGTAGAACTTTTTTTTGCAAGGGGTGGGGGAATCTCCTAACGTTTCCTGGGCGCCTTCTTTAGATACATTGATTCAACCAACATCTGGGAGGGGGGAACCTCACTACAAAAGGGGTGTGGGGGGGCTACCCACCACCCCCACATTTCCCTGAGTGCTCTTGAGTAGGAACAGCAGGAAATATTAGATAGAAGGATTTAGATGGGGGAGATAAAGATAGAAAATACAGGATAGCCTCTAGAGGGCCTGGAACCTATTCCAATGAGCCCCAACTGTCTCTGTCCTAGGGTATTTATAGAGATGCCAAGGGGTGGAGCAGAAGACCTCCCCCCAGCACAGCCAAGTGCAGACCATCTCAGACACCTGCACTCAGGCCCGTGGTCCAATCATCCTCTCTATGCGGACCTGCTGGGTAAAGCCACGAGGAACCTGAAAACGGGCTCCCACAAAGGGGGAACAAGAAGAGGCCGATTACTATGCTTTCAGAGTGAACTGTGCTGGAGATGAAGGCTTGGCAATGCCTGATTGCTCTTCTAACCAGTGAGAGCGGGGCAAAAATTACATCTAAAATGTTAGCCTTGATAACTGAACCAAATTCAGGCTGGTTCACATCACATTGGGGGGGGGCACACAGGGAGAGTGTGTGTGTGCTGGGGCTGTAGCTCAATGGTAAGTGCTCAGTGCCCTGGGTTTAAGTCCCAACACCCCCCCTCCCCCCACACACACTTTCTGCTACAATTTTAAAAAGTATACAGTCCTTTATTATTTTGTCTGGGAAAGCTCACAGTGCTTGTGATATTTAATCTTGCTTGTGAAGTTGGGTGGAGTGAGAAACGCCTCGGCTGATGAAGCATCCCTTTGGATGTGTCTGTGATGGTGTGCGCAGACTCTGATCTAGTGAGTGGGTTAACCCCTTTGTGTATCCAAAATTTCAATAGACTATTGAGAGGGGATGCGACTGTGGAAGGTGAGGTCTGGTTGGAAGAAGTGGGTTCCTGGAGATGTGCCTTGGGGTCTTCTGTCTGTGATGCTTCAAAGTGCCCCACCGTGTCCCACCCGCCACGAAAACGGAAACTCCTGCCGCCATGAGCAAAGCCCGCCTCCTCTTAAGTTGTTCCTCTCAGGTGTTTTATCTCGGTGATTAAACTGACTATGCGGTGCTCAACCATGGCATAAGGAAAAAGCAGATGTAACCGTGTCCTAAAACTCTGAAATCAAGTAATATGAGACAACGAGCCCTTGAGAATTCAGAGGCGTGACAGGAAAGTGATGGACAGTGCAGGGGGAAGGAGGCGAAGAAGACAGGACCGGGTAGGAAATCCGTAAGGAGGCAGGTTTTCAGTCTGGAAGGGCCGCCTGGGGACAGTGTGTCTGATCTCGTCCCTTGCGTTTGGTGACCCTCCTGAGTAACCGAAGGTGCAGGTAAACTGCTCAAGTTTTCAGGCCAGAGGACCAGAGCTGAGGGGTGGAGGTGAGGTGGGAGGGCAGGCGGGCTGATACTTGGTTTTGTCATTTCTTATGTGTGTGGCCATCACTGAATTTCCACTAAAAAGCCTTTGAAAGCAAGTGGCAGAAACTACAGCCCCCAGAAGAGTAGCTTTCATTTGTTACAAAGCCTACCCAGAAGTTCTCCAGGACCGACAACCAGTCTCAGAGCATCAAGAAGATCCCGGGTCCTGACCGTCTTTCTAGTCTGTCTCAATGTCTCAGTGACATTATTAGCTTCTCATTTCCCCCGAGTCACACTCAGATGGGAAGTCTGATAAAAGAAAAAAAAAATTCTTCCCTGCTTTTCCTCTCTCTCATGAGCTGGTGACCTTTCTCCAGAGAGTGCGCCCCATCCCCCAGCTGACTTCTCTTAAGAACAGTTGAACACAAGGCCGCTTGGCTTCCACCTAAGCCAGGGAGAATGGGATTCCTCTCCGGGTTTCCCAAATCTGCATGTAAACCAGACCCACTTGGGGTGGGATGGGCAGGTGATTCGATGAAATTGAGCTTGGCTGACGTGAAAGGAGGGTGTTGGGTGCACAATCACCAGGTGTCTGCTCTAATCTCACTTTTCTTACCCACAACACAGTGATAATAATGTCTGATCCACGTGGCTGGGGACCCACATGGCTGTTAGAAGATGAAACGCAACAACGCCCGGAAGGCACCTAGCTCGCCGCTGCCACAGCTGTCCTCAGAGTATGCTCCTGCAGAGTATCAGGATCCATTAAAGAAAATTACCTCAAAACTTGTCTCTAAAAGCCTTGAGCATCTCATCCAGATGTGCAAGTGGGCAGCTGGTCCCTCCTGGGTGGCCAGATGGGTAGAATGGCCTCTTCTGTGTTGATGACAGGCATGTTACGTACATATCTCAGTGGTGTAGAACTGGACGGGTCCCAGTTTATATAAACCCGAGAAAGAGGATTGTGAAGTTTTTGTTTCATTTCTCTCTCCCCAATCACTTTATGAAGAGAAATACTAGATTATTTAGACACATTATTCACACTCGTTTATTTGTGATTCTGTGCTGTGTACCACAGTAAATGCTTTGCATGTATTTTTTTTTTTCTACTCCTACTCACAAAAATGCATCCACGGACCCTGTTCCTTCAGCCGTTGGATGTAGATCCAGGTTCGCGTCACAGACGAAGAATCTGAGGTTTCGGAGAGTTTTAGTACTTTACCCCGGGCCCGTTATGACTTGAGCTTAGGACTCCGGCGCTGCTGCCTGCAAATCCTTCATAACGTCTTCTCTTAAAAATCTTCCTTTGTGTTTGATTTCATCAGCCTTCGCTCATTAAACATGGGGCTGGCTGTGAGCGGTGACGGGGTGTTTGTCCATGTAAGTGTAAGGAGATAGCAGCATTAGATACCCCATTCAAGCGTGCCCTTGCAATCTGGCGTCAGTTCTGCTTGGCGCCAGCAGGTGGCAGGCTTGTATCAGTCAGCACTCCTATAAAGCGCAAGGAATTATTTTAATGGCAAACTGTGGAAATCATCACTCATCTCTTTGGGGCCCGTTTTGAAGGACTGACAGCTGACCTTGTTCAGTTACCCTCATGCAAGGAGTGAGAAATGAAATAAGCTGCCTTTGAACTGACTTCTTACTCTTGAAAATGGCTCTTGGATGTTTTATACACACTCACTCCATTACAAATGTTAAGACAGCACAGGTACTGTTGGCACCTACATTTATCACCTCTACTAAGTTTATCCTTGCAGTCTCTCATCTCAGCTGACATTTGCAGAATACAATAGTGAACACCAGAATAAGATAATCCGGGGTTTGAACTTGGACTTGGTGATATTTGAGAAGCTTCTGTAAAGCCATTTAGGGAGGATTGCTGGGAGCACTCAGTGATGGAGTACGTGCCTAGTGTGGTGGTTTGAATGTAATTGGACCCCATCATCTCACAGGGAGTGGCAGCACTATTAGATGTGGTTTTAATGGAGTGGGTATGGCCTTGTTGGAGGAAGTGTGCCACTGTGAGGACGAGCTTTGAGGTTTCCTATGCTCAGGATACCACCCAGTGTCTCAGTTGACTTCCTGCTGTCTACAAGATGTAGGACTCTCAGCTACTACTCCAGCACCACATCTTCCTGCATGCCACCATGCTCTCCACCATGGTGACAGTGGACTGAACCTCTGAAACTGTAAACCACCACCTCAGTTAAATGTTTTACTTTATAAGAGTTGCTGTGGTCATGGTGTCTCTTCACATCAATTGAAACCCTAACTAAGACACCTAGCATGTGTGAAGCTCTAGGTCCAATACTCAGCACCCCTGGACCTCGATTTCCCCATCTGTAACACAGCTGTGGTTGATGATGTGGTAATGATGGTTCCTATGCTCTCTTATGAGGATGAAAGCCATATGGAAAGGACTTTGTATAGAATTTACCCAAGATGGTCATTTTAGGTGACTGGGCCAAAGCTGAAAAACACCTTAGTGTTTGATAGCCCCTGATAAGGACTACATTGTAAGAAACTCAGGGCTAGAGTTTAGCTAGGTCCCAGGACACTTTCTTACTTTTTATTGGAATGTCTCGTCCACAGCTTAACTTCATGCCTTGTAACCTCTTACAGAGAATCATCGAACGAATCAGCTTATATTTTGCATTCTATGACGCCAGTCTCTAGGGGTGATTTTTCAGGGTAACCACCCCGTGACCTGACTTCAACTTAGTTTTACTAATGGCCACTGCTACTTGCCAGCTAGTGTCCCTGCAGGAAGGGTCTGCAGCAGGCAGCAGGTCCACTCTTGGAACCCAGGTGACCCATAATTCTCACTTGCCAGCCATGCATGCTCTCAGTTTCTCTTTCCCCAGAAGAGCCTTTCTTCAGCCAGGAACCACATCTACTCTCCAGTTCTAAGCATGCTCCGCTAACCCATGCTGTGAGCTTCCTGGCAAGGCAGATCCCCTGATGTTTAAGGGCAGGATCTGGTTTCACTTCGAAATGAAATCCTGACAAGTTGTTTAAACTTTGCATAGGTTTTCACATCCCTGCGATGAGAATAATAATAGTCTCAACCTCATAAGGATAATCTAGGGATTTAAAGAGATAAAGTTTAGAAAGCACTTGGTACAGAGAATGGGACAGAATAAATGCCCAGCACTCAGCAGCTAACGTTAGCATCAAACAAATTATGTGATACTTTTTATGGCTTTCGATTACGCCTCTTCTTTCTGAGTGGGTAGTCAACTTTAGGATTCAGAGCTCATGCTTAATGCCTGTTGAAAGTCTTTGCTCTGCCATGTATAGTCTCTAAACATGACAGATACACCATTTTTAAAAACATATTAACCATTCTTTCTTAGCATTATAAAGTAAAATTCACCTTCAAGATTTAATTTTTTTTAATAATGGATCTACCTAGACACTGGCTGAGGGTCACATAGTCATGTGCCAAGAAATGATAAAGCTGTCCATTCACTACTACCCACTAGACAGGGTTCCGTTCAGAGTAGTTTGTTGGTGCTAACAGATATTTATTGAGGCAGAATTTATTTTCTACACTTTGGATATTACAGGCCAGGAAGCAACAAGACAAGCAGAGGAATGCTCAAAAGACAAAATAATATTGATGGAGAAAAATAGGACATTTGTAAAGTTTTTCACCTGAGAGAATATAATGAACACAAGTTGGTTCTGAATTCCTCCATTTCCTCCTCTACCCAGCCCTGGCTTGCTGTCATATTAGTGAGCTTTCATGTGGGGTGAGTACCTAAGAGCTTTTATTAAGGAGTGGGAAGTAAGCTCCTGGTTTCAGAGGGCTTTGTCTATGTTTGCTTGGCCTCATGCACTTGGGCTAAACATCATGGTGGCGGAAGATCTTTTTCACTGAGGACAGGGAAAGAGTAAGGAGATCAGGGCAGATACAGTTCCAGAGGACATGCTCTCAGTGACCTAGTTCCTTTGAGTAGGCCCTACCTTCAACCTTATACTATCTCTTGATAATGCTGCTGTATAATGAATCCTTCAAGGGATTCATCTATTCACTACAAGAGAACCCTCATGATCTAAGGGTCTGGAAATGCCATCACAGACACACTCTGTGTGATGCTTCTCTGAGGGGTGCTTCTCTACTATCCCTAGGTTTTTCTTGATCTAGTCAGGTTAAATATAAAAATAACATAAAAATAGCAATCACAGATATCAACACTGGATAATTCAGTAAAGTGCTCTCTCTTTCTTTCTCTTTCTTCTTCTCCTCCTCCTCCTCCTTCTCCTCCTTCTTTTTTCTTTAGTTTTCTCTATTCTCAAAAGAATCAGCACAGCTTGCTTCCTTCCTACCAGGGGTGGATATGGTTGCAAATATTGTCTCTATCCCAAAAGAAGATGAGGGCACCTGTGGTCCCTGGAGACCAGCTGCGTTTCTCCAGTCTTTTGTGTGTGCGCTGGGAAGCCTGGGGGTTAAATGTCACTTCTCTAAGAAAGCCATGCCTCCTTCACCACACCGAATAGCCTAATCCCACACTTTGTCTGAGCAATGCCCTGGGGTTCCCGGCTGGCCGTGAGAAACAGGAGCAGAAAGCGGTTCTTAAGAAGAAAGCCTGGATTTTGTGGCTGAAAACTGACACCCAGAGAGGCAAGAATATCCTTGTTCAGTAAAGAGGAGTCTCAGTCAGGCCATGATGGGAAATGATGAAAGATGCTAGGTGTGATGTTGGAGGCCTGTGATCCCAGCACTTCGGAGGCAGAGGCAGGAGAACTGAGATTAACCATTGTGGTAGGTACTAGGGTGAGAGATGCCTTAGAAATAGCAGAATGGGTGAATGGAATCAGACTCTGAGCACACCCATAGATGGAGCATTCTAAGGTGAGAGATGCCTTAGAAATAGCAGAATGGGTGAGTGGAATCAGACTCTGAGCACACCCATAGATGGAGCATTCTAAGGTGAGAGATAGATGCCTTAGAAATAGCAGAATGGGTGAGTGGAATCAGACTCTGAGCACACCCACAGATGGAGCATCCTAACTGTCTCCAGGACTCTGGCTCCAGGCTTCACCGACTGCTTTCACTCCCTGTGGAGAGCCAGTGCCCGGCCCAGGCTTGTTTGGTTGCTATGTTTAGTGCTTTTGCTCTACCATGGACGTCACAAGCGAGTACATGCCATGGGTGACAATGCCACCACAGGCTAGGTAGTGGAGGGACATATATTATTGAATCTTTGAAAAATGTATACATGTGTCCAATGTACTGTAGTCATATCCGCTCCTTACTCCCTCTCTCAAACTCCCTCGGGACACTGCCAACCCATCTTCCTCCCAATTTCATGTCATCTTTTATTATGAGTAACAACGTTACTAATAACTCCTTAAGTTCAATTTGCGCCTAAGAATGTGGATGTAAAGTAGGGCATGGACAACAACACACTATTGGCTACATTCCTCCCAAGAAGTGATTGTCCCTCAACAACCATCGCTGTCAGCAGCTCCGGTGTTAGGAATGTGTCCTTGTAAGCCGCTCTTTATCCACACTGGAGTTTTGACTGGCTCGATCTTGTACAGGTCTTGTGTAGGCAGCCCGAACTGCTGTGAGTTGGGGGGGGGGTAGGTTTGATGTAAATGATCTGTCTACTGAACTCCCGTGGTCACTTGATCTCAGCACTTGGACCAGGTTTGAGTCTTTGAATCAATTTACTGCCCACTGCAAAGAAAGGAACTTCTCTGACCTAGGTTGAGAGCAGCACAAGTCTGAGTTTAAACATACATAATGAGAAGGCAGCTGGACACATGACCATTTAGAGAAACACCGGTAAGTCTCCCTCTAGAACCTATGATCTCCCTAGTCATTGGCTTTTGACTGGGTTTCAGTACCAGACATGAAATCCCTCCAATGGAACAGATCTCAAATCCAATCAGAAAGTCATTGGTTACCCCCATCCCTGCTGGGACACTACTGTTCCAGTGGGCACAACTTGCTAGCGGGTTGTTATTGTAACACACAGGGTCTAGCATTGGGTAAGACCACTGATGTGTTTCCTTTCTCCCAGCCAGTTATACAACATCCTCCAGCACTATGAAAGCTAGACAACAGGGAGAGAATATCCTGATCAGTTTGAGATTGATTTCACAACGAAAGTGGATGGTGTCTTCAGCAATAGAGTTTTTCCATTTAGTTATGTTAGCAACCAGTACCAATGGCAATAGCTTTTGCTGTTTGGGGCACCTCCAGGACCTCCCTGACTAATAAGTTGATGGGCAAAATTTCATGTCTGGCACTGAAGTCTTCAGGGAGGTCTTAAACAAAGAAGTGGGGCCTGAGGTTTCACCAGCAAAAGAAACAGAGAGTGAAAAATGAAAACCAACCACACATATAAAACCTTCGGACTTTCTCTAGGCTCATTTTCTGTTCAAATGATTTCTGTCCACTATATAGTGACAGTAGAATTACTTACCACCCCAGAGGAGAAATACAACAGCAACAACAACAACAACAACAACAACAACAACAACAACAAAAGGGTAGGTCCAGCCCTTTGGCTGGAGAAAAGTTACATGCTCAGACTTGGTCATCTAGAGATGCAATGTACTCTAACAGCCAGTAGGGGTCAGAGGTGCTTCATCTCAGAGAGCACCCAGGCCTAGTCTACAGCCAGCTCTGTGTCTTTAAGCCAACGTAAACTCTTTTGGAGTTCTCTGACCAGGTAGAGCAGACACTTGGAGAGAGAGAGAAGGCATCTGACCTCATGGCCCTTAGCAAGGACATTGGCTTTGACTTCAAAACACTGTGAGCATTCCATGTTTTTGTCCACTCGTTCTCTTCCTATCTCACTTTCCTCCAGGGATAAGACCTCTGTAGATTGTGGATGTAGGGCTTTCATGGACACAGCAGTCATGGACGTGGGAAAGTCATCTCCTTGGCTTAGCATGTGAACACCTGGAATTGAAGACTCTAGCCTAACTTTCTGAATCCTTATCTCCTTGGTATGTACCACTTTCTTTTTCAGTCTGTGGCAGTCTGAGCACATTGCTTAAGTGATAGGTGTGTATATCCGTTCACAGATATACATAAACATCCAGGTCAGAGGCAGCTTGTGAGAGGGCGCTGTATATATCTCATTCTGTAGCCTACTTAAGTGATATCACATGGATAGTTAGGAGCCATTGTTAGGGTAATCAGTACCATAAAAATGGGCAAATGCCCATTTCCCCCGTGTTACCGGTTTCGCATTACTACAACAAAATACCTGAGACAATCAAATTTAAAAAGAAAGGTTCACGGTGGCTCATGGTGCTGGAGGTGTCACACAGTGTTGGAGGTGTCTGTTCATGCTGGTTGGTCCTGTTGCATGTGAACTTGTATAGCAAGGCAAGGCAGAAGCATCATGGTGAAGCAAACAGTTGACCACATGGCCAGGATATGTTAGAAGTGGGAGAAGAAGGGACCAGGGCTCCACTATCTCCTCTGAGAGCATGTCCCCAAGGACTACATAACCTCCTACTAGGCCTCTCCTCTTAAAAGTTTCAGCCACGTCCTAACAATGCCAGAGTGAGGGTTAAACCTCAGTACATGGGCCTTTGTGTGAGTGTGGGCACTCCAGATCCAAACTGTAGTGTGACTCCTGAAAGCTGGTTGCAGAACACCTGGGTGCACATTAATGATTGCACACGTCAGCTGCTCAGGCCAGAGTGCATCTGTGAAGGAGGGAGGGACAGTCTCTGAGAGCTGAGAGAATCTTCCAGTATGTTCTAGAAATGATAGTCAAGAATCCCAGAAAGTGCTTTTCCTGTCAACGGCAAGGAAGACACCAAGTCAAAACTTCTGACAGAATTTTTAATGGTCGGATGATGATGCTAAGTGGTCCACAAAGCCATGGCCCTCTTTCCCTTCCTAATCTTGGGCCTTGAGAAAAAGTCGTACCTCTTTAGAAAGAAGCATTTTATTGTTTTACAAAGTGTGTGTGTGTGTGTGTGTGTGTGTGTGTGTGTGTGTGTGTGTGTGTGTGTGTTGGGGTTGGAGTGGGGGACACCATCGAAAGGAAACAGTGGCTAACTTTCTCTTTTGTGCCACGTCAGGAATCATTGAATAAAGTGTGTTTGCTCATGTCACATAAGTGGACAACTCAAGAATTTAAAGCCGTAAAGTCAGCTTTGCTTAGGGAAGACAGTTTCACAGGCACAGATGATAGCACCAGCCAGTCCCTCAAAGTTGCTGGGAGACGTGGTAAAAGAGTATGCTGGATCGAGACGTTTGGAGCATCTTCTTCACAGGAAGCACTTCAATCTACATTTTTATTGTTGTAATGACGTCATTTGAAAGAGGTTATGGTCCTGATGGTGTTCTGGCTGTTTAGGGAAGATGGCCAAATAGGGGCGGCGACCCATTGGGTTTGGAAAATAAGTCCAAACCAGTGGACGAGGGGATGGACGACCCCCAGTCACTGTCACAAAGTGAGGCAAAGGCAGGCTTCTCACTGTAAGAGGAGAGAGTAAAACATGCAGATAAGGAGAATTCTAGAATAAGTCCTGTGTTGGGATTAGAAGAAGTTTTGATTCATCAAAACTTAGAAGAAACTTAGAGCTTTCAACAGGTAGAATTAGATACAGAAATAAAACACTAATACGTGTATGCATATACCTGTATCTTCATACATATATGCAGACACATGTACCAACACACACACTGCTCATGCACTGATTTAGATAGTGGTAAAGGTCACATAACATTGTAAAAATACTAATAACCAGTAAGCTATGGTTTTTATTCATTTGTTTGTTTGATTGATTTTTTTTTTTTTTTGAGACAGGGTCTCTTTTTGTAGTCCTGATTGGCCTAGAACTCACTATATAGACCAGGCTGTCCTTTAACTTACAGAGATCCACATGCATCAACCTCCTGAGTGCTGGGATTAAAGGCATGTGTGATGATGCCTGAGCTGTGCACTTTAAAATGATTTATGTGGTTTGAAGTTAGCTTTAGAGGAAAAAAAATGACAGAGAAATCCATTACCAGTGAGAGCCTGGGGAAACGGAAGTCAGGAGGTGGGGCTAGGAGAACGCTGTTGATCTGAGGATGAACCAGGGCTGAATGAAGCTCTCTGGGACTACCAGCCTGCTTCTGGCTCCTCAGAAGGGCATGGAAAGGCTGATTCTGGGGTCTCTGAAAGCTGGAGTCAGCTCCAGAATGCTGGGGTCATACTCACAGGAAGTGCACCACACAGGAAGGTGGGTCCCCTTTCTTCCTGCCATGTGCCATCACACGCGAAGACTCCTGTTGACAGGGTCTCATGGGAACCCCAGGGCAGCCCTGGTGTGGCCCAGCATGCTAATAGGCGAAGGCCGGAAAGTTAGATTTGGAGTTGAGCAGCCATGAATGAACCATCAGCGCACAGGGAAAGTGTGGACAGTTAACAACCCATCCTGAGCAGGGCAATTCTTTTTATCATATGATTGGGTTCTCCTAAGAGAACCAATCTCCTAAGTGGTTTATTACATCCCAAGCTAAATGTTCCTAATGTGGGAGAATTCGTACAAGTAACTTTACAAATCAGAAACAAAATCCCACCATCCCTTTATGCATGCTAAAGGCACGAAAAATGTCTTCACCTTACACTGCTTCCCTTGGTGCTTGGTATAGTAGCAGGAATTCTGCTGCCCAACGTGTGTGTGTGTGTGTGTGTGTGTGTGTGTGTGTGTGTGTGTGTGTGTTCCCACCTTGCCCTTCACTCAGAACAGTATCTCAACTGGAGGCTGCTCTCTCCTCTTCTGGGGCTAAGTTCTATTCTTCAATCATAGAATCTTTTCCGCCATCAGCCTGTTTCCAATCCTCATATGGAAAAAGCCCTAGGCTGCGCCCGAAGGCTGACTGCCTTGAGTTATTGGCTAGCTTTCCATATGTGTAAATTGTGTGTGTGTGTGTGTGTGTGTGTGTGTGTGTGCCTGAAAGAGTGCCAAGGCATCACCATTCCACTCAATTTGAATGAGATTAACTTTTTCTTTTTCAACTTTTGGAGACAGAGTCTATTTAGCCCAGGCTGGTCTTGAACCACAGTATCCTCCTGCCTCAGTCTCGAAAGTGCTGCGGTTTACAGGGTCTGTCGCCAGGCCTGGCTGAACATTCCATATATGAGTCATATGGTACTTATCTTTCTGTGTCTGGTTTATTTCACTTAGCCTGATGATCTCTGTTTTTACCTACCTTGTTGCAAATGACAAGATTTCCTTATCTGTACGGCTGAGTTGCTTTTCATAGTGCGTATTTATTCTGATTTCTCGGCTATTATGAGCAGTGCTGCAGCGAACATAGGTATGAAGTTGCTTCCTTGATGCATTGGTTTCATTTCCTTTGGCTATTGATGTGGCAGCAGGATCGCAGGACCATTTTGCAGTCCTCTTTCTAACTTTCTGATGGGCCCATCACACTGCTTTGCACAATGTCTTATTGACATTTCTACCCACACTATACACAAGGACTCTTTCTTCCACACCTTTGCGGTACCGGTTTGTTAACGTTATCTTTTTGATAAGGATTGTTTTTACTGGGTGAAGTGGTATCTCTGGTTTGTTTGATATTTCCCTCCCGAGAAGTGATATTGAACGTTCCCCACCTATCTGTTCATAATTTGTGTACATTTTTTTGAGAAATACCTACCTACATGAATCAACCCTTACCCTTATTTTTCATGGAGTTACTTATATGCGTGTTTTTAAAGTTCCTTACATATTCTGCACACTAGCCCCTTGACAGAAGTATAGCTTGCAAATATGTTGCCCCTCTTGTTTTTTAAATCTCTTCAATATTAGCTATGGCATAATGTTTAGGGCTATTTTGGTACCTTCATGTTATCCGCCGGGGGCCATTCTCTCTCTTTATTGGCATTCGCTATCATTTCCATCTCTTCATATTTTACTTTATATGATTATTTTCTCTCTGAGATACTCAAACCGGAAAGTAACCACTTTATATATTTATAGATATTCAGGAAAACAAGCAGGTACCACATGAATGCGTGGCCTCAGTGTGAGACACTGGGAACCAAGGCGGCTGTAGAAAACTGAATCCACACCCTATATCGAAAGTCAAATTTGGGGCTGGTGAACACAGTTTGGTTGGTGAGGCGTTTGCTACAGAAGTGTGTGGAAGCTTGGTGGTGGAGCATGCCTTTAATCCCAGCCCATGGGAGGCAGTAAGTTGAAGGCCAGCCTGGTCTACAGAGTGAGTTCCAGTACAGCCAGGGCTACACAGAGAAACCCCATTCGAAAAACCAAAAGAGTAGGGGGAAAAAGGCAACATATAGACCTGAATTTGATCCCTAGCACCACGTCACACACACACACACACACACACACACACACACCAAAACAAAACAAAACCAACCAACCAACCAACCAAACAAACAAACAAAAAACCACTGGCTTTGGTGGCTCAGGCTTGTAACTCTAGCACCCAGGAGATGATCCCTGGGGCTTCCTGGCCAGCCAGCCCAGCCTACTTTGTGAGCTTCAGGTCGCAGGGAGAGATCCTGTCTCCAGAGGATTCATCTGTTACCATCTTCTGTTGCTTCTGCATCTAATCTTACCCCCCCCCCCAGTTCCTGTGTCGGCTGCTAATCTGAATTTGGGAAATTACCCTCACGTTCTGTGTCTTTGGTCAGAAACCCCTCTTTCCGCCCCTCCTTCCTCCTCCGGTACCTGGGAGGAGTCTGGATCCCTTTCTGAATTTGTGAACTTTTGGAAAGAATTCCTTGCTACACTGGTGGTTAAAATTCATTCATTATTTGCTTGTGAATTAGCACCGGGAACCCATATGGACCAGTGTATTCCAGACATTAAAGAGACAACAGAGAATAAAGATGAGGGGTGTTCCGGCCTCGGCGTGAGGCACCTTCTGGTGATGGGGAGGGAAGACAGTAAGGTAGACAGGGACGTAAAAGGTACCAGGGGATGAGTGTGGAGAGTGACAGGGATTGGCTGGAGGAGCAGAGCAGCTGTGAGGGTGAGTTCTGAGTGAAACTGGCGGGGCTGATGTACCCAGTGATTTGATCTAATGCTAACCCGGATGTTGCTGTAAAGGGATTAGCAGATGTGATAAACATCACAATTAGCAGACTTTAAATAAAACAGACTTCTCTCCATGGTGTGGTCAGCTCATCTACTGAACAAGCAAACATTGATGTTCCCCGAGAAGGACAAATTCTGCACAGGACTACACACACACACACACACACACACACACACACACACACACGCGCACATATGCACACACATATGCACACATTCCTCCCCCACATGCACACACTCCCTCCCACACACATGCATATACACACATACAATATACATACACACATATGCACATCACACATTGCCACTTATATTTCTCTGGAGAACTCTGCCAGTAACAATTTTGGATTCAGAGTCTTTTTGTAGGTCTGTTTGCTAATTTCAAGTCTGCTCAAATGTCTCAGAGAATGCTACTCCGATCACTCCATCAAAAAGGAATACAGGGGCTATGGCTGCGGCTCAGATGGTAGAGTTTCTGCCTAGCATGCATGAGGCCCTGGATTCAACTTCCCGTGGGTGGGTCGAGGAAGGACTATCTGTAATCCCAGCACTCAGGAGGTGGAGTCAGGAAGAATGGAAGTTCAAGGTCATCCTTGCTACATAATAAGTTTGAGGCCAGGCTGGGCTACATGTGATCATTGTACAAAACAAACAAATAAATAAAAATTAAAAAAATGAAGTTATGAAAATTAATCAGCCTCCATTCGGTATTTGAAATCCCCTCATCCTGCTCCAGCTTTCCTGACAGCCCTGTCATGTTTCACACACTGTGATTATTTGTTTTGTTTATTTTCTCTCTCCTCAAGTACGCACACTTCATGATGGCAGGTGTTTCAGGACAAGTTCCCTGGGAACAGCTCTCGGAGTTGGAGATTTGTGCGCAGAAGGCTTACTTGGAGCAGGGCTGTTCCTGGGGACTGCAGGCAAAAAAGTCAGGGCGGAGGAGCTGGTAGCGATGGGAGTGGACTGTGATGTAACTGTGACAGGGACTTAGATGCCTAAGAGCCTAAAAGTTTAGACACTGCTTCAGGGGACAGCGTGAGTACAGAGAGACAAAGAGACCCAGGCCTACAGAGGTACAGACCTCTACATCAACCAGGCCTTAGAGGCTGGCTGTCCCGAGAAGAGACATTTCCCTAAGGGACAGAGTTCTCTTTGGCTACCAGGCCTTGGAGGCTGGCTATCCCAAGAAGAGACATTTCCCCAAGGGATAGAGTTCCCTTTGGCCAAGGACAACTCCTAGGGAGAACTCAGTCGTGAGTCACCAGCCAACAGCATTCCTGTCAGCTGGGGACAGCGTAGCTTGGCCTGGAGCAGGGATGAGGGTAGTGTCCCGAGGCATCAGCCAGTTTTCTCAACTATTGCTGGGCTCTTAACTCTATAACAGGGGTGAAGATCGTTGAGTAAATGGGTGAATGAACAAATGAATGAATGGATTCTTTTTAGAACGGTTGGAAAACACAAACAGGATGTAGCAATCGTTTTTTCGAGCAGAGTAACTACCGTGGAATTAGAAAACAGGCTAATGTGACCCACAAAACAAAGCTTGAAGGCCGTTCTGTAAAGCCCGGAACTTGATATAGGGTAGAACAGCAGCTTGGGAACAAGGTTGGATGCGGCACAGGATATGCTTATCGCCGGCATCACTGGGAGCTTTGAAGTCTCCCACACAGATGCTGAGCACTTGTGGGACCATGGTGCATTTTCAGGGGCCAGAGCCAGGCCCAGGGTTAAAGAAAGCATTCTGCCAGTGCAAGGGACAACTAGCTCCCGCGACAGAACCTTTAACCAGCCTTTTCTTTTTATCTGTTGACTCAACACAGGCCAGGGAATTCTTTGAAAGACAGCAGGGCTGTAAATCAGCAAGCTCTGTGAAGATGCATTCCAGGGTCCCGGAGGAAAAAGGTCGCACACAAAAAAGCCCCTCTTCTAAGTCTTCAGGAATGCTGCGAGTGGCCCTGGAGGTCTTGGGGTTAGACTGTGGGGCTGGGAATGGAAAGTCTCCAGAAGAGGGGCACATGGGAGCAGCAGCGGGGGCACCCATGCATGCTTCTAAGAATGATGAGCTTCCGCAGGCAGTGGTGCCTGGTGGATGCTAAACACCCAGTAAACGTGCTGAGTGACGGACTGTGTCTCAGGCTCTTACTCTTCCGCTGTATGACTTCAAAGGGTGTCCATTTTCCTAGGCCTTGCCCATGCTCTCTGTAAGAAGTTGGGTTCGATCACACGTGGCTGCTGGGAGTGAGTGACCCTTGAAACCTTTGAATTTAAAAGCACTGAAACAGGTATCTAGATCCGGAAATGGAGGGACCATCCTGGAAGAAGGAGGTGAGAGGGGAGGGAGGGGAGGGAGGGGAGGGAGGAGAGGGACAGGAGGACAAAAGAGGGCAGAAAGGAAGGGAAAGTAACAAACCCAAGGCACGATACAGGCATGTCTGAAAATGCCTCAGGGCACCTATTAATTTGTACAATTAATATATTAATCATAAGGCATTAGCAGAGGCTCCAAAGCTATGGAAAGAGAAATAGAAAAGCCCTGCATGGCAGAAAGAACTCTCCTGTTCCCTGGCTAATGTAGGTACTGGTGCTGGGCGGGGCCTGCTAAGGCAGGTAAGTGATTCCTGCCTGTCTGCCCAACCCTGTGGGGGGATTTTCAGGGAGTATTGGGACACTTCTGTGCCCATGGATCTTCAGGATATGCGTCTTCCAGAGCTTTCCAAAACACACAGCACTCTCAATGGGGCAGGCTGAGAGAGAAGAGGAGAAGGTAACAGCTTACGTCCCCTCCCCACCCCCCAGTACGAGCAAATAGGAGATTTATATCAAAGCAGCACTCCCCGCCCTCCCATTGGTCCCTTCTTTTCTTCCTTTCCTTCTTCTCTTCTGTGCATGTCAGCCCAGCTAGCCAGGAGAGAAGCCAAGCAAAGCCTGGAGCCCAGTGGCCTGACACCCGTATAGACCAGGGTCCTGGGCAGACACGTGGGCTGTATCCTCACACCTCCTTGTCCCAGAGCGATGGCAGGTTTGCCACTGACCAGGATCACTGTGGACAAACACTATTTGTTCAACAAGGATGCCAAGAATTTTCAATCCCTGACTCATCGGGAAGAAGAATTTGGAAAAATGGGGAAGGGGTGGTGGTGGTGGTGGTGGTGAATGGGGAGAGAACGGGACTAAAACTAAGAGGAAGCAAGGATGCCACTGTGGTGGTTTGCTATTGTGGGGTGCAGAGGGAGGGGAGAGGAGGTGGTCTTTTTCCTTGTAGGAGTTCACATGAGGACCCTGAGAACCCCAGTTTTCCCTTTGCATGCATGAAAAAGAGTAGGTTACAGAAACTGAGGGGGATCCTTCTTTGACTTTTGTGGAATTTTATTTTAAACTGAACCGGGGATTCCAAGCTCTCATATAGACTTTGGATCTCTGCAGAGTGGTCATCTCAGGAAAAGAGGTCCCCCAAATCTGTCACCACTAGGGACCATCATGCAGGAAGCATGTCTAAAATCTGTGTCATCATTAGACTTGGTAACACCATGCCCAAATTTTGGGTTAAATTTGGGTCCTTGTCTTTGGTTCAGTTGGAATTTAGCCTCACATGACAACCAGGAACATGAACTGGATCCCTGATTTCTCCAGACCTTCTCTTTTGTCCCATGTCTCCACACATGGGCTCCAACAGCCTGGCCAGAAGTTCACAGAAGCATTTCTTTTCAGCCTGCTGGGCCTTTCCCTCCCTGTGAGCCAAATCTGACCAGGGAGAGCCTGAGTCATCCTGGGAATCAGGAGGTAGGTCATGGTTAGTGTCATGACAGTTCATTTGCTGTTTGCTGTCCTTGAACAGATTTATGCTTTCTTTCCCTCCTAGCCCTCTTTCCCCGATCACTGGACCTTACTGTGCTTCTGTCTTCAGTGGCCTCTGTCTCCCCTCCTACCTTTCTTCCTTCCCAGGGCTCTTGCTGCTTCTTCTTCCCTCCCCCCTCTCCCCTCCCTGCCCAGAGAGAGTTTCTCTGTGTAGCTTTGCACCTTTCCTGGAACTCACTCTGTTCTAAGTCTTTCATTTAAGTTACGCTAAGACGGTTTCCTCCCCTGCAGTGCCATAGTAGCTCTTGGTACCAGCTCATGCTGCAGTGGCCAGAGAGTCAACCAGGCAAGTGGACAGGGCCATAGTCCTGAAAATCGAGGCGGTCTGAATGAAAGGAAGCCAACTGAAGCCTGTACCACTAATTAGTGGTAGTGACCCACCCAAGAGGTAGCAAATTCACATGCAGCATGTGTTTAAAGTCTTCAAGCCTTCTTCTAACCCATATCTCCCATGGAATGGATGAGTTCATTGAAACTCAGAGAAGACAAGAGTCTACGTTTGAGGTCTAGTAGGCACCCGGCAGCACTGTGTCCAAGGTCTCTCTGACTCTAGACCCCAGTGTCCTCTGTCCTCTGCCTGTGGAGGACTCTATTGCCATCTCCACTCTCATTCCCTGGGTCAGTAAGCTCTGTCTTTGTTCTCAAGAAAACCCAATGTGTTGGGCTGAAAGTCAATCACAACAGTCCATACATTTTAGTTGAAGAAACGTAATTAAAGTGTCAGGATAATTTGTACGGTGGTGGCGAGACTCAGGTGCTGATAATGTGAGTTGAGTTCGAAAGACGCTATGAGGCTGTGTGCGTTATGCTTGGCTTGGCTTGGGGGAGCCCTGCGCACACAAGGGAGATGTTTAAGGCTGCTGGTCCTGAATTTTCTGTGAACAGAGAAACTCTGATCTAGGAGAGTTCCTGTTTTTTAGGATCAGGAAAATATTAAGCTTCTTTAGCTGGTATTTTTTTTTTTCCTAAATAAAGAAATCCTGCATATAATTAATTACTTTAAAAATATATTGAATTGGGTGTCTTTAAAGAGAAACACATAAAACAAGAGCAATAGTAACTGGTTGATGACCATTAGGCTTGTTGGAACTTGGCCCTCCCTTCCTCTGGGAGTCATGGATCATTATTTACTAATTCAGTGTTTATACTGCTGTCCTGAAAACCAAGAATCCCCACATACTTCCTTCTTAGCTGTCTGCCAGGGTGTCTCCAATTAAGCAGCACTCTCTGTGAGAATAAGCATTGGCTCAACTTTCCTCATCCCTAGATCTGTGCCATCCCTAGCATATGGCAGGTATAAGAAAATGTGTTTTCTTATGTATTCATTCATTTGTTTGTTTATATGTATATAGGTATTTTGCCAGTATGTATGTCTATACACCACCTATATGTGTGGTACCTGTGGAGGCTAGGAGAGGGGCATTAGATCCCCTGGAACTGGAGTTAGAGATGTTTGTGAGCCACAAAGTAGGTGCTGGGTCTTGAACCTGGGTCCTCTGGAAGAGCAGCCAGTGCTCTTAACCGCTGAGCCACTTCCCCATATTTTCTTACGGAGTTAGGGAGGGAACTGTGGAAGTGCAGGCTCATGGGAGTCAGGGGAGCTCAGAGCAGGTGTGAGGTCATCCACGTGGACAAAAGCAGAGGGTAACCGGGGCTCTGGAGTCATAATATGTGGGAGTGGGACACCCCGGGGTCACCTGTGGCTAAGAAAGATGTGGAAGCCCGGTTTCAGGGAATTAAGGAAGGGTAACAAGGAATGGTACATGAGGTTGCATTTTTGAAAGATTTGGTGAGGAAAAGACAAAAAGGATTTATGGGAGCTGAGGAACCTTCGACCAAAGGCAGATGTTTCAGGCCAGAGGAGGCTGCGGTAACTTCCAGCCCAGTAGGGAGCTTGAGAGAGAAGCCTGTAGTGTAGTGAAGGAAGGTGGAAAGAGAGGGGTGGGGTTCAAGGCAGAAACTGACTCTGGTCAAGGGGAGGGCCATCTCAGCCTTGCAGACGTGTAAAGGCAAAAATGGTGAGTGATGATGTGAATATATTTATGACGAAGGTGGCAGGAAGTTGGAGTCCTTCCAGACTGACTGGATTTTCCTTATGCATTAGGAGGCTGTGGTGGTTTGAACGAGAATGTCCCCCATAGGCTCAGGTGTTTGAAGACTTGTTCCCAGTTGGAGGGGCTGTTGGGTAAGTTTAGGAGGTGTGGCCTTGCTGGAGAATGTATGTTACTGGGTGGAGGCTTTGAGTTTTCAAAGCTACACACCATTCCCAGTGCTCAGCTTTCTGCTTGTGGTTCAAGGTGTGAGCTCTCAGCTACAGCTACAGCCACCATCCATTAATTCCATTACCATGGACTCTAGCCCTCTGGAACCATAAGCCCGAATAAACTTATTTTTCTTTTCTTTTCTTTTTTTTCTTTTCTTTTCTTTTTTTTCGGTTTTTCGAGACAGGGTTTCTCTGTGTAGCTTTGCGCCTTTCCTGGAACTCACTTGGTAGCCCAGGCTGGCCTCGAACTCACAGAGATCTGCCTGGCTCTGCCTCCTGAGTGCTGGGATTAAAGGCATGCGCCACCGCCACCCGGCTAAACTTATTTTTCTATAAGCTGCCTTGGTTATAGTGTTTTACCACAGCATGGGAAAAGTGATTAATACAGAGGCCAAGTGAGAAGCAAAAGTTGGCCCTTGGAAAGAGTGAAGTAGGATATGCTGGACACATAAAGGGATTTGTAGACTCACTGGGGACCAAGTCATTATCCATAGCAGCCAGGATTAAAAGAGTAGGTTCTGGTGAAAGGCATTTGTGATCAGCTGTAAAGTCAAGGAGAGGGAAACATAGACATGGCAGGTTGAGTGTGAAGGATGCCAATGTTCCATGAGGGTCCCCTCCAGGGGGTGAGCAAGCCTAGACTTCCACCATGCATGTGAGTGGTTTGCAAATTTCCAGGTGTTAAAATCCAGGGATTGCAAGATGATGTGGTTGGTCTTACACCAACTTAACCACCTCTGGTGTTGATTTAGTTGAATTGATTTTTGTACTGATTAAATCATGCTTCAATAAACTTACTGAAGCGTTAGGCCTCAGGCAGATAGCATATGAGTTTAGTTCAGTGAGGAGGTTCAGCATCATGTAAAGAGGAAGGCATTAACCTCACAAAGTCAAGCATAAGTAATGCAGCCATCCTTTCCTCCGTGTACCTTGCAAAGTATAATGGAGTGGTTATTTGAAGGGACTATGAAAAAGAGTTTTGCACTTGTACAAGCAAAGTGGCTGTAGGAAGAACTTCTGGCCTCATCGTTAATTAAGTTAGCATGCAGTAAGAGGGCCAGGGGGTAGCTCAGTAGTTGAGAGCTTGAACCAACCCGAGGAGGGATGATGATTCTAGATGATAGGGAGCTGATGATATAGATGACTGGGCTTCAAAACACCTCCCCCCCCACCTTTGCACTTGAACCCTGGCCTCCAAGATTCCATCCCTCCAATTATCCCCTCTTCTTTGTGGCTCCTTCTCCACAGAGTGAAAAGTGCCCAACCTGACCCATGCTAGAGATCGCCTTCTCCCGACATTCCCCTCTCTTCCCTGCTTCTTGACTACTTCTCTGATGACACTGTATTCCTTGAAAGAGGAAGCACATGCTTTCCTGCTCCAGATCAGTTCTTCTGAGACTTTCTTCTTAACACTGTGCTCAGGTTTGGAACCCTAGCATGCTACCCTTTTCTGGAGGGTCACCAGGGACTCCCTGATGCACCATAGCCTCTGCTTGTCTTGATTTGGGGAACGAGATACTGGCATTGTGGGCCATCCTTCTGTGGGTATTTTTTTTTTTTAAATAAATCACCCACATAGATTTTTCTTTTTCTTTTTTTTTAAAAGATTTATTTATTTTATGCATAGGAGTGCTCTATCTGCATGTACAACTTTATGCCAGAAAAGGGCAACAGATCCCAGTATAGGTGGTTGTGAGCCACCATGTGTTGCTGGGAATTGAACTCAGGACCTCTGGAAGAGCAGCCAGTGCTCTTAACCACCGAGCCATCTCTCCAGCCCTTTCTGTGGTATCTTAACTTTACTTTACCTTAGCTTTCTCAACCATTTCTTTGCCCTTACCCTGGGTGTGCTCCTTCTCAGTTGCACAGTGTCAATCATTATCTTCTTGTAAGGGATTTAGTTCTGTATCTTCACCTCTGACTTTTGTCCCCCTTACTTGGGGATTTCTCTGTCAGCCCGTCAAGTTCAGTGTGGACAAATTTGCCCCCTGCTGCTCCCATTCTGCTCTGCATTTCTGCCCATTGAGCGACCATTCTTCCTGTCACCAGGAATGCATCTTCTTCCTCAAATTCAGAGACTTTGGAAACTTGATCAAGACCCCCTCCCAGAAGTGACATCTCTTAGCTGTCTTAGTCACTGGTCCATTGCTGTGAAGAGACACCACGACCAAGGCAACTTTTATCAAAGAAAACATTGAATTGGGGGCTGGCTTACAGTGTCAGAGGGTTAGTCCATTGCTATCATGTCAAGGATCACGGTGGCGTGCAGGCAGGCATGGTGCTGGAGAAGTAGTTGAGAGCTCTATCCTGATCTGCAGGAAGAAAGCAGAGAGAGAGAGAGAGAGAGAGAGAGAGAGAGAGAGAGAGAGAGAGAGAGCGAGCTTGGCATAGGCTCCCCAACAAGGCCACACCTCTTCATCCTCCCAAACATTCATCAACTGGAGACCAAGGATGCAAATATATGAGCCTATGGGGGACATTCTCATCCAAACCACCACAACAGCTATGGGTAGTTGTGACTTCTATACCTGAGTCACACTAGCTTGCTAAGTAGCCTTTGGAGGGTCCTTTAACTTCTCTATGTCTAAGTCCCATATCTATAAAGTAAAGAAAAATGCTTTAATAGTTTATTTCCAGCATTAATTAGATGATATATAAAATATTCTTAACAGGGCTTCTACTATATATGAAGTACCCAATGAACTTTATATGAAGAGTCTGCTCATTTTTGTTCAGACCGGGTACCAAGTAGTAAGAGTGACAGAATTGGGCCTGGAAACCAGCTGATGTCATATTCTGCATGCCTAACTCTTTAAGGCAGTGTATCCATAAGCTGAGAAAATAGTAATCACAGAGAGCTACAACAGTAACAACAAAAAGGAAGTAAACTTGGTCCTTTTAGAAGTTTATTTTAAATTGTAAGTTGCTAGGGTGAAGAACCTTACCTCTAACCTGAGGTCAAGTCAGTTATTTCTGCTAATCAGACCAAGGAAACTTGGAAATGAAAGGTATCACTGAATTCCATTTGAGAAATATTTTCAGTTTCTCCTTCAGATTCCATTTCCTGGCTTGTTAGCAGACACACTCCATATGGGAACAGCGTGCGGACCGCAGTACCACTGATTTCTAGGTCGGTAAACATTGCGTAGGCAGTTCTTCTTACAGAAGGTTCTGGAGAAGAAAAAGACAGACGTAGAGTGAGGGCATTGTGATATTTTAAAATAGCCAAATGAGAGTCCATGTTTGCTGTCGATGTCTGAAGGAGCCCCACCCCCACCCCCCATGGAGGACAGGACACTGTACCCTTTTCCGATTGTCCATATTTACTTATCTAGTTAACTTCATTAAACTCAATGGGAAATGGTTTCAGTCTCACGGCTAATTTGCTCTGACATGTCTCGAGAGAGGTATTTTTTTTTTTTTTGAATTGTGCCTGCTGCTTTCTATCAAATCATGCCCCAATTAAAGGGGCATCTGTTATTGGAATGTCTTTCAAAAACAGCCGTGGAGCCTGGACGTCTGGAAGGTTTACAATCCAACCTTCTATTCGGAGCCCACATCTGTGGAGGGATGCTTCCGTTTATTTGCTTTATTTTCTAAGTCTTTCCAGGCTTTTCAGAAAGTTGTCATGTGTGATCATGTTTCTTCAGCTGAGCATCATCGATTAAATCCGGCTCAGAGAGGGCCGGGGAAGGAGTCTGCACAGGAGACATGAAGTAAATAGCAATGTTTAGGTGATTTGGGGGCTGGTGGGACAGCATGCGAGTTGCATTTTAAAGACCACACTCTCCCTTGGCCTGCCGTCCATTTCCACTGGCCTCTGTTTTGGAAGGCCTTAAGCTAAATCGGTCATGTAGCCAATAGTTAATGTCCTTTAGATACCACTAGGGTACATTGGCCCCTGGCATTGGGAGGTAAACACGGGGAAGACTCCTAGTCCTCTTGGTTACAACCCTAGTGCTACAGAGTGTATTGAAGGGAGCTTGGCTCAGAGCAACCCATGATCCCAGTGGCTGAATCAGGAAGATCAAGAGTTCGAGGCTATTCTGGGTATATAATGAAGCCCTGTCTCAAAACAACACCCAGACCAAACACGAACAAGCAAACAAATAAAAAGGAGGAAACAACCACAAAGAAAAGACAGCTTGAATCAAATTTGGGCAGACATGTGAATATTTGTCCATAGGCATAAAAAACAAATACAAAGGTTATTTCAAAAGCAGAGTATGCCAATCTTTCTGCCCCTAGGGTCAAGTTCATTAGAGACCTACAGACACAGCAGCTATGGGTCTGAGTTCTGAAGACGATGACAAATGGATGGGCCTTTTAGCTTCTTCATGCCAGGCTGTGGGGCGGTGCCATCCTCCTCGCTCACAACCTGTCTCCATCAGAAGCCAAGCAGTAAAGCCTCTGGGACAGACCCAGACAAACTTTTGAAGGGCCAAGGAATCACTCCGAAGGTGGTGGACTCCTGGTTGGGGTTCCCGATCGCTAATTAACTACTTCTAAAGAGAGAGATTTCTAATTAGGACATGTTGACTGACTGCTCCATTCTAGACTGGAGTTAACTCATCAAGAGGCTGCATTGTGGTGTTCATGGCCAAGCCCATTAGCGTTGCTCTCTCAATCTCCCAAGTTAGACGCATTAGGGCTGTGCTTCTCACTGCCAAGTGCCTTGCGCATCAACAGTCCGGACAAGTGGGAGTCATCATCTCTCAGATTCGCTTGTCCCCTTATCTCCAAAAACATTGCCTTGTGTTCAGTCCTTATCAGGAACTCCCTGGGGATGCTGTCACAGCCTTTCCAAGGCTCCCTGCGACCTCTTCCTTTTATTAGTTCAGTGGTTCTCAACCTTCCTAATGCTGCGACCCTTTAATACAGTCCCTCATGCTGTGCTGACCCCCAACCAGAGAATTATTTTCATTGACGCTTCATAACTGTAATTTTGCTACTGTTATGAATTATAATGTAAATATCTGAATTTTCTGATGTTCTTAGGTAATCCCTATAAAAAAGTCATTCAACCCCCAAAGGGATCTCAATCCACAGGTTGAGAACCACTGCATAAAACATTCTAAGGACACTTCATGACCTATTGAACAATATCCGTCCTCCTTAGATTTTTTTTTTTAAATAGTGCTGAAGACTGAACCTAGTACACACTAGATTTACCATTGAGTGACACCCCAGGCTCTCCTTAATGGACCCTAAGGTGCTTCACACAAGGTGTCCTATGCTTCAAGTTCAGAAACGTTTTGCAATTTCCCAAATCCTATGACCTGGTTTCTTCCTCAGGTCACTGGTAAACCAGTTCTTCTTGGCTTTGGTTACCTGGCATCGACCGCTCCTTGCATTAAGACCTTCTTTATACCCACCTCTCTTCAGTTCAGGTCTTTTTGTTCGGAAGTAATTTTCTGTGTATATTCCGGGACAGTAGCTAATTGTGTTGTGTGACTTAGGGCTGTTAGACACAATACAAAGTACCCAGTGAAATTGGATTTTCTAAGAAATAATGTTCATTTTTTTTAATCATATGCAGGTTTCATGTGGTACTTGGAACTTATTCAGACTAAATAATTACTCACCTAAATTTCAAATGGAGCTGATCATCCCGATTTTGGGTTGCTAAACCTGGCAAGCCTGGCCATGCTGACACTCAGCTGTTGACACGTTGGTTACGTGTCACTGGCCAAGGCTCATAGATGCTCCTCAAAAACATCCAAGTGAGCAACTAGACTTCCTGTTTCTTGGATAGAGGGAAGAGGAAAGAGAAAGGGATGAATTGTGCTGCTTAAACTGTCTTCCTTGGAAAAAGCCAAAAACTAAGAACGCTAGACTATTTTAACAGGACACAGGAATTCCACTCCCCACACCTGGCAATATTTTGGAAGTCAAAAACTGTTTAGGCTGGAAAAACTGAGAGCAGAGTGGAGCTGAAGTTATGCATCACAGGCAGACTAAAGGAAGCCGCAGCGGCAGGGAACGCAAATGAATTATTGTGCACACCTGCCATCGTACCCTACAGTCACCCCCGTTAAACTGTCCTGTGACCCTGTCGAGCAGGTGGACATTGCCACAGGCTGGACAGTTTCACCTCCCATTTTAGGGCCATGTTAGCTCCAGCTACTATTGCACCCCCTTTCCAGGACTGTCTGTGGGGGAGCTGCTCTTGGAAGACCTACCTGTAACCCCGAGGTTTCTGCACAGGATTTGGGCTCAGTCCCCTCGCTTCCTGGGAAGCTTGCTTTGCCTGTCGGCGACTCTCAGATTTCTACTTTTTTTTGTCTCAGTCTTGTGGCCATAAAACAGCCTTGACTGAAAGTTTGTTTTAAAAGCTTATGACTCTGGGATATAAAAGAGATGTTTAAAGACGGGGGAGGGGAGAGAGCATCCGTGGTTCTGTATGGGGTGGGGTGTTGGCTACAGCTCCCCTCCCCCACTTCCTTTAGCGGAGCACATGGTGGGAGACCATTCAATAAGCCAACAACTCGGGTAACAGCCCTTAAATTGACATTGTTCGGGGATGAATGGATCCAATTGGCTTTAAACGTTTTGTTCCCCCACCTAATTCCTATTTTAGGCAGATTGGTTACTATAGAGACTAGAGCGGCCTTCATTCTGGATGGTCAAGAGAGGACAAGCTCGCTGACGGCTAGAGCAGAGGTCTAAGGTCCAAGGTCCTGGTCTCAGCCCAGCCCAGAGTCGCTGTGAGCCTCTTCACAATGCACCCCGATGCTGCCGTTCTCCTGTCGCTAGACAGGGACGAAAATATGTATGCGGGAGCCTTTGGGACAGCGATACTCACTTGTTTTGTTATTGCTGGTGAGTGAGAAGGAAGGGCTAGGGATGAGGGAGAGGGATTTGAACCCAAAGTAAATAAAAAAACAGAAACAAAAAACAAATGAATTTAAGTTCCTAAAGGTCCTAGAGAAAGGCTGCGATTTACAAATGATTAATTTATAAGTTGTTTGTTCCTATCCTCCAGAAGAATTTATTTTATTTACAAACGACCCTCTTCATATATATATATAAAGATCTTTTAAAAATCAGTGTGCATTAATTGGACAAAGTAATGGCTTACGCGCATACAATGTATTTCATCCATATTCATCCTCTCTGTTGCTCTTTTCCTCTCCTCCTCCCTTCCTTCTTACCTCCTAATAGTCCTTTCCCCCATAAATTCCACAAATGAGAGAAAACATACGACGGATTGAGCTCCAGTTCTTCCTGTTTTCCTACCTTTTGTTCTTCTTTAGGGCCCAATAAAGTTTTATTGAGATTTTTCAGGCACACAACTCAGACGCTCATGGGAAAGAACGCCTGTTTATCCATTACCTAGCTTCAAGAGCCGTCACTATCCTCGCTCTTGTTTTTCTCTTATTTGCTTTTTTATTCTTTTACCTTCTGGCCTGTGTAACAGCCAGTCCTAAATATCATACCAGCGTCTTCACACACTTCTGTGCCTCTCTAGCACACAAAGACCACTAGCACACCAGCACGCAAGTGGTTCCTCAATATCATCTAGGACCTAATGTATATTCAATTTTCAAAGGTTTTTCTCAGGCACGTCTTTCTTGATAGTTGGTTTGACCAATGAGGATTCGGTAATGGCCCACATATTATGTTTGCTGGATAAGCCTATACATGATTTTAAATCAATAACACCTCCCCTTTCTTCTCCCCTGTCATTTTAGTTAGAAAAATATCCAAGACTTTAAGAAAACCTGCATGCAGTGAACACCATTTACCTTCAATTTTTTTGGACAGTAGCTCCAAGTGTGAGTGTTGGGGACAGTGTACCATCAGCGTGACCACCACCATCACCGCCGTCGGCATCCTTTTGCTGAGCCATTGAGAGTTTACAAGTGTGTTGCAGACATTGTAACATCTTACCTTTGACCATTTCAGTGAGCATCTCCTGAGATCAGGGACATCCAATTGTAAATATTGGATAAATATTTACACAGGGAATTGAAC
The DNA here is from genome assembly GCF_949786415.1 of Peromyscus eremicus. Lineage (NCBI taxonomy): Eukaryota > Metazoa > Chordata > Mammalia > Rodentia > Cricetidae > Peromyscus > Peromyscus eremicus. Next base: position 40,693,538 of record NC_081427.1, read on the forward strand.
ACCAAAACAGGAATATGATCCGTTATTCAATCTATACTCAAATGCTGCCAACCAATGGTTGTAACCTGTTATAGGTTCGGGTGGGGGAGGGGAGGAACAAATAAAGAATAAAATACAGTGTCTAATTTTTGCTTTTTTGACTCTTTAACATTCATCCCATCCACCCCCAGTCAGAGACCAACCCAGGACTTTATGTGTGTTAGGCAACCAAGCACTCTCCCACTGAGCAACATCCCCACCCTTCTCTTGAATTCTCTCAAACCCAGAATGTTCTACACAGACAGCTGCTTTTAACTTCCATGATGTTGACATCTTTTTCATGGCCATATTAGATTTTTTTAATATATTTTTATTACTTAAAACAATTTTTAGCTGGGCGGTGGTGGCGCACGCCTTTAATCCCAGCATTCAGGAGGCAGAGCCAGGCGGATCTCTGTGAGTTCGAGGCCAGCCTGGTCTACAGAGTGAGATCCAGGAAAGGCGCAAAGCTACACAGAGAAACCCTGTCTCGAAAAACAAAACAAAACAATTTTTAAATTTAAATATATTTCGAACATATTCTTCTCTTCCTCCAAGTCCTTCCAGATCCTCTCTGCCTTCCTACTCACCCAACATTAAGTTATTTCTCAAAAAATAAACACAAACCTAATATAACAATAACCCCCCCCCAGCCAAGAAAACAAAATAAAGCCACACCAAAACAAACAGCAACAAAGCCCCACCAAACCATAACTGCAACTGTAACAGCACACAAAAAAACCTGTGAAGCCATTGACCTTTGCCTTAGTTGGGGTTTCTACTGCAGTAACAAACCACCGTGAACCAAAAGCAACTTGGGGAGGAAAGGGTTTATTCAGTTTACACTTCCACATCGCTGTTCATCACCAAAGGAAGTCAGGAACTCAAGCAGGGCAGGAACCTGGAGGCAGGAGCTAGTGCAGAGGCCATGGAGGGTGCTGCTTACTGACTTGCTTCTATGGCTTTGCTCAGCCCACCTTCTTATAGAATGCAGAACCAGCAGCCCAGGGATGGACTGGGCCCTCCCCCATAGATCACTAATTGAGAAAAAGCTTTACAGCTGGATCTCATGGAGACATTTCCTCAGCTGAGGCTCCTTCCTCTCTGATGACTCTAGCTTGTGTCAAGTTGACACACCAAACCAGCCAGTCCAACAATTTTTTAAAGCGTCTATTTTTTTATTTAAGAAGTTACTGGGCAGCATGCTCTTTGGCTGGATTTACCTGAGTGTTCTTACTTTTAGGAGGAAGAATCTCAAATTTGAGGCCAGCCTGGGCTACATATACATAGTGAGCTTTTCCTCTCTCTCCCTCCATATATATTATTATTATTAATAATATATTAGAATAATCAACAATTATATACAATTAATAATATTAATAATTACACAATATACATAAACTAAATTAATATATAATTAAATTCATATATAATATGAACATATAATAACATATATAATTTATATTACATATTATACTATGTTTTATATATTATGTATCCCTAATATATATTATACATATATATGCATATATGTGTATATGTATATGTATATATATATATATATATATACATATACATATACACATATGGACTAGCCTAGTTTGTATAATTTAGAGCACAGTTCCCTGCTGCTACGGCTTACTTTTATTTCTTCTCTGATACTCTTGCCCTGATCTTTGTCCTCAGAGTTGAATCTGTCTTTATCTTTTGCATCCCCTTGGGGAATAAGTCTAATGCATACTTTCAGGAACTTCTGCATCCTCTTAAGGATGTACCAGGAGTGTTTAGTCTTATCGGTAGGCACGGCTACCGTGGAGACTCACGGTGCACAGAAAGCAGCAGTGTGTTGTAACCCACAGCTGTGGAAAGAGAAGGAGCCGGGGTCCGTGTTACTATCTTTCCACGTGTAACCTGGCTTCTTCACGGGACAGCTGCATGGGACAGGTGGCACCTGGGTCCCGTGTGGATTTACCGGCAGCGCCGTTTCTGCGTCTGCTCTCTGGCCTCGCACACACCAGCCTAGCCCAGGCAGCTGGCTTGTGTTGGTCCCTGTTTCCTAGATTTGGTTGTGTGCTTAAGTCATTGGGGAGCTTGCTTTGAGCCACTTAGCCAGTTAGGGCAGCCTGAAAGAGCTTACAGAGGCAGTCCCAAGACCTACCCCAGCAATCTTGATCTCTAACCCCCACCTCTTTCAGAGGGCTTTTGTGACCATGCCAAGAACCTCTTTTCCTCCTTTGCCATGAGTATGGATGCCTCTCTCCACATCAAGAAGCCTGTCTGGATCAACTTCAAGGAATCCAGATGGTCTCTCATGCTTAGCTCCTGCTGCAAGTTCCTTAGTTCTGGACCATAGAATTGTGCCTCATCTGAAGGTCGCTTAGTGGAGGATATAGAGAGAAAGTGGCAGAGACAGAAAAGTGCTTTTTTTAAAAAAAAGAAAAGAAAGAAATCCTTGGATGCACAGCACCCCACTTTCGCACCCACCGTCTTGATTCATCATATTTTAGACTCAGGCAAGCAATCAGGCAGGAAAGGGTTAAACATCCTGTAAGGAAAGCTCCCGAACAGTCATGAGATGTGGGGTAAAATCTGTCTGTGTTTTCAGGTGTTTTACAGAGGAGATGGGAAAGAACTGCAAGTGTGTAACAGTGGTGGACTGGTACCCCTCGTGAAACACGCTTTATCATCCCAATGATCGTGGCGGTCATACAGGACCATTCTGTTTAAATCCCCACTACAGTACAAAGTCAACATTGCTAGCACCAGTTAAAGGTTGACAGGTTTTATTTGTTGTGGCTGAGACCACGTTTTGCTCTGTAGCCCAGGCTAGCCTCAAATTTGAGGTCCTCTTTCAACATCCCCAGTGCTGGGGTTACAAGTGCATGCCACTCCGACCATCTTAAAAGACAAGAGTTCTAAAGCTCAGAGAGATTAAAGGGCTTCCCTTTAATGCAAGCGATGACCTAGGTTTTGAAGTCGGTTCCCTTCTACCTAGAAGCCAATGCTTTTTGCCTCTAGTCCCCACTGCTTCTTTTGGAGCACTGGACTGGTTTTCTAGATGCTCAGTATGAATTTTCTTTTCCCTCTGTGCCTGATCCTTCCATGACCTTCAATCTCATTCTATCCCAGGAGGCTTCATAGCCAAAGGGCTTCCTTAGGGTGTTGAACACTCACAGAAATGCAATACAGGCACTCGCCTGCTATTAATAAGTCTAGGTAATAGAATGGCAGAAAAGAAAGGGGAGACACAGCCATGACGGTTCTTAGTAAGAATGCCATGCCTGTGCTTAGCATCAAATGACTCATTTTGAGAGCTGAGTCTGCTGGATAGCGTTAGCTACTGTGACACTCCCCCAGAGCATCAGAAGCTGGAAGGAAATGAAATGGGAGGGCATGTAAGAAAAGAAGGATGTTCCCAAACACATGGGACTAGCAGAAAGGTCAGAAGTGCCTCGGTCCCCAGCCTGGTCCAGTGACTCATAGGCCAGCCCAGCTTCGGTTCTTAGCTTACATGTGGGAGAGGAAAGCCTGAAGTTGGGCCAGAAGTCTGGCCCGGTCAGAGATTGGACCACTCAGCAGGCTGAAAGGGGAAGCTTGGAGCCTGGGAAGTCTGTTTAGATGGATTTTTAATCACCAGTTAGGGAAGGGATTTCTCGGGCTCCCCTCATTCATCTTGGGCCGGGGTCGTTCACCTTTAATCTCTATAGCTAAAGGATTAAACACACCCCATGCTGGCGTGTCGGAGAACATTTGGATCCCAAGTTTCCCCCAAGAATTTTATCTATATGTGACTGCTCAAGACACTTAGATAATTTGAAGTCTGCAACAAAAATAGCAGGAGAGAGCATCCCCACTTTCAATGAATGCCTTTTCCAAAGGCAGTGCAGGGCGTACCAGAAAAGAGGGGCTGGACGCAATACTGCATTATTTGTTCCTGGATTTTACATTTACAAGCTGTGTGGTGTTGGCCAGATTTCTCAGCCTCTCTGAGCCTCAGCAGCTTCATCCATAAAAGTCCTGCCAGCCTGGTGATATGGGACCGAATGAACGCCTCCATCCTCTCTGCAGATACTGGAGTTGGCATCCTTCCCCACGGCCTGCTCACCCTCTTCTTTCCTTCTGCTGTGCACAGGAGAGCACACGAGAAAAGGTTCTTTCTGCCTTTTGTCTCTTCCGACAAGGCTGTGAAAATTGAGCATCTCTGGAATCTAGATAATTACCCCACCTTGATCATCATGTTTATAGGAAATAAGCCAAGGAATGGAAAATCCTCCTCCTATCCGAACACTTGCTGCAGCTCAGAGCACACATGAATACCCAGACTGTGTGGAACACTAGTGGAGGCCTAGTGATGTCTCTACTAGGCAGAACCCAGGGTGCGAGTTAGAAAAATGACGTTTGTTTCTCTTGGGGGTTCATAACACTGACCCCCCCTCTCCAGGATCTGAAGGTTTGATTGCCGGAGGCAACTCCAAAGGAATTCAGTCAGTGGAAGCAGAAACAAATTAGCAGACAAGCTGGCCCAAATGCTCCCCACCAGAGTTCGGTAATTGCCTGAGCTGGATTCAAATCAGACAAGATACCCAAGGAGATAGCAGAAGGCCCTTGATACCCAGAGTGGAGGAAAATTACTAGGCAATTAAGGAGAGCAAATGCAATGCTGTTATTTTTATTGTAGCCCTGGAGTGAATTTTTGTTTTCGTTCTAAAGTTCTACATTTTCCTAAAAACAAACACCCTGATAATATTTTTATGAGCTGGAATGGCCAATGGGGCAAACGTGGGATAGAAGGATGAGGTGAAATACATTGTGAGTCAGAGGTGGGTGTCTGATGGAGTCAGCTTAGATAAATAAAAAGATTTATTATTATTATTATTATTATTATTTTGTGTGTGTGTGTCTGTGTCTGTGTGTGTGTCTGTGTCTGTGCCTGTGTGTGTGGGTGTGCACATGTGTGGAGGTGCCTGTGGAGGCCAGAAGAAGGTGCTGGATGTCCTGGAGCCAGAGTTAAAGGAGGTGGTGAGGGGCGCGATGTAGATGCTGGGAACAGAACTCCGCAAGAACAGTGATCTTTCTCACCTGCCGATCTGCCTCTTCAGCATGGAACCTCACACTCTAGGAAGTGAGTGCTGTAAAGTAGCACAGAGGTCCTCTGCCTGCCCCCTCCTCTGTGAGTGGCCCTCTGAGCTAGATTGAAGGGACTTCTGAAGACAGGAGCATCAAGATGTTCTCTGAAGAGCAGAGTCCTCCAATCGGAGAGCAGGGTGAGGTCAGAACCAGGCCATCATCTGAATACATTGAGTACCGGTGTGAAAGCTTAAAGCTTTGAGGTCAGTGAGCATGCTAGAACCTCAAATCCTCTAATTACGGACTATGTGGCTTTGGCGGAATGACGAAATTCTTGGTCTCTCTGATCTGTAAAACGTGGAAATAATCCTTAATTCATGGGATGGCTTTTGAGGTTTAAAGTAGGTAAGACCTTTCTTTATTGGACACATTGTTTCATTCAGCAAACTGGACCCTGTCCTTCTGACCATCTTCCTCCACGGCTCCTTCTTCTAACACCTCCATTCACTCTTCCCATAAGTCTCCACTGGACATTCTGCCTCCCGAAGCTTCCCCGAATACACAGTGATCATCACATTACACAGTACACAGTAAGTCATGGGGAGATCCCAGGGAGTGCTAGGGTCCGACTGGACCTGGCTCAAGCTGTAACTGGGGTGATGCTGGGCTTTGGCGTTCTGTGGCCTCCTTTATGTGTATGAACTTCTTTCTTCCTGGAGTAGGTACTTCTGTGGCCTGCTCAGAGACCTTCACCCCACATGCCACTCCTAGATCTTGTGGGAGGTGGATTCGCCTTATGATTGGGAAGCTTAGTTCCCTCCCCTAATCTGAGAAGGGTAAGTCTTGGTACTCTGAGTCCAGGAAAAACTGACTCACTTTACCAGTGATTTGTTTACCTAATTGATCCACTTCCAACCAATCAGATGCAAGAAGTCTGCCTGAAACTTCTGCTAAGGGTGCTGCTTTCCAGGTAAATCTCATGGGTGTGGCTTGCTTTCTCTTCCTTCCATTTTCTCTCCCTCCCTCTCATCCTTCCTTCTCATTTTAGTTTTGTGTTTGTATGACTTTATAGGCACCATGCGCAGGCTGATACCCACAGAGGCCGGAAGAGGGCCTCAGATAACCCTGGAACTGGAATTATAAGAGGCTGTCAGCCGCCTAATGTGGGTGCTGGGAACTGAACCTGGGTCCTCTGCAAGAGCAGTAAGCTCTCTTAATCTTTGAGCCATCTCTAGCCCCAAGATGCGTTTTCTTGAATGGGATCTCACTCTGTAGCCCAGACTGATCTTTAACTCAGGATCCCCGTGGCTCCCCAGCACTGGGATGACGAGTGTGCTAAGCACCATCACACCCAGACTTCCTTTCATTTTCAAAATGGAAATGATACCTGAAGCTTCACCCATCATTTTGGGGCCATGCGGCAATAAGCTGCAGTGTAAAAAGCCAATAACTAAAGATGGAAAAGGAGTCTGTATCTGTGACAATCTCAACAGAGTCCTGAGCTTCTGGATTTCCTATGAGATGAGATGAGTAACTGTCTGTATTGATTAAATCACTCTTAATTAGATTTTCTATTGCTTAGGACTGAAAATGTTCCTATCTGATATCCCTTCCTTTTAGTCAAAATTCCTTTCTGAAGTATTGTAATGCCGCCTTCTTCATAGCAGAAATGCTGTCTTTGGATCAGGATGGCTACCGCAGCTTCCCAGCTAAGATATTGTTGGAGATTACTGTGTTAGCTGGGCTTTAGAAATGATCCTCAAAGACCGTTTGCATTTTTAACAGACATCTTCCCTAGAGAGGAAGACACAAAGCCACTGTGATGGAATGGCGGATCTTGTAGCTGATACTTTGCAGAGGGCCAGACTTCAATTTTTTGCTCCTTCAGTCCCAGTATAGAAGCGATCATCTGCTCTACCTATACCTTCCTCTGAGCCTGCTACTCAAAGTGGGGCCCACCAGCAGGGCTTGCATTCTACTTTTTAAAATGTCCGAGTCTTCTGTCCCTGCCCAGAGCTACTGAATCAGAAGATGAGCTTGAAGCAAAATCTCCAAGTTCCTCAAATGCAGATTAGGATCGACAGGCCTGGCCTGAGAGGCTACAGAGTGGCTGGGCCTGGAGAGAGCTCGGGTTTCCAGTACCAGGTCAAGGGCAAGGCACAATGTCATGAGAAGTTCTCATCTGTCTCTTTGTCTGGTTATGGAGATCTGGGGTAAAGCTGAACTGCTAAATAAATAAACACAATTCTTTCTGAGTCATTTGGACAGGGAGAACAGAACCAGCCAGCACCATCGCTTGCTCCAAGACTCTGTCTTCTTTCTGCAAGAGACATGAGTTAGGCAGAAATTGAGAAGCTGAACAGAGATAGAAATAGCAGTGGTACAGTATGGGGAGAGCCTGGTGGAGGCATCTGCTCATGCCCTGTAAGACCCAGGAGCACATTATTGGCAGCACCTAGAGGTTCAGGCAGTATGGGTTATCTGTGCCAGTGAAAATAAATGTGTTTGCATGAGATTTGAGAATGTCAAAACATTAATTTCCATGAAATATACTGCTATGACATACACAAGAAGACTGTCCCAGAGAATTTCTGCCCTACCCCACAAAGTTTCGTGGGAATCCAAAATATAATCAGAAGTTATTCCATTCAACTGTCAGGAGACGTCTCTGACTTAGAGATGACCAAAACTCTCTCTGTGCGTATGCAGACACGTGGTGTGTGTGTGTGTGTGTGTGTGTGTGTGTGTATGTGCAGACATGTGGGGTTTTTTTTGTGTGTGTGTGTGCATATGCAGACATGTGGTTTGTGTGTGTGTGTGTGTGTGTGTGCATGTGCAGACATGTGGTTTGTGTGTGTGTGTGTCCACAAATATTGGCTCACATGTGCACAGGTCAGACATCAATTCCTACCTTGGGTTTTATTTTTTTTGTATTTGGGGTTTTAACATTGAAACAGGGGCTCTCACTGGCCAGCAGCTCACTGATTCAGTGAGGCTGGCTGGCCCTTCCATCTCAGGGATCTTCCTGTCTCTGCTCCTTCAGCACTGGGATTAGGAATGCGTCCTGCCATGGCCAGCTTTTTAAATGTGGCTTCAGTGAATTGAACTCAGGTCCTTGTACTCACAAGGCAAGCATGTATCTATCTATCTATCTATCTATCTATCTATCTATCTATCTATCATTTTGACACCGGACCACAGTCTCTCCTCCCCCCCCTCTTACCAGCCCCCTTCCCTCCGCTCTTCCCCTCCCATGCACATCTCCTCTGAAGGGGCAGGCTTTAATATGGTTCAGGATATGAACCAGCCATGGCATATCAAGTTGCAGTTAGACCAGGCACCTCCTCTCCTATTAAGACTGGATGAGGCTACCCAATATGAGGAATAGGGTCCCCAAAACAGGCAACAGAGTCAGAGTCAGCCCCTGCTCCTACTGTTAGGAGTCTCACAAGAAGACCAAGCTACACAACTGTAACATAAATGCAGAGGCCTAGGTCAGTCCCGTGCAGGCTCCCTGGTTGTTGGTTCAGTGTCTGTGAGCCCCTATGAGCCCAGGTCAGTTGATTCTGTGGGCTTTCTTGAGGTGTCCTTGACCCTTTTGGCTCCTACAATCCTTCCCCCCCACCTCTTCTGTAGGATTCCCAGAGCTCAGCCTAAATGTTTGGCTGTGGGTCTCTGTATCTGTTTCCATCAGTTGCTGGATAAAGTCTCTCAGATGACAACTGGGCCAGGCACCAATCTGTGAGTATGGCAGATTATCATTAGGAATCATTTCATTGACTTTTTTCGCTGATTGTGTTTGGTTCTATCCTATGTCTCTGGACTGTCCTGCTTCTGTCCTGGCCCTCCAAGCAGTGTCAGGGATGGACTCCCTCTCATGGTATGGGTCTCTTTGGTTGGCCACTCCCACAAATTCTGTGACAAGGCAGTTTTATCAAATGATCTGTCTTCCCAGTTCTTGGGGACCAGTACTCTTAAAAAATGATTTATTGGTGTGTGTATGTGATGTTCAGGATCAAATCTAGAGACTCACATGCTAGGCAAAAACCCTACCAATGAGCTACACCCCAACTTTATCTCCAAGTTCTTACCAGACACTTCAAGTTCACCCTCGAGTGCTAGCACATAGACTTATAAGATTCAGTCTCCATTCTGCTTACTGCTGTGGATGATGCTCACATAAAACTTGGTGAGAAATTTGATTTTGCCATCACTGATGGATTAGTAGGGCTAGCATAGCAAAGCAATATGAAGTGTGTGATGTAATCAACAAGATTTGATAATTTTTGATAATTTCATGATTCTGGAGCTAGATGTGAAGGTCAAAGCATTCACATTGAATTTCCCCAGAGACTTCTCCCCTCAGCTTGTGGATGGCGGTGTCTTCCTGTATTTTCATGTTACCTTCTTTGTATGCTCCTGTATTTCCCTACTTTTCTATAAGGACACAGGTCAGTGGATCTGGATCTATGGAAATGACTCCATTTTGATTTAATGCCCCTTTAATACTTCACTTTCTAAATCTGGTCATATTCTGAGGTACTGGGGGTTGGGACTTCAGCACACTGATTTTGAGAGGACTTCCAGTTAGTTCATAGCAGTGGCCAATAGCACTGAATGAGTCTCTGAATAGCTTTGCTCTACAGAGCAAAAATGATAGAACAATTATTGTTTTTAATTACATTAATAGCTCACAAGCCCCTAAAAAAAGTTATTTTATCTTATACTGTCCTTTGACAGATTAAGAAACTAGGTCCCAAAGATATAATGTGACATGTCTAATATGGCCAGCTAACATTGTCTGTGACACACAGTGATAAGGAGAGTGAGGCATACAACTTCACCAGAAACAAAATACTTTGCTTGAATGCTATTGTATATCACATCAACATGAAAGATACTGACCTTGGGGCTGAAGAGAGGGCACAGGGTTAAGAGCATGGACTGCTTTTGTAGAGGACTAGAGTTTGGTTCCCAGCACCCATGTCACCTCACCACCTCCTATCCACTCTAGGGGATCTGATACCTCTGGCTTCTGAGGGCATCTGTACTTGTATGTACATACCGCATGTGTATGCACATGCCCCCCAGTAATAAAAATAAATATATTTTTTTAAAAAAATTGACATCTTTCTTGTGGCTAGGAAACCTCCCCAGAAGAAAGAGCCTATGTATGGTCCTGCACACTGGTAGCTTATCTCTGATGACTCTCTGCCTGAGTCCTGGAGCTCCCACTCAGGATATTGCTAGGTAACATCTCCAGCATTGATGTAGCTCTCAGGTGAGATGCTTGCAGCCTGTTCCAGAACCACCAGCAGCTTCCTGACCCTGCCTTCCTGGTCTTTGAGTGGCATTCACACCTGCCTTTGATATCTGTAAAGCCAGCGACAGAATCCCAGCATGCTGAGTTCAGCTGCCACAGCTATTCTGCTCTCTGTCTACAACCTACTTGCCAGTGGAAACAGCCCCAGGGAGAGAGAGCTTCAGCCTTAACTCGTTCAGACCTTGCCATCATATGTCAAGAATGGTAGAATTCAGTTTGTCTCTAGAACCCTTAATACCAAGAGAGTCTGGGAAATGTGTTCTTCAGCTCACTAGGCTCTGCAGTACAGGAATGCACATGAAAAGAGGTGGTAGGAATAGAAAGTGTCAACCCACTGGCATCAGCAATTATAATTTTGGTTGTATGTACTTTAATCTGTAGAAGTCATCAGCCAAAGATCACTGGAGACACTGAAAAAGAATTTGGTTCCCTACTTTCTTCGTAAATATAGTCTTACTGGAACATAGTGATATTCATGTTTTTATATATTGACTGTGATTTCTCTTATGTGTCAAGTGGCTGAGTAATCATGACAGAGACAATGTAGCATCCAAAGCTAAAAATACTATGTGGCTCTTTATGGAGAATGTTTTCTGACCTTTTAGCTAAATCCTGCGGTGTCCAGGCTCCCTTGCAGCTATGAGAAGTCTGGCTGACTGTGGTCCAAGGACATAGGAGTGAATGTAATATATACACCTATGTTTTGTTCTTAAATTTTTACCTCTCCCTTCCTGCTTCTGGAAGGCATGGCAATCTTTTTCTGTAGAGGTGGATAGTAAATATTTTAGACCATAATTTATGGGCCACGGAATCTCTGTTGACTCTGTCCTTGTAGCAGAAAGGCAGCCTGTGACAAGACTGCCTCCCTCCCCCCCAAAACAAAACCTGGCTACATTCCAACAAGACTTCATTTGAAAATATATGGGCTGGAGAGATGGCTTGGTTGGAAAGTCTTTGTGATACAAGCTAAAAAACCTGAATTTAGTCCCCTGGAGTCCATGTTAGTATGTACAGGCACAGGAAGTATATAATCCTTCCTATAACTCTAGCACTAGGCAGCAGAGACAGAAGGATCCTGGGGCTCCAGGTTCAGGGAGAGGCCCAGCCTCAAAAAAGGTGAAGAGTGACTGAGGAAAACATCCCAATGTTGACCTATGGCCTTTATCCCTCCCTTACAAATACATACAATAAATAAATAAAATTTAAGTCAAGGAAAGAAAAAGAGTATGCAGTGGCAAAGTCCAGAAACCAGGACAATGTTCCCAGCTGTCCCTTCCCAGTGGAGTCACACAGGGACACAGACACTTTGTCTTCCAGCAATGAGGTGTGACAACACATGAGAAATGTTCTCAGCGAGGCAAGTTCCCAGCTTTGGTATCCAAGGTTTTTATTGGAGGTCTGTTACATGGACATCAGCATCATAGTGCCTGACCCCAGCCTCTCAGTCTGCAGCTCTCCAGAGCAAAACCAGACATTTGCCATAAATCACATTCTTAGCAGAAACTTATCTGGTTCTATTGGTAAGGCCCGAGGCACACAAACACACTGACCAGGCAGAATATTCCAAGGGCTCAGGGGTAACTTTCAAGGCCAAAGATCATTCTGGGAAGTCAGCTTTTCTTTGAAATTTGGAGCCTTTGAACAACCAAGGACCATTGAGCTAATCTCTTTCACTTGTGCCTTTTACTGTAAATCAGACTACTTGGGGCTTTCCTTCTCTTGTTTCTTGATACCCTTTTTTTGAGAGCGATTAAGTTACAGCTTTTATGGGGACCCTAGCACAAGAATGCAAACATCATGGGTTTATCATCCATCAGGAAGGTGGACAGGGTTGGTAACTGCTCATATGCTGGAAGGAACAAAACAGGAACACATAAAAACATCTGAGAGACAATACAGTGGTCCTTCGCAGCTGGAAGGGGCTCTCCAGCTGTTGGAAACATTAGGAAGGATTTCAGAAGAGAGAGCTTAGAGATGAGCTTGGGACCACAGAAGCAAGAGTTGAGTACTATTGGGAAATATTGTTGGGGCACTGCAGGATGAGTATGCGATATCAAGGTAGCATAATACCAGAGCACTGAAGCATGAAAGCTCCAATGAAAGTTTGTTCAGGGGACAATGGCTGTCCAAGGCTGTCCCATTTGGCTTTAGAGGCTCTAGTGGGAAAAGATACTGGAAATACATGTGGGAGTTGTTTCCTAGAATGCTTCACTTTCATAGGTTTCAGGACCCTCCAACCTCATTGCCCACCCTTGAGAGAGTTGGTAAAACTGAATTAACTGACTTGACTTGAAGGCATAGTGAGATTTGTGTATGGACTTAAGATTTTTGTTGTCATTGTTGAAATCAACACCCTGTGGAAGCCCTTGGCTTTTAGAAACTGTTTTGCCATAGAATACATTTTTTAATCTACGGTTGATGGGAAATTTTTGCACACGAATTTGATAAATTCAAGTTTTAAATAGAACCACCAATAACAAAGGTATTATGAGACAGAAAAAGAGCAAAGACCTGACCTATAATTGTGGGTATAAATCAGAGAAGAGATGAGAAATAATTCAGATGCAGAACCGGTAGGGTGGAATTCTGGGAACCTGGTAGTGGTACATCGGTGAGACTGGATCCATAGCTCCTTCCAAGGTTTAAAGTAATTACAATTTATACTGTTACTATAAGAATGGAAAGATTGAAACTAAGTCCCAAAGCCTATTAAAACAGGGGTTAGGTAGAAAGAGATCAGGGACAATCCATTAGATTTGGAAATGGTGAATGTAAGATACCCATGAAAACGTCCAAATGATGTTCATCTGAGCATCAAAAAAGAATCTTCATCCAGGGAGACAGTTCAACGGGCAAAGAGCTTGCCGTACAAGCCTGAGTTCACATCCCCAGTACCTGTGGAGAAAGCTGAGCACAGTGGCACATGCCTATAATCCAAAATGTTGGGCGGGAGAGACAGGTAGATTTCTGTCTCTCCCGTTCATCCAATCAGTAATCCAGGTTCAGGGAGAGACCCTGTCTCAAAAATAAAGTGGAGAGCAATAAAGGAAGACATGTGATGATATCCAGTGTGTGTGTGTGTGTGTGTGTGTGTGTGTGTGTGTGTGTGTGTGTGTGTGTTAGTGTATTCACCCCCACACACATTCACCCTAGACTGTAATTTGGGAGAGGATTACAGTTCTGAGCTTCCTTGGCATCGAGGTTCTGTAAAAAAAAATAACATTATCAAGAAAGAATGTAGAGAGGAGACAAGGCAGCCTTGAGGAGAAGTTGGAAAATGCCAGACTCTAAGTTAAGGGTGAGACACCAGAGAAAGTTAGAGAGTGTCAGGGAGGATGGAGTTGGAAGCCAAGGGAGAAGAGGGACTCTCCAGTGTGGCATGTCCTCAGAGGGCAGAGCAGGATGGCACCAAAGAAAGGCAACACTGGCTGATCTTAAAGGGGTACTGGTAAAACTTCAGGGGCCAGGGCACAAGTGGGGACTGGGAATGTAGTGGAGAAACTCTCTTGTTTGGGGGAGCAGCAGGGACTTGTGGATTAGTGGATAGCTGGGATGAGTATGGGTTTGCCACAAGCGTAGGCCAAGGGAAGAAACATGAGAACGGAGAATCCCAAATTCTTAAAACAAATGTAGAAAAGCGAGCCCTGCGAAGCTCCAACTCCCCTTCTTTATAAGAACCTGGGACAGGGTCTTTCTAAGTCCCTCTTCAAACTGCAGACACTGTGAATGCCCCTCAGAAAGGACAGAGAGAATGACCCCCCAATCAGTTCCCATCGGGCTACCCCACTCATCAAGGAATTTGGCAAGTCTGTGGCTGCTGCCTCCCAGCCCGGGATCTCCACTCTTCAGATTAAGGAGCTGTTCTAACACTGTTTACTTTAGAAAAAGATTAATGGTTCCCCCTCCTCGTTTCTCAGGGACAGACTTGAGTCTGTCTAGAGTGAGTCATTAAATGTATCTACTCCGTGACTCTAGCTTCAAGATTACAGATGTAAAATCATCTGATTTTGACAAAAAGCAGATGTGATTTTTCCCTTCTTATTTTGAATACCCAGTTATATGGTGTGTGTGTGTGTGAGAGAGAGAGAGAGAGAGACAGAGAGAGAGACAGAGAGAGAGAGAGAGAGAGGGAGGGAGGGAGGGAGGGAGGGAGGGAGGTGGTGAAGTTTCTGACATAATCAGACACTGTCCTCCACTCTAATACAAACCCTTCCTAAGAGCTTCCAACTTGTCACCCTCTCCAAGGTGACTCAATGACTTAATGTGAAATCAGTTTAGTCCTACCAAACTCTCATAAGCCACTCCCAGGAACATGGAAAATGTAAACGAACACGAAATAATATCCATCTTTAAGCTTACAACATGCTGAAGGTGAGTTAAACCCCTAAGAACCTAGGCTGACTGTGTCTACAGCTAGAGAGCTCACACCCAATCCAGACTTTCTGGTGGAGGCGGGATGGGCACTGATCTTGGAGGGCCCTGGTCACCTATGTGAATACACATCTGTGTGTAGGGGTTAACCGGAGGTAAGATGATGCCTTCCAGGAAAAGATATGATGAGAAGTGTGCTGGTATGAATGATAAATCTCCCCCACAGTCTCGGGACATTTGAATGTTTGGTCTCCAGTTGGTGGAGCTATTTGGGGAGATTTAAGAGCTGCAGCCTTGCTGGAGAATGTATATCATGGTGATATTTTGTGTATGATCTAACAAATAAAGCTTGCCTGAAGATCAGAGGGCAAAGCTAGCTACCAGTTAGCCACAGAGGCCAGGCAGTGGTGGCACACACCAGCACTTGGGATCTCATGCCTTTGCTCCCAGTACTTGGGAGTCACACACCTTTAATCCCAGCCCTAGGGAGGTTGAAACAAGAAGTGATATGGCTTGGGTGGAGAAAAGGAATATAAGGCGGGAGGAGACAGGAGCTCAGTTCCTTTCGGCTGAGGAGTTGGTCAGGTGAGAGGTGGCTTTGGCTTGTCCCTTTGTCTCTCTGATCTTTTAGCATTTACCCTGATATCTGGCTCCGGGTTTTTATTAAGACCAATTAGGATTCGTGCCACAGTATGTCATTTGGGGGTGGGGCCTTGAGATTAAAAGCTTCATGGCACTTCCGGTTTGCTCTCTCTGCTTCCTGCTTGCATTTGAAGATATGAGCTATCAGCTTCCTGTCCTGCCTCATGCTGGCCACTTGTTTCTGTGCCTCTCCATGGTGATGGACCTTAAGCCCAAACGAACTCTTCCTTCTTTAAATTGCTTCTGGGCATGATTATTTTTTAAATTACAAAACCCAGAAAAGTAACTAATATAATAAGGAAGCACAGAGAGACCAATATTTCCAGTGCACAGGTCAAGTGTGAAATGAGAAGTAAAGGGATTTGTAGGTCCTGGAGTGGACAAACTTTGATGTCTTGGGTCTACCTGGTCAACTTCTGAATGATTCATCAGCTCAGGCTTTACCTCTGGATTTTTCAAGCCAGACTGCTGGGACCCGGCCATGTTAGTAACAGGCCAGGGTCTTCTGCTCGTGAATGAGAACTGGCTAGCTGAAGGCCTGGTTTCACGAACGAACAAGGGTTTTGCTTTTGTTTATTTTCCAGAAGAAGACTCGTGGAGGGAATTATGAAAGAGAAGACTTAAGAAGAGTAGCTTGGCCACCAATTATGTAAGGCTTGGAAGAGAGGTAGGGCAACAGGACTTCCCTTTTTATGGCACTGGAGGTTGAACGTAGGGCCTGGCACACCCGAGGCAATCACTGAGCTATAACTCCTGCAGGGAACCAGTGAGGTCGAGAGTGAATGTGCATTGTTTGACGTAGTCCGGGCCATGTCAAAGACTCCAAGGCTTTGGACCCATGGGCATGGCAAAGCCTTCCTCTGGCCCATCTGCAGATGTTGATGGTGTGTGCAGAAGATGTTCACAGTAGCTTTCCATCTCACACCACCATCCCCTGTCTTCTCCTGAGTGTTTGAGGCCTGAAGACTGATCCACTATGGAGATGTCTCCTATTGCAACTAGCTAATCCTGCCTCCTTGTTCAGGTGTGTGCAATAACCCCATCCCTCTGCTCAACTGTACATAATAAATGTGCTGAGCTTCCTGGGAGCCACAGTTTCTCACCACAGAGCCCAGTCCACTCAACCCCAGCTTTTCCATGCATCCCTGTGTCTGTCTTTTCTTAATTATCTCACTTACCCCGTCAGGTCAACCCCTGGAGCTATGCTGGATATGGCAACCCCCACTCCCAGCCCTTTAACTGGATTTTTTTCTATTAGCATACAGAATCATTGAAAGTTATGGGAAAGAAATGATGTTTACGTAGTAGATGCAATCTAGGATCCATACCATCTTCCCAGCCAGCTAGGCTCTCCACCCGCATCTGAATCATGATCTTCCATAAGTCCATAAAGGTAGAGTTTCCCCCCCCCCTTATATAAATAGTAAAGTGTCCCAAGGAACCCCCACTTCACCGAGCATCTTCAAAACATCCTTGTAACACCCAGGAATGAGGAGTGGGTGAGTAGAGTCCAAGTGTTCACCTGGCTCCTGGCCCAAGGATGCCTCACGGTTAGCCCTCCCCTCTATCTCATAGACTCCACCTCTATGGCAGGAGTCTCAGCCCAAGTCTCTACTTGAGGACAAAGGGAATGAGTCATGGGTGGCAAGGAGATCCCCCCCCCCCCCCCCCCCCCCCCCCGGCCCGAAGAGTAAGTCAGGAGCCTGGTTCGCGACTGCAGCTCAGTAGCTTGCCGGGCAGCGGTGTGTATTAGTTACTTTTCTTACTGCTATGATGGTTTGCCTGGCAAGAAAGTAATTTCAATGAGGAAGGGCTTATTTTGGCTCAGGGCTTAACAAGGGATGCAGTCCATCATGGCGGAGCAGGCCTTGCAGCAGGAGTGGGTAAATCCTCGGTCTCCACAGAGAGATGACAGACAGCGGGGCCAGACTGTGAAACAATGATCAGCAGCTAGTGACTCTTTCCCTCAGCAATGCTTTACCCCTTAAAAATCCCAGGACCTTCTAAAGTGACACCATTGCCCGGGGACCGAGTGCTGAAACACGCAGGCTCACCAGGGATGTTTTTACACAGTCAGAGAACGTGGAACCCCGTTGCCCCTGGAGAACTTGTGGCTGTTTAGGGCTGTCACTTATTGCAAGGTGAGGGGGTAGGGTGAGGAAGGCACTTGAAGCCTGCTTTTGGACTTGTTACTGTTTAAGGGTGATGCCGGCATTGGGAAGACCACTTCTGAAGCCTGAGTAGCAGCTCCTCCAGCAGACAGAGGTCACCCGGACCCAGGTCACCTGTGTCCTCCTACCACAAAATTCCCACAGACTTTATCACATCATTACTCCTCCTTCTTATCTTTTGGGGAGTAAAATGGTTTCAACTGGAAGATTAAACATAGACACCCTAAATGGAAGTACTTCTTACAGGAAGAAGCTCAAGATTGTAATTAAAACGTTGGCAGTACTATGGGATGTCAGAGAAACTATCACCTTGGAACAAAGATTGCGCTAAAATAACCCAGAATGGGGAGAATCTTTTTAAAGAGTTAGCTGCACCATATTTAAGTTCATCTGCATTTTGAATGCCAGGCAGAAGGTCAGAGGTGACACGCCTTGCATTTACTCTGTGCTCAAATACAGTGTTTCGTGTTGAGGATGCTCTTGCAGTTTGGCAGTCCTTGCAGAATTTTTGCATTGTGCTAGCTATCCACAACCCCAGAACCTCCCCGAAAATGCCAACCACACTCCTTAGTCATTGTAAAGCTGAACTGTGTCTTGAGAAACACTCCTCTGTGTTTCGGAGAGCCTGCCTATGTTATCTCTTTAATCAGCGTCATGACTCAACATGTTTGAACATCTTCACTCTCCAGGTGGTGAGCTGAGTCTGAGATGGAGTTCTGACTTATTGACATGCTGCATCAAGGACGCTGCAGGGTTTCACCCCTAGTATGCTGTCTCCTAATTCTCTTCCTTTTAAAAAACGTTGTACTACCTTTCAGTAGAGGCAGACTTGCATTCCATCTCAATCTACCAATAAATAGATGGACCTGGGATTTTGTTATTATATTGCTAGGACTCTTCAAAGGAGCATAGATTTTGTTGAGAAGAGGTCTTATTAAGGTCCTTGAGGGGTCTGTCACATAGGAGCTAAGGAGAACTGGTCTCATGGGACTAACACAGGGGGAAGATCTTGGGGTTCCCATGGACAATAAGGAAGGGAGGGGAAGAAAAGAGAGAGCCAAGGTCTTGAGAAACCTTGAACTATGTTGCATGATCCACCCCTGTGGATCCTTTAATATAATAATGCAACCTTTAATATAATGTATTGCTCATGAAAAACTTAGAGTGAATGTTTTGTGTAAGATTCAAGAGGGCTGGGATGACATTTGGGTTGAGAAAGACTGATGTAGAGATAGTCAGGTGGACCCAAAGGCTAGAGGCAGAAGGAACCATGAGTAAACCACTTGAGAACTATCAGATATCAAGGGCAGGGCTTGGGATGTGTATAGGGCTGGAGTCTATAGATTCACCCAGATGTCTGAGACAGCAAATGTCCTGGTTCACAGCTGAGTCACAGAATTCGGTGGAGGCTGAAGTTCTGTTGGAGTCTATAGTACTTTTCAGGAATTATAGCAAGGCTATCCAACTGATGCCAGAAATAGACTATCACTAAACAGTTCCAAGGCAATCAATTTGAAGATCTGTATTCTCTGTGGTTTTGTATGAACACTTCATGTATGCGTTCCGATGTGTATGCGGGTGCATGTGGAGGCCAGAGGTTGACTTTGGGTGTCTTCCTCAGTTGCTTACCACCTTAATTTTTGAGACATGGTCTCTCACTGAACCTGGAGCTTATCAATTTGGCTAACCTGGCTGGTCAGTAAGTCCCAGGGATGCTCTGCCTTTACCCCCATGGTGTTGGGGTTATGGGTACACACTGCCATGTTCTGCTTTTTCTAGATGGGCTCTGGGGAGGGTGGAGGAATGAGACTCAGGTCCTCATGTTTGTGTAAGAACCTTACTGACTGGGCCAAATCCCCAGCCTGATTTGTATTATTAAGGACAATTAAAAATATTTGAAATGATTAATTATTTACTTCTTAACCTGGAGTTCAAATTGGTAGGAATGGGGTATGGGGTAGACCCAGTCACAAACACCCCTCACACCCCTTTGCATGCCTTGTTTAGCTAGCACCCCAGCACTGCTACTTCTAAGCAGGAAGTCAACTATGGAACTTGGGATGCTTAAGGAATTTCAGGTTCTGTAAAATGACCAAATGGCAGAGAATGAAATGAAGTCCACGTATAGAGTGAAGATAAGGTCTTAAGTTTAATTGTCATCTAGTTATGCTCACTGAATTCTGGGATTCACATATAAAGATCTAGCTTATTTGCAGCATGGCCATGCTAAAACCTGTCCTTTGAACAAGCCAATCTGGTCTCTTTTCAAGCTAGCTTGTCTGCCCCAGTTTGCTGCTTTCTTGTATTTAAGACCCTATTGCCCCACGGAAAACGTGTCTTATCTTTGTGTATGCGTTAGTTTATGTGAAACATGAAATAGCGCCCCTACATGCCTGCAAAGCCTGCCGCTGGAAATCTTTCTAAGACCTGTGTCAAAGTGCTGTCCCTTAGGGAATTCTCTGTTGTACTGCCCTATAGCTTCAGAGAGGGCATCTCGCTAGTCTGGACCAATGGTCTCCGTCAAGTCAACCAATGCTTAGGACATTTCTGAGAGGAGAATAAGGAAATAGCATTTGATTTGGAGTTTGATGGCTTCTTTTCCCCTGATGCATCCACAAGAGGGAGGACCCTCAGTTGTCCCTTTAGGTCCCAATTATCTTGTCTAACTTCTTGCTCTAAGGCAGGCTTTGGCCTGACATATTCTAGATACAATTACTTAGTGGCTGACTCTTATTTAAATAATTACCATAATGGACCAAGAAAGCATTTTTGTTCTTTGAACGTGGATGTGAGAAGCATGAGATCCCAGAAGAAATCCTGCAGGCAGGAAGTCTGGGGTTCCTTACTGGTTCTCTGCCAACTCCTGGGCAGATTACCTGTCAAAGCCAACGTGGGAGGAGGAAAGGGTTTCCCAAGTTTTCATCTTCCCTCGGGAACTCCAGGTTTCGATTGAAACCAATTTTGAGACTATTATCTTATGGAAAAATCCCGCAGAAGAACATGGCTAATTCCCAAAGCGGGCTAAAATCAGGGTCTCAGAACTTAAAGTTAAAAACAAACAAACAAAAAAACAAACTCAAACAAACAAACACATTCTAGAAGCCACAGTAACAGGATGGAGTCTCGGGTGCTGGACTGAGGCTGGATCTTGCTCTGTGGGACTAAGACCCCCCCAATGGAAGCTCACTTGTGGCTACGTCCATGGGGATGCTTCTAGGGAGGGTTAACCGAGCAGAGAAGACACACCCTGAAGCAGACAGCTCCATCTCATGGGCTAGGGTCCCAGACTGAAGAAAAAGGGGAAAGGCAGCTGAGCCCCAGCCTTCCCTGCGCTCTGCTTCCTGACACACAGATCTTACGGCCCCACCACCGGATCTTCTCCACCATTGATGGACTCCATTCTCACCCTGAGAACCAGAAGAAACTCTTGCTTCCTTGAATTGTTTTGTCATGTGTTTTTTTCCACAGCAGTAAGAAAAGTAACTAACATGAAGGGTGTTCAGGGACGAGCCTAAGTCCCATCAAACAGTTCTCTTAATTATATAAAGAATATTTACAGAAGGCAGCCACAGTTCTAAATTTCTAAGAAAAATACAAGCACAACCCTAAGCCAAAACATTTCATGAAGTCTTCTGTATTGAGTGGCTCTTTTTCCAAATAGTGAGGCATGAACTTGGAATTTGCTGAGTCAGACACAGGGCACTCTATAGAGTGGAGAGTGGAAGCCGCTTGGAGGTCTAGACTGCGAGGTTTCACCATTCCTGTTATGAAAGCACAGCTTGCCTCAGACCAACCCTTCATTCACGAAAAGGTAGGGGCTCTTAGAATGTTACTAACATATTTGCTTTTGAATAATATTCCTTTTACTAACTAGAAACTATTTTTAATATTTTTCCTGTTGATTAGTGAGTCTCTAGAAAGAGAGATGGCTTAGCAGTTAAGAGCACTTGCTGCTCTTCCAGAGGACCAGAGTGTTGGGGAATATTATTTTAAGGTGTTACTTTTGTTTATGTTGCATTTGTTAAACTCTGTGAAGCTGTGTTACTGTACCTGTCTAAAACACCTGATGGCCTAATAAAGAACTGAATGGCCAATAGCAAGACAGGAGAAAGGATAGGCAGGGCTGGCAGGCAGAGAGAGTAAATAAAAGGAGAAATCTGGGAGGAGAAGGAAGAAGTAGCCAGAGAAGGAGGAGGACTCCAGGGACCAGCCATCCAGCTACACAGCAAGCTACAGAGCAAGAGTAAGATTTACAGAAGTAAGAGAACGGGAAAAGCCCAGAGGCAAAAGATAGATGGGATAAGATAAGTTAAGGAAAGCTGGTAAGAAACAAGCCAAGCTAAGGCCAGGCATTTATAATTAAGAATAAGCCTCTTAGCCGGGCGGTGGTGGCGCACGCCTTTAATCCCAGCACTCGGGAGGCAGAGCCAGGCGGATCTCTGTGAGTTCGAGGCCAGCCTGGGCTACCAAGTGAGTTCCAGGAAAGGCGCAAAGCTACACAGAGAAACCCTGTCTCGAAAAACCATTAAAAAATTAAAAAAAAAAAAAAAAAAAAGAATAAGCCTCTGTGTGTGATTTACTTGGGAGCTGAGTAGTGGGCCCCTCAAAAGAGCAAAAACAACCAATACCAGAGTTTGTTTCCCAGCACCTACATAGTAGCTCCAGGGTCCCTAGCACTCTCTTCTGACCTCCATAGGCACCTTATATCTGTGATGCACAGACATACATGCCAGCAAAGCACTCATATGCATACAATTTTAAAAATCTAAACCAAAAACGTGTAATATGTTGTCTTGAAGATGTTCATTCTGGTTAGGGCACTTGAAGCGGTTAAGCATTTCTGGAGGTAAGGTCCCCCAAAAAGGATATTCTGCCTTGAAAGGATGGAGTTGTTTTAACTTGTGTGTAGCACAACAGCATGGTGTTCCTATTGTTATGTTTAAATAAAGTATCATAGACATATATCGCAGGGAGCAGCGAGGAGGCAGCAGGAAGCAAGGCAGAGCTGGAGACTGTTTGGATGAGCTGATTTCGGCCCTGTTCTCAGGAGCATGCACCTGGCTTCAGCCAAAGCTGGGTCTCACACAAGGGCAGGCTCTCCTTCCCGGCATGGATTGATGTTACAAGAAATAAAGCTTGATTGTACTGTTTCAAAACTATGTTTTGAGACTTGGAAAAATCCCTGGCTCAAATGCACCTTGAATAAATCAGACAACAGTTTTGGGATTTTTTTTTTTAGGACCTTCAAAGGGGAATTGGGGCAAGGGCCACAGAAACAAGTTTGTTCACATCTCTGTTCTCCTATGTTGCAAAGCATTGAAAAACAAAACAAAAGAAAACACACCTGTAGTAGTGGAACATTTTAGTGAAGTAGATTTCACCTGTGTCACCAAAATCCCCCTGTCAGAAAAATGACAAGGAGTGGATCCATGCTGAAAGGTAATTCTACCCTCATTTTAGATATGTTCTTTAACCTGCAAAACTCTAGCATCCCATGTCCTAGAACCCTTGCGGAATGATGTAGAATATAAATGACACAGAATCACACTCTGGCATTATTCCCATTGATGCTATATTTTTAAAGATTTGTTTTCTTTCTTTTTAATTATATGTATATGTTTGTGCAAGTGTATGTGTGCATGTGTGTGTGTGTGTGGGGGGGGGGGGTAATGCACTTGAGTGCAGGTGCCACAGAGGCCAGAAGGGGGCACTGAATCCCCTAAGGCAGGAGGAGTTACAGGAGGTTGTGAGGCACCAGACCTGGGTGCTGTGGATGGAACTCAGATTCTCCTAAGAGCAGTATAAGCATTCAGCCACTGAGTCATCTTCTCAGAGCCCCCTTCCTTCAAAGTTAATTTTAATACAAAGTTTAAAATTAAGATTGGATAATTCAAATCTTGAAATAATTTATATTTCACCTTTTATATTTATACATTTGTATTGATATTTGCATATTAATATTTTATTTATATTTATATTAATTTATATCTCACCTTGAAAGTTTTGAAACAATGTCACCCAAGCAAACAGCAACTAACCTGAACACTGATCTGAGATCTTATATTCCTTCCTTTTCTCTTTTCATAGACATAGACAACAAAGGGCATTAGCTATTTTTCTCAATACTGTGGCAGATTACAGCTGAAGGAATGGGTTCTTCTGTGTGGGGTTCCCAGTTGGGTGCTCACAAAGGGATTTCAGAAGCTGGAGGATCTCTCAGCCTTCAATAGTGGGAATCAGGGTTGTGAGTGGCTCAGCCTCCCCGGGCCTGCTGCTTCCTGCTTTAGCTTAGCACGGCATGTAGTGAAATTATTACCGTTTTCTATGTGTGCCAAGCATGGGAAAGTGTTAGGGTGCATCAGGTGAAGACATCATCTTTTGATGGGGGTTATCACCCCAAATTATTACCAGTCATTGCCACCTCAGCAGGAATTTTTCTAATGAACTTTGCCAGTTATCTATGGGAAGGATGTTTGTCTGGCGAGTCTTGGAAGGAGAGCTGGTGGGAAGATGGGCACAAGCCAGCCCATGTAGAAAGGGCAGATAGAGCGGTAAGCCTGGACCTGGGGCAGCCAGAGCGAAGCTTTCCTATGACCTGGAGAGAAAGGCAGAACACTGTGGCAAGGACTCTAGAGAGAAAGGAGACGATACTGAAATCCTGGCTGTGTCCCAAGGCCACCTCCCAGGCAGCCCCTGTCAGGGTGGCACACAAAACCATAGATTTTTATTATTATTATTATTATTACTATTATTTTACTTCTGAAAGAGGTTTCTCACAAGGCCACTGCTCATTTGCGAGACCAAGAGTAGATTCTTCACCTGGAAGAAGACAGACTTGAGTTTTGAAAACATGGGTGAGTAATCCCAAGCAGGGGACCCATCAAGGAAGGAGACAGGCCGTGACAGACCCAGACTGAAGAAACAAAGCGGCCTCCCACCTCCTCCCGCCCCCACGTCCTTTTCCTCTGTTTCTCAACCCCTTCTTCCCATCGCTCTGACTCACAAGCGTCAGCCACCGGGGTGCTCCCCATCTCTCAGCCATCAGAGACCTCCCTGCGGGCCTTTTCTTCTCATCCCCATCCACAGCGCTGGGCAGGAGTCCAGACACATCCACTTTTCCAAAGGCCCCCACAGAGGGGCAGCTTCCTGGCAGGCACCTTCCCCAGGCAAAAATGATTTGCCTCCTAGGATGATGCGCCAGACAGACAAGCCGAGGCTCATGGTTTTCCACCAAGGGGTTTCACAAAGCCTTGCCAATTCTTTACCAATCCCCCCTTTGCCATTGGCCAGTTTCCTTTCACAACTCCCTCTCTGTCTGTCATCTGCTCTGTCAGCCAAATCCTTTTTCATTTTTCTCAGCTCCATCTTGGACTCAGGCCTAGTAAAGCTTGTCAAGAAGATTCCTGATGCACTAAGTCTTATGTCCCCTCCACCGCCACCCTGAGTGACATTGCTTGTACCTCACCTCGGTGATGCATTTCAGAGAAGGGAGTTCTCACACCTAAAGTGGGGAGAATTTGACCAAACTACCAAGGGAATGATAGCTCCATGCTTAGTCCCAAATGGGCATTTAAATATAAAAATGTAAGGAAACCATATAAGTAGATTCCTCTGAAGAGAATTGAAGGGGGTCGGGGGATGGGTGTGGAGAAAAACCAAAATAGAAACTGTCCTTGTAAACAACTGAGAACCTTTTAGGGAGAGTCAAAAAAAATCACACCAAAAATCTTACAGATGCTTTGGAATTGGTTAGCTTTGATTCGTGCTTAAAGCCATGCAGCATCAGAGCTCTGTAAACATTCTGGCTCTGCCCATGACTTAATAGCTCTTCTTCTCCTCATCGGTGTGGAAACTACTCCTCGGTAACTCTCCGAACGATCGCTCGGTGTTACCAAGTGTACCACTCCATTATTCCTGCCTGTGACGAGGGGCCATCATTATACACCTGAAGATAACGGCAGGGAGCTGAGAAACTTTAACAGTTGAACAGAATTCTCTCTCAGGTCTGTCAGGCCTCACAGGAGCCTCCAAGTCTTCCTCTTTTGTTGAATGAATTTAATGTTAGCAAATTTATTGTACTGTGCAGTCTAACAATTGGTATCCATCCGCCAGGACACGGCGATCATCTGTCTCCTTTTCTTTGTTTTTTCGCAATGTTGGGAGCCACAGTGAGTTTTGCTTTGTTTTCTGGAGAGGCTCTTAGGAATCTCCAAATGGCTCTGGGGTTTGGGGTGCTTTTATTCTCAGCCGCACTACAGCCCGTTGGCACCAGATCTCTGACCTGTGGTATTACAGTTCAGCTCCGTCCTGGTTCTGACTCCTTTGCATTCATCTGCATTCCCAAGGGAGGCAGAGAGTATAAACCGGACACTAGAGCGAGCCTGGGAAGGTCCCGAAGCTTTTGAAAGGGGCTGGCTAGCTGGGCACTTGGGAGTGATTCTCTTTCCCTCTTTGGTGTCCTTTCATCTGGCTCCAGTTGGCTTCAGAAAGACAGCTTGCTCCAGCCTCCCATCCCGGCGTGGGCAGCAGCAGGCAGGGGCAGGGGCATGAAGCCTTCTCACCGTTTTTATCTTGCTTTGGCCATGTCCATTATGGTCCTTTCTTCCATTTATTTATTTGTTTACTCTTGCTGTTGCTGTTTTATTATTTCCTCTGTAGCCCAGGTTGTCCTCAAATTCACAGTAATCTTTCCATCTCTGCCGCCCCTTGAGTGCTGGAATTATATGCATGAGGCACCACACCCAGCTAGGATCTTCTTTCTTTCTTTTTTTTTTAAAAGTTCATCATTAGATAATTAATTGTGTTGGGGTGTTTGTGTTTATCTGTGTATTTATGGGTGTGGGTGCATGCATATACATCACTTCTCAACACAGTCAACTAACTCATTTTCTCTAAATGAGATTTTATCTCACACTTGACGAGATCACAAATTCCTAAGTGTCACAGTTCAGGTTCGGAGCCTCTGACAGTTTGTCTCTAGCACTGGAATGGTCTGCCGCATCAGCATCCAACAGCCTGTCAGTCCATCTCTCAGCAGCTCTTCTCACACAGTGGTTAAAGGCACAGAGTCCAAAGCAGAGCTGCCGTTTCCCCTCGGAAGGATGCTTGTGCTAATGAACTTAACTTCAGGTGTGAAACCACCAACATTCTGAGACTGGGCTTTTATCTATTGGAGGGAAGTTTGTTTGCTCGGGTGAGATGAAAGTGGGGAGAGATGGACTAGTTCCCGGGAAAACAGAGTTTAATGCAGGTGGAAAGATGAGAAGAGACCTGGAACTCCACCCTCGCCATGCCGCCAGCTTGGACTGCAGCGACATAGCTCAGTGAACATCATCTATTTGGTCTGAACATCATCCTATTTGGTGACAGTTTGTTCCAACGCCTTTCAAAGTCCTGCTTTCTATGAAAACTTGCCTACTTAATACTACATTAGCCCCCAGTCTGCAGGACTATTCCATGCACTCAATAGAGAAACCCAACTTGTAGAGTCAACAGGCTCAAAAGACTTCAGAGTCAAACAGAAACTCAAAGATTTACTTTTAAATTACCCTGCATGGTGTGTGTGTGTGTGTGTGTGTGTGTGTGTGTGTGTGTGTGTGTGTGTGTGAGAGAGAGAGAGAGAGAGAGAGAGAGAGAGAGAGAGAGAGAGAGAGAGAGAGAGAGAACACGTGTGTGGAGCCCTGTGAAAGAGGTGTAAATAACGCTTTTTTTATTGTATCTAGTGTTTATCTTTTGCCTATATACATTATTGATTGCCGATTTCAG
The DNA here is from genome assembly GCF_949786415.1 of Peromyscus eremicus. NCBI lineage: Eukaryota > Metazoa > Chordata > Mammalia > Rodentia > Cricetidae > Peromyscus > Peromyscus eremicus. The sequence continues at coordinate 40,720,895 of NC_081427.1, forward strand.
AAAACTAACCGGCAACAGGTACATGGCTCAAGTGTCTCTTCCAGAAGAGAAAGTCCATTCTCTCTTCATCCAAATCTCATTTATTTAATGATACACAGTGAAATGAAAGGACTTAGTGTTAGTCATAGTGTCAAGGAAGAATTGTGTCCCGGTTAGTGCTTTGTCAACTTGACATAAGCTTGAGTCATCTGGGAAGAGGAGCCTCAATTGAGAAAATGCCTCCATCAGACTGCCTGAAGGTAAGTCTGTGGGACATCCGTCTTGATTAATGATTGATGTGGGAGAGCCCGGCACACGGAGGGCAGTGCCGCTCCTGGATGGCACAAGAAGGTGGGATGAGCAAGCCACAGGGAGCAAGCCAGCAATCAGCATTCCTCCATGGTCTCTGTTTCAGTGCCTGCTTCCTGGTCACTGCCCTGATTGAGTTCCTGCCTTGGCATCCCTCAGTGATGGATTATGATAGGACGTGTACACCAAATAAAGCCTTTCCTTGCCAAGTTGCTTACGGTCATGGTGTTCCTCACAGCAATAGGAAACGTACTAAGACAAATTGTGACCAATAGTCACAGTAGCGTAGATGCTACTCTATGCAATTTGCATATAACGAAGTCGTTTGACCCTTGCAACGTCCTCTGAGACAGGGCATTGCTATCATTGTGTTATAGGGAGGTAATTGATAGGAATTCCAGCCACGCCCCCATGGTCGGCATGCCCGGCAGGACACTTAGCCATCTCTGCCCAGTCATTTCTGGGTCATATGTCCTGTGTGACCCATGCATGCGCCATGGTTACCGTAGTCATGTAGCTGGACATGACCACGTGATCTATGTGCATTCGTGGAAGAGCCACATGAAGAAATGGTGACAGACACCGGAAGCTGGAAGAGGCAAAGGACGCATTTACCCTTGATTTTTCACTGGTGAGAGTGGGTCTCCCGGAGTTCAGAGTCCTGGGCTTGAGAACTTTGGGAGAATTAAACCTGTGATTTTAAGCCATCCAGTGCTGTGGATATCGCTCTGTATAAATGAAACACTGATTGGCCAGTAGCCAGACAGGAAGTATAGGCGGGACTAACAGAGAGGAGAATTGAGGGAAAAGGAAAGTGGGGGGGGACGGGGGGGGGGGGACACGGACGGACGGACGGACGGACGGACGGTGGGGACGGGGACGACGACACTGCCTGCAGCCACTGCCAGGACAAGGAAGATGTAAAGTACCGGTAAGCCACGAGCCACGTGGCAAAGCATAGATTAATAGAAATGGGCTGAATGTAAGAGTAAGGGCTAGACAATGGTAGGCCTGAGCTAATGGCCAAGCAGTTTAAATAACATAAGCGTCTGTATGTTTATTTTATAAGTGGGCTAAGGGACGGCTGGGACTTGGCGGGACCTGGAGAGAAAACTCTCCAGCTACAATCCAGTTTGTGATATTTCCTGTTTGAGCATCAGGAAGCTAATACAAATCTATCTGAACAGTACTTCACAGTTTTCAAACCGAATTCATTAACTCCCCCAAACAGTTTAATATGGAGATCTAGATCTACAAGAAATGACTGTGGGATCAAATCTCCAGTGGCTCTGGGCTCTTTCTCTTTATCTATAAAATAAGGCAAGTGTCTGCCTTTTGTCACTCACCAAGATATTGTTAGGCTCAAAGGGAGACCCATATCTCATGTGAATGATGAATAACTGAATTTTTGCATACTGCACTTTTCCTTCCTTCCTCCTTCCCTCCCTCCCTTCCTCCCTCCCTCCCATTTCTTTTCTTTTCTCCTCCTCTTCTTTTTCTTGTTCTTTTTCTTCTTCTCCTTCCCCTTCCCCTCCCCCCTCCTCTTTCTCCTTCTTCTTCTTCTGAGACAGGGACTCTGTAGATAGTCCTGGCTGTCCCGGAATTAGTCTGCTGTGTAGACTCTGGCCTGGAACTCACAGAGATCCACCTGGAGCGTTGGGATTAAAGGCATTGTGCCGTCACTCCCGGCTTGCACTTTCTACACTGACTGTACTTTCTATACAGTATTTTCTCTTCTGAAAGCTTGCCTTTGACCTTGAGCTATTTTTCTCACTTAGCTTTGAGGGGAGCTAAGTCACTGCCCAGCTGAGGGCTTAGGTGCCGCAGACACACACTGGAGGTGCTATCTCTTTCAGGGTCTGTCAACACTGAAGGTAAAATGTGGTGTGCAGAGAGTGAACATGCTTGGGAGGGAAGTTACTCACACTGAGCTCTGCTGTGACCACAGCCGTGGCCTGAGCTGAGGATTGGGGTCCCAAGGCTGACTCCTCCAAGAAACATCTGCTCTAGAAGCAGAAAGACAAACAGGTCTGCTTCCCATTAGCCCCTAATGCGAGCATGATCAGAAACCAGGGAGCACCCTGAGGAGTGCAAGCAGAAGTTTGTTTTCCTGCTGCCCTTTCAGTCCTGTGCCTAGGGTAATGAAAACTCTCAAAGGTGGTAATTAGTGCCAGTCAGAGTGCAGCTTTGTGCAGCTGACCCCTATCCATTAGGAAATGGACTGAGGCCAGTGGACCAGCCACTTAACCAGGGCACAGAAAGCTAAAAATTCAATGCCTGGCCAACTCCTGCACAATTAGTGTGCTTCTCCAACCATGCTCCAATGCACAGTGGGAGCCCTTCAGGGATGGGAAAGGGCAGCCCAAGGTTGAATGCCACCCTATGCCTTGAAGCAGAGATATACAAACAGTGGCATATCCTAGAGGAGGTACAGTGGGGAGTAGAAGTGGAGAGGATAACTCAGTGTGCTTTTGCGGGGAGCGGAATAAATCCGGAAGGAAGAGAGTAGTGTGTGTTCCAGCAAAGGGGACCCACGCATCGAAATTCTGGATAAAGCATGTCCCTGACTTTAAGTGAGTCATGGCACTTGCATTCTACCAAATTTCTCCCCTACTCCATTTAGCTTTCCACGCTACCCAGAATTCTGCAGATATTTTGCATCATGAAGAAACAGAACCTTCACTCAGAGTCCTTTAACAGTTTTGTAATTGTTCTTTCTGTGCCCCATCCAAATCACTCCCTACGTTTAAACCCAGTGGGTTTTCCCCTCAATTTTTAAACGATAAACTCTGAATGTGTGGAGTCCCATGACTAAACTCTTCAATGGCTACTGTTGTGTTAGATAAAAACCCTTAGCTTGACTTGTCACTTGCTCTGGCTTCCTGCTGACCTCCCCAAAGGCAGTAACACCCCCCCCACCCCTCCCCCCTCCCCACCGCCACACACACACATCTTCTCAGTCTCCATCCTTCTTTTCCAGCTTGGGTTCTTCAAATAAATCATTTGTTTGTGCTGTGGGAGGCCAGTTCTCACCTTTTCAAGGGTTCTTATGAGGAGGAGAGAGGGCTAAAAAAATATTAGATAGAAAGAGACCTAGCTGACGAGAAGAAAGACAGAAACACAGGATAGCTTCAGGAGGACCTGGGTCAATACCCAATGGCCCTTTCTGTTTATTCAAAAGGGCTTTTTATACCAATGCCAAGGGGCAGGGCAAAAGATCAAATCATATCACATAGCCAAGTGTAGACCCTTCCAAACACCTGGTAAACACACCCATAGTCAAATCATCCCCTTATGCAGCCCTGCTGGGTAAAGCAAGCTCAGATTCTCTGACCCTGAGTAATATGGGCCTCCACATTATGCATCCATAAAGATATAGGTATGCATGTGTATGTGGACACATTAGTTACTTTTCTGTTGCTGTGATAAAAGAGAGTTTGCTTTGGCTTCTGGTTCCAGGGGGATAAGAACCTGTGATGCTGAAGCAGAGGCATGACAACAGGAAGCAAACAGGAAGGTGAAAACTGGAAATGCAAGCAAGAAAAAGGAGCTTGAACTGCAAGGCCTCCAGGCCAGCACCCAGCGGCACACTTCCTCCAGCAAGGCTGCACCTCCTGATTTCCCCCAAACAGTGTGATCAGCTGAGGACCAAGTAGTCAAAAGCCCAAGACTATGGGGACATTCCTCATTCAAATCACCACAGTGGACATGTATGCAAACTGACTGTCATGTTCCTCTCATTGCTTTCGTAGCTCAGATGACCCTTTTCTTTCCCTCAATGTCTCTTACCACGAGCTGTATATACACAGCCATCCCTTAGTACCTGGCAGGTGTTGGTTCCAAGGATATCTTGTGGATACAAAAATCCTCAGGTTTCTCAAGCCTGTATAAAGTGGTGTAGTATTTGTATATAGCCAATCATGTCTTCCTCTATACCTTAAATCATCTCTCGATGCATGTTTATATTTATAATATGTTTATAATACTTATACCATGTAAATGCCATGTAAATAGGTCTTATACTGTTTGGATTGTTATGGCAAGAAGGAATTCTTGTGGGTGTTCAATACAACCTCAATTTCTTCCTGGCTATTTTTAGTCTATGATTTCTTGAGCCCACGCATATAGAAGCCAGGGTATGAGGGTGTGCAGATATTTATATGAATCAATTAGTTTCTCTTTACATTTTTTCCAGTCCTGCTGACTTGTTAGCTCTGTGCAGGAGGGTGACTGGTGTTTTGTTCCCTACAATTAATCTGGTACTCTGACCCTGGGTGTTCCATGATCCTAAGCAGGAGTGGAATAATGCTTTGTTACTGGCTTTTTGTTAAAGCACCTCAAGCAATTCTAATGTACAGCCAGGAAGGATGTTTGCCGAGGCTATCCTGCTCTTTAGGAAGGTCAGAGGTTTAGAGAAGTCTCCTGACAACGTCAAGGCCTTGGGCCCGGCTTGGCTTTCAGGATGTTGAGAGAAGGGCTCAGCTCCGTCAGAGCTCGGCTTTCTCCTTACTGTTTTGACCTTTCATCCAATTGGAGACGTTTTTGCTACTGAGCAGAGGTAGGGTCCTTTCAGACTATTGCATTCCCACTCAGATCTGCTGGCCCAGGGCTTTCTCTGTCCCAATACCCAGGTCCTGGGCCTGAGGGTAACTGACATCCTTTGTGCACTCAGAGTCCAGGCAAGATAAAGGAAGCAGTTCAGAGTGGTTGAAGGTCCAGGTTCTGAAGCTAGACTCTGCTGGGTGAATTCTGATTTCATAGCCAAACTTAAGCAACTGTTAGGATCTCTGTAACTGGAGGAAACTTACACTTGATGCTTCAAGTGTTTGCTGTAAAGGCAAAGAGAACCAGTGTGCTCTGTGAAGAACTCAGCGCCAAGCCTGGCTCATACCAGAGACCAGCTGTCATCAGCTTAAGGCTGATGCTTCAGTCTGTGGAACCCTGTACCTCAGCTAGGCAATCACTTATACTCTCTTCCTTTCTCCCACCTTCTCCTCTTCCCTTTTGTATGGAAGGTTTTTCTTTTCTTCTCGAGGTATAAATATAAAATAGAGACGTGTTTCAGAAAGTCTAGCTATTAAGCACTAAAATACCCTTCAAAACTGAAAGCCCCCTTATTACAACCTGTCAACTCTACAGGCCACCCCATCATCTCTAGGTCACGTAATCGCACTCTGCAAAGTGAAAGCATCTCGTGGAGCTCAGTCGCTAAGCAACTGCTTAAAACAGCGTGCAGGGATTCTGCATCCCTTGGTCATTCTGGCTTATGATTGTCTGACTGCCTATCTCTTGAACTCCAGCCACATTTTAAATATTGTATGCCAGACTAACCATTTTTTTCCCTAAGGCAACGCTGAATAAATCTGATCCCTGAAAAATCACAAAATATTAGTGATGTAGGTCTTAAGTGGTACATATCTATTGGGTTACCTTTTTGTCTGCTTTTTTGTATTCTCTTTGTTTTATGCACAGGGCAAACTAAAGGTGAATTTCAGGCTAGACCCAAGCATGACAAGGAGGCCTTCATTCATTGTCTTGCCCTGCTGGGACGGGCCATCTGTAGCAATCGTCCATTAGTAGGAACGCAAAGCAATCAGAGGGTCTGAGATGTGGCTTTGAGGGTGATCCTGTCCAGCCCCTTGGAGGAGTATCGCTCACTCACTCAATTCTGTGCTAATGTAACACTTGGCAGTCCACCAGGATACGCTCTAGCATCTTACCTGCTCTGACGAGAGGATTTGGGAGAGGAAAACAGCTACCAGTTCAGAAGTGGGAAAACAATGGGCATCGAGGAGGCAGTTATTGTGGTGAGATGCCGGAGACGGGCTTAGCCAGAACACTCCAGAGGGATGGACAATCAATACTAGCCTGTTTTTTATATTTTATTATCGGTGTGTGTGTGTGTGTGTGTGTGTGTGTGTGTGTGTGTGTGTGTGCAAGCCTTAGTGCACACGTGGAGGTCAGAGAACAACTTTTGTGGCACTGGTTCTCTCTTTTCACTTTTGTGTGGATTTGGGGATTGGATCCAGTTCGTAAGATCTGTGAGGAAAGTGCCTTTACCAACAGAGTCCTTGCGCTGTTCCATAAAATCTGGCAACTCTGCTAGCTAAAAAGAACTGGTGATATACGCTGAGCAGGGAAGAGTTAAAGTAAATATGTTAAGAGAATGAAGCTCACGAAAAGACGCGCGATTCTGTTCGTGCAGAAATCTAGAAAACGTATCTGTAGAGACAGAATGCAGATCAGCGGCTGCCCCGATGCCTCGCCACTGCCCACCAACGCCTCATGCCAGCAGCTCAGTGTCACCCCTAAACTCCCCTTCTTACTTTACTTCTCTTCCCACATTGACCTGTAGATCCTGTTCCTCCTAACGTCCTCCATAATCGCCCTTTCCCTGCCCCACAGCCCCCTTCTTAGGGCAGGTCTTCACATATATCACACATAGAAACCACTCACTCCTCCTTTCCTGTATTTCCTGCCTGTCTTATTTACCCCCCCATCCTGCTGTCTGTGTAACCACCATCATCTATTTTAATATAAAAAAGTCTGCAATAGAAAATAGTTTAAGATCATTTTCAGGGAACACAGAATTACAAACACTTGAGTGCCCATCTCCCAGAATTAAGAACTATCTATGCCAATGTGGTAGTACCTGCATATAATCATAGCATTTGGGAGGTTGAGGCAGGAGGAGCATGAATTTGAGACATCCAGAGCTATATAAATAGACCCTGTTGTGATTTTTCTCATATATTGAATTAGTTTTCTTCATTTTTTTTAACAAAAGAAAACACAGTGAAACCATTTTTGATCTTCTCCCCAACTTCCGTACTAGCAATATTTCCCAATCTGTAACAAAGTTATGTTTTTATACTTTCAGCTCATGTAGTATCATATTGTAAATGCCATTCTGAAACTTTATTTATTAAAAATATTGTAGCTACAAATACAAAATTGACTCCATAGTCATACATTATATCCTATCATATGGTTAATAATGCTTCATTTATTATCTTATGGATGAACCACTTACATTGGTTGAGTTTTGACTGTTAATAGCCATGATTAATCAATCAATATCATTGTATGATGACTCCAAAGATATGTCTATGACAGAATCCTGACATCTCTGAATATTATCATATATGGCAAAATATATGACTTGAGAGGAGGAACTTGTCTTGGATTCTAAATATAATTACACATATCCTTATAGACAGGCAGGGGGAATTCGCTCCATACTTTCAAAAGGGAAGGCCATATGCGGAAGTAAGGGAGAGAAGTCTGTGAGGGAAGCCCAGGGAGATCCAGCCAGCAAGAAGCTGGAAGAGGAAGGGGATAGTTTTCACCCTGTGGCCTCGGGAGGGCACTCCATCCTGTTTACCCCTTAACTGAGGATGTCAGAACTAGGAGAGAATCAATTTCTGTAATTTTAAGCTGTGAAGTCTGAGGGTAACTTGTTGTGATAGCCTTAGGAAACAAACACAGCTCCCCATTCACGTATGATCCCCTTTGTTTTGAAAAGGACTTACGTTCTGGTGTGCAGGGTATATGCATCTTCCACTTTGTGTAGATTGGAGGGTTCTAGGTCGCAGTCACCTAAGCAGTGAGTCTTTCCCGTTGCCCACATCCTTGACAGTTGTTGGTGTTGTTAGATTTTAAACTCCGCCAGTGCTGGCTAGTTCAATGGTAGATCACTTGCTTAGTTTGTGTAAAGGCCCTAGGCTTGATCCTACTACAGCACACACACACACACACACACACACACACACACACACACTCACATGCAGGTACACACACACACTCACATGCAGGTACACACATGCACACACACACACACACTCACATGCAGGTACACACACACACTCACATGCAGGTACACACATGCACACACACACACACTCACATGCAGGTACACACATGCACACACACACACACACTCACATGCAGGTACACACACACATGCAGGTACACACATGCACACACACACACACACTCACATGCAGGTACACACATGCACACACACATACACACTCACATGCAGGTACACACACACATACTCACATGAAGGTACACATATGCACACACACACACTCACATGCAGGTACACATATGCACACACACACACTCACATGCAGGTACACACATGCACACACACACACACACTCACATGCAGGTACACACAAGCACACACACACACACACACACACACACACACACACTTGCTTGCAAAGCTCCATCAGGCAACACCACAGAACCTCTGCCATGTGGCCATGCTTCTTTTTTGAGTCTTAATCCAAAAAAGCATAAAAATAATCTCTTCCTTTCCCCTTTTTCTATCTCTCTGTCTTTAGGATATTGAGCATAGCCTGGACCTGCTTTTCTTGACTATCTGGGATTTCTTTTTTATTACTCATTTTTTTTCTTGAATTGAAAATTGATTTTTTTCATACACTATATCCTGATGACGGTTCCCTTCCTTTAGTCCCTCCAGCTCCTCTCCACCTCTCTTCCCTCCCAAATTCACCCCTTTCTGTTTCATTAGGAAACAAACATGATAAACAAAATAAACACACTAAAATAGGACAAAACAGAAGGAAAAGAGCCCAAGAAAAGGCACAAGAAACAGAGACCCACTCGTTCACACACTTAGGAATCCTACAAAAACACAAAACGAAAAGCTGTAAGATATGTGCAAAGTACCTGCAGAGTAAAAAAGAAAAAAATGAAAAAAGAAATAAAAAATAAAAGATAAAATTAAAAAAAGAAAAAGCCCTGACATGACATTATGAGACAAGGAAACTTCAAAGATGCCATCGACTTTGTTTTCTCTTGGTCATCTACTGCTGGGCATGCAGACTACTCTTCAAAGTATTTTGTTTCCCCAGTGAGACTCCCTTGGAGAAAATTAAATTTTCACTTGCAAGCGGTTATTAGTTGGAGCTACTTCTGGCTTAGGGGAGGGGGCTTGTGTCTACCTTTCCTTTCCGAGGTCTCTTACTCTTTGCATATTGTCTAGGTGTGGCTCTCTGCTCCCATCTGCTGCTGCAGGGGGAAAGCTTCTGTGATGGCGGCTGAGCAGGGCACTGATCTATGAGCACAGCAGAATGTCATTAGGAGTCATTTTATCGCTACACTCCTTTAGTAGAACAGTAGTACTTGGTTTTACCCTAGGCCCCTGGGTACTACACTCAGGTTCTCGGTCACCAGAGCAGCTTATGGGTTCCATCTTGTGGAGTGCAATCTCTTTTTCTGAAGTTCCACCTCACCCCCACCGTTCACCTTGCCACTTGGCTTCTTTCTGACTTCCTAACATGCCACCCCAACTTGAGAGGCATGGCTTGCTCTCCTGCTCGCCACACCCTCCTCCCTGTACCTGCTGAGATTTGGAGCTTGTCTACCCTATTTTGCTTTGTTTCGTTTTTCTTGAACTCTAAGAAAAATGTCTTTGTGTTAAAAGACAATAAGTGAAGAAACAATTTTTTTGCAAACCCAAATTCTGTCTGCTTCTCCTTGGTTACTTGTGAAGTTGAGAATGTTCTGTATGATTCTTGACTGTGTATGTTTCTCCCTTAGTGACAGACCTCACAGAGTCTTCACCCACGGTAATGAGTTATTTACATTTTTAAAAATTATTTCAGTGTTCCTTATGTTTGCAAATCCTAATGTGTTATACTTGGATACACTCACAGTGTGACTTGCACAAAAAAAAAAAAATGAGGAAATAGTCTTTCAGTGTTCACCAGTTATTGTCTGGCTCAGCAAAGACATCATTTCCTGGTGAATTTCAAACACACAACTCAGTTTCACTTGTCTACACAAATGAAAAGCCATCAGCCCATAGTCGTATCTGAAGTATACTCATTCGTCAGTGGTAACAATGAACAGATTAACTACAGACACAAACATTCAACAAAAGTATCAACAGTGCTCTATGGCCATCTTTTGCCTTTGTTCAATTTACAATGCAATATTTGCATATCCTATTACTATTTGAAAGTTTTGTTACATATTCTTAATACTAATAAAATATGTATATATGTATATATATGCATATATTTATCCATTACATTAGTAACGGATATGTATATTCTTGTAACAGATATTTACCTCTCTCCTCCATGGAAATCTGGCTGTATGTTCTTTAGTACAGCCCTGGCTCTAGCCAGTGTCCCCAAGTACTGCCTGAGATTTGCTGTAGCCCATCATACCTTTCATTATTGGTCCCCCTCAATTTGGTCAAAGGTACTTTACAAGGCTAGATCATAGAGGGGATTTGGGGAGGTAGTTAACTTGGAGAGAGTTGATTTCATCTTAACTAATGGTATTTGCAGGGGTCCTGTTATTCGAATAAGGTCACATTTGGAGTATTATGGGTGCAGATTGTTTGGGGGAGATAATTTGACTTTTATATGATATTCTAGATAGCTGACATCTGCAATCAACTTGACTGGACTTAGAATCGTCATGGAAGCATTGTCTCTGGTGTACTTGTTAGGGTGTTTCCAGAAAGGTTTACCTGAGGAGGAAAGACTCACTTTGAATGTGGGTGGCACTATCCCATGGTCTGGGGTCTTGGGCTGATTAAAAAGGAGAAGGAAAACTGAGAACTGGCCTTCCCCTGTCTCTGTTTTCTAACTGCAGACGCCCTGTGACCCGCTGTTTTCCACAGCCTTGTCGCCTCCGTTCTGATGGACTGTACCTCCTCCAAGTGTGAGCCGAAGCAGATCTTCCCTTACTCAGGTAGTTTGTGCCAACTGTTTTCTCGTAGTAATGAGAGAAGTAACTATGTAATGCCCGAAGGGCGCAAGCCACTGCTGGCTGCTCATGCCAGGGGGAGTTGAAAGAGATCAGTGGGCAGGTCTGAAATAGGTGGCACAGGCCAGAGCCGTGCTCACCTGGAGAGTAAGAGTGAGGTTCGTGTGAGCGGCCCCCGGACCAGCCCGTGGGGGCTGGCTGGTGTTCAGTTCAACATGGCTTTACAGGACAGGGGCACTCTACTGGCAGGAAAGCTAAAGCTGAATGCTGGATTCCTTGTGGGGTCAGAAAGAAATGTAAGTGAGCATCAGAATGGTGATCCCTCTGTCTGAGTTAAAACACAGAGAAGGATCCCAAGGGGGTACGTTGCCAAGGGGGAATTGTACCCCAGGTACAAATGCCCCAGGAGACTCCATTTTAAGTCCCCGATGAACCCAACAGCGTAGGTGCTCCCTGGACCTTTGAGGGTGACGGCTGCTTCTACGTCTCCCGTCGTCTCCCACACCCCTTTCCATCCTGGCTGAACAGAAACAGTAACCAGCAAATGGGGGAGGGGCAGGAAGCAGAAAGAGCTGAAGTCAAAGGTCAGTAATCACGCCGGCATCTCCAGAGGCAGGCTTCTGGCAACCAGACTTCAGCATGGAAGGGGTCGAGAAGAATCCATCTCTCCATGAGGTTAAAAGCTCTCAGAGGATCTTGGATGAGCCGTTCTAAAGAGACGGCCTTTGGGAACTTATGTGTGGTTTTGGTTTTGATTGTCTTTTGTTTGCAATAAGCTAAGATAAAGACACTCTGATCCCCCCGCCCCCCGATTCTGTCTTTCATAACCTGGAGAGCGTTGTCTCACTCAATAACCTTGGAAGAGCCATGAAAGAATAAAGTTGTCGTCCTGTAAACAGCCCAGTGCTGACGTCTTGTTCTCTCGTCAGCTTTCTTCAGCTTCTCTAACAAACCCATGTGGTCCCTCCAAGCTCTTGCACATGCTCATCTCCTTGCCCGTAATGTCCTTCCTCCTTCCCTCTCTCTCTTCCCTAGCTGGCTAATTTTTATTTAGCTTTTGAAAGTGTCTGTCAAACATCGCCTTCTCTTTGAACTGACCATTCCTTCCAGGCCTTCCCTACTAGCCGCAGTTAGATCTCCACTCCTATACACCAAATACATGATATCATTTCGGTAGCTGGTTTCATGAGCACATCCTGCTAGTCTGTGACGTCTTGGAGAACAGGGAACATGTCTTATGGTATCTTTGGTATGTACCTAATGCCTTTTGTGGGTAGTGGGAATAGAAACTAGATTAGAGGCAGACTTTTCAGGATTTCCCTAAGAAAACTCCAAGAGAGGAAGCAGCCCCAGGGACCTGGTGAGAGGCCCACACATAGGACATGTGGGATATGCAGTGTCGAGCTAGCAGAAAGCAATCGAGGGTGAAGCTCTGTAGATCCACACAAATAGAGCATGCCTAGGGACCCCATCTCTGAATTGTGCAGGGTTATTCATCCCACAAAGGGACTCATACAGGTTATCAGTTTTTTGCCAAGATACTTCGGAGGTTGGGTGGGAGGCAGAAAGGCAGATTTTTGTCGACTTGCACCTGAGATGGAGTGACTGAACGCAGAAAGTGTGTCTCTTTTGGGTTCCTAGACAGACGCTCAAGTCATTCTATCTATTTACTTTTCACATTAATTAATTGATTGATTAATTTGTGAGCATGTTTGTTCATATGTGTGTGCGGATGTATGCCACATGTGTGGGGTCCCCATGGGGGCCAGAAGAGGCCATTGGCTCCCCAGAAGCTGGAGTCATAGGAGCTTGTGAGTTGTCCAACACGGGTGCTCGGAACTGAACTCTGTCCTCTGGAAGTGCAGCAAGCGCTCTTAATGCCTGAGCCATCTCTCCAGCCCCTCAAGTCATTTTGACTAAAGAAAATTGAATTAAATGGGTAGCAGGCCCTCGCTTGGCATACCACTGACGTAGTAAGGAAAGAACGCTGAGTCCCAAAGGAGAAGCAAACAGCCTTGACCGAAATTTGACACAGGGAAATCCATTAATGTGAAAAATGCAAAGAGAGGCATGGAAAGTCTGTACACACACACACACACACACACACACACACACACACACACACACACACGGGGTGGGGGGGGGTTAAGAGGGGGAGGGAGGGAAAGAGGGGAGAGTATTTGTGTCAGCATTCCTCACCACTTCACACCACTAAGCACTAAATTCTTGGCTTTCTTCCCCTATACATGATCATGATCATAAGTTTATAACAAAATGTAGCCGAAATAAAACGCGATGAAAGAGAAACGGATGTGTTTCTTTACAGTAGCTGTACATAGATTGTTTATATTGCACAGTGGGCCATTTTTCATCTTGAAAGGGGCTAAATTTATCCACATAAAACATGATCCCATTCACTGTTTCCTGTGGAGTCACAGCTATTGGAAATGCTTTGTCTTCCTTTGGTTCTTTCAGATTTGACCTCTAACCTCTGTGTGTTGGATGCTGGGTATTCATAGTCAGCTTATTGTTGGTCCTGCAGAGAGGTGAACTACTTCCAACCACGATAATCTCAGCTCCTGGAAGACTCGTTGTGCCACACATTTTAGGAAAACTCTTGGAGTCTTCATTTGAGGCCTTGACATGAAGCAGAGAATAATGCATTTGGGGTCTGAAGACGAAAAGCAGAGCTTTTTAAAAGATTTCTGCCCCTCCTTATAGTGATGGACTTGAACTACCTCCAAGACTGGCTTTCTGCTCTTTTCTGGGCTGTTCTTCCTCAAGTTGAGGCCCAGTGCGGAGACTTTGCTTGACTCCACCCTGCCAGCATCCCCCGCTTCTATCCACTCCGTCCTTCTCCAAGGGAAGACATTTCTCATAGTTGGAATTTTCTTTCTTACTTGTGTGTTAAGGTTTTTGGTAGACGTCAGGTGATACTTGCTGGGGGAGTAAGCTTTACAGCAAACATCTTAGTCACCATTACCTACTCCACTTTCATAGCAGTGATTAAAATGGGGAACGGGTTTTTAACATCTTTTGCCGACTATCTGTGGAGTTCCTGGTAGTTTCTAAAGAATTTTATGGATGTCTCATTCATCGTACACTACCGTTTCCATCTTGTGCACAAGAAGGCCGGACCTTAGGAAGCTAAAATGACATGCCCAAGCTCTCACAAGATACAATTGGCAGAATGACTCCCAATTCTTCACCACTGCATTATGGGCCAGAATCAAGACCAAGGGCTCATAACTGTTGATGGCGCTTTGTTTTGTTCACGCTGTGAGGCTCAGGCTGGCTTGGAAATTCATCACCTTCCTGCCTCTGCCTCTTGAGTGCTGAGATTATGGGCATGTATGACTGTTTATTTATTCCTTTTTACCTGGGAAATTTTGGGGCAACATTGTAATCCCTGAGCTAATTTGACTACCGCCTAGAAGTGTCTACATCTCCTACACACCCCTCTTAAGGATGTCCTAGACAGAATGTATTAGATGGCAGTTTTCTTGATTATTTCGAGCAAGTCATCCAAAACCAATTACAGAGTCATTTCTCCCGCTCCCTGTGGAGTGTGGAGGGCTGAGAAACCGTGATTCTAATTCTGCAGTTTCTGTCCTTAGGCTTGCTTTTCCACAAGTCTCATACGGAAGCACTAGACTGAAAAGGTGAAAATCAAGTTAATTTTAACCCGAAATGGCCCAGATTGATTTTTTAAATGCTATTCTATCTCTATTTTTAGCCTTGCTTAGTAGCCAAATGTTGTATTCTTGATAATAAGTAATAAATTATAAATTCTCATACTTCTTAAAATAGATTATACTGAATCTTCACTAATCTCTTTGAGTCCATTTATAATAACATAAAAACTATATGAACTTAATAAAAAGTACAACGCTTGCATACTAAAAATATCAAACTATTGCTGAGTCAAAAAAAGAGGAAGAGTTAAATCAACACAGGGGTGTATCATGTTTGTGTATTGGAAGGGTCAATATGTGAAGGGTATAGATGTAAGATGATCTGTAACAGAAGCCAAAAAACCGTGGCCTGAGTCAAATCCGCCTACTGTCTGCTTCGGTGAATAAATGTTTATTGAACACGCCCACACCGTTCATTTGCCTATTGCCTACGGCTGTCTGCCCATAAAACTTCTCACAGTTTAGAAAAAAAGCTTTCCCAACTTCAGACTTACCTGTTAACACAATCTTAGTCAAAATCCAGTTGTTGTGAGAATATGCATGTGTGTGTATGTGTGTGTGTGCACGCGTGTGCGTGTGCACACGCGTGTAGAAACTGAGTTGAGTCTAAATTTGTATGGAAATTCAGCAGAAGACCTGGAATAGTTTATAATGTTGGAAAAGAACACCCCTAATGCAATTCCATGTGGTTTTTAGGGTTAACTTGGACCATGTGGTCCTGCCACCCCGTTGGTATCTCTTCTAAACTTTGAGTCTTCTCTTGTTCCTATCCTCTGTAGAAGGACCTGTCTGGATGATGGAACTCTTTCATGGATGTGCACAGGAAGAGCCGGGGGTGTCTCTATTCCTTAGCTCCCATGATGCAGTTCAGTTCTGATGAAGGGCTGAGCGTGGGTGAAAAGAGGAACACATTGCCTCACTCAGTTCCCCTGAGGTCTGTGCAGATCAGATCTCCAGAGGGTGAAGCTTTCAGTGGGGTGCGGGTCACACTGTCCCTGGTTTGAACATCTCCCTTCCACTGGGATTCTCCTACTTGCACCTCCTCCGCTACAATCATGCCAAGCCCACTGTTTCTCTTTCCCTGCTAGGGGTCAGGTGTGGCAAACTCCAAACCCCATCCCTTTCTTGGTCCACTCACATCTATCTCCATCCAAGGATGCTCCACCCCCATAAACAACCCCCTAATAGGATTGGCACCCAGTGTCTTAAAAACAAACCTTTCCATAATTCAGTCTTCAGATATCCTAAGGACTTCTCTCGGGGACTGTTTGAAGACACTAGCCTGGTTGTGTGTGATGGAAAGCCACGTGGTAGTCAGGGGTAGCTGCCGTGTTCCACCCCACCTGGTCTTGTCAGTATGGTACAGCAGTTAAGATGAAACGTCTCTGCCGTCAGTCAGCCTGGGTTTACCTTCACCTTTTCTAGCTCTATAACCTTATATGTATAATGCTTAACTTCTCCATGACCTTAGCTGTCTCAGCAATAAAATAAAGGCAGTAAAAACCACACTCACCGTGTACTTCCTTACAGGGTCATGCTGAGGATCTACTGGGAGGAAGAACAAAATGAAGGTAGCAACCAAGAAACGGCCTTCATTCTTCTAGTTCTTATACATTCTTTCCAGGACGAGGACTTTCTGCCCACTTCTGAGTTAACACTGAATAGACGAGAAGGAAGGTCCTTTCCAAGAACGCTCAACTATCCTGGGAGAGGAGTTTTCCTACAATTAGAGAGTCTACAAACTCAGGAGGTGGCCATCTTGACAAACATAGAGCAGTGTGATCACACAACTAAAGACATCCTCTTTAGAGACAGGGAAGGATACTTCAGATGCTCCCTGGCACTCTTTTACCCAATTGTGTAGCTCAAGTCTCCAAAGAGTACTAATTATGGCCAGGTGGCACAGGCCTTTAATCCCAGCACTCAGAGGCAGAGACAGGCAGATCTCTGTGAGTTTAAGGCCAGCCTGGTCTATAGTGAGTTCCAGGACAGCCAGAGCTACACAGAGAAACCCTACCCTGTCTTGAAAAATGAAAATCAAAAAGTAAAAAGAGTTCAAGTGTAGCTGGAGTTTTTCTGGTCCTGCCTGGCTCACAGTCAGGACAAATCTCTCTCACCTGTCAGTCTCACAGCCACTCAGACCCAACCAAGTAAACACACAGAGACTTATATTGCTTACAAACTGTATGGCCACAGCAGGCTTCTTGTTATCTAGTTCTTATATCTTAAATTAACCCGTTTCTATTAGTCTATAAGTTGCCATGTGGCTCGTGGCTTACCAGTACCTTACATCTCACTTGTCATGGCGGCGACTGGCAGCATCTCTCTGCCTCCACCTTCCACTTCCCAGAATTCTCCTCTCTCCTTGTCCCGCCTATACTTTCTGCCTGGCTACTGGCCAATCAGTGTTTTATTTATTAACCAATCAGAGCAACACATTTAACATACAGAACATCCCGCAACATGCAAGTTATATCCTTTTTCTTTGACACTTACTGCCCTATCCTCCATAAAGGGACACTAAGCCCTTTATTTTAGCCACTTGGGTATTTTACAGGTTTTCTCTCCTAACGGGATCTTGTTATCATTCCCTTTAATAAAACTTGTGCTTCTCTACCTGTGAATATTGCATTTTTGTTTGTTCTATGAATCACAGTAGACTTGATACCATAGCAATCAGTGGACTTAGGGAAATGGGAATAAGAATCATTTACTGCTTCCAGTGGTTCATATCGATTGTTAACTTGACAGGGACTAGAATCACCTAGGAAAGGCATCTCTGGCCATGCCTGTAAGTGGTTATCTTCATTAGATTAACTGATATTGGAGGATTTTCTTTGAAAGTGGGTATAGCCTGATCCCTGGGCCTGGGAAATTCCTGGTGTACTAGTTACTTTTCTATTGCTGTGATAAAACACCATGACCGAGTCAACTTAGAGAGTCAAGGTTTGTATGTGGCTTTACAGTTCCAGAGAGGTAAGAGTCCATCGCTATCATGGCTGAGAAACGTAGCAGCAGGAAGACATGATGGCTGGAGCAGCAAGCTGAGAGTTCATATCTTAGACCACAAACAGGATCCTAAGCAAATAGCAATAAATGGGGCGGTGGGAGGCTTTGTAACCCCAAATCCTACCCCCAGTGACACATTTCCTTCAGCAAGGCCATACCTCATACGCCTCCCCAAACGGCACCGCCAACTGGGAACCAAATATTCAAATGTTCAAGACTAAGGAGGATGTACTCAAACCATCACACCTGCGTTGTATGAGGAGGATAAAGTCAGCTGAACACCAGCATCCGTTGCTCTCTGTTTCCTGACTGTGGATATAATATAACCAGCTGTCTTGCATCCCTGCCACCGTGACTTCCTGATCATGATGGGCTGTAACTGTGACCTGCAAGTCAGAAGAAACCTGTCCTTAGGTTGTGTTTGTCTTGGAATTTCAGCAAAATGATTAATAGAGTACTCGACGCTACTCTTTTTGCAACTCATTTGGTGTCCATCTAATTACAAACTGAATCACTACTGAGGTTCACTTTATTTTCTGATTCTACAAGTACACCTTAGGTATACATGCCATGGCTAGCATATTAATTCACTTGAATGACATTCATATACAAGCCACTTAGCTATTTTTAATCATTTCCCTATGTTCCAGTGGACTTGCCCACTCTCCAGAACAGGATTCTGTCCTCTGACTGTAAGCCAAAGGGGTCAAAAACTGCTTTCTGCAGAATTATCCTAATTTACTGTTCATGCATGTCTTAATGATTTAGAAATTATTCAAGTTTCCAGCAGAGAAAATTATTTAAACGGAATGTTTAAAGTGTTCTAATGCACTGTTTCCACTGGGGAATGAATGTTATAAATATTAGTTTAAAGATTCTAAAAGTTATAGATATACATTACAAAAGAGTTGAAGTGTGGGAGAAAGAATGAGGAAACGCTATGACTTCTACTTAACATCCGGGCACTGAGACTACCGAGAAGGGACAGGAATTTGGGTCCTTCCCCAATAGAAAAGACTGTTGATGGAGACAAGCGTGTGACTGATGCCCAGACATCTCTAACTTGCCCTGCACAAAGCAGTGAGAGTGTTTTGCACCAGGCAATACTTCTTTTCTCTAGCAGTAGTATTGCTTATTGAAAACAGTTGGGGGATGACAATATCCGTATTATTTCTTTTTTAATTACATCAGCCTGAGGAAAATATCATTTTCCCTTATTTTTGAAGTTTCAGTACTAAAAGATCAAATGGACTCACAAACATTATTCATATACGAGGAGAAAGTCCTCACGCTGCACGAATCCAGTTCAGCTAATAGTTGTAAACAAATGTTCCCCAAATCTCAGAGGATTTTCATCTCTCATCAGAGTGCATTTCGAGGCTCTGTGTGGTGGGTGTGTTTTGGGGATTCTCCTCCAAATCCTTCCAACTTCAGATTTCCTGGGCTGGCAGAGAGGAGCATCAGGGAAAATGGAGGAGGAGTTTGACTATGGGGTCTAGGTGGCTGGCAGAGCTGTGGGGTCTGTGGCTTCTACCAGTGATCTCTTGGTCTAACTGCAAGTTAGCATGAGAAATGGAATTCAGCTGTCTGCTCAAAGAGAAGAGGATACAAGTTGGATGAGCCAGACTGCCATGTAGTTTACACAAAGGGCCATGTTAGCTTCAGGCAAACTGCATGACATCCCACATGGGGTTCCTGTTGGTCTATACTGACTGCTTAGAAAATTCTTATTAGTTCAAAGTTTTGAATATCGAATCATTTCACTACCAAAGAAGGAGATCTACTATTTTGGGTTTCTCTCAAAAACTCAGAAGTCTACAATACTTTCTGTTTCTGTGTTTCCTTTTGGCTCAAATGGTCCAGACTGAGTAGTGGCTGCTCCAGAGCTTAGACATAGAGTCTCCAGGTTGCCTTGTAGCCCATTGCAACCCCGATTGGCCTGATCCTCAAAGATGTCAAGTCCACGGTGGGAAAAATGAAGGATGAACAATGAAAGGACACACAGAAATAGACTCATCGGGTGTAAGCAGACGTCAAGCCTAGGATTTTGAGGCCATCCAATGACTTTTGACTGAAGGGAAGTCTCTATAGGCTCAGGACAAAGTAGACTGAGAGATGGGGCAATTCTTTTCCTCTCTGGCTCCCAGAGATTAGAGTAGGGGTCTTACCTGAGGGTGTTTTAGTCCCAGAAAGAAAGACAGTGGACAGATTCCAACAGAGCAATAGCAACAATAAAAGAATAGTGATATAGCTGTTGGAAGGTGCTGTGGAATGTTGTTCTGTGTGCTGTGAATGTGTGTTGCTCTGATTGGTTGATAAACAAAATGCTGATTGGCCAGTAGCCAGGCAGAAAGTATAGGCAAGGGAAGCAGATGAGGAGAATTCTGGGAAGAGGAGGGCTGAGTGAAGACTCGCCAGCCAGACACAGAGGAGGCAAGATGACAAGACAGAACTGAGAAAAGGTACCAAGCCACGTGGCCAAATAGAAATAAGAATTATGGGTTAATTTAAGTGTAAGATGTAGTCAGTAATAAGTCTGAGCTAATGGCCTAGCAGTTGTAATTAAATATAAGCCTCTGTGTGTTTACTTGGGAGATGCAAATAGGAGAGATTTGTCCTGACTGCTGGCCGGCCAGGACACAGAAAAACTTCCAACTACAGGAAGGATGTGCAGACCCAAGCCTGCTAGCCAGCTTGAACCAGGAGACAAGAATCACAGTGGGCATCTTTGAAGTGTGTATCCACCCTGCATGATTGATTAGCCTGCAGTGAGGGTAGACTTAGGAGTTCAAAGTGATGGAACGTGGATGAGAAGCTTCCAAACTGATAAAAGAAACTGCTTTTGGAAGGGTTATAGGGCAGTCCTTTGAGGGCTCAGCGATTCTCACTCTCCTGGACTCCCCCATGTTCTGAGAGTTTCCCAGCAGCCCACAACTACAGCAGGTGGTGCAGGACCTGCATACCCTTGGTGATGTTGATCCCAGGAAAAACTGGCCAGAAGATCCAAAAAGGCAAGGTGACTCATTCTTCCTGCCTGGGTCATGTCCATGAGTCATGCACTTTAATCTCATCCTCACGATGGGGAGAGGAACATCAAAAAGACTGTCTATGGTCTTTTTTATCAACATTTGATGAAAAACACAAAAATCCCCTTTCACAGAATCCTCTCAGAACATGTTTATCTGGCCTTTTCATTTTGTTACCATGTCTTCCCAGCTTCTGGATGAAGGAAGGAAAAGAAAGTTCTGAGAAACTCAAAGAAAGGTTAAGATGGCTTAGCCACCGCTGCCTGGGACAGCAGTCTCAGCCTGGAAGGAACAGCTCTCCCTGGAGTAATCAAGACTTCTCCTCACAGAATGCTTTTCAGCTCCATTTATAAGAGTGTGCTGTTCAGATCTCCTTGGCTGGAAGAGCAGAGGAAGTGGTGGATGATTTGAATCTTAGACTTTGGTGTCAGGTGGATGGATCTGGAGTTGAATCCTGAACTTATCACTGTTTGGCTGTGTAAATTCAGGCAAGATCCTTGAATGTGTTTAAATTTAGCATTTATATCCATAAAACAACTGTAAAAAAATAGAGTCGATATAGTGCTCCCATACCTGTCATTGATTAAGCTTCTAGTCTGTGCCGGACGTTGATTAATGGACTTGGCATGTAATGTCTCATTTGACCCCACTGCAGTCTCAGACATGAGTACCATGACTGGGCCTGTTCTACAGATGTAGAGCCTGATACACAGAGTGAGGAGAATGTGCCCAGGGTCATGAGATTAGAAAGCAGTAGAAACAGCATAAGAGCCTCCTCCAGTTTTTAGAAAGCCTGTGAATAAGTAAAGGATTGGGTCCCTGTAGGTGCACAATATATAACATATTTTAAATTGAAAGAGAAAAGGGGAAGGAATTCCCTTCCAACTGTTCCCATCGCTAATTCCTTCTGTTTCAAACAAATGAACAGTTCTGTCATTAGCCCACGATGTGAGAATAATTTATAGTATGCCCTACCTTTTAGTTCAAGTTACCCAAAGTCATGCAGCATCTTCATGAAAAAGCTGTGGGCATCACCGGATGCTAGGCCAGGACACATTTTATTCAAGAAACTGCTCCGTTCATTTTCTTCAATTGACTAAAACAAAGCTTTCAAGCTACTGAGAACCTGCTTTCCATGAATATGCTGCAAACCTAGGCATGTACTTCAGAGCAAAATACAAGCTTTTCCCTCCACTTGTGCTTCACAGACATGCATATCACACATACATGTGTTTACACACACACACACACACACACACACACACACACACACACATACACACCTACTTGGCCACTCAAGACCACTTTGGAAGTGATTCTGCTTCATGCCTTCTTGCTGGCCATGCTGTTCTTCACGGCGGCCAGTGTGTCAGACTGTTTGGGATGTCATAGTCAACTGAAGCGACAGAAATTAGGTTTAGGTTTTCGCTGTTCTGGTGTCCGGGAGACCAAGATCAACGTGCCGCCTGATGCACGCTTCTCTCCATGGCTCGCAAGCTGCCACCTCCTTGAATCCTCACATGGCCTTTCTCGGCATGTGCTTGCCGAGTCTGACCTTTCTCTCTCCTCTTCCTTCTCCTCGTTTCCTCCTCTTCCTCTTTTCCCCTTTCTCCAGTGCTTCTGAGTTTGAACCACACCCTGATGACTTCCTCAACTTGTGTTGCCCCCTTCAGGCTCTCCAAATGCTTTCTCGCAGGGGATTATGGCCTTAACGTGGGAATCTGAGGAGGAGGATTCAGTCCATAAAGACCGGCTGAGGTTGGGGCCCATGTATTTCAGAAAGCTGCTCACAAATTATCCTCGTTTTCCACGGATGGAGGTCATCTATCTGGTTACCAGTCATTAGGAAAGGCTGTAAATGGGGCCTTTATTGTTCACAGCCCATAGGCTACACAGGGCAGACCAGACCTCTCCTCTCCAATCCTCCTCTCCTCTCCGGTTCTCCTCTCCTCTCTTCTCCTCTTCTCTTCCCTTCTTTTTCCTTCCTTCCTTCCTTCCTTTCTTTTTGTAGAGCAGAGTGAAATAATTACTGGAATTTGGAGTGGTAGTCTCCAGATTAAGTCTTGGTGGCTGCTGAACTCCTAATGCGGAAGGGCACATGAGAACTTAGACAAGGTAAGAGTTAGATATGAAGTGGAAAGGGCTATACTGCAGAGGAATGCATGTTTTCAAATGACTTGCCTTATTTCCTACGTTGTTCTCACGGTAAAGAAGCCGACAATTGGATGTCCTGACTAAGCATGGACATGTTTCCATATAGCTTCAGAAATCTCAATAGCGCCACTTTGGTTAATTTAGGAAGATTCCTTAATTCTTTTCAGGTATTATTTAAAACTTCTGCTTACGTGGAGGTGCTGTTTTCTCACTTTCTGACTTTCTTAGCTCCCCCCTTGGCCACAGTATACTCATGTATATGCATGTGTTTATGTAGGCGGGGTGCAGGCGCAGCCAGATGCCACAGCTAGAAAAAAACCTAGAGATTTCCATTTGTGAAAGCCCAGATAATATTGTTTCTAATGTTCAAAATCCGATTGGTTATAAGGCTGTTGTCTGGAGAGTAAATTTTCTAGAAAAATAAATACATTTCTTCTAGAAATGAGGTACTAAGAACCATACACCCCATGGGTTCTCCTCACAGGAGAGCCAGACAAACCCCAGAATGGGACTGCTTTATGAGTGTGTGTGTGGGGGGTGTGACAGGAAGCACCTGGTCAAACAAGGAGGACTTTGCTGTTTTGAGATGTATGTGCGTGTGTGTGTGTGTGTGTGTGTGTGTGTGTGTGTGTGTGTGTATGTGTGTGTGTGTATGTGTGTGTGTGTGTGTGTATGTATATGTGCGCGCGCGCGCATATTCGTTTGTAGCATCATGAAGGAGCACAGAAGAGCCATGTATTTGTGCCTTCGAGGTTTTTGAACAGGTGGAGGGAATATCCAAAAAGAAAGTAAGTTCTTACCATTAAGCCAGACTGTCAGGTAGCCTGGGTAGTCACAGGGAGCACTGAGGTTTTGTACCTTGTTTTCTGAGGAAGAAGTGCCTCTGGGGCTCCTGGGGTCACAGGGACTCTGGCAATGGAGGCCAGGCTTGAATGGGAGATGCTGTAGACACCCATGAGTCTGTATGTGAGAGAGAGGAGGGGGAAGGAGGGAGGGAGGGCAGGAAGGAGGATGCAGCTGGCTTGCTCACAGTTAAACACAGCTGGCGGACAGAGACAGGAATGGGGCTCCCATTTCTACCATTTCCCACTGGCAGCTACGTCATCATTTACATCTCAAAGTCATGTGAGCTGCACTCATAGTCACTCCCTTCTTCCCATTTACCAGTTAGGAGGGGAAGAAAGGAGTGAGAGGAAAGGCAGCGGGGGTAGGGGGTGGGGGTGGGGAGGGAAGGGGGAAGCTTCCAGAAGTTTGAGAATTTGTCCCTGAGAACAGCCAAGTATTACTCAAAGGCACTCTACAACGAGAGACTCATGACTGGTTTCCACAGAAGTGCTTTAATGTTCTGATCCCACACCTTGAAACACATCTCTGTCTTCTTCCGTATTTTATCCATCGCTAGGTGTAGATTCCCTCACAAAGAGAATCGTCATCAGACACTATTCCCTCACTAACAAAGACTCGTCAACATGTTAATAAGGCTTCTCTTCAGGATTTATAAATTCCCAATTAGATAATGCATTCTAAATATAGGTTATCCAGAAAAGAGACATCCATGTCAAACACTCTTTGTCTGGATCAGGTGAGCACTCGCAAAGGTAAGAGTAGATTTTTCATTCAGGAAAACCCTTGCCCTGAGTGTTTCCAGCCACATGCTGACTGCAGTGAGCTTTTCACAGAAGTCAAGGGTTTTGTTTGGGGGTGTCAGCTTTCCAGATCACTTTTTCCCCTTGACCCTAAGTATCCACATATTTTTAAGCCCTTCTGAATCTGAAATACGCCATGTATAGAAACACTTCCTGGCTACGACGCCCCTCTCATCCCCCGGTTCAGTGTGTGGGTCTGAGTCATTCTTTAAATCCCAGCTCCTAGCGTCCATTCTTCATGAATTCCTCCACAGCCCCTTAGTACAGAGATACTTTTATAAATGTCGGCACATTCCAGAAATGAATGCTGAATCAATGAAGGTGTTTTGACTTTCTCACAAAGATAATGCCAGGATTGACTTGATTCAAAAGGAAGAAAAGCTCACAGGAATGCTTACTGTGTTTCTATTTCTTTCTAGTGGAAAGTCCCAGCCAGTTATCAATTAATAGTGGGTATCAACAAGTGTTTATCTAGCCCTATCAGGGAGCATGTCTGGAGATAACTCCATAGACCAAGCCTATTGTGAAACGGCCTGGATCCTGACCAGTTTACTCCCTCTCTGGCATCCGACCGATCACTTAACACTTGCGGTGCCATAGGTGGGACACGGACTCTGTTATCAGTCCGTCTGGGCGTTGAGAATCCTGTTCCGGTGTTCTAGAAGTCAGCAGGCTCACAGCAGAGTACCTGAGCTCTTGGTGTTGTGTGTTTACGCCTTTAAGGCTCTTTGGGTGGAAAGCAAAGATATGAACACAAAGGAGCCGTTGCGAGAGTCGCCATGTTTATGTTCCTGGCTTGTATCGGGGTCAAAGGGAAGTTAGACAAGGGCGGGGCTTGGCCAAGTGACAAGGCGGAGTGGCAGCGATCGTGCTGGGTGAGCCATTGTCTGTGCCAAGTGCCCAGACTTGCTGCCATCTCAGAGCACTTGGTCCCTTTTAAGCAAAAATGGATTGCTGGCGCTTCATGGAGCTCCTGTGAGTTTTGTGTCCATGGGGAGAGAACACTAGCCAACCTCACGGTCATTTGTGGTGGCTCAGTATTTGACAAATTATATTTAGAAACCAGGAGTTGCTTTGCTTAATAGCTTGGTGGGGAGGTGGGGACAGATAATTATGGGGAGTCACACAATGACAGATTTTCTGGTGCCTGAATGGAAACTTTGCAGGTGGGGGTGACAGAAGCCCTATTCTTTTGGTGATTTGGATGACCAAGTCTACACTCCCTGGTACCTTCTCATAGGAACATGACAGGTGTCAGCTCTCCGTGTTAGTGACTACTCTTTCCCAAAGCCTATTAAGTGAGGGCATGATTTTAGGGCAGAACTTAAGAATATTAACATTTTATTGAACTGGTCAAGGAACTGTCTTGGTTAGAAGTTTTAGGGAGAGGTTTCCAAGTCTCATGGATGTCAAGTATTGTGAGTCATAATACCTGTCATGCCTCTCTTACCCAAGAGATTAAAAATGAAATATATTTCCCCCAAACAGGGGCATTTTAAGTTTAGAAAGGGTGTCAGTTTAGAAAAACAAATTAAATGCTGTCTTTGAAATTCCTAATTCAGGAAATAGATGATTGGATAGTCAGGGAAAATTTTCACAAATAGTCCTTGAACTGAGTGTTCTAGAAACAGCTGCCTGCATAAGGTGGAGGCAGGGGTGTGAGGAGGAAAGGAGAAAGAAAGGGGAGGAAAGGGGTCTGTATTGGAGAAATGGGCCTCAGGATGCTCAGACAAATTGCTCTGAAGGAAGAATCTCACAGATAACTGAAGGAATGAACTCAGTCTCTGGGGATGCCTGAGCCAAAACAAGGCTCAAGGCTTTGATGATAGGGGGGAAATGTATTATGAATTTTAAGATAATGAACATCAAAGCCACACAATTTGGAGGAAGAGAACATTACTGTCATGTTTCAAGTTTGGGAAAATAAATGATAGAGTGACCTTTGGCTCATCGGGCTGAAAGTGGGTAGTTGAATGCCTCAAAAGCAAAGAAAAGGAAAAAAACTCTTATACACAGGAAATTCATCATGATAATGTAGCAAAAGTACATAAATTTATGTTATATGAAATAAAATTAAAGTAGGAATAAGTCATAGTCTACTGTTAATGAAACAGCCATTGTAAATGGGAATCTTTATCCATTGTGTAGAAATCCATAATCAGATTTTTAAAAGCCACATTTATGGATACTATTTTTTTTCACAATTTACCTAGAAATCCTACTATATTACCTATTATTTAAGTCTGTTCACTTTATTCCTATATAGAAAGGTAGTGGAGAGTGAGCTGTAGTTCATGGCAAGGTTCAACGAGGCAGAGAGTGTATCCTGGGCACTGAACTTTGCAGCTAGTCTGTGGATTGTCCAAGAAGAAGTCTTTGAAATCATGGATCTTACCAACAAACAGATGTCAGACTGGAACTTGAAAGAGCCTCCAACTGCAAAAAGGGGCAAGAAATGCCACTGCCACCTGTGCTCATGTCTTCTCCAGGCTGCCTTTGGAAGACGCAGATGAACCATGAATCGCAAGGGAGCTGGAAGAGGAAGCATACCCATGCATTGTCTGCTGAATGCTTCCCCGGTAGGGTCTCCGGGGCATAGGATGGAGGCTTTCCATGCTGGTGGAGAACAACCCCCATGCCAAAGCAAGCAGACCAAGCCACTGCTTGCCTTTCCCAAGGACCCCAGGGCCCCAGGAATGCTACTCAGTGTTTGGTGGGAAGAAGTACTTTCCAAAGTAGGGGGTGGGTACAGCAAAAGAGACTAAGGGGAGCTTCTTTGATTTCACCTGTGTCTGGGATAAGGGGGATATGGTAGCATCAGGCCTAGGGAGAGACTATGCCAGGATTTGGAAGACATGCATTGGCCATGAAGTTATACAAACTTCCATGAAATGAAGAGTGGGGACCGAACGGTTTCCTTCTACTCTACTGTGCTATTGTTTCATGGAGCCTGTTTTAACATGGTATCTAGAACGATCCTCATCCCATCCAGAAGGCAGTGGCCTTTTGGGTCTGGTGTATGCCTGAGGTGTTGACCGCAACCCCTGGCGATGGCCCTTGTGGGCTGCAGGTTCCTATAGTTACTGCGGGCTCTGTCGAGCTGCACAGGCAAGGAAGGAGCCACAGGAAGGACGCTGGTGAAGAGTAATCCAGAAGTGAGACTCTTTTTTTCATTCTTGTTTCAGTCCGAAACTGGGCTCCTATTGTAGGAACGAGACCTTTGAGGCAATGTTCCATGTGTTTACTCTGCTTGTATCAAAGAGACTTTCATCTCCCCAGGGCAAATTATTAACACATTCCTCCAAAGATGGGAGGGTAGAGGCCTGGCCTTGGAGAAAAAAAAAATAATCAGCATTATAGTAAAGAGCTGCCCGAGATGCAAAATTAGCAGACGCTAACATGAAAGCCCCCAGTTCTAATAACAGGGGTTGGCTGAAGACCAAGGTCTTTGTGCCCAGGGGAGCATATCTGGGTGATTTCTTGTCTGGAAGCAGAGGAATTTTCCACTAGAAAGCTGGTAGTGTTGGAGGTGGGGACCTTTGAGGGCACCCACGGCCGGTCACCCTCAACCTTAGCAGGACACTAGTGTTGGCTGACTGAACAGCGACTCTAGGTTCCGGGCTGTACATTTTTGTCTTTCAAGATTATTGGTTGAGGAGAGGAGTGGGAGAGCGGGAGGGTGGGGGTGGGGTACTGGGGGAGGGGAAGGTGGGTGCAGAGGGGAGACCAACCAACCACACTTACATATAGTTAAGACTTGGATACAGCCACGGGAAGTAACAGATGTGAAATGGGCAGAACACCATTTGGCCTTCACTAATGGATCGCTCCCCAAGGCCAAGGCTTGTGGGGGAATTGTTTCCAGACTGATTGTGCTGTTCTCTAAAGCATGTTCACCTGACACTCCGAGAGTGCGCGATATGTCTGTTTCCCTCTCCAAGATCCTTTCTCTACACCTGTGGTTCTCAGGAAGAGAGATAATTTTTTAGCATTCCAGGTCAAGGCTGGTAACGTCTGGAGACATTCCTGGCTGCTGTAAGTAAGGGAGAAGATTCCTTTGTTATCTAGTGGGTATGTAGGATACTGATCATCCTAAAATGCACTGGATGGCCCCCCAACAAATAGTTACTGATGGAAGCAGGTGATAGAAACTGACTGGGCAGTTTCAGGGTCAGGAACCCTGAAAGTAAACAGTCTTTACAAGGCTGAAAGCTGGAACTGTCCCAAGGCTTGTTGGAAGTTCTGTCCTTGACAAAGGCCAGGGATGCCAGAGATATTTCAACCAAAATGTCTTTAGTTGTGCCCTGGCTGGAAGCCAGGATGCCAGGTGGGAGGTTTCTGGTTTCTCATTATCTCTGTTTCTCCTGGAAGCAATATACAACAACAGGAGCCAAACTCAGGGGAGGCACCTGGACCCCTCATGGCCAGACCGACTGAACTGAGCGGCTCCGCGCCCTCTCCATGTCTTACTGCACTTTCTGCTAAAAGTCTATTAAAAGCCCCAGCCTAATTGTTTAATGCCAACCCATCTCCTAGGCCTTGTTGCTGCTATGTAGGAGCTCTGCCTTCTTTCCTGTAAGTGCCCACCTATGAAATTCCTTTCTAAACTCATCCTCTGTTTGACCATGAGTTCATCCTTTGAATTTGACAGACAAGAACTCAGAGGCCACTGACTTGGTGGAAGTTGAGTGTGACTACAATGTCTGTCACCCTAACTCCTGAATTAAAGCCCATTTGAAGTGAGGAAGAAATCTTCCTTCAAACTAAAAAAAAAAATCCTTTTTTCCTCATGTCATTATCTACCTCTAAATGTCAGTAGCACCCAGCCTGAGAAACCTAGCTACACATATTCTTGTGTTGGGGATCCTTTTTACTCACACTGTGTAGTGGTTTGAATAAGAATGGCCCCATAGGAAAGACAGCTAAAATGAAGGGACATTTGAGGGGTAATATGGAAGCCTAATACAGTAGAAGCTTCCTAAAATATATAAATATATGAAGGCTATCTAAATGAAATCATCAAATAATATAGGAAACACAGCCCCAATAGACATCTTTTGTCATCAAATAAAGCTTCCAGTCCTGGGAATGGGTTACATTGAATTGAGTTGTTAACCAAAGGGGTCTCATGGGAACCCCCAAACAACCCAGGTTGTTGCCAAGGCTATGGGTTGCCCTCCACAAACTAATGTTGAAGACAACACCTACACAACTCATTGAACATGGAGAAGTTGAATGGGCCTACATAGAGCCTTCACTCCTACTAGCTAGAGTTCTTGGTACCAGACAGTGCTCTGAATGCTACCAAAGGAGAAATGTAAATACCAAAACAGTTACAGAACCTTCCATTTACAATGGTGTCCTGCTTGCAAGATAGGCTAGTGCAATGGTGGTACAAAGCTTGTGGGAGTCACCAACCACTGTCTGATTTGACTTAAGACCAACTCTACAAGATGGAGCCCATACCTAACACCGAAGTAGTAACCAAGAACATGAGACTAGATAAGCCATGGGCTCAGAGGAAACCCACATAGCAAACTACTGTTCTGCCAAAGGAACACAACAATAAAATGACTCCTAATGGTATTCTGTTGCACCCATAGATCAGCGTCTCACTCATCCACCACCAGAGAAGCTTCTCGTGCAGTAGATGGGAACTAATATAGAGACCTGCAGCCAGGTAATGTGCAGAGAGTGAGGCTCTGGAACCCTCAGTCATAAAGGAGATGTCTTCATCCAACCCCTCCCCCGAGAGCTAGGTGTTCATGAAAGATGAGGCAGAAAGACTGTAGGAGCCAGTGGAGAGGGAAGACACCAAGGAAACAGTGTGTTGCAGACAGGTCCACGATTTCACCGAGACTGGCATCATGCAGAAGGCCTGTACAAGTTCAAGCCAGGCAGGGTTCCAGTGAGGCAGAAAAGTGAACACAATCTCCCATCTCTAACCAATCTCCAATTGACAACCATTGTAAAGAAAAAAAAAATCAGTTTTCTCTGATGGAGTCCCTCAGGAGATACAAACTACACTTCAGGGCAGGCCTCATGCCCAGCAGTGGATGGCGACACAAAACAAGCTCAGTGGTGGTGGTGTAGATGTTTTCTTTCACATTGCTTTGTTTGTGCATTCAAAATTCTTACCGGTCTAGTATGGTTTGTGGGGTGTGTGTGTGTGTGTGTGTGTGTGTGTGTGTGTGTGTGTGTTTCTTGTAGTTTTAAAATTTTTTTGGGAGGGTTGGTTGGTTGGTTTGATTTTTAAATTCTGTTTTTTGGTTTGTTTTTGTTTTTTGTTTTGTTTAATTTGTCTGTTTGGTTTCTAAATAGAGAGAGAAGTAAGGCCTGGAGTTGGATGGGGGGGATTGAAGCGGGGAATCTGGAAAGAGATGAAGGAGGGGAAACCATAATCAGAATATATTTTATGAATTTTCAATAAGGAAAAAAAGAACACTGGATACCCTTATTACCAACCACCTAACAGAGACTTAGCTGCTTGTCATGTAGGAATCTACATGTAATCTGTTAAAAAAAAAAAAAGAAAAACTCTACTTCTCTGTTTATTGTGGTTGTCATTTTTTAGATAGTGTCTCACTATGAAGCCCAGACTATCCTAGAATTCATTATGAAGCCCAGGGTGTCCTAGAATTCACTATGAAGCCCAGACTGTCCTAGAACTCACCATGAAGCCCAGACTGGTCTAGAACTCACCATGAAGCCCAGGCTGGTCTAGAACTCACTATGAAGCCCAGGTTGGTCTAGAACTCACTATGAAGCCCAGGCTGGTCTAGGACTCACTATGAAGCCCAGATTGGTCTAGAACTCACTATGAAGCCCAGAGTGTCCTAGAACTCAGTATGAAGCCCAGACTGATCTAGAACTCATTATGAAGCCCAGGCTGGTCTAGAACTCATTATGAAGCCTAGGCTGTCCTAGAATTCACTATGAAGCCCAGAGTGTCCTAGAACTCAGTATGAAGCCCAGACTGTCCTAGAACTCAGTATGAAGCCCAGACTGTCCTAGAACTGACTATGGAGCCCAGGCTGGTCTAGAATTCACTATGAAGCCCAGGCTGGTCTAGAACTCACTATGAAGCCCAGGCTGGTCTAGAACTTACTTTGTAGCCTAAGCTGGCCGGCAACTAATAATCCTGTTTCAGATTTCTGGGTGCTGGGATTGTAGACTGGCATCATTTCTGTTTTGAACTCATTATTGGCTCCACTATCTAGAGTTTTTTGTACTAGAGTCACAGCTGTTATGTCTGATTCTTCCTCCCAGCTTTAGCTTCGCTAAGAAGGGGCCCCAAATCCCTCAAATTCATATGCTAAAGGTTTTTTCTCCAACTTGAGAAGACATAGTACAAATCCTTTTTTACTTCTTTCCTCCTGGCATGTTCTGGGGGCTTTTCCCACTTCTGTGCCATTGAAAATATCTCCCTTTACCCCAAACTCTCTTTCATTTTTCCTTGGTCGGTCGTTCAGATAACAGTTATTCAGGGTAGGATCTTGTTCCATTGATTGACTTTTAAGTCTCTAGTCCTGGACCTCTCTTATAACAGGTACTCAAATCTCTGCTAAATTAAAGATGGAGCTTTCTCTTTCTGTTACTTCCAAAGAAAAGTTACTTTGAGATTATTTTGCTTTGAAGGCAGCCCCATTAATATCGATCGCATCCATCCCTCAGGATCAGAAGTGAATATTTTCATACATATGTGTATAGGGATTAACTCTCCAACACATGTCAACTCCGTGCTGCATGCACAGCACTGACTGTATGAGCACCATCAACATACGTTACAGCAACCGTGAGTTCAAAGAAGTGACAACAGCCATTTTCTGCCCCGAATCTAGGTCTTGATTTGGAAATGGATCAAATGTGGCCTGTTTGGGGTGAGGGAATGTTATAACAAGATGGTTTGTTTCAAATACCCCATTTTGGAGATTAGAAGAAGTTCAGAAGATGTTGCACTGGAGGCTGATCTCACATTCATATTATTTTAACAACTTGCCTCTCACTCGGCTCTACCCGCTGGCACCAAACAAAGTTGAAGTGAAAACACCGGATGGTGCAAGATTTAAAGTAATTCTATTTTCTATTTCTAGCTGCACTGCCATAAGGCATGCAAAAAGACAGACGCTTCCTGGCAAGCGTTTTTGTCATCAGCAGAAAGGGAAAAATAGAAATACAGAGACATTCCTTTGGAAAAATCATGCAGTAGGCTTTAACTCAGAAATAAAATCGGTTTGGTCCTATCTCCACTAATGTTCGTATTAAACACTGGAAAGCAAGAGCAGAAACTAGAGCTAGTTAAGTAACATCTGAAACTAAAGGACGGAGCTGTGTAGAAGTGTGGATTAAATGGGAACCCAGACATGACAGTGCCCTGTCCAGGGGACGTAAGAGTGGAAATGGTTACTGCAGCTGCTGCTCTTTGAAAGATGCAATATATATATATATATATATATGCAATATATATATTTATATATAAAACACAGAGTTCAGTTTTTCCTGAACTATTTTAATAATTTGAATGCCAAATCCTGACTTTTTCTGAGCATGACATTTCCCATCTCTTTGGCCAGTTTTATGTATGCTGGCTAGTTTTATGCCAACTTAACACAAGCTAGTGTCATTGGAGAGGAGGAAGCCTCAGGTGAGAAAATGCCTTCATAAGATAGGTCTGTACACAAGCCTGTAGGGTATTTTCTTAAGTAATATTTGATATGTAAGGGTGCAGTCTATTGTGGGTGGTGCCATTGCTGGGTTGGTTGTCCTGGGTTCTATAAGAAAGCAAGTTGAGCAAGCCATGAGGAGCAAGCCAGTAAGCAGCTCCCCTCCATGGCCTCTGCATCAGCTCCTGCCTCCAGGTCCCTCCCTGCCCTCTTGAGTTCCTGTCCTGACTTCCTTCAGTGATGAACAATAATGCGGAAGCATAAGCCAGATAAATCCTTTCCTCCCCAAGTTGCTTTTGGTCATGGTGCTTCATCTCAGCATAACCCTCACTAAGACAGCCACCGAAGCAGGCCAGTGTTAAGGACGAACACGTTTTTCTTTGTCCGGTCCAGCATCCTTCTCTGTTAAGTGTCTGAAACAAAGATGGCATTGCACTCATGAGTCATCTTTGAGAAGAGGCCCGAGGTGTGGAGAAAGCTAGCTTCAGTCACAGAACTTCATGTACAAAAACACATCTAACTCGGCAGTGCAAGACCCACTTGTTTGACTGTCTGTGCATCTGTCAGTGAGATGGTGACAGTTCTGGTTGATGGTGTGTTTTCTTCTGGTGATGCTTCACATGGCAGGGCCTGTGAAGTATGGAATCCAGTGAGTGAATATGGTACCCGGTGCCTGTCCGCTCAATCACTATAACAAATGACCATTGGCTGGGCAGATCTCTCACAGTTTTGGAGGATGGGAGTTCTAGCTACAGCCCTCTTATGGGTTGCAAATTGCTTGTGTGTGTCCTCACATGGCACACACAGAGAGAGAGAGAGACAGAGACAGAGACAGAGAGATACAGAGACAGAGAGAGACAGAGAGACAGAGACAGAGACAGAGACAGACAGACAGACCTTTCTAATACTTTCCAATCTGGTGTCAGGATTTCAGCAAGTGGATTTGGGGTACTCTATTAATTAGCATAGTACATAACTCTTGGGTATCCTCCCTACCCCCATCTACAAGTTGTAAATGGCTACAGAGGCTGGTGTTGGCTTTCTAACGCTAGAACTCCTCTTGTTAACATCTCTTTCCAGCTGCTATTGCCCTGCCTAGGGATGCTTCCACTCAGCTTTTCCACTGACCACTTCATGTGTTTCCTTTGCTTCAAATTCAGTGTAAAAACCACTGTTGGGGGCTAAACAGGTGAACTAGGTTAGGGGTTGTGGTTAGACAACTTATTATTAATTCTGGCTAAATATTAGAACCATTGGTGGGAGGGGTCTAAAGTTACTAACAGCATCCTGACGCTACATGAAACAGACTCTCTGAGGAGACGTTGAGTACATTAGTACAATCAGTACATTAGAAGCATCCCTGGTGATCTGGGTGTGCAGCCAGCAGCCAGCAGCTGCATTCCTGGACATGATTTCTTGCAATCTCCATGGCGAATGCTGGGTCTCTTTCTTTCTTCATTAGTGGGTCATGTTAAAGTGGAGAATTCTCCTCCCCAGAAAATGGCCATCTGAACTCTCCTCAGGAAGGAAGAGAGAAAGCCCATGTTTCAGCATGCTGCCCCTCACCCCCAGGAGCTCAGGCAGACAGGACTGGTGAAGCATGGTTCTTTCTAGTTCATCTAGTCACTAAATTTCTGCACCTGGAGGCTGAAAAGATGCCGAGGTGGAAAATCCAAAATGGGCTTCTTATCCACCTCTCCCAACCCTGCTGCCACAATGGGTTTCTTCACCTCAATCGCTCATTCCCAGGCACCCCGGAATCTTCCTTAATGCCTTCCCCTCCCCCACCTCTCCCCTTTCCCTCCCTCCTCCAATCCATTGAGCTCTAGCCTCTTCTGACTCTGGTCTAAGCTGCTGTGGTCTCTTCCGCAATCCTGCAGCAGAACCCACCTCCGCCATTAGTCTTCCTGTCTGTCCCTTTCAGACAATGCTGGGCCCCGAAGACACAGTGATCTGGTTAAAACGTAATTCAGGGGCCAGTGAGCTGGCTCAGTGGGTAAGGATGCTTGCCACCAGGTCTCCTGACCTGAGTTCAGTCCCCAGGAGCTATGTGATAGAGAGATAGAACTGACTTTCGTGAACTGTCTTCAGTTGCTGTGGTAGACACATATCCATACTCATGTATATACATGTGCGCACACACACACACACACACACACACACACACACACACACACACACACGTAAATAAAGTGTAATTAAAAATATAAGTCATACCATTCTACTTAGAGGCCCCCAGTGTCTTCTATTTCACAGAGCAGATGACAAGCACCTTCCGAAGCTTTGGGTGCCCACACATCTGAGTCTTCACTATTTCCTTCTTTACCTACTACCAGATTCCCCTAAGTGCCCTGGGCCTGACTTAGCCACTTCAGTCTCCTTGTTCATCTTCAAATGTCTGCTTCAGGGTCTCTGCACTTCCTTCCACCTGGAAATCTCTGTCCCCCTGTGTCCACCCAACATGCTTCCTACCTCTTTTGAGGATTTCCTGAAGTGCCACCTTCCCAGTCAGGTCTACCTTGACAACTGTACTTAAAACAGGGTGGTCCCCAACAGCCATTGCTCTATCCATGTTACTTGTTGTGTTTAATTTCTACCTCTCCCAATTATAGTTTGATCAACGAAGGGAGATTGCTTGGCTTTTTTTTTTTCTGCAGCATTATCTTGGAGCAGAGCTCGGCACTCAGAAGGCTCTTGGAGATACCTCTGGACAAGACTGACAACATGAGAAGCAGCAGGTTCTCTCTTGCCCAGCGGTATAAGAGGCGGTGACAAGGCATGCTCTCCCTTACTCTATGTCCACTTCTGTTTCAGCTCACACTGGCCATCTAGTTCTTAAGCCCATTGCTTAAGAACTCATTTAGAAGTGGCTCGGCTAGGGAGCACATCCCAGCTGCTCGTGGACTGGAAAGTGTCCGACAGGGAAGAATGGTGTGCTTCGTTAGTGGGGAATCCACTCTACCTCTTCCTGGGTCTCCAGCACATCACAGTGGGCAGCCCTCTGTGTTCACATGACGGTTTTCCTCAGTGGACAGTCACGACTGAGATGTGGAATTCAACACTGTGAAAGTCCGAGACAGACACCTTAGTCAATCCATCTCTACTTTTAAAGTATTCTTAAACCTGTGTATCCATAAAGCATGGTGATCATAACGCAAGTGTGTAGGCATCAAAGATAGTCTTCTTATAAAGTGGTATATTATATTCTCCTACTCTTGCTTGGGTGACGGTGTGAGATGAAGAAAACAGAGACAGTTACTAGAGTGGGTTACCTGAAGTCCTGAAGGAAAGAGAATGGAGATGAATCATGTAGAGGGAATCAGAATCCCAGGATAAAATTCCAGCCCATCGGAACAGCCCGGCAGTAGCCTAAGGGCACAAAATGTCAATCACAGAACATGTGACACACACCCGTAAAGCACTGTACAGACGTCATAGGCTAGCCTATGAATGGAGGAAACTGGGGTTCTGATGGGACAATGGCTAGGCAGCAAGATAGGTAACTACTTCCAATCTCCTGGCCAGAGTAGAGGCATCCTGATGCTCAGGGAAGCTTCAGGTCTACAAATGGTGTGTGGGAAGAGCTGTGGAAGCCCCGCTAAACTCTGCAGAAAGGACAGACCCATATTCTGAGGGCTCTGTGTGTGTCTTCTGTAGCTGGAATCATCAGGCCGTACCCTGGGTCAAGTTATCCTGTGGGAAAGCCAAGGATGGACTTGGTGGAGACTCTCCCAACATGAAAGTTGATTGTGTCCGTGCTTCTGCTGAAGTTGGGCTGGACCATGGTCCTGAGGTCCTAAGAGCTGAAGGAGGTGAGTTCTTTCTGCACACTAACTCTGATAACAGCACTCTTCTAAAGCATGTTGGACACCATCGCTGTTTCTTCACATTAGCATTCTTGAATTTCTATTTTTGGTGACCTTCAGTCAACAGCAAGTACTTCCATTTCTACACAATTACCTCTTGGCTTGGGTTGCAGTCCAAAATAGTTTAGGTGGGGGGTGGAGGCTCGCTTCACAGGGCCTAATTTTCTACGTTTGCAGCTCCCTTCTTGTCCCTTCTCTAGCTTGCTTCCCCAGTCCAGCACACTGTTTCATCCTGTGGTCTCTGCCAATAAGGGGCAATGATAATGATTCTGCAGCCTTACAAATGACAGTCAAAAACATTATTGAGAGTGCACTGGTCCAAGTCTCCTTGGCTTAACATTCCCCTTTACAGCCCAGTGGCTCCCAGAGCCCAGGGCCATCAACAAGAAGGTCATGCAGACAGGCCTTTGATTCTAGTGCTTGAAAGCCTGAGGCAGGAGAATCATGAGTTTAAGGTCAGCCTGGGCTACATAGAAAGACTCTAATAGAAGGGGAGAAGGGAAGGGATGTGAGACTTG
This sequence comes from Peromyscus eremicus, assembly GCF_949786415.1. Lineage (NCBI taxonomy): Eukaryota > Metazoa > Chordata > Mammalia > Rodentia > Cricetidae > Peromyscus > Peromyscus eremicus. The sequence continues at coordinate 40,758,518 of NC_081427.1, forward strand.
AAGCTTGCCCTGAGTGTCAAAGCAAGCCTGTGCAGTCCTGAGATAAACACACATCTGTCTCATAGGCTCATGTTGTTTCTTTGGTAACAATGGCATCTGAGATGAATTTGCAAGAACTCACCTCATCTTATCTTTATCTTCAAAGACCTTGCATTCAGGAAACATGGCTTTGAAGCAGCAATCCTGATATTAAGTTCCTGTGTATACCGAGGAGCTAGTTAGAGATTCCCCAGTAGGCAGACAGGGAGAGGATTCTCTAGGTAATGTGCTTTTCATTTAAACATTTAAGATTCTCTCCCCCTCCAAGACAAAGACACAAAAGTCAAGAGCACAAAGCAAAGAGCAGAGAACAAAGTGGACATGGGGTGAGGCTGTAACTCAAAGCCTGTCCCCAAGCGACACTTTCAACAGTGTGGCACCACCTCCTAAAGGGTCCATGACATAGCCAATCAGGACCACCAGCCAGTGGTTGAGTGTTCAGTGGTGTGTGCCTGTGGGGGACAGTTCTCATCCAAATCACTACAGGGTTTGTTTTAGCTTATGGTTCCAGGAGCGTAGTGTCCATCACGGCAGAAGAGGCACAGCAACAGTCAAGGAAAGCACGGTGGCAGGAACATGAATTGATCAATCACATTTTGATTCACACACAGGAAGCAGAGAGTGAGTACAGGAAGTAGGACAGACAAAGGCTATAAACCCTCAAAGCCCGCCTCCATTGATGAACTTCCTCCAGCAAGGTTCCACCTCATAAAAGTTCCATGGCCTCCCACAAAGAACACCACAGCTGTGAGTCCAGTGTCTAAATACATAAACCTATGAAGGACATTTCTCCTTCAAACCCCCACATGATCATGACAGTGGGGTACTGGAACAAGGAGAACCACATGACCAGAATGGAGAGTGAAGAAATAAACCTTTACATTTGTAATACAGGTTCGAGCCCATCTACTTAGACATTTGGATTATTTCTAGTTGTGAATCTCTTTAACAAGTGTTGTGTGGACATGTTATCTCATTTCACATGAATAAATACATGTGAGTGGAATGGCCTTGTCATATGATAGCTTAATGTTTTGTTCTCCACTGTGGAATAACCACAGAGCACAAAAGTTACCACGTTAGCTATCTTAAGTGAGCATTTAGCCATATTAAAGTATATTAACATTGTTGTGAAGTTGATCTTCACCTTGCCAGTTCGAAATTCGATACCTTCAAAACAGCTCTCCCCTCCCTCCTTTCTCCAGCCCTTGATAACCAATAGTCTACTTTCTGTTCCTATGAATCTGCCTATTTAGAAAACTCACATAAATGATTTGTGTGTGTGTGTGTGTGTGTGTGTGTGTGTGTGTGTGTGTGTGTGTGACTGGCTTATTTCACTTAGCACAGGATCCTCAAGATTCCTCCATACAGTGTTAGGCAGGACAGGGCTTCCTTTCTTCTCAGTACTAAATAATACTTCAATGGGTGAGTGAATTTTATTTAATCTGTTTTTTAAAAGATTGGTTTAGTTTTATTTTATGTGTATGGGTATATTGCTTCCATGTATGTCTGTGCATATGTAAGCCAGAAGAGGGCATCCATACCCTTTGAAACTGGAATTACAGCTGGTTGTGAGCTGTCATGTAGGTGCTAGGAATTGAACCCAGTCCCTCCACCCCCCAGAATAGCTGCGAGTGCTCATAACTGCTGAGCCATCTCTCCAGCTCCCTTATTTAATCTTTTATACACTGATGGAAAGGAGGGTTGTTGATTCTACCTTTTGGCTATCGAATCCTGCTGTTAAGAACCTGTGTGTACTAGCATTTCTTAATATAAGTTCAAGTTTCCCAGAAACTGCTGCTCTTGTTCCTGAAGTGGCTGTACTAACTTACATTGTCACCATAAATGTATAGAAGTGTCACTTGTATCCTCATCCACTCTGTCTTGATAATTTCTGGATATTCTAATAAGTTTGACTTTAATTCTCACTTCCCCAGTCACTTGAACGTCTCTTCTGACTATTTTCTTAGAGAAGCCAAGGGCCTCTTGTGAAGCAATGGGCTGGGTGGAGACTCTCCTAGCATCTAAGCTGCTTGTGTTAGCGCTCCTGCTGAAGCTGGGCTGGACCGTGGTCCTAAGGGCTGAGAGTGGGCATGCTCCTTCTTCAAGCTGACCATCACAGCATCTTTCTCTCCAAATGTAGTCTATGTCCGGTATTCACATCTTTGTGCATACTTGAAATTAATTTGTGTATTTTCCTTTTGAGTTCAAGAATAGTTGCTGTATTTCCGATTTATGTCCTTTATCAGAGATATGACACATGATATGATTTCAAATATTTTCTCTTGCTCTGTAAGTTGTCATTTTAATGGTGTACTTAAAGGAACAGAAGTTTAGTTTTAATGATGTAAAAATTACTAAATTTTGTCTTTCATGGCTGGCATGTTTGATGTCGTATCTAAGAAATTGTTGCTTTAACAGAAAGCCATAAAGAATTTTTCTGTGTTCTTTTGTAGGGGTTTGGTGCCTATAGATGAGCTCAACTTTAGTCTATGATCCATCTGAGTCACCTTCTGTATTTTCTGCAAAACGTAGATCAAAGTACATAATTTTGTATACCAGCATTTAATTACTCTTGCATACGTTATTGAAAGTAAACTATTTTGGCCATAAAATTGTCTTTGTCAAGTCAGTTATCCACATGTCTACAAGTCTATTTCTGAACTTACCTGCTCTGTTTGATTCTACTCACATATCTTTATACTATTGCTTCGCATTGTCTTAATTACTGTAGTTTTATGTCGTAAAATTAAGTTCCATTGGTCATTTATTGCTCATTACTTTTAAAGTTTCTGAAAATTGTATTGTACAAATTCATGTCAGAAAAAAACTGAGATCCTTGGTTCACTCGTGTGTTAACAAACTCCACTGAGGCTGAGGCCCTGGCACCAAAGGTCATAGAGCTGGCTGGTAGGAAATGGGGCACAGACAGCTGGTGGCCCTGCTAGAGCAGCTGAGAGGGCCATCAGTTCACAATAGATGGTACCTCGTACATTCATGACGACAGCTTAGAGTACCTGTCAGCCCCAGGGCAGGCTGAGTAGCTTACTGAGTGTGTTTTATTTTCAAGCACGATCATTTCAAATAGCACCATCAATGCTGTAGTGAAGAATGGAAAAGTCATATTGAGAGACAGGCAAAGAGGATTCAAAATATTTGTGTTGGTTCAGGGGGCTGAGCCAACAGTAGAGGGCTCAGAGGGAACAGATACGTTTCAACCCCAAGATAACCTGATTCAAGAAGATCGGGCGTGGGTATTATGTTGAATGGATTGTTTGGCACTTTGAGGACATACTTAACTACCACACACATGATAGGAATCTTATCTGCCAATTTCAAGGAAAGGGAGTATTTTCCAAAAATCATCTTAGTTTAGCTAGTTTTGACTATCAGCTTGACACAGCCTGGAGTCATCAGAGAGAGAAGAGAGAGAAGAGAGAGAGAGAGAGAGAGAGAGAGAGAGAGAGAGAGAGAGAGAGAGAGAGAGAGGAGGAGGAGGAGGAGGAGAGGAGTTGCCTGGATCAAATTAGCATGTAGGACTATCTGTGGCAGATTGTCTTGATTATTAAGGTGTGTAGGCGTGTCTAGCCCACAGTGGGCAGTACCATTCCCTGGGCAGATTGTCTTAGGCTGTGTAAGAAAGATAACCAAGCATGAACTTGCCTCAGAGTCAGCTAGCAGGCAGCAACTTCCACCGTTCCTGTTATACCTCTCAAACTGTGAAGGAGGCCCTTGGGCAGAATAATGCATGTAGGACAATAATTAGTAGGCTTGCCTTCAAGTTTCTGCTAGAGTTTGCTCTGACATCCATTGGTGACGGACTGTAGCTTCTAAGTTGAAATAAGCCCTTTCTTCCTTGAAGGTTCTTTTGGCTGTGGTATTTGTCACAGGAACAGAACGAAACCAGAATACACTTCATCCGCAGCCTGCTAAAAACCAGAGCACATTGAGGCAGTCTTGCTAACGTCATTGGTAGAGGGACGAACAAAAGGTTTAGAGAATAAGCTGAGACCCTCACTTTGGGCATCACTAGCTTTTGTAGACTTCTAGAATCAGGATTAGGATCTTCAAGTAGGTTTATGGTGTTAACTTTGTGTGGATTTCAGGAGTGATGGAGATGCATCTGTGTTTCTGGCCCACTACATGCATCTTTCAACTGGTAGTGCACCTAACAACGGGATGTTATTTAGCACTAAAGAAATGAACTACTCATCCGTGAGGGTGGAATTTTTTGAGACAAGTCTTTTTCATGTGGCTCAGGTTGGTCTGGAACTTGCTGTGTAGTCCAGGTTAGCTTTCAACTCACAGTCCTCCTACCTCAGCCTCCTGAAATGCATGAGGGAAACTTCACTAAGTGAAAAAAAGGCAAATTTGAAAAATGAGGCATACAGTTCTAATGGTACAACCGTCTGAAGGGCAAAAGTATGGAGACAGTAAGAAAGACAAATGATTGCCTGAACCTGGAGGAAGAGAAGGATGGCTGGAGCATGGAAGTGTTTTAAGGAAGTGACGTTGTTCTGTAGCATATCATAGAAAGTGATTTATGTCCTTGCACATTTGTCAAAATCCATAGACCATATGAGACCTGAATGCCAACTGTGGGCTGTAGTGGGTAGCCATTCCAGCTTTGATCTGGAAGTTCCAACCCCCATTGAGGCTTCTGTAACTGTCACACCTACAAGGCGGGGCTGAGAGAGGACCCTGAAGACCTGAGATCCGGATGCGCCGGGTCTCTTAATTCCTGGACCCTGGACGCTGGAGGTAGACCGAACAGAGTTCTCCAGAGAACACCGCCAGACTGTGCTACACCTTTCCAGACCCTGTTACCTATCCCTTCACTTGTATGTTACCCCACAAAATAAACCTCCCTTTTAACTACGTGGAGTTGCCTTAATAGTTTCACCAATAGTGGGCCTTAAGTGATGCTGGTGTATCAGTGCAGGTTGACTGACAGGAACAAATGCAGGATTCTGGTGCCAGATTTATTTTTTAATTTTAAATTTTATGGTATGATGTTTTGTCCACATCTGTGCTCATGTACCATGTATGTACCTGGTGTCTGTGGAGGCCAGAAGATATCTGATTCCCCCGGAACTGGAATTACAAATTACTGTAAGCTATTATTATGTGGATTCTTGGGATAGAACCCGGGTTCTCTACGAAGCAGTCAGGGCTCTTAACTGCTGAAGCCATCTCTCAGGCTCTTGCTCCCCTAGAATGTTTATCCAAGACTCTCCTCTCTAGCTCCTAGTTAGTAGAGTCCATTCTTAGGAGCGAGGTCACGTGTACTTTATAGCCTGCTGACCTCAATGCTATTTAGATTCTAGGCTCTTTAACTATGGAACCCACCCTCATGGTCACATGTACCTTGTAAAGGAGTTTCTAAGTACTCACCCTTTAAGCTTTATTGTGCACCTGAAATTGGAGTGATCGTTGCCTGGAAATTTTTCCACAAACTGTCCTGTGTTTTAAATGTGCAGACAGTGAAACTCCACACATCTGATCCAGGCTGACGAAGCTGATCTGAATTGAGATTTTATTCTTACCTCTTTGTGGTTCTCTTCCCTGCCTGGACACCTGCAGGGTCCCCCTCATGAAAAGCCGAAGGACCAAGTCACAGCCAACACAACAGATTGAATCCAATGAACCTTTTTTAAAGTCATGCAACTGATTTTTTTTAAAAGATGGGAGAAAGCATATTTCACCATTGGGAAAGTATGGGGTAATTAGCATCAAACCTGGGCCATTATGCAGATCTCACCATAACCAAGCATTTCTCATGAGGTTTCTCTATCAATAATACTCATCAATAAGCAAACAAAAATGAAAGTTAAAATCATAGTATTACACATTTTAAAAGACTGGAACAAAAATTAAAATAAGACAAAGATTTGGAAAGGAGAGCAATGAAAAGATCTTATTGACTCATGAAGTAATCTAAAGTGATATTCTCTATTTAAGTGGTGTCTTAGGGTTTCTATTGCTATGAAGAGACACCATGACCACAGCAACTCTTATAAAGGACTGGGGTGGTTTACAGTTCAGGTGTTTAGTCCATTATCATCATGATGGGTCTTGGTAACATGCAGACAGACGTGGTGCTGGAGAAGGAGCTGAGAGGCCTATATCTTGATCCCTAGGCAATAGGAAGTGAACTGTGACACTGGGAATAGCTTGAGCATAGGAGACCTTAAAAGCCCACCCCCGCAATGACATACTTCCTCTAATAAGGCCACACCTACTCCAACAAAGCCACACCTCCTAGTAGTGCCACTTTCTTTGAGCTCATGGGGAGCCAATTACATTCAAACTACCACAAATGGTGAAAGGAAAGAGTATGTCTCAAACCAGGAAACAAGGAGAAAGGAGAGTAAGACAGGAGGCTGGAGAGCCATGTCTCATAGCTCTACTGCTTCTGGGGCAGTCCTGTCAGATGTCCAGTGGTGATTTCATAGAAACATCACTTTGCAGAACAGTTTTCAAGTTGAGATGTTAGAGATTGTGTGAAGCGGTGACCCTGGACTTCGAATCCCTGTGAGGAATTGGTCAATAAATGCAGGAAGCTGTTCCCTGGGGATTCTCCCAAGTCTTTAAGAGGATGAGTCCAAACTCCAATTTCTCAATTTATCCACAGAATCCTTATCCTGTGTAAATATAAGATATACAGATAAACTACTCCTCCAACACACCTCTGAGAAACGGTACTTTAATCTAATGTCTTAGAGATTCCCTTCACCCTCATCTCAAGGTACAGAAGCAATGGAGGACGTCGGGCAGAACAGGCCACTCTCCCCACCTGAAGGCCAGTGCTTTGGGCGCAGACAGCTCCCAGCATCCTTCAGTGCTCTTCCCTGTCTGTTGCTGCTCTCTTGCAATAAATCCCTCCTCTTTCTTCACCCCTGCCTTCTACCTCCTGGTCCTTTTTCTCCCTTTCCTCCTAGTCCTCATCCCCTCCTCTTTCTCCTCTTCTTCCTCCTCTTTTCCTCCTCCTCTTCCTTCTTGTTTTTCCATTAGCTTACATCCAAATTATTCCAACCTAAAGGACTTAAAGGTATCTTTCCCTGTAAAGAAAAGAATAAGATATATAAAGTTAAGCATATGACCTACTTCTACATATAAAGTCTGAAAAACTCCAGAACGTCACACAGCTGTTGAAAACACTCTGACGATAGCACAAAACCAGATTTCGATTATCAGGGGAGGCAGTCCACTATCTGCCCATTAGATTTACTTAGCCATGGTGTCTTGCTCTTATTGGCATTCACCAGCCAGTGACCTTCACAGCCTTTCACTGGACATTAACCAAAGTCTCGGTGGTGAGTTGAAGGGCGCTGGGTTTTGTGGATGTTGGTTCCCATTTAAGCTGCAGCAGACAGGTCAATCAATCCCGAGCTCAACGGATGGTACTGGTTACTGAGTTATCCGAACCCAAGTTTCTTTCTTACGTAGGAAGGCCCCCAATCCATTTTTCTCAACTGTGGTTTGGAAGTCTCTCCACATCTACACTCATCATATGAGCTCTAAACCAAGAAATCCAGCAAGAGGACTCCCATATATGCCCTGTCCCAGCCTGCCTAGCGTTGCATGCATGTGAAGAACTGAAGACTGACATTCTTCCAGAGGGAACTAGATCCAGCCAGGTTGCAAAGAAATTCTTCTGGTCTTTCTAGAATCTTTTCATATATAATGCACATGGAATGATTCACTTGCACCTCTGTATATAACTCAATATTACTATTAACCCGTAGAAACATGCTTGTTTGCTTTTTAGATGCTTTAATGGGACACATGAGAGCCCAAAAGGATCCTGGGAAAGCCTCTATATTTTCCTTTAAGTTGTAAACAGTTTACTTAGAAAAATGTGCTTCCAAAGCAAAATAGAACACTTAAAGAGACACACAGGATGGCTCTTGGGAGGACCGGACAGAGGTCTATAAACACAGCAATGTGTGCTCTCCCGTTCTCCCCAGTTAGTCTCCAGCGGAAAAACCGATCAGTACCATCGTCCTGTGTTTGGTGAAGGAAGCAGTGGCAGTGTCCAGGATGGACAGAAAACCTCGTGATTCTCAGGGCATCTAAAGGCTGCTATTGACAAGAGTTGAAACTGTGATGACTCTAAAGAGATAAACAATCCCAGAGCTGCTTTGGAGCTAACTTTCTTGGGCTAGACAAAGAATACTCATAACACACTGAGCCAGAAAGACTGGTGGAGCTCCTTTTCTGCTTCTGAGTCCCTCACTATCCAGGGTTCTCAGGATCATTCCACCCTTTTCTGGCAAAGTCTAAATTTAGAAAAACCTGTTGACTCGGTCTCCCAAGTCTTGGTAAGTGATACCACTTATTGTAATATACTAACCTGTTTTTTAGTTGACAAAAAAAGACTTGTTAATAGTTATTCTGTGTATTTGCCACCCCCCCCCCCCCCCCGGTTTTTTCTTGTGTATGCGCACGCATGTGCGAATGCACATGTACCTTTAAGGTCAATGTCAATGTCTTCTTCTATTGCTCTCTGACTTATGTGTTGAGGCAGGTTTTCTCAGCTGAACCCAGGGGACACTGAGAGTCTAGCTGGCCAGTGTACTCAGAGGATCCGGTTCCACCTTCTATGCTCTGGGATCACAGGCAGGCTGCCTCACCCATCCTGCATTTACGATGATACTGGGGATTTGATCACTGATTCTCATGCTTATGTAGCAAGCATTTCACCTGGGGTCATCACCTAGTCCTTAGGTGAACTTCTTTTTCTTTTCTTTTCTTTTCTTTTCTCTCTCTCTCTCTTTCTCTCTCTCTCTCTCTCTCTCTCTCTCTCTCTCTCTGTTTTTTTTTTGGGGGGGGGGACAGGGTTCCTCTGTGTAGCCCTGGCTGTCCTGGAATTCACTCTGTAGACCAAGCTGGCCTCAAATTCACAGAGCTCTGCCTGCCTCTGCCTCCCGAGTACTGGGATCGAAGGCGTGCACCACTGCCCAGCTATGTACTTTTTCATAGAGACCAATGTTTTTGCCTAGGTGATAGGTTCCTAATTCTAGAATTTAAAGACACCACTCAGATCATAAGAGGAGACAGCTTCGTAAGACAAAAGATAATTGCTAATAAAATTAGGATATTTGTTTATCTACTTTGCCCTCTGTAGATGAATTGCTAAATGGTCTTATTAAATAAAAAAAAACCCAGAGCCAGATATCGGGGTTAAAATCTGAGAGATCAGAGGAATAGGAAAAGCCACAAGCCAACCTCACCTCACCGACCCTCAGCTTCCAAAAGAGACCTATGTCCTGTATACCTACGCCTGCCTATATGCCTTTCTGTTCTGCTACCTCATTTGCTCTCTCTGTCCAGCTACATCACTTCCTCTTCCTGTCCGGCTCTGCCACTTCCTGTCTGTCTGTACAGACCCCCAAACCTTTATGGTTAACTAGTATTGGAATTTAAGGTATGTGCCACCGTGCCTGGCTTTGTTCCTGGTGTGACCTTGAACTCACAGAGGTTAGATCCCTGCCTCCCAATGACAGGTTTAAAGGCATGTGTTACCATTGCCTGACTTTTATGTTTAGTATAGTGGCTGGCTTTTTCCTCTGATCCTCAGATAAACTTTATTGGGGTGCACAAATAAAATATCACCACAGCCTGCTTTTAAAGGCTGGTAGTTGACCATCCACTAGCATTCTGGCCTTCCTACATGTTAAGAATAGGCCTTATTAGTGAAGCCGGGGGATGGGGGGCTACCAGCGCAGTGAACAGGCTCCTGTGGACCCTCAAATTCCACTGCAAATCTCTCAGCAGCTTTCTCGGGGCCCCCACCAAGCCAGATATACAATCTCTATTCCTGAAGAGGAGAAGCTGAATTGTTGGCTTATTGGAATAAACACTGTCTTTCCTCATTCATAGGACTGAAAAGAATTTTTATTATAACTATTAGTTTTACAAACTTTGGTAATAATGCTTGAGCTGTTTTTGCCTTACTATTTCCACAAAATTATTACCTTTTGGAAATCAAAAAGGTCTTTTGTACTTTCTAGACTGTTTAAGGACACGTTTTCTGAGCTTCCCCTTCCCATTCCTATCTAAACTGCTTGTTTCTAAGCAACTTAATATGCTGTCATTAGATGTTTAATTCATTTTAAGATGTGTCCAGAACTGTTTGTGTGAGACTTGGGCTGGTCCCTTGAATATTTCTAGTTGGCTGCCTTTCTTCAGTACAGTCTCCCTTCTATCCATATTGTACACAGACTGTGTGGTAGACTTACAAGTTATTTACACACAACCACACTTGCCTCGTTTTGTTTTAGATTCAAAATTCCCAACAGAACAGAACCATATAGTAATCAGTCTCAGGGGCTTGTTTGCCTTGCCTTCATAAACCCCTAACCTTTCCCTATCTTAGCAGAAAGTATGCAAGGCTAGGTTAGGTCAACAACGGAGTCCAGGTCAACCGTGGGAGAGTGACATGGGAAAGTGTTAAGATATCAATAGGCAGCTTGGACCAACTTCAACACTGGTCACCTCAGGTACCCGGGCACGTGACATGCTTTGTTTTCCTTTTCTATCAGCATGGGAGGGGGTGGCTTTAAACCACCCATCGGCCGCTGCAGATAGCTCTGTGAGTGGATTGTGGAAGGTTCATAAACATACCCGCTGAACTACAAAACAACAAACAGTTCACAGAATGGCTTCCCAGTCCCCTGGGAAGCCCAGTCAAGCCACATAGCCAGTTTCAGATGAGACTGAATAGACCTTCTGCTTCAGGCGTAGAGCAGTGGCAGACTTGTAGGATTTTTCATTGACATGTGAGATTTACTTTGGCCCTCTCAAACCCTACATCTCAGTGAAACACAGCTCCAAGTTTATGTGACCTGGGTTAACTGTGAAAGAAAGAGATGGGGCAAGCTTCAAGGGCTGCAGCCTGTATTAGCAATATATCCATATTTTATGTTGGTTTTCTATCACTATCACATAATACCTGAGGTAATTAGATTATAAACAAACAACATCCAAGGCTTGTTTGTGATCAGTTTTAGTGCCTCCAGCCCACGATCCATTGGCTATGTGGCCACATCATGTGCAAGAATGGGGTGCAACGACCTTGCCTACCTTGTGGTCAGGAAGTGAGAGAAGAGGAGAGGACTGGGGCTCCATGATCTCCATTGAAGGCATGAAGCCAATGACACAAAACCTCTAACCAGCCCTGCTTCTCAAAGGGTCCATCTTCCAGGAGCACCACCCAGTGGGTGAATCTTTCACATAGGAGCCTTTGGGGAGCACTCAACACCCAGCACCTAAACTACAGCTGAGCAGACCTCATCTTCTACTCCAGGTCTACTCCTGTGCTTGACTGAAGGGCACTGTTGGGTGTGACACGCTCTTGTGTGAACAGGCCTGCTCTTTCTTTCCATGACTTCCTGCTTCGAGTTTTTCAGGTTAAACGAAAATGAATTCCAGTCCTTCCAAAACAAGAAAAACGTGCAGTTAGATCATACTGAGAACTGTTGGGCTGAAGGAAAAGGCACACAGTTGCACTAAACAAATGTGTGAATGTCCATTGCAGATCGTCAAGAGTAGGAAAGCACATCCCAAAGATCCGTGGCCTTGGAAGACCTTTCCTTATTTAGAGATGCTCTCAAAATCTGTTCTGCAAGGCGGCAGACCACAGTCAGGTTTCAGCTTCAAGCTTGCCTCAGTCCCTCACACCTACTCCATCACAAACTAGCAGCAAGATCCTGCTGACTTGGTTGCATTCCATCTGCTGTATCACGGTGGACCAGAGCCAAGGCCAGCTGCAATGTCCTCGCACTGAAAGACTGCCCCTGGTCCGTGGGAGACGGTGTGCACGTACGCTTTGTAGAAAACAGAGCCATAAAGTAATCTTAGAAGAATTGCTAGTTGGCTGTTGAGCGGGTCATCACGCCATAGTAGAACTAAAGAGTCATGCAAGAAAAAGGAGCCTATGACAGAATGTAAAAGCTGACAAGATCTTTGAAATATCAAGAATACAGGCTGGCTTCTCTGTGGGCTTGCCTTCCTTCCTTCCTCCCTCCCTCCCTCCCTTCCTTCCCTCCTTCCTTCCCTCCTTCCTTTCTTTTAATTAATTAATTAATTAATTTTACACCCTGGTCAAAGTTTCCCCTCCCTTCTCTCCTCCCAGTCCCTCCCCTGACCTCCCCTCTTTCCCCTCCCATCCACTCCTCCTCCATTTCTATTCAGAAAGAGCAGGCCATCCATGGATATCGACAAAACATGGCATAACAAGTTGCAGTTAGACTAAGCACCTCCCCATGTATTAAGGCTGGGCAAGGACTAGGTTGCTTATGAATCTATCGTTGAGGAATTTCCCCAGGCTTTATTATATCATATTTTATTTTATTTTTGAGTGGGAGGTGAAAATCATGGGAATATCATAGTGTTGCTGCCTTGATGTTGAAATATTTTGTTTATTTGAAGAGAAATAATATTCCTCTTAGTCTATTTGGGCTGCCACAGCAACAACTTCTATGCTCAGTGATCAGCTAATGGCACAAGTTTATTGCTCACAGTTCCTGAAGCTACAGTCTAAAGTCAAGTGCACCAGCAGAGTCAGTGTCTGGTGGATGCTTGCTGTGTGTCCCATAGATGGAACCCCACTGCTGTGCCAGCACATGGTGGAAGGGGCCAAGAGCCCCCCTCAGCCTCTTCTATAGGGTACTGTCCCACTCACGAGGTACTAGAACTCATGACACAAACGCCCTACTTTCCAATACCAGAAACGAGGGAACTGAAACCTGTGTTTTTATTTTTTTTTATTTGCAATTTTAAATCAAAAATAAATTATACTGTTTCCATCCTCTCCTCCCTCCAACCCTTCCCATACCCCCACCCCCCAATTCATGGTGAGGTCTACTTTTTGACGTATGAATTTTGGGAGGGCGTGTCTGTTCAAATTATAACAGTGTGTTTTAAGTTGGCATACAAAACAGCAGCTTAACTGTGGTGTTTATACATACGTTGTTCATATTTGCCCCTTCTCCAATGCCCTCCCCCAAACCCTTGTCCTCTTCTTCTTGGTCACTTTCTTTCCCCCAACAGCTTTCCTGCTTTCATATCACACGTATTCTATGATCCTTTCCCCACCCCACCCCCATCCCTCCGATAATATGTTTTCTTACCCTCCCATGGTTCCTTTTCTGATTTTTTGCGCGCATGCGTGCGCATACACACACACATTCACACAAGCACAGGCACACACACACACAGGCGAGCACACACTCACACCCAACAAACAAACTTTTAAATCCTATTTACACATGAAAAAAACCAGTATTTTTCTTTCTTATTTCACTTAACATAATACTTTCTGATCCTATCCATTATCACACAGATTTTATAATTTCATTTTTCTTTATCGCTCAATAAAATTCCCTTGTGTATATGCATCCAGTTCTCTTTACCCATTAACCTATTGACGCACATCTACCAGTGTCTGTGTGGCAGGACTTAAGAGTCCTTTAGACATGTAACCAGGAGTTGTATTGTCTGGTGTGGTGATTTGAAGGAGACGTTCCCCACCAAGCTGGAGCATTTGAACACTTGGTCCCCAGCTGGTGTCTGCGGACAGTTAGGAGGAGTGGACTTGCTGGAGGACTTACTCCAATGGGGGCGGGCTTGGGGTTTTTAAAAGACTAGCACCATTTTGAGTGAACTCTTTCTGCGTCCTGTTTGTGATTTGGGATATGAGCTCACAGCTACTGCTTCAGCCTCCGGCTCAGGTTCAAGACCTCTGACCACCGCCACACCATCATCACTGGACCCTCACCGAAACTCTTCCTGGATATCCTGCAGTCACGGAGATCCTGCAGCTATGGTTCCACAGGGCCGGTCCCTTCATGTGCCCCAGCAGGTCATAGATGGAGCAGATGCTGGGGTAGGCCAACTCAAAGGCCTGGATGGGTGCCTAGGTGGTAAGTCTGGGCCGCTGGGACCACCCCCTCAGGTGAGGGGCAGTACCAGCTCTCTCACCTTGGTGAGGGCCGGAGTCAGCTCTCTGGTTGCGGGGTGGGGGTGTGTGGATGGAGGGTGTGCTTTCCCCAGGCCAGTGATAGGCGGGACCAGCTCCGCATGGCCCTTGTACTCTTCAACACATAGTTAAACGTGGTTTGTATGGGCTCCTACGGTAACACGGACAACGGACATCAACACACCGATCCCAGCTGTAGCAGAACCACGGTCCCAGACGCGGCCATCAGCAGTAGCTTGGGCCCGGATGTCACCATAAAGAGCAATCTCTTAACCCAGCAATTCTTTGTTACTCTCCTAGTCCCGTCGCTATGAGGTTGGCTGAGAAAAACGCAATGGAGAAGCGTTGCTAAGCAGAGGGACAGGGCGGTTGGAAGAACCGCTCCGCAGTCCTAGGAAATGCAGATGCATGTTGTTGTTGCAGTTGCGGCATAGAGTGTACTTCCCCCGTGAGTCATCTTGAGGCATCGCAGCCTTGCAGATGAATGTTGGCTCAGCAAAAGATTTTAGGGAGCAGTGGTGGGAAACATTTCAGATGTGCCAAAAAGCTACACCCGGAAACTGTAATTTGGGCAACTCATACAAGCTCAAAGAAGACACATGGTCCCCTGCTTTACCTTGATTGGAAGACTCGGAGCATCATCCGAGGATGATGGACAGACAGTTATATTCAGAGACAGGAAGTAGAAAAATGGTTGCCAGGAACTGGAGGAGACTGGGTGGTGGGATTAGTGGGCATGGCATTTTTAGTTTGGAAATATTAAAAATTTTGGATGGTAGTTCCAGTTCTATAACAAATGTGAGCATACATGATGACATTGATCGGAGGTTAATATTGCTCTCAGACCCTAGTAATCCCTGCATCCTTGTCTACAGCATCCCTCAGGTTACTCTTAGACAACATAAATATAGAGAATCAAATGTGTCTTGAATGGAGATAAAGAGAGCTAAGCAACAATAATACAACTAAACAGCTCAGTCTGATGGCACAGGTTTATAATCCCATCTGCTAGGGAGATCCAGATAGGCTTGGAAGTTCAAGGACAGGCTGGGCCACAGAAAGAGTTCAAGACTTGCTTGGGCAACTTAACAAAACCTTGTCTCCAAATGAAAAGTCAGTAACAGTATACTCGCATAGCATTTGTGCGACCCTAGGTTCAATCCCCAGCATCAGAACACACAAACCTAAATATATTAACATTGATATTCAGGTATTTACACTATAATTTAACTGGCAGTCCATCAAACCCGAGACTTAACAGGCATTTGCTGCTCTAATTCTTAGAATTCTTTTGAAGTCCTTTTCAGTGGACCTGATTAATCTGCTTCTGAATTGGCAGATGTGGATTGATGAGTCCGAGCAGCTGTTGGTTGGGAAACAGATACCACCCTCCTTATAGCTAATTTTCAAAGACTTTGTAAACCCTAAGAGTCCTTGAGAGAAAGACATTTTCTCCTGTACCCGAAAGTCAATTGATGGACCTTTGTTTGGGAAATTAAAGCCTTCCTCCAGACAAGTCTGCACAATGTCAAACCTCTACTGCAGAAGGTACCATCATCTTTCTAATAGGGAAAACTAAAAATTTAAATTATCATCATAGCCAAAACACTGGGTTTAAAATTTTTTTTTAAGTTCTTGTAATTTGTAGAGTTCCCTCCCATTGCAGGAATATGCCCAAGATCTTTGCTTGAGAAATATTTCTTGCAGAAAGTTCTGGGAACCTCTTACAGCAGGGGCTTATGAGGAAAAGGTGAGAAAGGACAAGGATTTTGAATGCATGGGGCCAGGGAGGCAGCTCACTCAGTAGAGCACTTTCCATGTAAGAACAAGAACCTGAGTTTTATCCCTTGGACCCACGTAAAGATGCTGGGGTGGCAGACACAGGAGGGTTCCTGGGGCTTCTGGCCGGGCCTGTCTAGACTAATTGACAAGGGATCCCAGGGACCCCTGTCTCAAAAGAGGAGAAAGAGAGAGCTTCCAAGGAATGACACCTACACACTTGAGTTGACCTCTGGCTCCCATGCACTTTCTTACACACGTGTATGGATACACGTGAATACATATTTGCACACGCAGAGACATTCACACACACACACACACACACACACACACACAAAGAAACAACAAAATGAGTGCACTTCCTACAGTAAGAAGTAGAGTTAGGAGATAAGTATTTGTCTAGAGAAAATAATGTTCAAGGGGTATTTTGATTTCAGTAGGTGGAAGGTGACTTGTTGGGCACATTAGCTCCTTCAGAAGCCGGTGTCTAGAGAAACTATTCTTCGGCAACAAAACCTGGGTGCCTTCCTTTCTGCACCCCCATTCTCCTCGGGCAATTTGATTCGAAACAACTTGTTTTAGAAGTTTAGCCAACACCGCTCTGAGTCCTGACATGGGCAGATCTTGTTTTCTTGAGGAGCTGTACAGCTGCCAGCCATTTAGTGCCTGCCTGGTACATGGGTGGGTTTTTTTCTTTATCCTTTTCCCCCTTGTGGTTTCTGCAATCGAAATGGCCATTTTGGAAAACGGGAAGGAACCCTCCTTCTCAGAATCCCAGCCCCAGACCTGATTTTGATTCTGCATGCTTCGTTTTGCTCCCCGAAGGATAATTTGAAGATTTGAGTAATTAACCCAAGACTCCTAGGACGCCGTCTCTTGGAAGGGAGTGATTTTGCTGTGGTGGAGTCGGCCGCTGTCAAGCACTAACTTCTTAATAATGAAGCCTTTCAGACCCTCCGCCATTGGCACAATGCTGTACTTCAGGCTGGTGGTTTGGCAGGGTGTAAGCGGACCGCTTCTATTCTTCGCTTATACAAAATAGTCCTCTTGATCTCTGGGTTGGAGCTATTTTTATTTTACTTTGGTTCTTTCCTGCTTTTTAACTTGGTGAGCAAGCAAACCTTTCTCTTATATTTTGATCCGCTGTTTAATCTGTTGCCTTACGCCCCTCCCCCACAAGACATGCAAAAAGAATCCCTCCCCAAGATCGGCAACTAGTCCCCCTTTCAGTATATTTAGAATCCTGCCTTTGAGAAAGGCCGGGGACTCAGCTGCTGGAGGAACTAGAAGCTTGCTTCTCTGATCCCAGTACACTTCCTGCTATTAACATGGTAATGTCCCTGGCACAGATCTGGGGACAATCACACCTGCAATTAAAAGCCAAATTAGGACCTATCTTTTCCTGGCAAACGGGATCCACAGAAATCTGAGGACAGCTGCAGTCCCTCCCACGACCCCCCCCCCCCACACCTGCCCTGTAATGCCCAGCTCCAAACCCTCAGCAAAGAAAGGAACTACACATTTCTGCTTTTTTGTTTGTTTGTTTTGTTTTTTAATTTGGTGATTTGGTGAAGTTTAAATGATCCGGCAAATGCCTGGCGCTTTCACTGAGATACACAGAGGCCGCTTTCACCTGCACCATGGGTACCATACCCAGGATTGAAGAGAATTACGAAAATACAATACCTAACTATAGGTACATAGATGATCTCTAATAATTTTATACACTCATAAATAACAACCTGCAAACAAAGGTCATATACAGTTAAATGACAGCTTCCTTAAAAGGCAAGAAAACCCATTGCATTTAGAAATGACGTATAGCTAACTTTTCTCCCATTTCAGAGATTCCAAAATCCCCCTTAGTTTTGCTTCACTTGTAAGCAGAGTTAGTTTTTCATTGCTGAATCATTTCAAAAGGACGTCTATTCAAATTAAAAAAAAAAAAAACATGCCTCAAACATGTATAGGAAGGGCTTGGTATGCCGCTTCATGGTGGAGTACTTGCCCAGCTTACACAGTGCGTTGGGTTTGATCCCGAGTTCCAAAATGACTAAGTATATGAATAAATAAAAGTTAACATGGGCTGAATTATACAACAGGGGCTTCTGAAGCCTTAAAACCACCCAGTTGGAAGAGCTAATGGATGTCACAAGAGATCACAGCTACTCCGATGCTTGCAGTCCAGACTGGGCAGACAAGGCCACCTATAATACTGGCCAGGGCGCTTCACTGGCTACTGTTAAGTGCACACCATTCCCAGCTGTCTCTCCTGCTGTCTCCACAGCTTGTTACCCACAGAAGGTTTTTGTGAAGACAGCTCTTCATGCTAACTACCAAGTCCTCTCTTCTCTGCTTTTTCTAAGCCTTGTTTCCTTGTGTGTTATTCTGGTCACTTTCTTTTCATTGTACCTGGTTTCTGTCTTCTATCCCAACAGGAAAGTCCCACCCCAGATGCAGTTTAGTAAGTTCGAAGTAAGTGGGAACTTTGCCATGCCACTGGAGTTTTAGCCTTTTATCAGGACAGCTTATATCATGCTGTAAGTATTAGGCTTACAAGATGGCTCAATAGTTCAGGGTTCTTGCCACCAAGGCCTACAACCTTAGTTTAAGTCCCAGAACCAATGAGATGGAGAGAGAGGACTGAATCCACAAAATTGTCCTCTGCACATGTGTACACACACATATACACACACACATAAGTAAATATTTGTAATAGTAAAAAGTTTATCCCCAATCAAAACAAAAGCATCCATATGTCTTTTTCCTATCAATGATGCAGAGTGGATGACCCTCAGGGGCCCTTGCCAAGGAGCCTTTCTGAATGTCTTGGTGTTTGTTTATATTTTAAAGTATCGGTGGGGCTTTTTTGCGTCTTTTGTTTGTTTTTAGACAGGATCTCAATATATGGTTCAGCTGACGTGGAACTAACTCACTATGTAGACAAGGCTTTCCTCAAACTCACAAAGGTCTCCCTGCCTCTGCCTCTGGCATGCCAGGATTAGAGATGTGCACCTCTATACCTGGCTGGATATAATTTTATCCACTGCCCGCCACTCCAAATAGAACAAAACCCAAACAAAGTATCATTTTGGTTATCACAGTGTTCCTCCTAGCCATGTGCCATCCAAACTTTGACAGGTTTGCTTTGCATGTAGGAGAGGACAGAGGTGGACAAGTACAGAAGTAGAGACTGAGGGGACATTGTAAAGTCACGTGCACCAATGGCTGTGGGTAGCACCTTCCATTTACCCCAATATCCAACAACAGTACATGTTATTCATTTGTCAACGGAATCCACTATAAGAGTTTTTATTAGGGAAGGGAAAGGGTGGACGTGGATAGGCCTACTGAAAAGAAAGGTGCAGATGAATTTCTAAATGGTCTTATTAAATAAAATACCCGGAGCCAGATACAGGGGTGAAAACCTGAGAGAGATCAGAGCAACAGCCACATGCTAACATCACCTCACCAACTCTGCAGCTTCCAAAGATGAGACTTCCTGTCTACCCACGCCTGTGTGCCTTGCTGTTCTGCCATCTGATTTGCTCTCTCTGTCCAGCTACATCACTTCCTCTTTCTGCCCAGCTCTGTCATTTCCTGTCTGTCGGTACAGACCTCCAGACCTCCATGGTTAACTCGTGTTGGAATTTAAGGTGTGTGCCACCACACCTGGCTCTGTTCCCAGTGTGGCCTTGAACTCACAGAGATCCAGACAGATCCCTGCCTGCCGAGTGATAGGATTAAAGGCGTATGCTACAGTTGCCTGACTTCTAGATAGTGGCTGGCTTTTTCCTTTGATCTCCAGGTAAGTTTTATTGGGAGACAGAGTATATTGGGGGACATAATACATCACCATAGAAAGGCACAGAAGAGAGCAGGAAGCGGGTGGAGCCTGCTTTTATAGGTCACCTCACGCATGCGCAGATGGGCTTACGTAGCTACGCCACACATGCACATAGATTACGTGACCTGTAAGGCCCTGGGGAGACTAAACATTTTGCCTGACTGCTGACAGTGCATACGTGGTCATGCGACTCCAGAAATGGCTAGGAATAATAACAGTGCAGACCCCTATTCTATTAATGGAGTCACTAACAATGATTCTGTTAATCATGTTGATCTTGACATTCTGGTTTTCAGACCAGATCCAGACAAGGATAGGGATTGTGTGGCTTCCACTTGTGGTGTCATATTAGATGCCATATGAAATTTGAACATGGCATGACCAGGACTCACGTGTATGCACTAACTCATTGTGATAGTCTTCTCTTTTGTTGTTTTTTTAGGGATGAGACCTCTGGGTCTGAGATGATGAAGTCAAGTTCATGTGACACCAAAGAATCGTAAACACAATTGCAGAGCTGTGAGTACAACCTAGAGATGAGACCTGAAGGTGTCATTTTGTTGACCCTCCACGTCCAGTTCAGCCGGGCCATAGATCTGTGTTCACTGTCCTTAGAGTGTCATTTACCTGTCTCTATCAAAATGCTACATGATTGACATTTTCAGAGTTGGTATATGATGTACATAGTAGAATTGTTGAAGGTTTAGGGACAGTATCCCAGTCAACGTCCCTTGCCTGGCTTTGCTGTTTAGCCTAGCTCTCAAATAATTGAACCTCTTATAAGCACTTAATGGTCTTAGGGACATAAAAAACAGAGTGTGGGTCTTGCTGTGGGTTAAAGGGCTCAGGAACCCTGGGAAGGCGTCACATTCCCTGGCCATGTTAATTAGCCCATCATGAATAAGCCCCCAGAGATGCTTTACGGAGATCACAGAGTGGTTTGCCAAACCCAGAGTCGGGATGAGGAGCTACACGCAGGCTTTAGGAACCGCTCGGAAGGCACTCTGTTTTCCTCACGCAGTCATTCTCCACAAAATTTAGATTTGTTTTAAACCAGAACAACAGATACAGAAATAAAATCTCTGAAATTCAAAGTGAATAATGGAAAGGCATTCCTCTTTCCCGCTTGGGTAATTCAACTCAGCGTTCTCAGCCTTCAACAAAAACCTTACTATTACTAGCTGAAAGCATGAGTTTGTATGTAATCTTTTTTTCTTAATTTTGTGCACCCAATCCACGGAATTTATTTACTCTTCAATACTATCCTTACTCCTTTTTACATCTAGACACTAAATAATGTGCCATCAACAGGGGAAATTTGTTGCCTCCAATTCATAGCCCTAGAATATGGTTCTCTCTCTCTCCAGGACGAGCACTTGGAAACAGAATACTTTGAAAGGAAAAGATCAGAACTTGTTTTTCAATGAGTTGAGAACAACAGACACCATTGTAGTCTAAAGCCAGGGTTTTACCCACATTTCAGAGGACAAAAACCCATAACAGACCATTATATGTAAGATTTAGATTAAATATTCTTAGGTTCCAGATGGATTTCAATTTCCAACTTAATGTGTATGTCTACTTCCATTTTAAGCCTGATTTAAAAAAAAAGACCTCAGTGTTGTGATAAACTAATATGTGTATATGTATATATATATATATATATCATCTTAACTAAGAATAGGGTATGTTGATCTGTGGTCTAATTGGCACCATACCGCAAATTCTTTCTAGCATTCTATATGTTGGGGAGAATGGGACATGGTCTAGTTTTATCAAAAGACTTACACGTCTAGCCCATCATAAAAGGGCAACATGAATCTGGGCTCAGTATGATGCCTATACCAAAAGACAGGGACTCCTGACTTGTCGTCATTAATCTTGTAAGCATCTCAGAGGCACAGATGATTGAATTCCTACTATGCCCAGCTTCCCTGGAGATCAGGGTTAGAAATACTCCACAGTCGTTCTCTTTACAGAGGAACAGAAATGCTATAATGGTAATACCTAACTTTAGGGAAGGGGACATCTAGTTTGTAACAGGCATAGTTCCCAATAATGCTTTACATATATGAATGTATCTATTTCTAACAATATCAAGAAAGGACATGAATAGCCTTAGTTTAGCTCACCCCAGAGGAGACCAGTCACAAAAAAGTTAACCTATTTCCCACAAGTGAGCAATGAATTTGAACACTTGAACACGGTGTGTGTGTGTGTGTGTGTGTGTGTGTGTGTGTGTGTGTGTAACTTTAGATATCATTAGCCCTGTGTTTTTAGAGATGCATATACCATTTGAAATTGTCTGGTAATAACATTAAAAAATGAAACTAAAATGATAGGACTGCATTTTAATGATGTTTTTCTTTAGTTCAACATTTCCCAAACATCATTTCAACATATAACACTATAAGATTATTGATGAAACATTTTACATTTAAATATTGTTAAACCAAATCTGAAGCCTTCTATATAGCTTGTGTTTCCAACATATCCTAATTTGGATAGCCATGTTTTTGGATGGCTTTATGCCACATGGAACTTGCATTAACACATCTTGAATAATGTCTAGGTTTCGCTATAAATGAAGATGCCCCTTGCCCTGCAATTATGCAGCATTTAAAGTTCAGAATTGTAGTAGAGAAGGGACTTAGGATGCAGTTCCTGGGATAAATGGGAGATCTGGACCCTCAAATCGTTTGGAGCCTTTGTGTATGATAAAGGAGGGGCAGCGTGGAGTGCCTGGGCTCTCGGGACAGCAGACGCTAACGTAGACTACAGCATCTATCAACTTTTCCAAACCCACTTGTCCTCCTTCTCAAGCTCTGTGGCCTCCCTGTGGGTCAAGAGATATGGACGGGCTGGCCTGACTGGGTGTTCTTTGGGTATGTGGTTCCTCAGAGCATGCTACACAGTTCTGTTCCTGGTGTCTGTGCCAAGAATGAAGCAAGGGCCCGACCTTCAGAGAGCTCATTGTGGGATTGTTCTGTGCCAACAAGCGACTGTTGTACATGACCTGAGAGGCCTCATCACCATCCACAGCGAGCTCACCTGGACCCCTGAGCCAGCCCGACTGGCACTGTCAATTATATGTATTTTCTCTACTTGTCTCTTTTTCTCCCATGAAAACAGTCCTTTCTGAGTTAGCTGTAGGCTCTACTGGTCTCTCTTGCATGCTGTTCCCTTTTCCTTCAGGACAAAGTTGGTCATTTCTAAGGGGCTGCGGGCTGATTGTCCTGCTGCCCGAGATCTCTCTGGACGAACATAGCTTTGGGTTTTTAGTGCTTTAATGACCAGGAGGACATCCAATGATAGGCAGCTGATAGTGACCAGGGGACGCAGGAGTCAATGGGAACAAAGAAGGGCAGGTAGGTTAAGAGAGTCCTCCCGACATTGAAATCAGGACCCTCCATGACAGAGGGTCCTTCTGACACTGAGAGCAGGACCCTCCACGAAAGGGAAGCCAGCCTGTTTTGAGATTTATCAGAAATGGATTCTTTAATAGCAGTTTGTCCCCAGCTTCACCCCCGTTCTGCTCAGTCATCTTGCCCAGTGTTGGAGATGGTAGTGGGAAGAATGGAGGGTGAGAGGGGGTCTATAACATACATAGGCAGCTCTGTATTTCAATGTGGCAGATCACATCTTCCTTCAGGTTTCCTATAAGTCAGTAAATTTCAAACTTCAAATTGCCATTCATAGAAAGAAAAAAATAAACATTTAAACTACTGGTCTATTTGAAGTTTTTAACTACTTTAAAAAAACATTGGTAATATCTACTAATGTTGAACGCCCACATGCCCAATAACCCAGCAATTCTATGCCTGCGGAGACCCCATATGCATGTGTACAAATATTTGCCTGAAGGCAAATACTAGAATGCTCACAGAGTGTACAGCAGCTTTTAAAGAATGGAAACAGCCACCTCAATGTTATCCACAGGAGACTTGTTTAAAAAGCATGAAGTCATATGATGTATGATCCGTGTATTGTATACACATAGAGTACAGCACAAAAGGAACACATGGCAAGACCCACGTCGGTTCTTTAAAAAATAATGCTCACTTATCCAGAGGGCCTGATCCAGTTTGATTAGCTTGATCTGTTTGGGAGGCACCCAGGCAGTGGGACCGGGACCTGTCCTCAGTGCATGAGCTGGCTGTTTGGAACCTGGGGCCTATGCAGGGACACTTTGCTCAGCCTGGGAGGAGGGGACTGGACCTGCCTGGACTGAGTCTACCAGGTTGAACTCAATCCCCAGGGGAGTCTTTGCCCTGGAGGAGATGGGAATGGGGGGGTGGGCTGGGGGGAAGGTGAGGGGGTGGGGACACGGGAGGGGGGAGAACAAGGGAATCTATGGCTGATATGTAAAATTAAATTAAATTATAAAATAAAAAATATAACAACAACAAAAAATAATGCTGACTGAAAACAGCCAGACACTAGAAAACATGCACTACACAGTTTCCTTTACACAGAGTTCAAAGCCAGATAAAAATCCATCTCGTTCTGTAGCAGGCTGCTGCATTTTACTCTGCAAACCATGATGCACAACCTCTGCAGTACTGGATTGAGAGCATAACGAAGCACTTCTCATCCATACTGTCTGTAGAACTCTCTGGTCCTTCTACTCTGGTAAAAGCCCATCAGTGGCCAGTAAGTGGATTTACAGTAATTAGTGGATTATGTCCTATAATTTGAAAGACACTGATATTCATGCTGGCCAGGCTTCCAGAGTAGCTCATGGGGTAGCTGATCTCCCTAAGCCTCAGTGCTCTCTCCATAAACAGAGGGAAGGAAGGGTGCCATTTGCCAAGAGTATTGTGGAATTGGATCGGTTCAGAAACATTAAGCTTTTAGCATATTGACTAGACAGTGAGTGTGTGCTTTACACATATGCACAGACACACAGGCACATACAGGTACACCCACACACCCACATACATACATACACATTTTTATTAGATGCTTTATTTCCAAATATATCCAGGTCTTTCTTCCAGAAAAATAAGCCTTCCAAATCCTTGTTCTCAATTTGTGCTGATAATGTGGACCAATCTCCCCAAGGAGACTTGGATGTGACTCACTGCTCTAGGGAAGCCAAGCTCCTTGCTGGAGACCATCTGGGATTTCCAACCTCCTCAGGGTGGGCTCCTTTAGGCCGTTCCTGTGTTCCCACACCATGCTCCACTGGGCTGTTTCCTTGTCTGCTCTGGCCTCTTTGGCAGGGCCCGACTTCATTTGGCCATGTACAGTGAAACTGTACTTGTACGATCTCTGTGTTTTAAAAAAGTCATCTTAGCTTGGGAAATGTTGGCCACGGCTAAGAGCGAGCCCTCCTACTTGGCCATGGGGTCTGACCAGCCCCCATCGCTTCCTCCAACAACAGAGGCTTTATGCTCTCATGCAAAAGACCAGCTGTCAGC
Source organism: Peromyscus eremicus (assembly GCF_949786415.1). Classification (NCBI taxonomy): domain Eukaryota; kingdom Metazoa; phylum Chordata; class Mammalia; order Rodentia; family Cricetidae; genus Peromyscus; species Peromyscus eremicus. Next base: position 40,783,590 of record NC_081427.1, read on the forward strand.
TTCGATTTTCCCTAATCCAGCCAGATCCCAACTCGGCCAAGCAACAGCCGAGCTCGGGGAAAGCCCATCTGTGAGATGCAGTAGTGCCCTTACTGGAATGACATGTCATAAAAATTAGTTTGGGCACTAATCTAAAGAAGCTTTGTGCTGAGTCGAGGGACTGCAAGGTCCCAGTTGGTGTCCTTCTCTTTGCCAACGAGCTGGACCAGACTAGCCGAGCAGACCATGAAAACATTACAAGTGCCCCACACCTTGCTCGTCACTCCCGACCTGGAGCCCAGTGGCTGTCCTTACCTTAGTTCCCTGAATCCCCTCCACCAGGAAGCTGCTTGCTGGGTCACCTGGGGAGGCCGAAAAGGCAGGTTGGGTGGAAGGAAGTACATTGCTGTTTTTTGTGTGTAGTGATGCTTGTAGGCGAAGGCCATGGAGGTCCTTTAACTGTTGGTTAATAATAATAATAACTTAGGGTTTGGTTTGTTCAGAAGATAATGAGATCGTTCTTAAGATTCTTCTCAGTAACTTTTCCCTCTTGCCCTGGGAAGAATATTTGCCCCCCAAACACGCATTCTAGCTTACTGAGGAACACCCCGACTGCAGACTGACATTTGCTTGAACGGCATGGCTGCCATGGCTCTCCCCTCAGACTCCTCCTCTCGCTGACCCTCCACTCCCTTTTGCTGCATCACAGTCAGTACATTGGTTGTATCACGTACCTCACTTTCCCCACCTGCCTTCTTTTTATCTTCCAGTCCAGGACTACGAAGAGACTCCTACCGGCATCCGAAGGATGGACAGCCATCATAAACCAATCCGGCCTCCACAGTGCCTACTCTCCTCACGGTCTTGTGGACCATGGCAGGAATCATTATGAGGCTTAAAAATCAGGGCCCTGACTTCAAGGGTCTTGACATGAGGAAATGATCTGCCCACACATAAAGACTACTACCTCTGCTTACCCCTGGCCCAGGCAAGATACAGCTGTATAGAGAAGGTACCAACCCAACAAAGCAATTCCTCCCTGAGCAATCCAGTTCCTACCATGCCTCCATGTCTGAGCCACATTTATTCACTGCACAGTGACTTTTATTGAGGAACCACTATGTGGTCTCATTGTTCTAGGGTGATAAGGATGCATTATGCATTTATTTCGTCAAAGACAGTTTCTACTCAGACTGTCCGGAAGTGGGCACCAGGCTGAAATAAAAATTTTAAAAAGCTGATTAATGACAATAATTAAAAGGTAAATTTAATAGAAATGCCCTCAAGGAAAGAAGGGTGCAGGCAGGTCCTCTTTGAACCCTTAACTGACTGTATAGTGTGCTTAATTTGTGGCACTTAAAAAAAAGTCACTTTGCCAGTAGCTCCTTGACTAGGGCTGAGACTGCCTTACCGCCGCCGCCGCCGCCGCCGCCACCACCACCACCACCACCAAGATCTCCACCACCACCTCCACCCCTGCTGCCTCCATACTGGGATTTTGTTTGGCTTGATCTTGTGCAGCTCTTATACATACTAATGGTCCTGTGCCTGTGCACATGTGACACTAGAATCCATGGGGCAGGGGAGAGAGGGGGAGGGGCACATGAAACTAGGAGGAAATATAGTGGTGTCAGGGGATGGGGAGGAATTGAAGAAAGGGAAAGAGCTGGTCAAAACATACTATATGCATGTGTTAAATTGTCAGATGGGAGGGTACATCTGATTTCTAACTCCAGGCCACCAACTATACTGCCCCTCTTGCCCAACGCCCAGATCATAAAGGAAGTAGCAGGTTATGAGAATTTCAGCTCCAGTTAATGCATTTGTGACAAGCAGGCCAGAGCCCTAGTGTGAACGGAGAAACTGAGAAAAGATGGAGATGGGTCTGGTGGCACAGGCCTGTCATCCTTGGGAGTCACTTGGGAGTCAGAAGTAAAAGCATTTCAAGTCCTGGGCTAGAGTGACTTGACTTCAAGGCCAAGCCATCAGATGTTGTCTCAAAATAAAATAAAATAAAATAAAATAAAATAAAATAAAATAAAATAAAATAAAATAAAATAAATATAGCTCTGGTGGCGTTGGTCTAGCACACATGAAGCCCTTGAGTTTGGTCCTGGTACTGAGAAGGGGGGAGGAGGGGAGGGGGGAGAGAGAGAGAGAGAGAGAGAGAGAGAGAGAGAGAGAGAGAGAGAGGCCATCATGGTGGCACACATTTGGAATTCTGGCATTGGGGAAGCAGAGACAGGGGAACCCTGGGGTTTGCTGGCCAGCCGGCCAACTCTACTGGTGAGTTCCAGGCTAATGAGGGACCCTGCCTAAAAATAAATAAATAAATAAATAAATAAATAAATAAATAAATAAATAAATAAATAAAGTAGATGGCACCTGAGCAGTGGTACCTGAGGTTGACCTCTGACCCACCCCACTCACACACACATGAACACCAGCAATATCAAGTCAGTAAGTATCAATTTCTCTTGGTTCTAATACAGTGTAAGTATAACATATCATCAGAATTTAAAATCAATAGACCCAAAATATACAACATCAGTATGCAATATGGATAAGTGAAGGAGTTAGCCCGGGGCCCAGCAGGGCTTCCGCATGTGTGGTGGGGTTGGTAGTAGATGTACTGGGAGGGCACAGTGTCCAAGGGCTGAAGCTGAGTTTGCTGTGGTTCCAACTGACATTAGGATTGTCATATCAGGAGATCCTGAGGGTGCTCCAGGCTGGGAGAGTGGCTTTGTTTGGCTTCCTGTTTAATTTTCTGTGAGTTGACTGTCGGTGCATCTGCATCGAGGCAGTTATGGTGAAGCCACAGAGTTCTCAGCATAGTTGACATAGGCCTTGTCCTAAATCTCTGTGATGAAGGTACGAGACTCGGGCCAGGTGAACAAAAAGAGCACTAGACTTTGGCCACAGAGTTCTGGCCTTTTCTACAAGTTTTTCTTAGGTTCATTAAGAAATGTGCCCTGAAAGTAGAAGAGGAACTGGGGAGGGGGGGCACCCATGGTGGGGGACAAGGGGGGTACCCATGGAAGGGAGAGGACAAGGGAGAGGACCCACCCATGGGAGGGGGAAGACAAGGGAAAATAGAGGGAAATATAAGCCAACTACAGTGATTTATATGTATGAAAATGACATAATGATACCTATCATTTTGTATTCTAAAACAAACAAACAAACAAACAAAACAAAACAAAAACATTAAAAGTAAAAGAAAACCAGCCAGGTATGATGGCTCACACCCTTAAGCTCTACACTTTGTTGAGGCAGGAGGATTGCTGTGAGTTCCAGGCAAGCCTGAGATACAGAGTGAATCTGTATTCAGGAATGCTGTCTCACCACAAGAACACAGCCCACAGAATCAACTAACCAGGGCTCATAGGGGTTCCCAGGGACCGAAGAGGCAATCATGGAGCCTGCATGGGTCTGCACTAGGTGCCCTGCACGTACAGTATGGTTGTATAGCTGGGTGTTCTTGTGGGACTCCTAACGGTGGGAGTGGGGGTGTCTCTGACCCTTTTGCCTGCTCTTGGGACCCTTTCCGAATATTGATTTGCCTCATCTAGCCTTGATGTGAGGGTTGGTGCCTAGCCTTATTGTAACATGTTATGCTGTGTTTGGTTGATATTTCTAGGAGGCCTGCTCTTTTCTGAAGGGAAACACAGGAGGAGTGGATGGTGAGGAGAGGGGAGGGGGAGGGGGAACTGGGAGGAGAGGAGGGAGGGGAAATTGTGGTTGGAATATTATGCATAAAAGAAGAATGCACACACACACACACACACACACACATGAATGGTGTCTTAAAAAACAATAAAACAGCAAAACAACTGGCTATATAGAATTTACAATGAAAATCACTGTGTATTCTGCTATAATTTCAAGAAGAAATATGACCCAAATCATGGAAAGGAGGAAAAAAGACTATTGCACACTGTTTTAACATGCTGCATGTTGAAAAAGATCAATTGCAAATTATTTCTGTTGAAAACAAAACAAAAAAACAAAATGAGGGATAACCTCAATTGTTCTGGATTTATTATCCTGCCAGACTTCAATTAGCTTGGTGTCTAAACATGCAACCTTATTTAGATTCTTTCTTTCTACAAGAGTGTGTGAGTGCATGTGTAAGTATGCATTCATTCATTCATTCATGTGCATACATTCATCCATTCATGGTGTGTGTGTGTGTGCGTGTGCGCGTGCGCCATGTATGTGTATATGTATGAGTTCTGATGGTCTCTTGGAGGCTGGCTGTAGTTGGTTGTTTTTTACTCTTTACTTCTGGGGTGCCCGCCACCCAGCTCCCAAATAATCGCATGGAGACTTTTTCTTTCTTATCAATGCCTGGCCTTAGCTTGGCTTATTTCCAGCCAGCTTTTCTTAACTTAAATTAGCCCATCTATCTTTTACCTCTGGGCTTTTACCTTTCTGTATCCAGTATACCTTTCTTTCTTTCTTTCTTTCTTACTCTGATGCTGGTTGTGTAGCTGGGTGGCTGGCCCCTGATGTCCTCTCTCCTTTTCTTGCTTTTCCCTTTCACGGTCTTCTCCTTCTATTTATCCTCTCTGCCAGCCCCACCTATCCTTTCTCCTGCCTCGCTATTGGCCGTTCAGTTCCTTATTAGACCAATCAGGTGGTTTAGACAGGCACAGTAGCACAGCTTCATAGAGTTAAACAAATGCAACATAAAAGAATGCAACACACCTTTACATCACTAAGCAAATATTCCACCGCATAAAAGGATGTAACACATCTTTGACTAATATTTCACAATAACTGGCTTCATCACTCTGTTCATTTTTCATTGATACATCTAATAAAGCTTGGACAGATGTTCCCTTTATGTTTATATGAACTCAATTTTTAAGTTTTTGAAAATTGTCACTTTACAAACCTTAGAACTCTGACTTGGTGTGGCAGGCATACACTGCCATGTGCCTCTGGTAACAGCAGATACCTTAGACTAATGCGACCAGCACCTGTAATTCAATGCAGTCATTTTGTGCCTTTCCACCCACAGATGCGTGGAGAGGACAGCACCAAAGGAACCAGCATTCTGTAAACCATTAAGCAAGCCACGAGTAGGGTCAGCAGCAGGGAAGAGAACTAAACAACTTTCTGATTTCCAAGGTACAGTCTACTGTCCTTCACAACTGGTCTTCCTTACAGCCATGAGCATGTGAAATTCTTGCAAACCTTTGAGTGTGCAAGGGGACTTAGAGAAAGGGGAACTTAGAAGAAATGTATCCATGGGGAAAGGTGTTTCCCCCTCTCTCTGTCATGGAAGACAGGACACTTGGGCTGCTTTGTGGCATTATTAGTGTTTATTATTATTACTTTTTAAAATCACAATTGGAAATTCAAAATTCACTGGAAATAGGGGCAAATGCATGTTTTTTGGTGTTTCTTTGCTAAATAGCTTACAGTGTTCAAGGTACACAAGTCTCTATTTTGTGAGGGTCCTGAAAAAACCTGAGTCAAATTTTTTCCTAAAGAAATCTTGAAATCAGCCAACATATCAACTCCAATTGTTTTAAGGGATCTGTCAGAGAACAGAGGCAGGTTTGTATAAACCTTTTCCTATTTCCAGTGATTATTTCTTTACACACAGTGTAGAACAGCTCTCAGGGCCTGAATCAATCCATGATACAAATTTGACTTAGCCACATACACACACCAGGTAAATATTATCATGTTCCTACTGTACACAAAACACTGGGTACAAATATCTGAAATAGTCTGCTGCAAAGACTTACAGTCTAGTTGGAGAGACAATGAATAAATAATAATCCTTTGTAAAGAGGACACAAAGATGCAGTAAGTTTTTTTTAATAATTTATTTAACTTTATTTTATGTGCATTGGTGTGAAGGTGTCAGATCGCCTGGAACTGGAGTTACAGACAGTTGTGAGCTGCCATGTGGGTGCTGGGAATTGAACCCACATGAACCCAGGTCCTCTGGAAGAGTAGCCAGTGCTCTTAACTACTGAGCCATCTCTCTAGCCCCAAGTATTTTTATTATACCTATTTATTTATTCGCTCTGTCTCTGTCTCTGCTTTTTGTTTGTTTATTAATTAATTTGTTTGTTTGTTTATCTGGTGTGTGTGTGTGTGTGTGTGTGTGTGTGTGCATGTGCACACGTGCTACATGTGTGGTAGGTGCATGCAGAGGCCAGAAGAGGGTGTAAGATCTCCTAGAGCTTAAGTTACATTTGTGAGCCGTCCTACAGTTCTGGGAACCAAACTCTTATGCCCTGAATGAGCAGCAAGCACGCAAGCACTCTTAATCACTGGGCTATCTCTAACTCCCAGACTCAAGTCTAGAACTGTGTGAAGTTTTATTGTTTTGCACCTGTTCTCTCTCTCTTTCTCTTTTTCTCTCTCTCCTTCCTTCCTTCCTTCCTTCTTTCCTTCCTTCCTTCCTTCCTTCCTTCCTTCCTTCCTTCCTTCCTCTCCCTCCCTCCTTCCCTCCCTCCGTCTCTCTCTCTCTCTCTCTCTCTCTCTCTCTCTCTCTCTCTCTCTCTCTCTTTTCTTTTTTTGTTTGCTCTTCGAGACAAGGTTTCTCTGTGTAACAGCCCTGGCTGTCCTCAAACTTGCTCTGTAGATCAGGCTGACCTCAAACTCAGAGATCCAACCACCTCTGCCTCTCTAGTGCTGAGATTAAAGGCGTGCACCACCACTGCCCGGTTGCAACTGTTTTTCTTAACTCACCTAATTATACTATATATTTCCAGGATGTAGGAAACTGCAAATTGGTGATCAGAATTGATTGTAAGTGTGCCAGTGGTCACTCCAGCAGTTGTGACTAAACTGAGTACCCTTGGATCCACGTCAACGGTGAGCAAGCTCAGCCTCCCTAGGACCATCTCCTAGTGGCATGACCTCTAGATTTTATTGCTATTATCTTTCATTTAAATATCTCTTTGCTCTATTCTTTGAGCTAATTAGATACCTCCATGACCCCGGGTTGCTTCTGTAATTGTGCACAGAGAAAGCAAATTGACTTAGAAACTAAAACTTAGGTTTTTGTATTTAAAAGCAGAAGGAAAGAAAAAAGAAAAAAATATTAGAGGTATTTTCCTTAAAGGAGGAGTCAATGGAAAAAATGATCTTTTGGAGGTTCTAAAGGTTTGGCAAGCTCACACTGTGTCACATAAGGTCTCAAGTTGGTATGTGACATTGGTGAAGCGATTGGGAAAGTCTTAGATTGTTCCTGTGAGAGTGAAGTCCCAGGAGCGTAGGGAAACCAAGAGACAGCGTGGATGCATCCTTCCTGCTCCCTCCTCACCCCTTTGCAGTTCGTTCCTCAAATCCCACAGGTCTTCTCTCATGCAGTAATAATTGTCAAGTGTCTGCTATGTGGCGATAACTGTTAGTCAGGTCTGAGGACTGCCTGGAGCTGGGGTCCTCTCACCCGGCATTTACCTGGTTTATATTTTACATCGTTTCTTCCTCGCTGTCCTTGATTATCAAGAAATATTTTCTCAGACCCAATTGTAAACTATCTGGAATTTCATTGCTTTAACAGATAGTTCCTAAGTTCATCTAGCCATACCGTATGCTGCTAAGAAGGATATGCACAGACTCCCAGGACTCTTACGTATAGGATTGAGGAGGAAAGACTAGAAAACAGGTTTTTGATCAATAAAGAGATGTTTTTAATTTGTTTTCTCTTCTTTATAGTATCTTAAACACCTTACTATTTGCCTCAGATTTTTCGAGGTCACAAAGGACGTGGGTGAGCATTCTGCTTTAGTTAAAAATCCACTTTTAAGATCTGGCTAGTTTACATTGGGCTTTCTCACTGTGGAATCATTGAGGGTGGAGACTGTTTTGTCAATGTCCACAAACCTAAAGTCTGGCCTGTGGCCAGGCACAACACTGGCTGTCAGTGAGTGAGTGACTTTGTATCCCAGGCTTTCAATCTTATGTGTACGTGTTGTTCCCTTTCTGGTTTGTAGCCAGGGCCTCTTTCTGTCTCTCCTGCTTCCCATGCACCCAGCACTGTCCGCTTCAGTCAAGACTCATGGGCGGAACCTCACCCAGCCAAAACATCAGGCTGGACTCACAGCATGTGCGGGGACCATGCCGTACTCTCTAGTCACATTGCCACTCCTTGACGTTGTAATGGAGGAAGTCTATTCCATTCTCTCTAAAAGGAGAAGCTTACTAAAGACACAATGTCATTAAGAAAGGGGAAATGAACTGAGCGGACTTCAGGAAAGTGGGGGGGGGGGGTAGGTTCATGACAAAGACTATGATTTCAGAACTACCAAGACAGTTAAACCAGTGGCAAAATCGCACCTGAAGCAAGCAGGCCATTAGTACACCTTCTGTAGTTCTGTCCTTCACAGAGGACTTGGGAGCGTATTTCCCCTTGTGTGCACCACCTGCAGGTACTAGCACTGAAGCATAACAAGCCATCTGATGGGCAGCATGTAGGAAATGACAGGCGTGACTACATGGCATTTTGATGTGTGGATAAAAGCAGTACAGTGAGCCAAGTTTCTGTGCTGGAAATCATCAAGACCCTGATGTCTAACTGTCCTGTTTCCTGTGAAAATATCCTTAGGAGGCAGCTCCAGACAGAGCTCCAAAGGTGGGATGAATGTCGGTGGAACAACATTAGAGACCATACACAGATTACTAGAATCTAAATTTGCTCCTATGAGATCTTGACATGTCTGGTACACATGTCTTTGAAAGAGTCACACAACCTCTCCAAGTTTTGGTTTTCCAACTTACAATACAATGGAACTGCCCACTTATCTTTTCATGTGGAGAATTAGGAAAACATTGCACACACGCGAGACCTTTAGAAACACGAGGAGACTTCTTCAAGTACACTATCTCAATTAGATGGTCTGCTTTTGCACTTTTGACCTCAACTCAGCTAGGAGTAGGAAAAGTCTCCAATAAGAAAGGACTGCAAAGCCAGGTGATGGTGGCGCACGCCTGTAATCCCAACGCTTGGGAGGCAGATCTCTGTGAGTTCAAGGCTAGTCTGGTCTATAGAGCTAGTTCTAGGACAGCCAAGGTTACACATGCACACTCACAGACACACACATAGACAGACACAGACAGACAGACAGACAGACAGACAGACACACACACACACACACACACATCTGTTTGTAGGTTAGAAAGAAGAGTGAGTTCAGGCAGGAGGTCTGGAGAAACTAGTCTCCCACACCCTGCTTCCTAGTTCCACCTCTGCTTGATGTCTATGCACATCTGTGTGGCTGGGGTAGCCTGCACATCTGTGTGGCTGGGGTAGCCTGGCATGTTCACTTGTAGTGAAAATATTGTGTTGGTTTACCCAGACAACCTGAGAAGGAAGAAGTGCAGAAAAGCGTGAGGAGTCAGTTCCTTCAGAAAACGTGGCCTGGGCCAGTGGGATTTTGAGGGGGCATAGAGATTTCCCCACCCTTCAGTGTCTATTACACAGTAAGCCAGGCCCTTAGCCCGAATTCTTTAGTTTTGATACTAGTTTTCAATGTTGTTACTTCTACTTGGTCCATGCAATGTTCCCGTTTTATGCCAGAGGCCCGTGATTGACACAAAGCAATGTCTTAAAATGTTTGTTGAATGCAGTGAGCGAGTGCATGTGTGTATGCATAACAACAGTCAAAGCAGAGGAGGCCGTGAATTTGAGAGAGGAGGTAAACATGGGAAGAGAGGGAGGGAAAAATGGAGAAGGGGGAAAATGGTGTCATTACACCTTACTCAATAACATTTAAAACTAGTTGATTTTGCTGCTCTCTTAACATTGGGGGTGACCATCCTTGCAAAGTTCAATTTATTGAAAATTAGCATCTTCTCTGAATCTTTTTTTTTTTTCCAAGACAGTTTCTCTGTGTAGCCCTGGCTGCCTTGGAAATTGCTTTGTAGACCAGGCTAGCCTCACATAGATCTACCTGCCTCTGCCTCCCAAGTGTTGAGACTAAAGGCATGCACCATCATGCCTGGCAATTTTTTTTTTAAACATAGAGTAGCCCAGGCTAGCCCCAAAGTCCTGGGATTTTAAGGACCTGCAATCACATTCAGTTTTCACTGAGTCTTAATAACTTAGATACTAGCAGGTGAGCTACCTTCATTTGAAAGAATGCAAATAAAAACTTACTTTGGGGCCAGCTAATTTTTACAAAATATTATTGAGTTTCTTTTTCTTTTTCTTTTTTTCCTTTTTCCTTTTTAAAAAACTCTCTTTTTACTTGGCCACTTCCCTCTGGAAGCTCACAGAAGGTCTAGGGCCGCAAGCATATGAACATCGAGACACTTTGCTCAGTGGTGCAGAACTAGAACAAGAATAATAAACCAATGTGTCCCCTGGTGAATGATTCAAATAAAGCCAGATTGTCTTTGGGTTCAGTTTCATCCCTGGGCAGAAAATAAATCATTCCACTGGCAAGGCATGGAATATGCCCCTTGGAACAGATTACATGTAATTTAAATTCCTTCTCCCCAGAGAATGGCTTTGGCAAGGCTTCCTCCCCACACAGGTGAAAGGGGGTTTTCACACACAAAAAGCAAGCGCAGAAGACTTTACCACAAAGGACCATCACAGATTGCAGGAATCCTGGCATCTGACAGCTAACGCTCAACAAAAGGGTGAAAAGTGCGTATCTCAAGGAGCCCATCAAATGCTCTTAACACAAACAGAATAACAAGGCAAGTCTGCGGAACAAGAAAAACACAGTGACATTTTCCAGAAAGTCCCGGACTCCAGCAGAAGGTGGAGGAGACGCACACCTCTTGGAAGGAAAATTAGACACAAAGTTGCGAAGACCGCGGTGTCTTATCAGTGTTTATTATTGTGGCCAAACACAATGGGACCCCCTGCCCTGAGTGCATTTCCATCGCAGGCCATAACTGAGTAGCACTGACGTGTATTACAATCCACAGGTGCGTGTCGGCGCACGGACACACTCAAAGGACTCTGTGCTTTCGTTTGTTTTTTTTTTCAGCAGCGACAGATTTTCATATCCAGCCTGGAGTTTTTCGATTTTACATACAGAAAAAGAATTGTTGCTTCAGTTGAGGAGGGCTGCTGAAGGGCTGGGTGGGGACTTAATTGGATCACTGCTCTGGGGTTGCGATCTGCTGACCTTTACTATCTTGGCTAAACCAGGGTAGCTGGGCTATTTCGCAGCACCTCCCTCCCTGCAAACTGTAATAGGAGCTTTCGGCTCCTACTGCTGTACAAAGTTGATTTCTTTTCGTCCTTGACGAGAGGCCTTTATTAGTCTCTGCTGACTGGAAGAACTGGCCCGCTTAAGGTCCACTGGGAAAGAGTGCCCAAACTGGAATTACCGCTTTGGAACCTTTGGAACAAGTCCCAGGCACTGGCTGCTGAGGACACAATGCTTGGGTTTGGTTTATCCTGCTTTGCGGCTTCAGTTAATTCACTGCAATCACGTGGTGGTTGTTGTTTATTTGTGTCCTCCTCCGACACACACACACACACACACACACACACACACACACACACACACACTCCTCAGGCTGTGAGTTTTGATTCTGGCCCATGTAAGCTGGATATAACCACATCTATGCCATTTTGGATATTTCCAAATGTTGACAAAGGTTCACTTCTGACCAAAGTTACTAAAGGAATCTGTGCCAGGCTCTGCACATGCTAGGCCTTACAAAAGTTAGATAGAGAAATTCCGCTCCTGTGAGTGGGTCACACAGGCCTATGAACTGTGATTGTACAAGGGTACACATGGGTTTTCCTACAGTGAGGATGAATGCAACAGTCGTTTTTTCTTTATTATGAAGCTTTGGGTTTTCAGTTTTTCATGTTCATTCACTAAAACAAAACAAAACAAACAAAACATAATTCTGGGCTGGGATGGTAACTTAGTAGAGTCCTTGCCTAGAACACAAGAAACCCTAGGTTCAGTCCCCAAGGCCACGTAAACCGGGCATGGTGGCGAACCCCTATAATCTCCACGCTTGGGAAGTGGAGGCTGGAGGGTCGAAGTTCAAGGTCACTCTTGGCTATGTGCTGTGAATGCTCCACGCCTCCTCAGGTGCACCCCAGCAGCTCTAGCCTGGATCCCCCCTCACCCACGGTAGGAACTGACTGCCTTAGGTATTTTATTGGCTGCTGTGCCTTAACCAGATCTCTTCCCAAGACTCTTAGCAACATTTCCTGGCCTCACCTCTGAAATAGCTAAGGAAATCCTGCCTGCCCCAAGGGCTGCTTCAGAACCGACAGCTGGAGGGTCAACCGTGATGGGGGAACTGCTTGGAAACCCACCATACTACCTACAAATGTTTTAGAAGAACCTTAAAAACTTTGGACAAAAGGGGATTCATGCTCTCGTGAAGCTCTCAGACTAAGGCTCTATATTCCCAGGAGGAAGAAAAATTACTATCTAAGTATTTTCTGCAAGGTAATATTCAGAGTAGAATGGTTCATATGAAATTGCTGATATGCGATCATTTCGACTTGTAAAAATATCAATTTCATATGAGTTAAATCTAATCTGGGGCCATTTTCATTGGGGTTTGAGTTTCTATTGAATAAGGCACCACATTCTTGCCAAGTGGCAGAAGGAACCACATGTTTGGCAGAGGCTGGGGCTATGCCCAGGATCCCAGATGCCTGCCCACTAGGGAAAGGGGGGAGCTTGTGCTCCAAGCATGAATTTCAGAGTAGAATACATTGTTCATCTCATTCCCCAGGAAGTAGAACTTGGTCCCATGGCTCCTGAAATGTCAGCTTTATTCCAGTCAGCTGTGTCCTGCTTTAATAAAGGATACTTCCACACCGAATAGGGGGCAAATGAGAAAACAGCCTCCCTGTCTAATTCTAAATTAGACAATTTGCAAGTTCTTACCAATAAGGAAGCAAATGACTGGGAGGAAAACGGGGTTCCCAATGACTCAGGGTCAAATATTTACTTTTATTCAGATCTTAGACTCAAAGGGAAGGGTCTGGGATCCTTCCCAGGTTTTATTCTGTTTTATAGATTTGTGTTATCCCTCAGGATAGGAGGGCTGCCTGCCACAGTTTTATTTCCTAACATAGCACCAGCATCACTCACACTAGGGTGGCTCTTGATTTCCCTTCAAATGTATTCCAGGAGGTCCTTAAGAACCAACCCATTCCTTCCAGACAATGGTGGTGCACGCCTTTGATACCAGCACTTGGGAGAGGCAGGCAGATCTCTGTGAGTTCAAGGTCAGTCTGGTCTACAAAGTAAATTCCAGGATGGCCAGGGCTGTTACACAGCAAAACCCTATCTAGAACCGCCCCCCCAAAACAAACAAACAAATCAACCCATTCCTTTCCCCATATTGGTCCTCATCTAATCGTATTTGATATCCTTCATTTAAGTTATATGGTATGTATGTGTATGTGTGTGCAGGTGCCTTCACCAAGCATACTTGTGATGAGACCAGAGGCTGATGTTGCCTATTTCATGCCTTCCTCCATCAGCTCTCCTTCTTACTCTTTGAGACTGGGTTTCCCACTGAACTTGGAATTCACTGCTTTGGTTGATCAGCTCCTACCAAGCTCCAGTGATCCCTCTGACTTTGTATCCACTGGAGTTGCAGACGTATACCACTATGCCTACTTTTATATGGGTGCTGGCATTCTGAACTCAGGTTCTCATGCTTGCTGAAATTATGTTTTCTCCTATGTTTTGTTGTTTTCTTCATGTATGTATTTTTAATTTACTTAAATTTTGCTATGCAAGGATAATTTTATTGTAATGACTTAACCAACGGTGGGTTAACATGGAGACCATATGAAGGCGCACTTAAATTAGGAATCAGAAAATTCAAGAAAAAAAGACAAGGGTTTTTTTGTTTGTTTTTGTTTTAAAGGCAAGTCACAAGTCACAGGAGAGGAAATCCAAATGGCTGCCTTGTGTAGAAAGACACTGAAAAACAAAGAATCCAGAGAAATACACAGTAAATAGATACTGCTTTATTCTCACCAAACTTAATCCCCCCCCCCCCCCCCCCCCCCCCCCGCACTCCACTTATTTGTCTTAAGCTAGTTCCATTTTTTCTTAACTTTTCTTTTTTTGTTATTATTACATGTATAGGAGACACACAAGGTGAGGGTGTTGAGGTATAACACATTCACGCCTTGGAGCACATGTATTGCCGGTGGCCCATGTCAGAGGAACAGCATGTGACAATTGAGCTTCAGGAGGTTGGTCCTCCAGGAAGCAAAGCACTGATGGGTGAATCTCGCATAGGCAAGACCCCAAGGGCTTTGGCTCCAGAATGTCTCTTGCTACTGCTGTGCTTTCATGTGTTTGCCACTGCCATCTTTCTTTAGTATCTGGCATGGTGTGAATGGGTGTGGGGAGATCCCCACTGCCTGTAATGTAGTGTGATTATCTCATGGAAATAACCCATTCTATGGGGCATTTTTACCTGTGGATTATTATGAGGATGGTTTCCTCTTAAGCTGTACTGTTTAACTGAAGTAATGATTTTATACAATAATAGTGTTAGTTTAAATAGAATTTTGATGATTGAGGGTTTTAAATAAATATAGTGAGGGATTGTGATAGAGATTAATTTAGGTAAAGGCAGGATACGGTGTTGCTCCCACCTCTGATAAAGCAGGGGCTGCAGAGGCTAGAAAATAGGACCAAGGAAGTGTCATGTAACTAGGACTTAAGAGTTTCTCTTGAGGATCCCTATAGACTGTGGCTTAGGTTAATGATTAAGAAAAACAATTGAGTCCTAGAAGCTAAGATTGCTCAAGTTCTTTTAATCTTCTTCTAAAAATAATTTATTCTTATTTTATGTACATTTGTGTTTTTCATATACATCTGTGTGAGGGTGTCAGATCTTGGAGTTACAGGCAGTTGTTAGCTGCCATGTGGGTGCTGGGAATTGAACATGGGTCCTCTGGAAGAGCAGTCAGTGCTCTTAACCTCTAAGCCATCTCCCCAATTTCTTTTAATCTTAATGTTGGGAGATGCAGTCAAGGGTTTTGATGTGCATCATAGCTAAAACAAAGCTTTAAATAATGACTTAAAGTTAGGTTACAATGTTTTTGTTAATGACTTTGAGGTAGAAAATCTTGGGGAACAATTTAAAGTTTATAAAAACATACTTTTAGTGGTTGAACAGGAGACTCATTGAGGTCAGGGAGCAGGAACAATGACTGCCTGGCTATTGCTGGCTGATGTACCTTTCTTGCTAGGATGGGTTGGTGATCAAGGGTGATGATTAATTCCTTGTACCCACTTTTGCCCTCCACTTCCTGATATAAAAAAACTTGATTAGTGGGTATGCACCCTGAGGAATTAATCTCAGCTGACTGACTGTTTTTCATATATAAAAATTTAGATTTGTGATTCTTTTAAGATTTCTTATAAGATTACTTTTTGAGATCAATAATAAAGCAATTGATCCTTTCTTTGTAACGACAAAATGCAGCCTTCCAGCAAAAGAACTGGCTGAGAAAAAATACTTTGCTTGCTTACACTCTGTTAATCTATAGCAAGTTGCTTGGGTATGACTGTATGTGGGTTCATGACACAACTTGTTTTTCACCTGTAGTATATAACATTTTTAATCATGTAAGAGATATGGAAAACATGTTGTCTTTTAATTGTATTTGTTGTAATCATTCACTTAAAAATAGAATGAAACCACATTATAATTTTAATACTGCTTGAGAGAATATGCAGAAGGGAAACATCAGGGTAGAAGAATAGAACCAAAAAAGAATAGAGTAGAACAAGCAACAGAAAGAATAATAAAATGAAAAACTAAGCCTTGGCCCTCAGAAAAGTCCTCATGTGTCTGTTTGTCTGTCCAGCAGTTAACTTACTTTGCATATCCTCTTCAGTTTCTCTGGCCTGCTGAAGCCTTGCCATTCATCAGCACCCAAGGTGAGATCCTGACACGCTGGAGGGGTGTGTGTGTGTGTGTGTGTGTGTGTGTGTGTGTGTGTGTGTGTTTCCCTTTTTGCCAGCCCAAGAAAATTAAGTTTCCCCCCCTCGCTGGTATAGGCAGAAGTTTCTGTTCTGCCTGGCCCCACAGCCATTCAGTCCCAAATAAACACACACAGGCTTATGTTAATTACAAACTGTTTGGTCTATGGCTCAGGCTTACCATTAACTAGCTCTTACAACTTAATTCAACCCATTTCTATTAATCTATGTTTTGACACATGGCTTCATGGCATTAACTGTGTCCCATCACATCTTGGTCCCCCAGCAGTGCTCAGCATCTCCCCTGACTCTGCCTTTCTTCTTCTTGTCTCTCTGCTTGGATTTCCTGCCTGGCTCTATTCTGCCTTGCCATAGGCCATAGCAGCTTCTCTATTAACCAGTGGTAGCAACACATATTCACAGTATACAGAAAGGCCATCCCACAGCACTTCCCCTTTTCTGTCCAATCAAAAAGGAAAGTTTTCACTTTAACATAGTGAAATTATATATAACAAAGCAGTTATCAAGCAAGAATTACAGTTACAATATATAGTCTATTTGTATTTGGCAAAATTAAAAAAAATTCTATCATCTATCCTATCTTTGTGAGTCTAAAGTCTTATATCTAATTTATCTTTTATCATGACTAAGGAAAACTATAATTATAACTCTTTAGTCTTCAAATCCATCAAAGACCCCAGAAAGATATAATATTACCTAAGTAAATAGGAAGTACATTGTAAGCAACTTTCAAAATTCTAGAAATGACAGAGACATCTGGCTGCCTGGACAGTCACCCAAAGTTCCTCTATAACATTGGGGCATCCATCTTCAGTCTACAGACCTAGAGTCTCTCCCATATTTTTTGGTGAAGCAGGAAATTTGAAGGACCATTTTGCCTATTTTGGCAAAGTTTGTCATTCGCTTTTCTCTGTGTCCTGCAGAATGTCAGGCAGTTTCTTCTGATAAGCAGAAACCTGAAGGACATACAGAAATATAACTGAACTTGTCTGGAAAATGCAGGATTTGAAAGGAGATTCTCTGGTGTAAGGTGAGGAAAATGGAAACCGGAAGTAAATGAATGTTCCCAGAATTTGTCCTTGACCTGAAGGGTGATGTCTCTTGTGCCAGACAGTACCCAGAATCCACCTAGATAAGTAATGTGTTTCTAGTCTCTAATTCTTCTTTCTCCTTGTCCACAGATATACTCATACTTGTTTCATAAACGATTCAGGAAACCTTACAAAACCAGCTAATGGAGCAAATATAACAACACCAAACTCTGTAAGAAAAAGGAAAAAACACATTGTTTCCTTTGGAACCTAACTTAGTTTACTAATGCCTCAGCCCACCCCAATTTTCCATTTGTCTGTTCTCTGTCCTGGTTGTCATAAATTCAGAATTTATGCTCTGAATTCAGAGCAATCCTCCTGTCTCAGCCTTCCAAGTGCTGAGATAACAGGCTTGAGTCACCACACCTAGCATGATGTGGCTCCCATCCTTGCTGTCCTCCTATCTTCATTTTCTTCTTTTTCCTCCAAGCACCCTGGCCATAGGTGGTACCTAGCTAAAGCTCCTGGCCTCCTCCTACACAAGACATATGCATGCCCTGCTCACATAACCTTCCACACCCTCCTCCTCCAGGCTTAATTCTGCTTCCTTCAGTTACCAATTCACATAAGAAGCCTCTTAGTTCTTCATGTTCAGAGCCATGATACACACACACACACACACACACACACACACATCACATCACATCACATTTATATGTATGTATATATATGTGTGTGTATGTATGTATATATATGTGTGTGTGTATATAGGGAACATGTTCCATTTATGTGTATATACATGTACATATATATCCTTTTATATATATTTTTGCTCAGAGAACCAATTTAAAAAATTGAAAACATTTTCTTCAATGATTTCAAAGTTCTTGGGTTAAACAGAACTTTGACTTGGAACCTGGGCCTGGAGATGTGGCCCAGCTGGCAGAGAGCATGCCTACCATGCATGAAGCCCTGGGAAACCCCAGCCCTCCCATAAACTAGGCATGGTGGCACATGCCTATAACCCCAGAACTCAGGAGATGGAAACAGGAAGATTGGAATTTCAAGGATTTCCTTGGGCTCATAGCAAATTTGAAGCCAACCTGGGCTACATGGGTTCCTCTTTCCAAACAACTTTTCTGAGGTAGAGGGCACCTTTTGGGTGTCTGAATTCCACAGCTGGAGAATTAACTCTCTGGCTTAAGCTTTTGTTTCTTGAAATTTCAAGATATCCCAAAGAGCAGCAATACTGGTTTTTAAAATTTTGTGTATTTTTTTTTCCTCCTCCATTCCCCCTTTATTTAAAAGAGAATCAGGGGGAGAAAGATGTGTGAAAGTAGAAATGGAGAGTGTATGAGCTGAGGACATGAATGCTCCAAGTGATAGACCCACAACACACCCCCACAGTTGTGCATGTCCAGCAGACCTAGACACTTCCGCCTAGCCAGTTCCGGGTCAAAATAGCCATTTCCAGGCCAAGGCGTCTCGGTGACCAGGACCCCGTGGCTTTGCATGGTTGCGTAACAGCGCGCAAGGCAACCATGTGATCTGCGCATGCGGGAAGTAACCACGTCAACCTGTTTACACATGCGCCACCCAGCCTTTATAAGCCGGTGCCATATTCCCGGCTTCCTTCTTCTTCTTCTTCTTCTTCTTCTTCTTCTTCTTCTTCTTCTTCTTCTTCTTCTTCTTCTTCTCCTTCTCCTTCTCCTTCTCCTTCTCCTTCTCCTTCTCCTTCTCCTTCTCCTTCTCCTTCTCCTTCTCCTTCTCCTCCTCCTCCTCCTCCTCCTCCTCCTCCTCCTCCTCCTCCTCCTCCTCCTCCTCCACACACATGTCTCTTCTGCAGGCCTGAGCACCCCTGTCTTTCTCTCTCATCTTAATAAAACTCTTGTTAGTGGATTCTGTCGTGTTTCGTGACATTTCCTCGCAGGGTAAGAGCGCCGCTAAATAACTAACACCAAGCTATAGTGAAGCTGAAGGTTTTTGTTGTTTTTGTTGTAGGTATGAGGAAGAAAACAGCCAGAGGCAGCTGGAAGAGAGAAGAGCAGAGAGAGAAAGTAATAGACTAAACACGGCCAGCAGGTTGGACTTGACCATGGTGGGGGGTGGGGGGTTGAAGCAAGAGAGGAAGACAGAGCGAGGACCAAGAGAGAGGACAAAAGAGAAAGCATAGCAAAAATAGCAGGGTTATAAGGAGAATGAGTAGCTGAGGAGGGAAGCTCTGGAGCTGGAGAAGTTTGGGGGTGGGGAGGGTGAGGTGGGGTGGGGAGGGTGAGGTGGGGTGGGGGGCTGGAAGAGGGTGAGAAGAGCTGAGCCAGGGTGCCAGCACATATAACAGGTGTTGTGATCCTGAGGGAGCCTGGAGGCCAGCACGTGCCTTGGTGTGCTAATGGGCACCACAAGTAGCCATCTGTCCGTTCTGCCAGTGATAGGGAAAATGGCTCCTTTGGTAGAGAGGAACTGGCTTCCCAAGCTCCTGAGGAATGCTGTCTTCTAAGTGCCAGAATTTGGGGAAAGGGGAGTTTCCTTTGGACTTGACAAGAGATGGTCCCAGAAAGGACTTTGGGGACACATGGGTGATTCACATTTTAACTCAAGATCTGCTTTGAGCTGATGGAAAGAAACCATGTGTTTTATCCAACCATTCTGTCTTTAGTTTGCTCCCCCACCCTCACTCCCCACTCGCAAAAAAACAAAACAAAACAAAAAAACAACGGTTTATGGAAAATCGGGACACCCTCCCAGGGGATATGGGAGTTTAAGGACCCCATTGGCCTCTCCAGTATGGACACCGAATAGCAGTGGTCAGGAGAGACCCCATCCTGATATTTATAGCACTCTCAAATAACCCCTCAGGGCAGCAGTTCCAGAAGAGAAGCCCTCTGCATTCCAGTTCCTAAATTAGAAATGCTAATTGTGAAAAAATGTAAACACAAATTAGTCAAGGGAGAAGGACAGTGGCGAGAGGTTTTCCAGGGGCCAGAAGGTGCAGGACAGCATCTCTGAATGGCCGAAGACTTTGGTTTTAGAGCCTGACTACTTTGTCCCCTCACCAGCCTGGTTCCTCTTTTTTTGTCTGCAGGTCCTGTCATCTCCTTTGGTTTCCCACGGAATCAGTCCTGTGCTCTGGCTGATCCCTCGGCCTCCTGGTCCGCAAAGAGTTGCAGTCTACTGGTCTCTTTCTGAACTCATCACTGCACCAAGCAGAACTACAGCAGAGACATAATTCAACCTATGTGATGAGAACGGTGTTGAGAACTATCTACGCAAAAGCACAATTTTACTTAATATTTGAATAGCAGCTTTCCATCTTCGGCAAGCAAGACATTCTGACCTTGCATTATCCTTTCCCTTTTCAAAGCATCACTAGATTTCCCACCATGTCCAGTTAGCAACGTAGACAGAGGAGACACAGGCCTGAGCCCCTGTTGACACTGCCTTGGGGAAGCTGCCGCCAAGTGTGGCGTTACAGATGGGATTCTTGGAATGTGTATTCAGGAAATCTCACAGGAGGGGTGGCCCACAGTTCCTGCAAAGGAGAAAGAGGTGATGTCATCAGGAGCCAGTAGCTATGGTGGTGACTAAAAAATGTGGGTGGGGTTAACTAAGATGGCTTCCAGTTGGGAGAATGACTGGGAAAGGAGGGCTCAAGCTAAGACAGGTCATGGCTGGCTAAGGGCAAAGAAGACACAGGAGAACCCGGTGCTCCTACCAGACAGACAGAAGCTCCAGAGGGGCTTTCCCAAGAAGACCCCAGCACAGTGCGGGGTACACACAAGAAATCGGCACAAGACAGCCCAAGAGCTAACATTGAGGACCAGTGGGAAATAAAGTGGCATTTGTAAATACAGCCTGCAAAAATATTTCTAAATTCAATTGCTTGTGAAAAAGTATCTGACTTTTCTCAGTGGCTCTGCCTGTTTATGAACCGAAACGTCAAGATGTTTGAATGCAGGGGTAAAATTTGAAAACAAAGGTTAATGCCTATCGACGATTCCATGGCTACATGATGCTGTACTACACAAGGTAAACAACCCCACACTTCCTAGATGGGGTAAAGAGGGATCCCAGAAGGAGGGAAGGAGGGCCCACCTTATGTACTACTGCAACCCTTCCCGCTCAGCCTGCTCTCTGGCTCTAATTAGAGAAATTCTATCTTTCATAGATCTGCTTTTTAAAGGAACATAAACAATACTTCTCAAGCCTCCAAGGGCTCATGCACGACATTTTTTTTTTCTAAGCTGAAACACACTAAAATCTGAGAAAAACACAAGGAGAACCATGGTTTTACCAAAAACCAAACTATTCCAACCCAGTGCTAAGACGTTTCTAAATGCTCCTGGACTCCCTTCTCTCGTGTGGGAATGCCAGTAAAGTGTGGGTCTGGCTGCAGTGCATGCCGGAGGTTTACTGGAGGTCTACGCTGTCCAAAAGTGTACTTGAGCTTTGGGTCCTTAATTACACCTGGGGGCACGGGTTCGATGCATGAGAGCAAGAACTGGCTCTTCAATAAACAAAGTCTCTGTGACAACTCCCTAGTTAACTGTCACCGAGGAACTGCATTGGCACTGGGGTGGAACCTCGTCATCCCAGGGGCTGGTCCAGGAACCATTTGTTTTTCCGGTGTCTTTCTATGTGGGGTTCCAGGGTAGTGGACCTTCTCCAGGGATTTGGAAGTGGCTTACAGGGTTTCAGGAAGCAAGTGTTGTAGTGCTGAAGAACTGAGAGGAAGGTCAGAACTCGCCCACTTCCTGACAGACTCCTCCCTGGCCCAGGAGACCTTCCATCTCCAGACAGTGGGAGGCAAGGAATCCAAGACAAAATGGAGAAGGCAGCTAGTTTGGAAGCTATCTTACCTTCCCGGGCCTTCCTTCCTCACTTACAAAGTAAGTTCCTTCCAGCTCCACGGTGCTATTCTGTGAGCACAAGGCACACCCCAAAGCTCCTGACAACAGGAAGTCCCACTCTTGTCAGGTCCAGAGGAAACCCCATGTCCCCAGATTCTCATGGTTAGACGGAAGCCGGCATTCCTCAGGAACTTGTGAAGCCGGTTCCCATCTACCAAAGGAACCATTTCCCTTATCTCCGGCAGAAGGGACCAATGCCTATCTGTGGTGCCTGTTAGCGTGCCAAAGCCTATGCTGGCCTCCAGGCTCCCCCAGGATCACAAGTACCTGTTACATGTTTCAGAGTCTATGCTAGCATTCAAGATCTTCTCATCCCCCCATCCCAACTGGTCCAGCTCATGAGTTTCCCTCCTCCCAGCTTCCCATTCTCCTTATAACCCTGTTTTTTCGGCTTTGTTTGCTCTTTGGTCCTCTCTTTTGCCTGATCTTCCCCTCTCTACGCCCCACCCCTCCACTCTCCTGCTTCTCTCATGGCCAGGTCTAGTCTGCCGGCCATGTTCTGTCTACTCCTTTCTCTCCCTGCTCTGGACTCTTCCAGGTGACTCTGGCGGTTCTCTCCCTCATGTCTACAATGGAAGCCTTCCCTAAACCATACCATGGAGCCGCCAGTTTACACACCATCTGTCACGGGTGTGCTCACGGAGTCCAAGCGCAAGTGCTTAGGTAGAAACGTCTTCAGACAGCGGACTGAGAGGAGGCTCTGAAGGATTCGCAGAGCAGTACTAGGTGGCGAAAGCTCAAGAATACCTACACACTCATAAGATGCCCTTTGTATGCTAAGGCCCATCTGTGCATGGTCTGCGCCCATTCAGCCATCCCGTGAAGCAATCATCAAGGCACCCTGCATAGAACTCATGCTCCCTTAGCATCATGAAAGATGCTTCTGTTCCTCCCAGACACGTTATTTCCCCCAAAGCCACGAACGTCTTCCACCTTCTCCCGAGGCCCTGACGTTGTTCTAACAAGGCTACCCTTTCCTAAATCACTCCCTGGGTATCTCTGAAAGCCAGGAAGGTACTTAAAACCCAGGGTCTGAAAGGGCAACTGTCACTCTGCTGTCATGCTAAGACCTCAACCCCATTTAATTTAGATTAAAATGGGGCAATCATTTTCATCAATCATCAGGCTGAGTAGAAAGGAGTCTACCTTCTCTCCCTAATTGCTCAGGAAACATTAGAGGTAAATGGATTAAATCATAAACCCAGGCAAACTCCCCTGCCTCACCCATCCTTTTCTTATTTAACCCTTGGAAAGTTACTGTCTGATCAAATAAGGCCCCAGGACCAGACCCGCACTGTTTGAGGGCAGGTAAGCTACTTGCCTTTTCTCAGGACTACATGTTCTCTGAATATGAATCCTAGTGAAAGATCTGAGTGAGCCACACAGACACAGATGTGCCTGCATCCAAAGGTTACGTGTGTGTGATGTTGGGAGTGGCCGGGGAATAATTCTCCTTTGATCATTTCTTAAAATAACTGGGGCTTGGCTATGTTTTCTGTTTGCCTATAGTAGCCAGCCATGAAGACTCACCACTCCAAAGGCAGCTGGGAGGATAGTAGTGGGTGGATGCTGGGATGCCTTTGTAGAAATTAATAAAGGTCACGGGTACCTAGAACGCTTCCTAATTGTCCCCAGCACAGCCTACTTCTCCCATTAACCCCTTCCCTGGAAACTCTGTTTCTTCTCACAAAGCAGTTACATTCAGGATGGCCTTGAACATGCATTTTGAACAGGGGCCAATTCAAGAAAAATCTAAGCTGCTCTGAGTCAACTATAAAAAGAATTTTTGAAAACAAGCAGGAAATTTAGCGGCTGCAACTCTATTCAGACTCTTAAGGGTTTTGTTTGCAGCTAAAACGTTGCATGATCAATTTGAACCGCAGAATCTGATTACAATGTCATAATTTTGAATAACTTTGATCCTGAGGGTATTTTTAGAAGCTGTTTATTTTGCCTTTCCTTAACTGACCCCCATAAAGCTACTTATCTTCTCTCGTTATGTCCCCCGATTTTGCTGCATTTAGTCATTAAATGCAAATCACCACATAGCAACCTCTTCACATCCAAAGAGTCCTTCTCCCAGCCACTCACTCTGAAGTAATAATCTGATTTAGGCGCTTTTCTTCTCAGCAGCCACAGCATGTATTTTAAAAGTTGTTCAGCAAACAGCCTTTCCCATTCAGATGAATACTGTTATCGCTTTTCTGTTTCTCACGTTCATGGAGGGGTTTTCTCAAGTCCAACCAACTATTGAACTGGTCGTCTTGCATTTGCCAAAGACAGACATGACAGAGTTCTGAAACAGCTGATCATCTTAAATCCCAGGTAAAAGTTGAGACCTGGAATGGTGGGCCCATTTTTCTCTCTGTAAGGTGAGGACATGAAGACAGGTGCCGGAGGAGTTGCATTATGGCTCACGTGGCAGGGTTCTATCAAGCTCACTGCTTCTTCCTGCGTTCAACAAGAGTAGGATAAGGCCATTTGCCACCAACAGGATTTCTAAGAGGGAAGGGGAGAGAACAGGTGCCTTTGAACCTCCCAGGGAAGAAGGAGGGGCAAGGGACACAGTTAGGACCAACATGACCTTGAGTGGTAATGCTGGATGGAATGGAAATACTTCACTTTCTATTGTCTGAAAATCTCAAATATGGCCAGTTAAATAGAGCCCCCTCATTTGTCTTTGCTAATAATTCACTATTAAATCTAACCATCTTGGTGTAAGCTCATAGTGAAATGGCAGAGACTTTATTCCCTGACTGAGCCCTGAGAACATGCACAGATGAGGGGCCCAGAAATGCAAAGAGCAGGAAGAGATCCATCCTTTGAAGTTCAAGAGCATAAATATCACTTGTCGTTCCATGAAAACTGACACAGCAAAACAAACAAAAGGCCAAACACCATAATTCCACCACTGATGCACAGTCTGTATGAACGACAGATGCTAAATAGCACAAGTCACAGGGACATTTAGGTCAGTTTCACCTATCCGGAAATTGCTGCAAAACCTCAGTTATTCAGACCTTACTACTGAGAAATTGGAAGACACTCAAGCAGGGGTATCCTGTTCTTCCCAGCTCATCAGAGCACACATTGATATAGATGAAATGTTTCTATGCATTCTTAATTTTAAAAAAAATGGCTGACAAGTTGGTAAAATGGCTTCCAGTATATGGGATTCACCACTTTCCACACTGTGGGAGCTTAGCTGGGAGCTAGAACTGAGAGCTGAAGATCAGAATCAACCACAGTCAGTTGCAACGCTCAACAGGAGGACCAATGTCACAGTGCTGGCTGTTCAATTTTGGACTTAGTCTGGATCTTCTCACTGCTTCCCTGTCAAGAAACTGTCTCTGTGCCCTAACTCAGTCTTTTATGGGAGGCAGGAGAAGGTGTACATCTGTGTCCTGGATGCTCCTACCAAGGAAGTGGGGTAGAACTACATATATTCAGAAATAAATATTGTCAGTATTCTACCTCATTCCTGACCTTTCACCCAAAGCAGCCACCCAGGCTTAACTCTGCCTCCAACCCCTGACATTTATCAAGACACGAAGGAGATTAGTATGTATTGAAATATTTTCAGGAACTATGAGGTCCCAGATGCAGGATATGTGAATTTTACTTTACAGTGCACAGACACACAAATGAAGGATGAACTAAATCAAGAGATGGTTTGGGAAAATTGTTTATATTGTCTGAATCTAGACTTCCTACTCTGACACTGCAAATTCCAAGAACTATAGGGTAAAGTATAACAACAATCCTTTGAAATGCATGGTACAGCTCTCAAGAAATAGAGGGGAACTCTTGGTGTCTGGTAGCTGGAGGGAACTGAAAGCCAGGCTGGAGGCTCTCAGAGTTTTTGTGGTCAATTGCCTGTGGAGTGGGGGTGGGGTGAGGAGACAGAGACGAGGACTTTTGGGTCAAAGTAATCTTAGAGCTTGAATGTGAATGTCTATGAGGAAACAGCAGGGTCAAGGGCTTCATAATGATGCAGGAAAACGGAACTCTAGGCCTTTCTGCTAGCCTGGCACTCTAAAGGCACTGAACTTGGTTGGAAACAGTAAAGAAAAAGCCCAGTCCAGGGCGCTTGTCTGTCTCTCAGAATTCTCCACGGGGACAGAAAGTTCTCTAAAATTTTATGTTTATAAGCTTCCATTCCACGAGTTTCAGGTTGACTACTTTTATGCATCTGTGCTCTTAGAAACCCGAACTGAAAATTCTATTAAAAGGTTTTTCTTGGAGACTATGACATACCCAGGAGAAGTGAAAACCAAGTCTGTGTAAGGCCCACAAATGAAGTCCTATTTAAGACAAACTTAGTCTAAAATTATAAACATCCCTTAAAGAAATAAAATGACACATAAAAGCAAGATTAGAGCCTAGTAAATTAAATTTCTGGTTACTAATCTGGCTACTGTTGATGATTTAATGGCCAAGGATATAAAGGATGAATTCAAATCACAGTTAAAGAAAATTTAAAGGAAACAGAATAGAAAGATAAAACCAGATTCACATCTTACTCCATATATGAAGTAAATCCAGAGACAGCAAGA
The DNA here is from genome assembly GCF_949786415.1 of Peromyscus eremicus. Classification (NCBI taxonomy): domain Eukaryota; kingdom Metazoa; phylum Chordata; class Mammalia; order Rodentia; family Cricetidae; genus Peromyscus; species Peromyscus eremicus. The sequence goes on from NC_081427.1 coordinate 40,810,010, forward strand.
TCTAAGTATGAAAGGAACATTTTAACTTTATAAAGAAAATATAGAAGGATATGGTTATGATATAGATAGGGAATGTTTTCTTGTACTGGACACAAAAATCATAAAACATAAAGGAAAAGACTGATAAACAGGAGTTTTCTTAAAATTGTGTGAAAAACAAAGATACCACAAAGAAAGATAAAAGGGAAGAAACACATTTTAGGAGAAGATATTTGCACACTATACAAAAGAAAATCTTGTAAATTTACAATAAAAAGATAGCAAGTAGTATTAATAATACCTTACAGAGGATGCAAGACTATTGCTTAATAAGCATATGAAGATCGCTCCAGTTCTGAGTCGTGAGAGGGATGTAGCCAGGGACAAAGCTGGCACATCCGTGAGGAAGAAGATGCACTGATGCATTGTGGGTTGGGAGCATATGTTGGAATCACTATGGGAAACATTAGACAACATCAAAGATGCCCAAGCTGTGCATGCCATCTCTCTCATGTTCACAGAGAGACAAGATCATGGACATGTATAATTACTGCCCTGTCTATGATGGTCAACCTGGGAAGATGCCTATGACAGCAACCTGGGAAGGTGCTGAAGTCCACTAAGGAACAATAAATACATGTAACACAAGACAGTGGGTTGTGTGCAGGCATAGGACCATACATGGAATGCCACACATTTACTTCAAAATCAGGGTTCTCTTAGAAAAGTAAAAGGAATGTGCTTATAGTTTGGGTGGCCTTTGAATTGCTGCATCTCTTACATAACTATTTGGAACAAGTTGGGCAATATATTGAAGTAGCATTTTATCCTTTTAATAGTGGGTGCATGGGTATCTGGTAGGTTACTGTTTGTATGTTTGAACTATTTTATCATTGACAACAACTTAGGAAAAGGTTGCATCTAAGCAGTGATTGATCTAAGAAAAGCCTACACAAACACATCTCTGAGCCTTCAACATCATTAGAGTAGGTTCATCAACTTAATAAGTATTTACTGATTTATTGTACAGTAAGTGCTGGGACAGATTCACATAACATTAGTTGAACCTTGCTGTAGGGTACCAGTCTGGCCATATTATGTCTAACAATGACTGAAGAGGTCCTTGGAGCACCAGGCTTGTTGTGCAATATCTTGATTGTGTTCTGACAAATAAAGCTTGCTTGGAGTCAGAGGGTGATGTTAGCCACTAGCTGACCTAAATTAACCATAGAGGTTTGGAGGACTGGAGATAGGGAGGAGACAGGAAGTAGTAAGGTAGGGCAGAGAGAGGATCTCGGCCCTTTGGATGGAGGGTCATAGAGGTAGGAGGCAACTGGTGACTGCTATCCGCTCCTCTGATCTTTCAGATTCTTACACGGATATCTGACTCCCAATTTTTTTCATTGATAAAGACTAATTAGATTAACACATCCCCTGGTGTCCAACTTTTGGAGCAGGAATTCACCAGACAGCTGCTTGCCCGTGGCTTTGCATCCACTGGCACCCCAAAGCTCCAATCAGAGCTGCACCTGCAGGAGTCACTGCACCACCAGCTGGCTTTTCCTTTTCTTCCCCAAGCCTTCTGAGCGAGTCTGGGATTTTTCCTGTTGCAGCCTCTCTACAGCAGTCTCCACAAATCTTCACAGAGCAATTAAAGGACCTAATGCCTATTATAAAAACCATACTGCTCTGGATGATGTAACAGCTTTAGAATATAAAACAAAAATTTCAGGAGAAACCATATAGCAGATATTTTAGCAAACTTCTATAAATGATAAACAACAACAACAACAACCAAAGTTAACAATATGAACCTGGCAGCAGTGGTACACGCCTATAATCCCAGCACTTAGGAAGCAGAGGCAGGAGTCTCCAAAGCTACACAGAGAAACCCTGTCTCAAATGAAACAAAACAAAACAAAAGAAGTTAAAAATATGAATAAATGACATTGTATTTGAGGGTTTGGTAGACAAAGGGGCAGATGTAACAATAATTGCACCAGAATCTTGGTATCCAAATTGGCCTCTTCAGGAGATAAATGTTCAGCTTTTAGGGATTGGGACTTTATCTCAAATAAAACAAAGAACAAGATGGGTCAAATGTATAGGACCAGAAGGACAGAGAAGAAAATTAAAGCCAAATGTGGCTAACATGGCAATGAATTTATGGGGACATGATTTGCTACATTGACATTCCTCCAATCTCAGAAACAAACCATAAACTAACATATGTTTTTGAGAAAAAAAATACTAAAAAGTGTTATAAAGAGGGCTGGAGAGATGGCTCAAAGGTTAAGAACACTGGTTGTTCTTCCAGAGGTCCTGAGTTCAATTCCCAGCAACCACATGGTGGCTCAGAGCCATCTGTAATGAGATCTGGCACCCTCTTCTGACCTGCAGGCATACATGTAGGCAGAACACTGTATATATAATAAAATAAATCTTTTTTTTAAAAAAAGTGTTATAAAGAACAGTCACCAAACATTCAGGTTGTACATAAACAGAGCACAACAGCTGCTAATCCTTTAAAGGTACCAACAGCCTTACCTTTAAAATGGCTAACTGACAAACCTATCTGGGTGGAACAATGGCCGTTGATATCAGAAAAGTTACAAGCCTTAGAACAGCTGGTACAGGAGCAGCTAAATGTTCAACATACTGAAAAATTGACCAGTCCTTAGAATTCTGTATTTGTCATTAAAAAGAAATCTGGTGCCAGACAGTGGTGGCACACACCTTTAATCCTAGCACTCAGGAGGCAGAGCCAGGTGGATCTCTGTGAGTTCGAGGCCAGCCTGGTCTACAGAGCAAGATCCAGGACAGGCACCAAAATTACACAGAGAAACTCTGTCTCAAAACAAACAAACAAACAAACAAACTGGAAAATGGAGAATGTTAACAGATTTGAGAGCCATAAATAAAGTAATTCAGCTGATGGGCTCTCTACAGCTTGGAATTCCCCTGCCTTCTCTAGTACCTAAAGGATGGTCTATTATAGTGATTGGTTTAAAAGACTGTTTCTTCACTATACCTTTACAAGAACAGGATAAAAAAAATTTTGCCTTTATGGTGCCTACTTATAATAATTCTCAGCCCCTTAAAAGATATCAATGAAAATTCTCCTACAAGAGATGTTGAACAGCCCCACCCTGTCCCAATGTTTTATACAACAGCTGTTGAAAATAATTCATAAACAGTTTCCTTAATCTATAATTTACCATTACATGGTCGATATCTCACCAGCTGATTCAAATGTAGATACCTTAGCGAAAATGTTTGAAGAAGTAAAGAAAATTTTGTTGGAGCTTACAAATTTCTCCTGAAAAACTACAAGGAAGAGATTCTTTTAATTGCCTAAGATATAAAATAGGTTTACAAAAAATCCAACCCCCAAAGGTACAAATCAGGAGAGATTAATTGCAGACTCTTAATGATTTTCAAAAGTTGCTGGGAGATATTAACTGGCTACAGTCCACAATTGGATTAACAACTCAAGAACTAAGTAACTTATTTCAAATCTTACAAGCTGACACGGACTTAAATAGTCCAAAAAAATTATCAGCTGAAGCTGAGAGAGAATTGGCTCTGGTAGAAAAGAAATCACAGGATGCACATGTGGATCGTTTAGATCCAGAGATTGATTTCATTTTGGTTATTTTACCTTCTACACATTCCACTACAGGAATTCTATTGTGGAGAGAAGATAACATCTTATAATGGATATTTATTTTACCACACAAGCAGAGTAAAAAATTAAAGGTCTATGTAAAAAAGGTTTCTGAGTTGATTCTAAAAGGAAAATGGGTTTTGTCAATTAGCAGGAATGGACCCAACAAAACTTGTAGTACCTTTTACTAATGCTGAAATTTCCTCTTTATGGGCAGAAAATGAACATTGGTAATGAGCTTGTAGTAATTTTTTTGGGAGAGATTAGCAACAAATATCCCAAAAGCAAGAGAGTGCAGTTTATAAAGAGAATTAACTAGATCCTTCCTCACATTTTACAGGGAACACTAATTTCTGGAGCCCCTACATTCTATACTGATGCAAACAAATCAGGAAACCCAGGTTATAAATCAGGAAATTTAAGTAAAGTGGCTCAAAGCCCTTATGATTCTGTTCAAAAGTCAGAATTATATGCTATTCTCATTTCTCATGGTATTATTAGATTTCCCAGAACCTCTTAATAATATAGTTACTGACTCTCAATAGGCAGAAAATGTTGTTTTTGCATATTGAAACTGCCGAATTTATTACAAGAAATAATCAGAAATAGAAATCATCCCTTATAGATAACACATATCATATCCTATATGGGTCTACAAGGCCCTCTAGCACAAGGTAATGATGAAAATGATCAATTATTATTAGGAAATGTGCTAGAAACCTGAGAATTTCATAAGAACATCATGCTAATAGGAAGGGTTTGAAACAAGATTTTTCCATCACTTGGTAACTAGCCACAGAAATTATAAGGAAATGTTCTACTTGTAAAACCAAACTCCACTAACTGCATGAAGTAACCCAAAGGGTACTCAAAGAAATGAAATTTGACAAATGGATGTGTTTCATTTTGCAGAGTTTAGAAAATTAAAATATGTATACCATACCATAGATACATATTCAGAATATCAATGGACAACTGCTTTGAGTTCTGAAAAGGCTGATTCTATAATTACATATTTGTTAGTTTTATGGCCATTGTGGGGATAGCTGTACAATTAAGACTGACAATGCTCCAGTGTATGTCTCTAGTAAAGTGAAACAGGCTTTTTTTTTTTTTTTTGTATATTATAACATGAAGCACATTACAGGTACACCATACAATCCTACAGGACAAGCAGTTATAGAAAGTTCTAATCAAACTCTAAAAGATATGCTTAATAAACAGAAAGGGGTAATAAAGACCCCCAGAGATAGATTGCACAATGCTTTATTAACTTTAAATTTTTTTAATGCTAATGAGAAAGGAAGGACAGATGTGGAGAGACATTGGATAATAGAAAAAACTGCTGAACTAAATCAGTCTGCATACTTTAAAGATGTCTTGACCTCAGAGTGGAAACCAGGATATGTGTTATGTTGGGGAAGAGGTTTTGCTTTTGTTTCCACAGGAGAAGAAAAGCTATGGATACCATCAAAATTGATAAAGATTAGATTCAAACAAGAGAGACCTCTTGATTAGAAAAGGTGATAGTTCATCAAACAGCATGACTATTCAATCTAAACTAACTTATAAGTCTAACAAATGCTTTTCATTTGATCAGATATAACTTACCAAAAAGGAAACTCCCCAAAGTTAGGGTTGGGGCAAGGTTTTGTTTTTGTCTTTCCAGGAGAATGAAGGCATCCAACTAAGGAATCTGAAGACCACTAGACAAATAAGACATCTGAAAAAAAAAGGACAAATATCCAGAGAAAATGTTCCAAGAAAAAGAGTAAATTGTCCTATTGGTATATTACATTTCCAATAAGATAAAATTTCATAAATTTTCCCAAATGTTTGATTCTTCTGTTCTCTACAGACATATAAAACAAATGGTCTTTTTGTAGTCCCAGTTCAATTAAAAATTAAAGCTGGCTTTGTAGTTGGAGCATGGCTCTCTCCTTCTCTAAACCAAGCATGATTGTTAAAGGAAAATCTCTGTCTCATGTAAGAAGAGCCACCTGATATGGGACAGAAGAAAAACCAAAATTAAGGGACTATTCTATTGCCACTAATCTCATAATTCTTTGGTTTTATTTTGACTCTTTAAAACTTTTCTTAAGGTATAAATTGCTGTGGGATATCTTTCTGTACACTGTGAATATGTGTTGCTCTGATTGGTTGATAGATAAAGCTGCATTGGCCTATGGCAGGGCAGGATAAGTTTAGATGACACACTCAAACTAAAGACGAGAAGAAGGGTTGAGTTGAGGAAACACTAGCCCACTGCCAAAGGAGCAAAAAGATGCCAGCAGACCTGTAATGACATGACCATGTGGCAACATTTAGATTAATAGATATGGGTTGAGTTAAGAGAGTTGAGTTAAATGAGTTAGTTATAAGAGGTAGCTAGCAAGAAGCTTGACCCCTAGGCCATATAATTTGCAATTAATATTAAGCCTCTGACTGATTATTTTATATGCAGCTGTGGGACCTCAGGGCCAGGTGGGACCAGAGAAACTTACAGAGACAATAAATATTATCTCAAAATTTGTAAACTTAATATACATATTTTAAACTTTTGTCATGATATTAATGGTCATATAGAGTACTAACTAATTCTAGAAAAAGGTTTCATCTAATTTCCCACACATGATTTCGGGTTTGAGTCTCTATCAGGTAACTAGGAATTAAGTTTTTGTACTCTGGATGTACATAACAAATTATGGTCCTTTAACCTCTTCGAGATCTACTGCATATGATATTTAAAGTGTTTAAGTTTTCTGTAATGAGCCATGACCATGCCTAACAGCAACCTTTGAGGTCTTCAAAAGGCAAGGCAGATAGGGCCCCACAATGACGATTCCACCTGCATTGTGGTAATGCCACTAAGCTGACAAACACCACCCAAAGATTGGCTTTGGACTACAAACTGCTCAGGACAATTTCAAGCTGGCTAGCTGAGATGATCTAACCTCACAGACTACTCTAGGCAGGACTTGAGGTAAGCCCTGCACTTTCCTATTATACAGAGACTGGACAACAAATGGTACAGCTAGCTCTCCCAGGATTTGACAATTATCCAAATTTTTTTTCAGCGTCCTCTAAAGATGCCGTCACCCCCAGACAGCAGGAACTAATTTTAAGAACATGACACCCACATTCCCAAGAGGTGAAGTAGGCAGTTTTTGGTTGTTCTGTGGGTTATGGATATTTGTCATCATTTATGGGTGTTTATTACTAGTTGTTACTGGTAATGGTCAGGAAAGAAGCTGAACAAAGGAGATTAGATTAGGGATTGGTTATGAAAACAAAAAGGGGGATATAGAAATGATAGGATAAAAGAGTAGATTATTGAATCTACTTTTAAACCAAAATAGCAACTACTAGTCTTAAATATTTTACATTGGTATAGATTTTTGTATATTGATACAAATTTAAGGTTATTTTTGTTAGAACATACTGTACATACATTTCCACTCTTGTTTAAGATATTGTACCTATGCAGCTCATTTAACAATGTAAATTTCTAGTCCTTGAAAGTTATTGTTACGAACTATTTAGGATAATAAAGAAACACAGGTTAGTAATTAGTCACCTATTACAATCAAACTTGCATTCATGTTAGGTATGTTTTCAAGGTCAAACAGATATATTTTAGGCAGACAGGTGGTCTTCAAACACTTCAGAGATCTATAGAGTATGGCATTTAAGATGTTTTAATAACATAAGGTTTTTTTATGACAATGAGACATGTCTGCACCTGGCAGCGCCAATCTACTTCAGAGAAGATGCTCATGGAAGAAACTCCATATGCAGTTTACTTTCTTTGTGGCAAAAGTTAGCCACTGGGCAAGAAACTGCCCTTGCCTTGACTGTTGACAGTATGCTGTCCAAGCAGGACAGAAAAGAGGCTGCCGAACTTTGCCAAGACAAGCTGAGTGCCCTCTCTCTCCCCCAGTCTCTCTCCCTCCTCCCTCCCTCCCTCCCCCCTCTTTCCATCCCTCCCTCCCTCTTTCTAGGGTCTGCTCTCTTCCTTTCTGCCTCCTACCACTGTATGACACAGGGCAAAGACTCTCACCAGACGTGGACTCTTGACCTGGGATTTGGATTTCCCAGATTTTAGAGCCAGAGAGAGCACATCTCTTTTCTTCACAAGTTGCCCGATCTCAGCTCTTTTTTCTGTTCCTTTTCCTTATATGCCCAAGGAGATAAAACCTAAGGCCTTGCATATGCAGGTCAAATACTGCCACTGAGCTACATCCCAGTCTTCCCTCCACTGTTCTGTCAGCACAGCACAAACAAACAAACAAAAATCAGACACAGAATACAGAGTTAGGTTTAGCTGGTCACTGTCAAAATGATGACGGGGTCAAAACAATGACTCTGAGATTCAGCGGTAAAACACACCCCTTGGAGGTTCTCTGATGGTCAGTCTGTTCTGTTTGCAGTTACAACTGGACAATTCACTTTGTGGATAAAAACTTCTCTGGGCATGTTCAGGACACCTGCTCCATGTGTCTTGGAGATGCAGGACGCTGGATTTGATAGGGAGTTTTGGTGATTGCCAGGTTCACTGGGATGGCAAGTTAAGCTCAATAAGGGCAGGAGATGTCATCGCTGCCAGGTTCTCTGGACCCCAAACAGTTGCATCCTAGGAGCGCAGTGGATATCTATTGAAAAGAGACTGTTGAATAATTTTCCTTTTCCTTTTTGGAACCTTTCTTCATAAAGTCTGGTAGCACCCAGATCAAAGCAGAGACACTCTGGTTAAGGCTTTGAAGAAGAGGTGGGGCTGGAGGACTCGCCTTGAATCACACTCATGGAGCCATATTCCTGGAACCAGCATGGCAGACTCTGATAGGCAGGGAGGCCCAGGCAATGAGCCAGAGCTTCTGATTCGCAGTCCCGGGGTTTGTTCCTTCGTCACAAGGTAAGGCGGTGTGGCCCAGTCCTGAGACTGCTCACAAGTGAGAATGCCTTTCTAGGAAAAAGACAGCTGCTTGGTAATTAGACAGTTGTGTAATTAAAGTTACTCCAGGACACCTCAATTCAAGTTGAGTGAGCTAAACGATGACTTGTAGCTTCATAAACTGAGAACTTACCAAGTGTGTTGTTAGCGGCCACATCCTGCTGAGTGCTGCTAAACATAGAGCATGCTCATCTGTTGGTTTAAAAGATGTTACTGCCGGGCGGTGGTGGCGCACGCCTTTAATCCCAGCACTCGGGAGGCAGAGCCAGGCAGATCTCTGTGAGTTCGAGGCCAGCCTGTGCTACCAAGTGAGTTCCAGGAAAGGCACAAAGCTACACAGAGAAACCCTGTCTCGAAAAACAAAAACAAAAACAAACAAACAAAAAAAAAGATGTTACTAAGATAGTTTTATTGCTTATTTGAGGATTATTTATTTGATCATAGAAAAGGAATTTCACATTGCTTTTGACATCCTTTGACCTTTCTGCCCAAGTTCCACGAACCTTCCACACTTCTTAGCTAACCATGATGGAAAAGGAATGTCAAGTAGCAGAGCATTTGCCTGGCCTGCAGGAAGCCTTGAGTCCACTACTTGGCACTAAATACATAACCCCCTCCTGGTGGCCTGTACCAACTCTCCAGAAAAACATAATGATCATGACTTCAAGGGCATTCGTGTCTACCTCATGAGCTCAGGACCAGCCTGGGCCACTAGGAACTTGGTTTCCAAAAAGGAGGGCAAGAGGATGTTAGAGCTCCGTCTCCGTGGTGGAGCGCTTGTCCAGCAAGCCAAGGTCCCAAGTATGGGCTCCAGCATACGGAAAGAAATGGGATGTCACAGAGAGTTGGGTGTGCTGCCAAATACCTGTCACCCCAGTACTTAGGAAACAGAGGATTGTAATTTTTGAGGCTAGCCTGGGCTATAAAGAAAGACCCTGTCACAAACAGACAAGCAGACGTTACAGGAAACTCTGAGCTGGGGGTGGTTTAGGAGGAAGAGACCTGTGGCAGAGGCTGGGTAGGAGGTGAATGCAGCAGGGACGCCCATCCAATTATCCCTCCTGGAGGTGCACTCCCTGTTCTTTCAGGAACATATTAATCATTTTTACGCTATCCTGACTCCTAATCACAGGCGTATCCAGTGTTGTCAAAACAGTGCCTGCCTGCATCTGTGATCTGTGGCTGGCCTGGCTTCCAGGGAGTGTCTGTGAGAGAATGGAGAACAAGTGATTGACAGGCTATGTTGACATTTTGCGGCTGTTTGGAAACGGGAACAATCTGGGTCTGATGTTGTAATTCCTCCTTTTATGGGCAAAAGCCAGTGCCTCGGCATGAATGAGCATTATCATAAGCTCTGCAAGGCACCCCAGACACGCCATGTCCTTCCAGCACGCCCACTGTGCAGCAAGAGACAGACAAGGACGTTTTCCATCTCCATTTCTAAGTCTCCATCCCTAATGAAATCGAGTAAAACAGCAGACTTGAAGAGAAACAAAATTCTGATATAGCCGGGCAGTGGTGGCGCATGCCTTTAATCCCAGCACTCGGGAGGCAGAGCCAGGCGGATCTCTGTGAGTTCGAGGCCAGCCTGGACTACCAAGTGAGTTCCAGGAAAAGGCGCAAAGCTACACAGAGAAACCCTGTCTCGAAAAACCAAAAAAAAAAAAAAAAAAAAAAAAAAAAAAAGAAAATTCTGATATAATTTTCCTTTCCTTTTGTTTCAACCACATGCCTCATCTGTAACATTTTTAATTACACAAGTAATAGATTCTCACTGATAATTAAAACAGCACATGTAGAAAAAACTCTCCTATTCCCCAATCCTATGCTGTTCCCTTCTGAGTAACCTATTATCCATCGACCACTTATCATTCCGGAAAGTACATACTTTCCACAAGTATATACATTCATAGGTGTGTATATGTGTGTGTGTGACTTGTGTATGCGTGTGTAAAATATATAAATTTATATGCATCTATATTCCACGTACAGAAACACATGTGTTTGTTGGTAAAGGGTGTTGTTAGATGTACACACTGTATCAAATCGTACATAATACACTGCGCACAGTACATTGTTCATAGTAACCTGCTTATCTCATTTATTGTGTGCTGAACATGTTTTCACATCAAGAAATATTGATTGATTTCATTTGTTTTAGGGGAGACAGTTTTTCATAGATACATTTATTATCCAGATATAGCACTTTGGATCATTTTCAGTTTTCTCACAGTTACACGTGATGCCGTTTTAAATCTCATGGATTCACTGCAGGTGTGCCCAACCTGCAGCCCACAGGCCACACATGCCTCAGGATGGACATGAATGCAACCCGACACAAAGCCGTCGACTTACTTAAAACATGAAGAAATTCTTCTGTGGTTTCTGTTTGTAACTGTTCTCCAGCCTGAACTTTGCAGATGGCAACGTCTGTTGCAATGTCGAGGGGTTACGTCCCTGCAAGGCCACACTTGCTCCTTGAAGAACAATAAGAACTGTTATTTAACTGACTTTGCTTGTGCCGCCATCCCAGAATACTACTGGCTGACAGATGACAGGCATTGATTTCTCACAGTTCTGGAGTTCAGGTAACCCAAGACCCAGAAGCCGATGAATTCAGTTCCTGGTGAGGGACTCCTCCTGGATTGCAGATGGAGGACATTTCTTACTGTGTCCTCACCTCATAGAATAAATTTAAAAAATAAAAGAGAGAGCGCACTCTGCTTTCTCTTTTCATAAGGGCTCTAATTAAGCTCCGCTCTTGTGATTTCATCTAAGCTAAATAACATACTACAGGACACTTCAAAATAGACTGCATCATACATGTGAACTGTGGGGGACTCAAACTTTCAGTTCATAGCATTCCACCTCTGGCATCCACCTACCCCATTCATAGCCTTCCTGCATGGAAACACACCCATTCATCCCACTGATGAAAAAATCCTAACTCATTCGAGAACTAATTTTATAACCAACTGCATCTAAATATTATCTTAATTAGATGCGAATGAGATTCAAGTTGTCATTAACCCAAAGCAGAAATCTCCAGCTGTGAGAGAATGAAACCAGATGTTATATGCTTTCAAAACACAATTATTGGGAAGGCGTAAGATAAGGAATCTCATTTTAAAGTGGAGAAATTGGAAGGAAGAGATCTGTGGTAAGTCCCAAGTAATTCCACATCCTAGCAAGGGAAATGCCATTGGAACTAAGGCTCAAGTATCTGGGGTTAACTCTGAATTAGAACCAAGCATCCTCGCTAATCTGATGCCTTCCACACTCAGGAGCAACCCCCAACCCCTTCGGTTACATTGTCGGGTGGGGTCCTCCGCACAGGCTCTGGGCAGCTGCTTTCTGACTTACTGAAACCAAGGTCCCCTCTACAGAAAAGGCCCCGGGGTAATGCTGAAGCTCTCTGAATCATTCTTAAACAAGAGAGCACCTTTGCCCCTGACCAGCGATCCTGTAGTATCTGAGAAGTGTGGCAACCTCTGCTCACATTGTCCCACGGCCACCCCTTTAGTATGAACTGGCAATGTTTCTGCTGAGGTGGCTGGTTTACAAAATACTCCCCTACGTCCTCTGTAGTAAAATTGAAAGATTTTGCCCCACTTCAAATAGAAACTACCAAGGCTGGTCCTCTTTTCTGGTTTTCTTATCCTAAGGTCTTTAACTGTTTTTAAGATCTAAGCTCATTGTTATGCCTAGAAGGAAGGACGAAAAAAAAATATATCATCTTGTCCATTCAATTTTTTTAAAAAAATTTTTCAAATAGTTGAATAGACAAGTCACTTGCAGTTCAGTTCTTCTATGATTTATCGATCCAGCTGTGGTCGTGTGAAGCTGTAATCTCAGCTACTGAGGAGGCGGAGGCAGGAGGATCATGAGTTTAAAGCTAGAAGGAGTGACAGAGTAAGACCTTGCTTCAGAACAAACACCCCAGGATGCTATCTTCAATAACAGTCTTCACGGTCAATTGTCTAGGAGAGGAACCTCTGGGCACGTCTGTGAGGGAGTCTCCAGACGGTGTTAGTTGAGGTGGGAAGAGACCCATCCTGTGTAGGGTGGCACATTCCATAGGGTGGAGCACTAACTGAATGAAAGGGAGCCAAATGCTAGCATTCATTCATTCAGCTCTCTGCTTCGGGATGGCAGATGCTCTGTGACCAGCTGCCTCTGTACTCCGGCCACCATTACTTTCCTGCCATGATGAACGGTCACCATGATAGACTGTCCCCTGGGAGCCACAGAAACTTTCCTCCTCAAGTTGCTTTCATCCGGTGTTTTGGCACAAAAATAAGAAAAGTAACGAATACAGTCGCTAATCTTCCATTATTTGATTGAAAATTTCTGCTGCCTTTTCAGACGTGATGCCCAAAGGGGAGTCCTAGACCTTCCTAAAAGAAGGCCTTTCCCTCTACACACACATCTTGGAGAACTTCCAGGGTCAGCAATGGTGGAAAGGCAATCTCGTCCTATCTGCTGTGTGGGCCAGTGGTGTTCTGTCTAGACAGTTCCCACACCTCCAAGTGAATTACACACAGAGCGAATGCACCCTTAACCTGAACCCTCTCTAGTTAACCCTACATACTCTCTAGTTTACAGCTCTGGCTTTTCCTGGGTGGGAGGGGGAGAGTGAAGAAAGAAGCGGGGGGTGGGGGGAGAAGAAGGGAGGATGGGAAATTATAATCTTCCTCAGTCACTCAGCCTTGGGAATTCTGCGTGCTGGAAGAAGAGAGTTGCGTCTCAAGCGCTGCCATGCTAGAGTCCCACGTGACCGCAGTTTCTGCCATCGTCGCTTTTCTGGTGTAAGAAAGGGTGTGTGTGAAGCTGCCTGCCCTTCAGGACTATCCTGGTGACTGCTGCCGTGGCTTGGCCGCCTCTTACAGTAGGGCTTTTCATTACAAGATAGCCCGTTGTGCTGCTGTTGGGGATGCAAGTTGGCATGAGCACAGACGGTCCATACAGCCACCCACAACTTGATCTACTAGTTGTGAACGGAAACTTTTGAACACGTTCCACTAGCCGCACAATGGTCCCGTTTGTGACTCTCTTCTCAGGAGGAAACATTTGCTGTGTGAATAATACCAGGCACTTATGTAAGCCTCTTCACTTCCAGGGAGCTTTACGGGTGTCAGCAAATTCACACAACACCCTGGTAAGGTATCGAAGGCATTGTTACCTTTCCTTTGCAGAGAGAGAAACCAGATCACACCATCAGATTTTTCCCAAGGCCACATGGACAATAAATGGCATGGGTCGCTTTCCAGAAAGCCCCGCGCCGCTCTGCTACTGAGCATTGTGTCTTACTTACAGAAAGCTCTGATACCGTTCTCTCCCGGACCTCACAGCTGCAGGTTGCTACTCTATCTCAACACATGTGTTAGGTTTGCCTTGCCTCTGGGTTGGTCCAGCTGGGACAAGGCAGGGCCACCTGTATGTGCAGCTAATTTTATAGCCAATAGTCACAGGGCCATGGGGGACAGGGTGGGGCCAAGCTAAGGGTCCACTAAGTTCCACGAGGAAAATGTCCTTCCCACAAAGTGGAATCAATTCGTTGATTTTACTTGCAGCTTGGGGACAGAGAAAAGGCTTTGTCTATCAGCTCTAGTACTTACTATACTAATACTTTTGGTAGCAGGTTGAATTGCAGTCTTCCAAAAAGATATGTCCAAGTCCTGGCTCCCAATGTTTTCCCTGTGACCTCATTTAGCTAACACGTTTTTGCAGATGTGATTAAGGGTCTACAGAGATTACCCTGGGTTTAGAAGAAGTTTCAGCCCAAAGGCTGGTGTCCTTATACAATAGCAATGGGAGATTCAAGATGCAGAGACGAGGAGGAGAAGAATGTGAGAGAGGAGAGGCAGAGACTGGAGTCACTCAGTTACAAGCCAAGGAGTTCCAAAGCTTTCCAACAGCTGAAAAAATCCAGGGCAGAGGTATATTCCCCCTTACAGCTCCCTGGAGGATCCAACTCTACCAACACCTTGACCTCAGGCTGCTGGTCTAACTCTGTCTCTGTCTGTCTCTGTCTCTGTCTCTGTCTCCCTCCCCCAATGTGTATGTAATGTATACGCATGCTTGTGTGCGCATGCTTGTTGAGGCTAGATGTGGACATTTGGTGTGCTCCACCGTATTTTTTTGAGCCAGCGTCTCTCACTGAACCCAGCATTCACCAATTAGCTAGACCAGCTGTCCAGCGAGCTCCGGGGATCTACTTGTCTCTCTCCACTACCACCCAGGGCAAGGGCTACAGGTGTGCCCCTTCACACCCGGCTTTTACATGGGTCCTGGAGATCAGAACATCAGATCCTCATGCTTGAGAAGCAGCCACTTTACCAACTGAGATAGTTCCCTAGACCTGTTATTTCAAATATTTTTGTTCCATTTATTTATTTTGTGTGTGGGTATGGAGGCCAGAGGATAGCTTTCTAGTATCGGTTCTCTCCTTCTACCACACTGTGTGGGTCCTGGGGATTCAACTGAGGTCATCAGGCTTGGTGGCAAGTGATCCTATCCGCCTCTCCCCCCTGTTCTCTTGGCCCATGAGTACTTCTAAATGTTTTGTAAAAATGATTTGTCCTGCCATCTTAACATAAGCCTGCTATGGAGATTAGATTGAGCCCTAACAAGTGTGCTCTTTGAAGCCCCACCCTGGCAGGTGATCGATCTCCAGCAGAAGTGGTTTGTCTTGCCTCAGTTTCTTTGAGAGCAATGGACTCTTTTCGTATCCCAGATATGAAATTCTATTATAACACAAAATGTGTATTTTAAAGGAATTCAAGCTGATATGAATCCTTAGGAACTTTTCTTCTTTAATTAGAGAAACCAATCCAATTAGACATCGGAGCAGTCAAAGGGAAGTGTGGAAGCCACGGGAAGATCTGTGGGACCCAGAGAGAGCTGCAGAGTCCTATTGTGAACTAACAAGTGTTTCAAGTCCAACACTGGCTGTTGGAAAGAGGCATGGGTCCTATCTCCACATAGACCCTGCACTGTTACGTTTTACATAGCACAGGTCTGTGTCAAGGTATCCATTTACAAACTGAAAAGCAAAAAGCGTCTCCCTTCACCCCATGGAAAAGTACTACTTTGTAGCTTTCTTGTTTCTCATGCTGTGAGTTTGGTATGACTCTCCCCACCATCAATGGGTCAACTTTATCATTTGAGGTTTGACGGTCTTTCAGAAGTAATATGGAAACCTCCAGTCCAGTAAGCCCGACTACAGTCTACACACTCAGCCTCCACCAGGGCAGGAAAGGACTTGTATGGTTATGCATTTTTCCTTTTCTGTTTTTGAGACGGGTTCTCACCGGGTTGTACAAGTTTGTGGTTGGTCTTGAACTTACCATCCTCCTGCTTCAGCCATCTGAGTTCTCCCATTACAGGCAGCCATTACCATGTCAGTTTGGCCTTATGCTTTGATATAAGGATTGCGACTGCTAGAACTTTCTAGAAAAAATAGAGGTCACTGCTTTGGAGGGCTATTCTCTGAGCTTCATTCTCTCAAATCCTTGTCTCTCCCTCAGCAATAGCAAGTCTGGAGAGACTTGCCTTTACTCTTGAGAGTAAGAGAACTAACTTGTGAACCGTAGATGTTTCCAGTTTAACTCAACAAGGGAAGAACATGGCAACTCCATGGACCACTGGAGACAAGACCACCCCTCAGACCTGGCACCCCAGCACAGCTCTGGCTGCCAGGATACTGTTTCCCTTGTTTACAGTGACATTGCCTGGTCCGACAGAATGGAATTGGCCCTTCAGAGACCATTGTTGTGGCCATGGCTGTGCTGAGGGACTGATCCGAAGACAGGGCACAAGGGAGAGATGGCATCAGCGGCTCCTTTCCAGTTCAACAGGATTCAGTGAAGGAGCAGTCATGTTTTAATGCTCCACCCCCACCCCTCAGTGCATATGTAGGATATTCAGTGTTAGATAATAAGTAGTATTGGGCTCACTCTGCAATTATTTTACCAGTTAGACAACATAAAAGTTGAAGGAGCCATCTGCATTAAAATCTAGGAAGCCAGGGGGCTGGAGAAATAGCTCAGAGGTTAAAAGCACTGGCTGTTCTTCCAGAGGACCCGGGTTCAATTCCCAGCACCCACATGGCATCTTACCACTGTCTGTAACTCCAGTTCCAGAGGATCCAACACCCTCACAGACATAAATTCAGGCAAAACACCAACGCACATAAAAAGGAATAAATTTTAAAACTCTAGAAAGCCTTCCTCCGCCCCAAAATGGACACTAACTTTTAGTTTACTCCTGGTGAGGAGAAACAAAGCCTTCAACACAGCGTCCCACATTCTTAGAAAAATTGGAGATAAGAGACTGCCGCCAGCAACTCCAGTGTCTCTGGCCCAGTTTGGAGATCTGTGCCTTGGCAATGCTCCCACAGATGGGAGAGAGGAATCTTTGGGAGATCAGAGCCCATTGGAAAGGCGAGCATTACTTATAATTGACCACCAGATGCCCTGGTTCTTACAGTTCCCGCTGCAGATTGTGCAGTGGTGGTTTTCACCTTCAACTGTCTAAGACTGGCTTAGTCTATGCTGGGGATGTTTTTGAGACTTCAGATGACAAAGGGACAGCAAATGTGCACCTTCTGGGACCGCCCTGGGGGAATGGCTGTTGTTCCTGGAGGCTAAGTTAATCTGTTGCTATTCCACTTCGAAGTTCACAAAGCCCCTTGTTCAGAATCACACAGTCTCCTGCTTTGTACCTGGGAGGAACTTCTGGAAAACATCCAGCCAAAGTGAATATTTAATTGACTTTTTAGAGCATCGTGCATATATTATATATTATATGTATTTAAAGCATAGGTTAGTTACTAGAGTCCTACTCATATCTCTCAAGCACTTCATTTCATCAGGAGGTGATATGTTATCTACCCATCTCTCTTTCTCCTCCTTTCTCTCTTCACTCCAGTCTTCCACAGGTTCTTGATTCTTTCTTTTATTTATCTGCAGTTAAAGTTTATGGAGATCTCACTATATGGAAGGCACGAGACTGGGTGCTGATCCAAGATCAAAACACATTCCCTAAAGCTGGCAGCTGCAAGAAGAGAGCAAACCTAAGTTCTTCTCTGTAAGAACTTTCTAGAACCTCTTAAACGCTAGCCTTTGATGGTGCACATATGTGAAGGGGAAAAAAATCCTTGACATCTATGTTGGCGTGTGTGTGTGTGTGTGTGTGTGTGTGTGTGTGTGTGTGCCTGTGTGTGTTTATCTGTCTGTCTGTCAGTCTGTGTGCAGTGTGTGTGTCTCTGTGTATGTATCTGTGTGTGTGTGTATGTGTTGTCTGTGTATGTGTGTGCAGTGTGTATATCTCTGTAAGGGTGTGTGTGTGTGTGTGTGTGTGTGTGTGTGTGTGTGTGTCTGTGTGTATGTCTGAGTGTCTGGTGTATTTGTGTGTGCCTGTGTGTATGTGTTGTCTGTCTGTGTGTGTGCAGTGTGTATGTCTCTGTAAGTGTGTGTGTGTGTGTGTGTGTGTGTGTGTGTCTGTGTGTGCGTCTGTGTGTGTGCCTGTGTGTGCCTGTGTGTATGTGTTGTCTGTCTGTGTGTGTACAGTGTGTATGTCTCTGTAAGTGTGTGTGTGTGTCTGTGTGTGTGCCTGTGTGTGCCTGTGTGTATGTGTTGTCTATCTGTGTGTGTACAGTGTGTGTGTCTCTGTAAGTGTGTGTGTGTGTGTATATGAGTGTGTTGGTAGTAGGGCTCTCTCTGCCTATAGATAACATTGAATTGCTCTAATCAGGCAACCCTGGAACTTCTCTATGATAGGACTTCTTTTTAATTTTTCATATTAAATAGCCTTTTATCAATTTTTGGATATTGTTAATTGAATTTTCCTCCATTGATCTAACCAGGGAATTTGAAATTCCCCTTTATATTATCCCTTGGCTAGTTTTTTTGTCAGTTGGACACAAGCTAGAGTCATTTAAAAAGAGGGACCCTCAATTGAGAAAATGTTCTACTGGATTGGCCTGTGGGCAAGCCTGTAGGGCATTTTCTTGGTTAAAAGTTGATGTGGGAGTGCCCAGCCCACTGTGGGCAGTGCCAGCCTTGAGCAAGTGGTCCTGGATAGTATAAGAAATCTGGCTGAGGAAGCTGTGGAGAGCAAGCCAGTAAGTAGCATTCCTCCAAGGCCTCTGTTCATTGCCTGCCTTGAGGTTCCTACCCTGGCTGAGTTCCTGTCTTGACTTCCCTTAGAGATAGAGCATGGCCTGAGAGTTGTAAAAAGAAACACCTTTCCTCCTCAGTCATCCCTGCTTTTGAACATGAACCTTTATCACAACAACAGAAACCCTAAGAGACATTTCCAGTCTCATTACTAAGAGAATTTAGAAACAGACTCAGAAGACAGCTCAAGGACAACTTTATCCTAGTGTAAGTGAAAACAACTGGGTGTGCAAGCTTTATAGTCTTGGCACCAGCTTGGGGGGGTAGGGGCATGGGAAAGGAGAAGAGATAAAAACACGCCTTTCAAGTTAGGGTTCAAGAAAGCAGGTGGGTTCTGCAATGGAGATCCACAGCAGCTGCATGGCAGAAGAGGCAGAGTAAGCTTCAGAGATGGGAGAGAGAGCCAAGGGTTTCTGGGAAAGCACACGGGGCTTTTGGATAATACCTGAAAGAACAAGAGACACATAGAAATAAGGAAAAGTTACTCAGAAAAGTGGTCAGAGGCCTTGGCTGAAACTCTGTAAGTGGCTTCATGGGGAGGGGTTTCTAGAAGTATGAGAACATTAGCTTCTTGAGGGAATAATTATTCCTCCCATCTCTTTAGCATGGCTTGGGAAAATCATCCTTCTTGGCCAGGTGATTGACAGATGCAGCTGAATTAAGGGAGGAGACAGTACTATGTAATGTTTTAATCTTAGAGCAGATCAGAGTGCCATGCCTTTACCCAGGGCCAGAGGTAGTCCATTCTTTTGACCAGAAGGCCTAATCAGGAGCAAAGCTGATGTTTACCTTCCTAGTGTTACCAGGGAAGCAGTAGGTGGGATCTAATGCTAACCATGAGGAAAGGGTCCATTCTCAATGGCCTCCAAGCCCCTGATCCCTGTCTGGCTACCTGAAATTTGCCCCTAATGTCATTTAGGATGAAATTGAGGAATAGATATAATCTATTTCCACCACGAAAATTCAGACATCCAGTTTCCAAGCTGTTGACCAGAAGGGATTGGAGTTTTGGTCATACTCTCACGTATAATAACCTCTAGGCAGGTTATGGTTTGGAGGAAGAGTGATAATGAGAAGCCACGCCTCCCTCTTGGTATGCCTGGCCTCTAAACATGGCCTGACTGGCTCCTATCTCTTGCTCACACCACTTCCAGCTAAATGTGACATCAAATGCATGCATGCATACATCGGATGAATTATACTATAATTCAAATGTTGGCAAATTGCATGCCTATGAATAAGCTGCCCATTTTGAAATAACATTTTATTGGAACACTACGTTGTTGCTCATTGCTTTAAGCTGTCCTTAGCTGCTTTTGGAGGACAGTGACAAGGATGAGCAAATGTGATGAAAGCAAACAGAGCATACAAGCCTACATCTGTGTTGTCAGACCTCATAAGAAACCGTTTGCACACGTGTGCCCCTCTTGACTCCAACTGCTGCCTTTCCTATTGGGTGGCATTTTCCTAGCTTCTCCAACCTGCATTCTTATAAGTGAGTTTTCACACCTGCCACATAGATTCCTGAGTAAATGTTATGCACAGAGAATCAATCCAATAAGAAAATAGATGACACAATCCTGGAAACGGTTTACGATCATCTCCAAGTATCATCTGATGTGGTTAAGTATGTGAGGCTGCATTTTCCACATGTAAATAAGTACAGGTAATTATACTATCTAACTCAAAACGGAAACCTAATCCAGAGGAAGAACAAGAAAAATAGCTTTATTTTCCCCATTTTAGAGAACCACCAGCCAAAACAAACTTCCTCTCTGGCTAAAGATGTTGGTGGAGCTCACATCACAGTGAATATTATTACAGCTGAAGGAGAAAGAACCTGAACTGAGTTCCAGGGGTCAGTGTGAGGGCCCCATAGCCTGGTGTTGATGTTGGTATTGTGGGGATAACTATTATTCTGTAAATAAGGCAGGATTCTGTTGGTCTTGTCAACAGAGCCAATTGTACATTTAATTGATGTTTTGACTCAGGGCCACATTCTCTCATTTTAAAGAAGGAGACACCCTTTGTTTTTAGAAAGCTCCATAGGGGAGCTGGGCAGTACCTTCCCTTAAACTCTCTGGGTGGCAGCACTCCTGTAGTTCAGTCCTGGCTTCATGAGAGCAGGTAGCTGCATCTAGTCACTGACAAATAACTGTGTGAACTTTGTGGGAACCTTGGGACACAGCTGCCCCAGGAAACATTTCTTTCTACTGACCTCTTTGGAAGTTGTGACGGGTCTTTCTCCGAGGGCCCGAGGAGTAAGATGCACATGTCTCTTTAAGTTTCCCTGGGGTCTTCCAGATCACTCCAGGGTCAAAGCCCAAGCCAACTGGGGAGGTGCACACTGAGGGTGACAATCTGTGTGGGTGAGCTGTCTTTCTGCTCCTGTCAGGAGACATCGTGTCTTCAGAGGAGTTTGGCATCCTGGACAGAGTCCAGAGTAAACAGCCCCTGGAGGCAATGCGCCTTAAATGCCCAGGCTCCGGAGGGGCTCTCGGTACACACACATGCCAAGTGCAACAAAAACACCACCGCTGAACCACCCTCAGGAAAGCTATTGGCTACAGTGTGCCAGCCTGGGAGTCTGGGCAATTAGAGACCGAAAGTTTCAACTTCATGAATATTCAACACGAATCAATAAAAGTGCTTTTGGGAAGTTCCCATCTAGAACTTGCCGCTCACTCCACAGCCACCTTCCTTCCAAAACATCTGATAGGACAGCCTCCCTTTTCCTTTCCCAAGAGTGTTGGAAATGGGCTAGGTTTTCCATATCAACCTGCAAAACAATGACTTTTCCACCCGCCCCCCCGCCCCCAGCCTTAACTAAGATGGATATTAACTTCCGCGAGAGAGAAAGTATTGGTTTTATAGAAGGTTTTCAAGTCCAGATATTTAAGGTAGCTATAACAATTCAGGATTAATGGAAGTGAGTAAATGTTTTGACTCAAAAAGTTAGAAAAAGAATAATTATAATTTGAATGCTTCCCCACCTCCTTTTCTTTTTAACTTGGAAGGGTTTAATGCGTGCTATCTGCTCTCTTGTTTGAATTTTGACACACTTAAAATATGAGCAGGGATAAGTACTGCTCATTTCATGGCAAGTGAAGATTGGACTGATTAAACAGCTGGTTAGAGTTACATGGTGTCTTGATAACCATGTTAATGATTATCACTATTAGTCTGTTTACTGAATATCTCAGGAGCATAGAAATTTACTGTCTCGGAACCAGGAAGCAGAGCCTGAACCAAACAAGGCAAAGACTAGGCATTGACAGGAAGGTGCATCTGGTCATCAGAGGGGTCTTCACTGCCAGCAGGTGCTTCAGGAGAGTCGTCTGGACTTAGAGCTCACTTCCTTGTCCATGAAATTGAAAGATAATACCTACTGCAAGGCTTTTGTGAGATAAGGGAGAAAAATCCTGGGAGCTAAGGGGAGGAAGCATCTTCTCCCTCTGAAGACCCGACTAGCGAACCAATGAAGACAGATTACCAGGAAAAAAGGGTCTGCAGATGTATGTCACCTGCAGAGAGGGCAGCCGGGGGAGTGAGTGCCCAACACCCAGTATCTTTTCCATGTTTACACTCTTCTTCATTGGTGGGAATAGAGGTAACTTTGAGGGGGTAGAAAGTGATTTGGAGGAAGATGAATGGATATTAGCTTACAGCTTATTCCCTTTGGAATCCAAGTCCAACCATACAGTTACATTCCTCTCTACCACCATAGATAATGTAACTTCAGGGAGGCAATGGAAGGCCATTGTGTTCTCTTTGGCAACAGGTTTGGTTTTTTAGGCAAGTGCCAAGGTAAACCTGCAGGCAGCAGGTGGTGACCTCCAGAGACTTAATTTAAAATAACCAGCCTACCAGGATGATATATACAACAGTGAAACTGTGAGGCTTCTTTATTTTTTTCCTTCATTTTTGAGGCCCTATTTTTTTCTATAGATTGGTAGGAATTAATTATTTATATGAAAAATACTAAGCTTGCCAAGAGACCCTGGCACTTTAATGGGTAAGTACAAACCAGACAGAAATAAAAGTGACTTCAGTAAAACGAGCCCCATGAATTCTTGACTCTCTAAGGATGTAGGGAATCCAGAAATGGAGAAAAGAGGAATAGCAGAAGGTCTCTGACCTTTGTTGGATGTCCCATTGGGCCACTCTTTTGTACACCAGTTACTAACTGCTGCAAGAATATTGGAAGGAAGCAAGAGGGCAGAGTCTCCACCTGTGGGGTACATTTTCCTCTGCATGCTTAGGGGAAGTTGAAATGGCCCAGTGTCAACATGCTGTGTTGCTCCACTGACATCTGGTTGGAATCTCCCTTCCTGTGTTTTCGTTTCTTTTCTGCACTTTAATTTTGATGGCCAAGTCCCTCCTCCAGTGATTCATGGTGTAGAATGCCCTATGAGTTATCACTGGAAGACAGGGAGGCTCAGAATGGCATACTTTGCCGTCTGTGTGTGAATTCATTGACAGGTACAAGGAGGTGACCTGCCACGGAGAAACTTTGCGAGATGAGACATGTTTGGTCACCAACACACGTACAAAGTGATTTATGTAGCGAAGAGCGAGCAGTCTCGAGTTCACGTTTCTCACAAGTAACTCACAGTTCCGAGCCCACACTGATTGAAATTCAAACTGTTTTGCTTCCGTTTAATAACTCAACTGTCATGACTGAAATTGGTACACGATGAAAGCCAGCCAAGGAAGGGCTTTCTGCCTCTTGGCACCTAATCCTGTGCAACTGCAACAGTGAAATGATAGCGCTGCTTAAAGAAGGGAACACTGGAGCACACATTTAAAGACGGCAATGCAGACCGATTTTGCCAAGTTGTTTTTTTCCCTTGTGTGAAACTGCAGGGTGTGGCCACAGAACACTACTGTTAATTGCTCATTGAAAATCCAGCCCACACATCTCTCCTCACCCAATGGCCCTGCTCTTTTAGGATAATTCCACCCAGTTCACAAAGCAGTAGTGAAGATATTTCCTGTCTTCATGAAAAACACTTCCATCCCCTTGCTGCTCGGGGAGGAAGTGGAAAGAGAATGCTTATCCCACACAACAGGATACAGAGCTCGGGCTTAGGTCCTACCGCTTATCTCTGATTTCATGAGCCGTCGGAACCAGGCACAGCTCTAAGCACCATGCCATATGTGCAGTCCCCACAGGGAACCAGAACAAGCTGAAGGAAGTCAGGCAGGATTGCAAGACTCAAACACAACAGGGATTCATTCTACAACATCCCACATCTTTGTGGTTTGGCTTTCTTGGGTTTCTGTATTTATTTGTGTGTGCATGTATGTGTATGCGTCTGTGTTCGGGGACTAGATATGAAGGGCACCAAAGCCTGCATCTGATCCACCCTTATGTGTGGTTTTTTTTTGTGAAGGTGGAAGAAGACATTGGAAAGAAGTGGTACGTGGAAAAGGAAGGAGAAGGGCAGGCATTCAGAGTGTATGCTAACATCATTAGAACCAAAGAAGGGTACAGCAAGGGCCACAGTGTTTTAGCTCAGCCTTCCCAGAACCCGATACTGAATATCCATCTACAGTAGGGATGGTGATCCCAGGAGGTCAGGAATGCTGGAGAAATGAGCCATGAAAAATGAAGACGCAGTACAGGATTTGCCAATGACCATTGCTAACAGTGACATTTGGAGGTCAGTCATTTTGGAGACCCCTGTGGAATGATGTAGAACATGTCTCTGACTGGCTCACCCAAGAGACAAGACAGGTGAAGTATTTGTGTATTGAATCTTGTTCTGGTTAAGGGTTGTTTGTTGTCTACTAACTTGTGACCAGCCCTGCACGCAAAGTGTTCCCCTAGGAGGCCAGACCACCATAAAAACAGATTTCTTCCCATATAAAGCCACCAGGAATGCACAGAATTGTAGGATAGCAAGGGATGTGGCTAGAGCTAGCAACTGCTATGTGTTCCAACTTTGCTCTAGGCACTGTTTAAGTCCTTTATCTGTAACTTTTTGAGGATTACCATGTAGCTATTGAAGAGCTTCATTTCTCATTTAACTGAAGAATATTGATCAGAACAAGGCACCGTGTTCTCAACAGTATAAAGTACTCAGCAAACACTCTTAGTTAACATACTACTCTTAAGAACCTCATTACAGTGGTACCATCCGCATACTAATAAATACACTGGCTAATGCTGGAGTGTCTGTTACAGCTCTCGACACCAAAACCAGGCGAGGACGTGCAGACCAAGCTCTGCTACCACTCTGAGACCTCGGGCAGGAGGTGCTGAGTCAGCATCTCGGGTCCCTGGCCCACCTTGGCTGTGGCAAGCTTCCTCCCCGGCTTTGACGAAAGGAGGGCTCAACCTCTTCTAGAATTTGCTTTCCTCGTGCAGGGAGCACCTACAAGAAGCAACATGATTGAACCCTCCCTGGCTCCCTTGCGTGCCACTGCCTGACTCCCAGTCTGCCTCACCCAACCAGTCGTGAGGTCTCAGTGCCCAGAGCTATCAGCAAATCTCGCTCCCACTCCTTGTTTGTGTTGGCTTGCGTCCCTGTGCCACACTGAAGGTGTCGGCTAAAGCTGTTTACTGACTTCATTTGGAAACACCTCGAGGTGTCCTTAAAATTCTGTTTCGAGCTACAATATGGACAGGCACAGCAAGGAGGCGAGAAACCAGAGGAGATAACTAAACAAAATGGCCGTGGGATAGCCAAGAGGAACTTCTGCAGAAGTGGCTTGTTATTTAAGCACACTATTGTTCTTACATTTATGTGCACCCATGATTTCAGAAAGTCTTACTGTCGCTTACAGGTTCTCCTCCCACGTACAGAGGTTAGGTCAAGTCCAGCCTGAAGGAACAAAGAATAGGATTAAATACCACTTTAATATGCTTAAAAAATAATCGCACAAAAATCATACTTCAGTAGCTAATGCTACCATACAGCTTCCTTGCTGACTCTCTCTCTGTGTGTGTGTGTGTGTGTGTGTGTGTGTGTGTGTGTGTGTGTGTGTGTGTAGGGGGTCAGAGACCATATGACGCTAAGACATTGGTAGAACTAGATCACATAAAGGCCTCAATCAACTCCTGTAGAATTACCAGCTTCCAAACGGAAATGAAAACCAACGAGAAGACGACTTGTCCCCACTCAAGCAAACAAGCACTCAAATTAGAGCTCTGAGAGGCCAGAGCCCACTTCCTGTCTTCAGCTCTCCACACTTCCCCTGGGTTAGAACTCTGGCTTTGTTCTCACGCACTACGCCTCTGTTTTTAGAAGAAAACTCCTAAGACTTTCAACCCCTCGGTCCTGGTCGCCTGTTTCCCAGAGCCATGCTGCCTAGCCACCTGCCTTACCCAGGCCTGACCCAGAGGACCTGGCCACCTGCCTTGGCTCTGATACAGATGGGGATTAGTCAGAAGGGAAAGTGAAGAAGGAGCCAGGAGGGGAGTGGGTGAGCAATTTTGCCAATGGGGAGCTCAAGGAACAATGGCAGAAGCATCCCAGCACTGCCTCTTTCCTTCCCCTGAGCCTCCCAAGAATAACATCCAGGCATCACCATCGCTGCCTCCCACGTGCTGACATAATCCCCTTTGTCTTGTATTGAACTTTTGAGCAGGACAAAACCCAAATTCTGTTTTCTTTCCCCACTTGATTTAAGAAGTGCTTCAAAACGTTGTCTTAAGCTTAGCCTGTGAACCCTGACCCAAGGCTCTCGCTGGGTTTTCCTCTCTGGGGTATCTCTGAAGAGAGGAACTTTGATGGAACCAAAGTAGAAACAGTCCTCAGACTTGAAGACCCACAGTTCCTTGTCAGAGTCCTGCACAGAAAGCCAGAACTGGTGGGGCAGGAGGTCCCCCAACCCGGAGAGGCCTTGGCCTGGTTGGACAAGGAAAAGGCTGCGGTACGCCCAGTCTTTGATGTACATTTATGATGTTAACAGTGTCTATTCTCAACCTTCACTCCAACAGCATTTCTTCATGGATGTGTGTGCGCACATGTCTATATGCAGGGGGGTTGCATGTGTGTGTCCTGTGTGTAGAGGCCAGAGGTCAAAATCAGGTGTTGGCCTCAATCACTCTGCAGGTTATTTTTTCAGAGATGGGGTCTCTCACTGAATCTGGAGCTCATTGGATGGGTTGAATAGGCTGGACAGCAAGGCCCAGGCATCCTTCTGTTTCTGCCTTTCCAGATTTGGGATTACAGACACCACCATGCCCAAATTTTTAGGTGGGTGCCGGGATCTGGACTTAAATCTGCTGTCCTGCAAGTACTTAACCAGCTAGGCCATCTCCTCAGCCACACAGCAGCATTTCTTTGATATAAAAATGTATTAATTTAAGCCAGGTGGTGGTGGCACATGCCTTTAATCCCAGCACTCGGGAAACAGAGCCAAGCGGATCTCTGTGAGTTCGAGGCCAGCCTGGGTCTATAGAGCGAGTTCCAGGACAGGCACCAAAACTACACAGAGAAACACTGTCTCGAAAAAAAAAAAACAACAAGAAAAGTATTAATTTTTAAAATTTTTATATGCTTGGGTGTTTTACCTGCATGTAAGTCTGTGCACCATATGTGTGCCTCGTGCACTTGGAAGACAGAAGAGGGCATCAGATCCCCAGGAACTGGAGTTACAGTGAGCTGCCATGTGGGTTCTAGGAATCAAACCTCAGCCCTCTGCAAGAGCAGCCAGTGCTCTTAAGCCCTGAGCCATCTCTCCAGATCCTTAGAAACATTTCTTAAAGTGACATTCAGTCATTGAGTCAGTAGTTAGGACAGATCCTAAAAGAGCACTCTTCAGAGCATGAAATGGTGTGTCTAGTTTACAACTTCAAATGCAATATGTAGGAGTAGCAGAACCCTCAAAAGACATAAAAAGAAGAGGAAGGAGGAGGAGGAAATTAACATGCTGCACATAAACATTGGCTTTCTTTACTTCTTGATTAATTCAAGTAAGTTCCCACAGCACATCTTGGGAGGAATGAAATCATGTAAGATATTTAAAGCATCACATACTTGAGTCATCTGATTCCCAGACACGTATCCTTCTTTCAGTGCTGTTCAACCTGGGATTCCCAGATGAGATGGCAAAAGGCATGGCATATTTGGAAGACCTAAAATGAATATTAAAGGTTGTATTAAGATATGACTATTCCAATCTGAATTCCATAAACGACTCTAGAAAGGAGAAGATTCTAGAAAGCACTAAACGGTCCTAGGTACTCATCATAGACCAGGCACCGTCCTAAGTGCTCGATAGGTAGCGTGTGTGTGTGTGTGTGTGTGTGTGTGTGTGTGTGTGTGTGTGTGGTTTTTTGAGACAGAGTTTCTCTGTGTAGCCCTGGCTGTCCTGGAACTTGCTCTGTAGACCAGACTGGTCTCAAACTGACAGAGGTCCACCTCCCCCTGCCTCCTGAGTACTGGGACTAAAGGTATGTGCCACCATAATCATCCTGTGTACCAGGTACTGTTATCAACCCCACGTCATAAACAGGAGCTAGCTGCCCAGTCTGGTATGGAAGCTTGCTTCCAGTGACTGAGTAATAATGAAAGTGAGTCATGAGCAGAAAGGCTGAATCCAAATCATTTACTCAGAACCAGCATGCCAC
This sequence comes from Peromyscus eremicus, assembly GCF_949786415.1. NCBI lineage: Eukaryota > Metazoa > Chordata > Mammalia > Rodentia > Cricetidae > Peromyscus > Peromyscus eremicus. The sequence goes on from NC_081427.1 coordinate 40,838,371, forward strand.
ATGACTTCTCAGTGCCTACGATACAAGTGCAATTCTTAAAACATGTTTTTAAATTTATTCATCCATTAATATGTATTTAGCAGTAACATACCTGTCAAAGCTGCGCCATAGGAGCTGAAGATACAGTTGAAAGTAGACGAGATTCCTGCCCCTGACCTTCACATCTAGTCTAGATGGAATACAAATATAATAGAATCATGGAAATAAATAGAATTAATATAAGCTCCAGTAAGTGCTAACATAGAAATGAAGATCGTGTGACATTAAATAAGGGAGGGAGATGTTTAAGCCTAAATTCTCATGGGAGCTGGGCAAAGGATTGCGTGCAGGTAGTTTGTTTTGTAAGCGGATCCAAAAGACAACAGCCAGGAAAAAGAAAAGAAAGGAGAAATGTTAATACTGGGAGTCATTGAAGATTTAGTAGGTCGCTTAAGGACAATGCTGTGGGCCATGGGGATATTTCTGCTTGGACACCAAGAAGCCATGTAGATAACCTCAGAAATGCCCCACCCAATGGATGAGAAATGGACGTCAATCCATTAGCTCCCGCAGGTCCATAGATTAATTTCCTATTTCCAGGTCATGAGGGCACAGCTCCCCTGTAGCATCAGAGAAATTCTGAAGCAGGAACTATAACACGTGAGGCCAGGTGCTCTCTTCTCAAGACATACTTGAACGAGGCTGAGGTAGCTGCAATGACCGGAGGAAGGGGCGGGCTCGAGGGTGGAGAGGACAGAAAAGGTGACCAATAGAAAGATCTGCTTTAGGTGGGGGTGGGCTCAGAGGGTAGAGAGGACAGGAAAGGTGACCAACAAGGAGGTCTGCTCTAGGCATCTCTGAGGAGGTGCCTTCTAGACTGAGCCTCAAGGGAGGTTGGGTGCACAGTGTGCAAAAACAGAAGAGGAGCCGTTCCAAGTGCCTAGAAAGAACTAGACTCTCTCTAGAACTGAAGAAGCAGGGGAGTGATAAAGGAGACAGGAGTGAGGCCCTATACCATGTTAATGCGAGAGGACCAGTGGCCCGAATGTTCGAAACCGTGGGCAACATGATGAGGTTACGTTTTCATATGAACTTATTGACGAGTCATAACAAATGTGCTCTCTAGACTTTGACTGGGAGTCATAAAAGCTGCAGAGATGTACCGTACTCATCAGTACAAATCGGGGAGGTCCTTCTACACAGGAAAGGACAAAGGACTGGCAGCATGATTGGTCAAAGGTCTTTACTCGGGCAGGAGCCAGGGCTTCCCTCCAAGTCAAGGCAAGGCACGTCGTTAATCCTGGGCTGCGGATCCCAGGTCTCCAGCCTACAGGGTGAAGTTAACCAGCGGGAGTCCACACTGTGTCACAGGCCAGGATTCCAGGGCTGGAAAAGACTAGAAGCAGGACAGCATAAACGTTTTGGGGGGCGGGGGAGCTACTAAGAACCTGTTGTGTCAACATTAATCATTGCTTAATAATAAGTTTTAAGTCTTGAGACTGTGGAACAAGAACTCTAAAAGGACCAGGCAATGGTGGTGCACATCTTCAATCCCAGCATTCAGGAGGCAGAGGCAGGCAGATCTCTGTGAGTTCGAGGCCAGCCTTGTCTACAGAGTGAGTTCCAGGACAGGCTTCAAAACTACACAGAGAAACCCTGTCTCAAAAACAAGAAGAACAAGAACTCTAAAAGGAGCTGAGTCTTTCCCTTGACTTTCACTCCACCTTACCCTGAGAAGCATTTCACTCTGATTTCGTCTGCATCTGCTCTGTTCGGCCCAAAGGAGGCATTAACATTCTGGTCCAAGACCCAGCAAAGTGCCTTTCCCTTAAGATGTTTGTTGATCAGGAATAGTCTGTGTTTATGTAAACACATTTGCTACATGGTTCCTAAGCAACATGAAACCCGTACTTTCCACTTCCCTTGCCTACCTGACCCTCCAGCTTCCAGGTCTGTCAGTATACACCTTGTCTCTGTAGCACCTTCCTTGGTTGTTTTGGTCAGAGAGTCTAAGTGGCGAACAAGACCAAACTCCCAGTGACTTACAACAAAGAAGTTTCTTATTTTTGTCACATCCACATACAGGGCTCAGCAGGACCTGGTTCCATACAGTCATTTGGGCATCAAGGCTTGTTCCATCTTTCAGCTCCATCTCCTAAGTCTTTAAAATACACTCTACTTAGCCAGCAAACAAGCAACAAAAGCATGTAGGAAAGGTATCATAGCTTGTAGGTGAAGTGCTGACACTGTGATGGGAATTGGTCCCATGACCTCCCCTGGTACATAGGAATCCAAAGGAAGTATTTAATACAAATCCATAGAGAGAACATCTGAGATGTTGGTGACTACCAGTGCTCTCTGCCATAGTGGATAATGAAACACCATCACCTTCAGTGAGAATTATAGAAATTCTAAAAGTGTTTTATCTTCTGAAGTTTAGGAGAAATTCAAAGGATATATGTATGGGCAGTCAACTTAAAAAAAAGAAAATGTGTGTGTGTGTGTGTGTGTGTGTGTGTGTGTGTGTGTGTGTGTGTGTTTTATGGGGGTCATCTGAAATGGCCCTCAATGCAGAGTGCTTGCCCAGCATGTAGAAAATGTAGAAAACCCTGGGTCCTATACCCAGGACTATACAGAACCAGGCATGGTGGCTCACACCTGTGATTCCAGCATTCAGGAGGTAGAACCAGGAGGATTAGAAGTTCAAGGTCACCCTCAGTCACATATCCATTTTCAAGCCAGCCTGGGATACAGGAGACCCTGTCTCATAACTACATAAACAAGTATGTGGTTGATATATTGTGCACCCCAAAAAACTTACATGGGGGTCAGAGAACAGAACAGTCACAATATTAAACATAGAGGTTAGGCAGTGGTAGCACACGCCTTTAATCCTAGTATTCCAGAGGCAGAAATCCATCCAGAACTCTGTGAGTTCAAGGCCACACCGGAAACAGAGCCAGGCATGGTGGCACACACCTTTAATCCCAAGACTTAAGATCTCATGTCTTGCTTGGGAAAGACACATGCCTTTAATTCCAGGAAGTGATGGCAGGAAGCAGAAAGGTATATACATATATGATATATATATATGGCATGAGGACCAGGAACTAGAAGCTTTTTAATCTTTTAAGCTTTTGAGCAGCAGTTCAGCTGAGATCCATTCGGATGAGGACTCAGAGGCTTCCAGTTTGAGGAAATAAGATCAGCTGAGAAGTTGGCAAGGTGAGGTTGGATGTGGCTTGTTCTGTTTCTCTGATCTTTCAGCGTTCACCCCTATACCTGACTCTGGGTTTGTTTTTATTAATAAGACCTTTTAAGATTTGTGCTACACAAGTAAGCAAAAACACCCACCTGCTGTGGAATAATCCTGTACACTGTGTGAATATATGTTGCTATGATTGGTTCAATAAACAGACTGACTGGTCAATAGCTGAACAGGATAAAGTTAGGTGGGAAAGCCAAACTGAGATTGCTGGAAAGGAGGAGGGAGGAATCAGAGGAGTCACCAGTCAGAAGGAAAGTGAGTTGGACACACAAAGTAGGATAGAGATAAAAGCCATGAGCCTTGGGCAGCACATAGATTAATAGAAATGAGTTAAGTTGTAAGAGCTAGTTAGTAACAAGCCTGAGCTATTAGCTGAGCATTTATAATTCATATAAGCCTCTGAATAGGTTATTTGGGACTGGGCTGTAGGGACAGGAAATGTCTGCTTATACTCACCACCACCATAGTGTGTTGTGCTATGTACTCACACACCCACCCCATTTATTTCCAGTAATTAAATATTGAAAAATATTTAAATGAAGTCCATTTAGGTTTCTCTTTCTGTAGTTGTGACACTTCTAAGCTTGTATAGATTAAAAAAAAAAACTGTGCTAAAATAGGTGTGAAATTTAGCACCTTAACTATTTTAAATGAGTGATTTAGTAGCATATAGTATCTTTATGCTGTTTTATGTGCAGCCTCTGGGACTTGTTACACAAATTCAGAGCAGTAGCTTAACATAAAAAAATGATAAGATGTATGCTTGTAATTCCCCCATAAACACTGACTTTCTGGGTGCTGAGTGGCACTTGTTTGGCTTTTTAAATAGAGGTGAAGTAAGAGTAACAAGCTATGTCATCTTAATCGTTCTGGGGGACACTTTGTGACACTGAGAAAGGGCCTTGTACATGGCAAGCACTCACTGTACCACTGAGCTACAGCCCCAGCCCATATCAAACCTTTGCATGTACACACCAGTAACATTAAGTATATCCACATTGTTGGGCAATATTCATGGCTTCACCTCTGTCTATTAAACAACAATTTTTAAAAACAAACAAACAAGGAAATAATTCTTCTATTCACCCCCCACCCCACCCCACCCCACCCCCTACCCCCACTCCCGCACGCGCGCGCGAACCCCACCCTTCCAACCCAGGATCACAATTCTTTTTTTTCCAATTTTGAGCACCTTAGGTACATTCTCATACAGATGAAGCTAGCATCCATCTCTTTGTGACTGGCTTATCCCATTTAATGCAATGTCCTCAAATTTCATCCACATTATAGCCTGACTCAGGATTTCCTTTTTTTTCCTAAGGCTGAAGAATAATGATAATCGCAATTATCCCATTCTGTGTGCATACCACATTTTGTCTATTTATCCATTAGTGGGCATTTGGGTTACTCGAATAATGTGAAGTCAGCTACTATTATGCAAATGTTGAAAATGGAGAATCATGGTGCACAGTACACTCAGGGGTGGGTGTGTGTGTGTGCACATCAGATTCTTATTACTCTTCTACTACTACCAGACTCTGAATAAGACAGAATGCTAATAATTGAGCATGGGGTCCTTAAATCGATCATTCATTTTCTTTAGTCTCTCTGGGTAAGTTCTTAGGTAATAAGCCCATTTCTTAAGTTGATATTCAATTTAAATGATAACTTCATAACTAAAATGATAACTTTATCAATAAGTATGGTACATTGTTCAAGCAATGGAGTTTAATGTTGAACTAGTGGTTTATGATCAAGGTTAATTATTATCAAGGTGCTGTTAATTATTTGTGAGTACTCTAGCATTATATCCTGCAGAGGTTAGAGTCTGGAAAGACAGTACAGAGTCCTTGCCCTCCTCATACTTTAGGAATAACGCATAGAACATGATAGCTAACACTTTCAGACTGTGTTCTGAACACATTCATGTTTATCAGTGTCCAGAATGAAATGAACAAATGATTCACAATCCCAATGTCCCATCGCCAGGTAAGTTTGATGAACACTGGGATAAAGCTTTTATTTTAAAAGACATTTGACTAAAGCCTAAGAACAAGGACTGGAATGTGGTAGAGGAGCATGCTCCTTTTTCTTTAGATCATTTGTGGGGGTGGGGGAGTAATTAAGTCTTTAGTCAATACTCAGAAATAGCTGAAATGTAAAATTTTAGCTCAGTTGTTATAGATTGGAATTTTCTCTGCCTATAGCTTTTAAGATTTTTGTTCATTATTAGAAACATTGGATAGACTGTACAGTGCCTGAGTATGTTATTATGGGGGGACTTACAGCCCTTAACAGTGCCCAAAATAACCCATATATCAGTATGCCTTTATTTCTATTATCAACTATAAGCCTAGGTTCTCAATAGACACTATCTCTCTGGGGCTCACTATAACAGACTTTTTCAGACAGACTTTTTTTCTTTCTGGAAACTCTCACCTCTATCTCTACTACTGGCACCTGGTCTCAGGAAGGATGCTGAGGCCATACCACAAGGACTAGAACCTAGTGGATGATGGAGAGATGAGGACTATTCCGACTGCACATCACAGGGATGTTGAAGAGAGCCCACATCCCATCACTACCACAGCAATGCACAGCAGAGCTCTAGTCCTATTGCTAGCAACTGGAAAGTCACCTTCCACAAGACACATGCCCAGCCTGCGGGAGGGCCTTGAGCACAGTCATGGTGTAAGCAGAGTGAACGCTTCAACTCCAATCTCTCAGAAATTCTAGTTGAGTCCAGTGCAACCAAAGCATACCAGTGCACTCTGTTTTGTATGACACAAGAGCACACACACAAGGAAATGACCCTGAGAAATGTAGAATCTCCACGCTTTTGTGTGAGGTTCAATAGAAAGAGGCCAGCCTGGCAAAATGACTCAATTGTTTTTGGAAACTAAAGAAAGATAACTCTTTTAGCAAGGTCTGTTTGTACCGAATTCTCTTGGCTCTGAGCCTCATCAAAGAATGTTTCTTTTTTTTCCCCTGGTACAGGGAGGGCATCTTTCACACGGGAGTCTCATCTCTGGTTTGCTACAAGCAAAGGCGGGGATGGGGGAGACTAGAAGGGCCCTTCTTGCGCCTACTGTTTCTCGTGTCTTTTGCTCAAGGCAATCTTTATATTGAAGCAGGAGATTTAGGGGTATGTATTCTGCCAGGCGTGAACAGTTTGGCCTCATGACTACCCCTTTCTGCTGAGCTCACTGAAAGTTCTGAGCACAAACCACGTCTTCTCTGGCTCATTCCGTACCAACCACAGTGGTTCAGCGAGTCACCGAGTGATCCTCAGTTAAGCTCCCAACATATCTGAGTCTCAAGTTCATGTACATTTTCTTCTTAATCTCCCATGGGTATGATAAACTCCCAGAGAGCAGATCAACTTGTGCCTTATTTGTCTGTACCACACAGCACCATGGTTAGTCATTGCCTTACAACGAATTAGTAAAGAACAAACACACAACCCACTTAATACTTTGGTGAGTTGGTGATTCCATGCCAGCCAAGGGAAGGCTGCTGTCATTTCCAAAAAGTCACAGAGATGGGGCCCTTGTTCCTATTTCTCCTGTTTCTGCTCTTTTCAAATCTGACCCCACCCACCCAGCCCCAACTGAAGTTAGTGCTCTTCAGCCCTGTAGGATGAAAACACCCTTCCTGGACTCCACCAGAATCAGTGTTCACATATCTTATCCCAGTGGCAATAATAAAACAAGGCATGCTGGTGCACACTTGTCAACCCACCATTTAGGAAGCTAAAGCAGGAGGGTTGCTATGAATTCCAGGCCAGCCCTGGCTACTTGGAAAGATACTGTGTCAATATCGATGATGAAGGACCATAACGTAACATTCAGATGGCCTTCTAGAAGGCCAGCTGAGGTTGCTCTCTGTGTGCTGGAACTCCTACACCTGAGAGCCCCAGAGTGTTGCCCTGAGTGTCCTTTCATTGTCTTTATTTGTTTCCCTCTAGTCTTGCCTTCATTTCAGAACTTTGCCAAACATTCAGGTCAAGGCCAGATCAAGGGACTATCCAGGCTGAGGGAGCTAAATTTAACCACAAAGAACCTCTCCCCTATGAGATGACTGAGTGTGCAGCCTAGGAATTCTGCCTTCAGATTCTTGCAGAGAAAAAAGAAGACATCTCCTTTAAGAATTGCCAACTGATTTGCTCCGTTTGTCCCCAGGCCAACCTTGCTGAAGGTTCTAAACATAAGGACAAATGCTTGAGAAACCATCAGAATACTTGAATTCTATTTCTAGCGTTCTGCATCGTACTTGACATCAGCCCCAGGCATTTCTCCTTCAGCTGTGACCTGCTCCTGTCACCCTGCTGGCCCAACAGGGTCACCTTCTTCTTACTTCAATGCATGTGTAAGGTTCCAAGACCCCAAGCCAAGAAAGTGACATCTAGTCTTGGGTTCCTTAGTGCCACCAACCTGGAGGAGCTTCTGGAAATGGGACTAAAAAGCTGGCTTCTCTGTGACATGAAAAGACCAAACATGGCCACTAAGAAGTGGAGCAGAAGTGTAGGGTCTTCCATGAAGAGAATTTGATACCATCTTGGTGTGTAGGAATGGTTTTATTATCCCTGCCAATTAATGAATTTGTAAAAGGCAGGACAAGTTTGAAAGTCAAGCAGAGCCGAAGTTTGAAAGAGGACAATTTTATGAAAGTTTAAAAGAAAATCCTAGGACACGTAAGCTGTAAATCTCAGCAGGGGCCCAGAGAGGAAAATAGAACATAGAAAAGGGGTCCAGGGTGTGTGTGTGTGTGGCGGGGGGGTTCTGCTAGAGTTAAGCTGGCATGGAAGACAGACACATGGCAGACAAGTAGGCACATGTGTGGATAGGAACTTTGAATAAAGAGTAAGGAAGCCCAAAGCACCAGAAAAGCAAACAAACAAACAAAACAAAACAAAACAAAACAAATGAACAAAAAACTTAGGTTCTGGACAGCATCTGAAAGAGATAACAAAAAAGAAAAAGTCGAGACTCAGGAAGTTGGGCAGACCCAACCAACATTATGGTGGTTGTGGAACTGAGCTAGGGGATAGGAATTCTGGAAACAAAAGTACAGTATCTTGCTAAAGAGATAATTAGTCCACCTATCTCTTTTAGCAAGGCTTAAGATAAGCCTACATTCCTAGAGTGACCCCACATTCCTGAGGGGTGTTCCCTTGGCCAGGTGGTTGACCAGCACAATTGGATTAATTCATTTATGTTTTGGTTAGGTTGGAATGTTGGTTCTCTACCCAGGCTAGAGAGTGTCAAATGGGTTATATCTGATGCCCTTAGGGCCTCCCCCTGCTACCCCCAGCAACCATGACAGACTGCTCTGCTAAACCCTGTTGTGGAATATTAGTTGAAATGTGTTACATTTGTTTATGCTGTGGAACATTTGTTTAATGATGCAAAGATGTGTTGCATTCTTTCTTGTTGCATTTGTTTAACTCTGTGAAGCTGTGTTACTTTGCCTGTCTAAAACACCTGATTGGTCTAATAAAGAGCTGAACAGCCAGTAGCTAGGCAGGAGAAAGGATAGGCGGGGCTGGCAGGGAGAAAGAATAAATAGGAGGAGAAATCTGGAAAGAGGAGATTGGAGAGTGAAAGGGGAAAGAGAGGAGGACTCCAGGGGCCAGCCACTCAGCTACACAGCAAGCCATGGAGTAAGAAATAAAGAAAGGTATAGAAAGGTAAAAGCCCATGGGCAAAAGGTAGGTGGGATAATTTAAGAAAAGTTGGCTAGAAACAAGCCAAGCTAAGCCCGGACATTCATAAGAAAGAATAAGCCTCTGTTATTTACTTGGGAGCTGGGTGGCTGGCTCTCAAAGAGTGAAGAGTTAAAAAATTCAATTATAATACCTCATTGCCATCCTCCATCAATGCTAGTGGTTTATTAGCATCCTCTAGAAGTCATCTGGGGTGCCTGGCATCTGTAAGTTGTTGAAGCAAACAACAGTGACGGAAACAGTGAGGGAGAGCAAGCCTCTTCCCCTTCCCCAGTGTGTGCTGACAGGAAGGCCAACCTGTGGAAGAATGGCTGATGGAGGCTATGCGCTTTTGAGAAGATAAACTTAGGAGAATAGTTGGATCACATCCCCACTGTCCTCTAGGTTCCTCATGGCCTCCAACAATTTATTCTCAGTTTCTACATAATGGACTTTCAAAGTAGACTCAGTTAATCATATTGCACGTCTCAACTGAGAAAACATGTGTACAATGTCCAAACATCCTGATTATCTTCCCTTCTCTATTGACAGAATCAAGTTCATTAAGAATGACATTGGGTTCCTAGGGAATTCATGAGTGATGCGCAAATAGACTCTGCTAAGCATTTTGTGGCCCTACAACACACCTGCTGGATGTTTTGTTCTGTGTTTCACTGCACTCTTTATTATCTGTTTATAGCCCCAGTTTTCTGAACTGCCGCCAGGGCAGGAAATTATCTCTTTATTGTTGTATTCCAATGTCATGTCTATCTGCCTTATACACTTTTTGTTGCGTAAATGAAAATTGATTACAAATTAATAAGCAAAGGAACAAGCAGGCAGAAGAAGGGGGCTCAGTTTGCTTGATTCTTTTAAGCAGAGACAAGTGTTTCTCACACAAACCATGTCTAGAGAAACAGCACCTTTCCTGTTGATGTGCCACTACCCCGCTTTTACCGGCCTGTCTCTTGGGAATGCCCAGTCACATATTCATTTCTCAAGAGTTATTTAGGCATCTACTCAGCATGGGCTGCTATAACTAAATGCTACAAGCTGAGTGGCACAAACAATAGACGTTTATTTCTAATGTTCTGAAGGCTGGAAATCCAAGATCTGGGCACAAGCCAGTGTAGGTCCTGGTGAAGGTCCTGTGCCTTCTTATAGGCCGATAACTTAGCTGGGTACTCACGTGGTAAAGAGGGAAGGCTGCTGGTGTCTCTTCCTTTCTGTGTCTCGACACTGATCCCATCATGGGGACGCCACCTTTGTGACCTCATCGAAAGAGAATTTCCTCCTAAAGAGCCCACTTCCAAATATTATCACACTTGGGGATCAGGCCTCAACCTATGAATTTGGGGGACATGCAGCACTATAAAAAGTGTTAGATGAAATAAACAAGGCTGCCGATGGGTATGATTTATTCTTTCCAAGTCCCCATGCTCTCTGTTGTCTGGGGAAGTGGTTCCTGTGGGTCGTGACCCTTTTGGGCAAACCTCTATCTCCGAAAATTATTTGCATTATGATTTATAACAATAGCCAAATTACACTTATGAAGTCGCTACACAAATAATTTTAAAGTTGGGGGCCACCACGACATAAGGTGCTCATATTAAAGGGTGGCAGCATTAGGAAGGTTGAGAACCACTGGTCTAGGGGTTTTCTAGGATGAGTCTATTTCAAATCCCTTGTTTAGTCTGCACATCTGGAAGGTAGGCAGTTCAGAGTGGAAAAGGAAGAGAAGGAACCCCGGCACAGATGAGCATCTTGGAAAGCACTAGATCGTTGTGTGTACAGGGTGCAAGTTTCCTAGCAGAAGACCCGTGAGCAGGAGGAATGGAGCAAGTCTGGTCTGCACATACTTTCCGGTTCTGTCAGGGCCAGTTTCAGAAAGCGGCCTCCATGTTAGGAACTCCACTAGTCTGTAGCCCAATCTTAAACCATTGCAGCAACCAACTTAAAAAGAAAAGAAAGAAGTCAACAGCGTATGGACCAACTGAGGACCGCTGTCCCAAAGGGGAACTGCTCAAGTCATTGTTAGGGTTCACTCAAATGAATCGGAGCTCCTGCTGGCGTCCTGGCTATCTAACCAGCTCCATGTGAGCACAGCACAGAGCGGAGATGCAGAGACTTTTTGGGAAACAAACACTAAGCATTTGAAGACTGACCGGAGAACATTCAGCCAGGCCTGGGTCCCCATCCGAGGGCACCCGCCGCAGTGCCTAGGAATGTCTAGCAAACAAGTAGGGCACTAGGAACTCCCAGTCCCTCCTGGGTCACGCAGCTGCTTCAGCTACTAAAGCAGACACTATCAATACCACTGGGTTTCCCCCAAATTGCCACAATCTGTAGTAGTCTCCATTGAATGAACCATTTCCACTTGTGTTTTCTCCCTTCAAGTGTTGTCCATAAACCAGTTGTTAGTTCATAGCTTTAAAAAATGCCTACAAAAACCCCCAAATTACTGATCTGCAGATTTGATACAGCGCGGCGGTCTCCTGGTGTGTCTGCATTGAGAAGTGAGGTAGAAGCATCATGCCCCAAAGCATGATGACTAGCACAACCCCGTGCCAGTCACTTATTGGCGGGCACGCCCCCTGAGGTCCCTACCTCCTACAGGACGCCGACCAGTAAATCGCGTTCTAAACATTCCCTGGAAAACTGCAAAAAACTGTAACCGTGAAGAGGCAAGAAGAAGCTGAGGTGACTGGCAGAGGGGGCGGAATCTCTCTTCTCTCTGGTGGATCCATTTGATAAGAAACCTGGATCGCAGCGGCCTCACAATGGCCTATTTATCCCGCTCTCGCTCTCAGGCACCCCGCCGCAGCCGGGGCTGGGAATCCCGGGGGTGGCAGCCGTCCCCGGAAAACGGTGGCGCTCTGCCACAGGAAAGCCGGCTGATAAGCCATCTGCGGACAAACGCTTCTTCCTTCCTTAGAAGCTGTCACTCAGGCAAGGGACTGATGACCCCGGGCGGGCGACAGCACAGCTCCCAGAGTAGGGCGGTGGGGAGGGGTGTGGATCGCCGCCCCGGTAGGCAGGACTGAGGCTGAGCCCATGCTGGTACAGCTCAGCCCCCTGATCTCGCACTCCCCCGGGGGAGGTTGAGCGAGGGGTGACGGGAGGTGGGGGGGCAGCCCGGTGCACCCTGGCCCTTGCTTGGTGCTTTAGGTTGTGATGGGAACCGACTGGCACAGCCCTTCCCGACAGTCCCCCGGGGTGGCTCCTCCCTGGTGGATTTCAGTCAAAAGCAAAAGGAGACACAGATGTTTGTCGCCCTACTAAACCCTTAGAGCTTTGAGTTGCTGTTCCAGGTGCAAAGACTTAACCTCTTTGTCAGGATGGTCCAGGAACAAGTAAAAGACAGTCCTGAAATGTGGCCCCCCAACTTCCTGAGACTGGTGTTATTTTTGCAAAGACAATTAAAAGAATTGAGAGCAGCCATCCCTGGGTTCTGAGATGCCCAGACTCCCGAGGGAGCGCTGGTCCCCTGCTACTGTTCTATGACAAGATATCTACTTTCATTTGTGGAGTCCCTGGGATGCTTGGTTTGGACCCCGAGAGAGCCTTGGGAGAGCTATCTATTGAGGGAAAGGTCTGGGAAGGCCAGGCCGTAGGAGGAAGAGAGGGGACTCTTAGAGCTATGCCTGTGGCCAGCAGGACAGGGCAAGAGGGAATGGGGTCTCCAGGTCATAGAAGGAGCTGGTCATCTGGGAGCCAGGATGTCCTTCATCGGCGTTCCAAATTGTACACAAGTCTCACAGTGTCCAAAAGGGGGGTGGGAGAGGTCAGGTCAGAGCTTGGCTGTTTGTGGGCTTTGCTGCACCAGGTACTATGGCCAGTGGCCTACTGACTCCTGTGCGGGATACCCCAAGGAAACCAAAGCTCTTCTCTCAGGCACACACACACATACACACACACACACACACACACACACACACACACACACACACACACACTTTGTTATCACCACCACCACCATCATCATCATCACCATCTCCAAACTTCTCTTAGTGTTCTGCCTTTAGCAGCAGGGGCAGAGCTGGGAAGGAATTTCTTCCGGGGCAGTGACCTGGCAAGCAGAGAAAGATATTCTCTCCTGAGGGCACAAGGTCCTCGGACTGATTATCCTATAGACAAGGGACAAAGTTGGCTTTTGACCCAGAGGAACAAAGAAATTATGGGAAGAACCCCTGTTGTTCTGTGGTGGTCTGAGACCTAAGTTACTCAGCACTATGAAGCAAGGTGCCACGCTTTCCTGGGAACCGCCTCTCCCTTGGCTATGAAAATACCCCAGCATGGTCTGGGATTTCTCCAAATTCTCCATGAAATCTCCCACATGTCAGGGGCAAGAGTGGCTGGGGTCCCCAACCAAGATAGGTGATGAAAGCAGCCATATTCACATTTCTTCTGAAATGCACAGCCTGGGATTTCCCTATCCACCCACTTACTATGGGGCATCACTGTAACCTCCTCTGCAGTACTCCAGGAAAGCAAGAAGTGACCCTTTCTAAAGAGTAGACTGAGTATTGTCTCTGAGACTCGGTTGTTCTCATCATACCACTGGACAACTTGAAGAGGAATGTGGGCTACGATCACCGCCCCACCCCCAACACACAATCTTACATAACTTAGGCTGACCTCAAACTCTGTATGTAGCCAGAGATGACACTGAACTTCGATCCTCGTGTCTAGACCTGTTGAGTTCTGGGATTGTGGCAGCACACGGTTTATACAGTGCTGAGGACTGAACCCAGGGCTTCTTCTGTACTCTATCCATGGAGATGCATACTATGATGACTTTGCTTGTCAGGCAGCAGGCTTTGCAATATATTCACGGTACCAGTATCTTTTCAGAGACATCTGCGTAACCATTCATTCCATGTGCATTCATTTAATGAGTTCTCAACTGGGTGTGATGGCTCATGCCTGTAATTCCAATATTCCAGAAGCTGAAACTGGAGTATTGCCATGAGTTTGAGTGGCCTGCAAAGTAGGACTTTGTTTGAAACAATGAAGCAAACACACACACACACACACACACACACACACACACACACAGAGAGAGAGAGAGAGAGAGAGAGAGAGAGAGAGAGAGAGAGAGAGAGAGAGAGAGAGAGAGAGAGAGAGCTCTCATAGAAGCCTGTTGAGATGCTTCTTTTTCCCATCCTTTCTTGGTACCCTCACCTCCACCGGACACTACACTTAGCAGGACAGTCAGGAAGCATGAGCTCTGTACTTTTTCCGGTCTGTTTTCTGTTGCTGTCTCTGGACATCACAGACCAGAGAGTTTATAAAGAATAAACGTTTATTGCACTCGCAGTTCTGCAGGCAGGAAGTCCAGGGTTGAAGGATGACATCCGATGAAGGTCTTCTTGCTAGTGGGGTATCTGCAGAGTCCTGAGGCAGGGCAGGCCATCACATGGTGAGAATACAATACAGTGAGTTACAAGCACAGCAAAGAGAGCTCATCTTCCTCACAAAGAGGTTTTCTCAGTAGCCATTAATCCATTAGTTTATGAATGAACTAATGCGTTTGTGAGGTCAGAGCCCTTAGGACCCAGTCACTGACATAGAACTTTGGAGACTGTTTCCAGCCTGTGAATATTCTAGAAGACAAACACTGAAACCACAGCAGCACCCCAGTCTCGTTCAGGGTCAATCCCTTTATGGAACTGTAGAATTTCAGGCCTGGACCCAGGCTCCGCCTGGCTTACCCTGTCTCCTATTGACACTCTGACCTCTTCCATCCACCTAGGGGCAGACGCAGAACCTTGCTGGTCCTAAACCTCTGGGTTTTCCTTCAGGAGTCCTGCTCTTCTGCCTACTGCCCTGTCCACCTACTAGCATCTAGGGTAGATGGTCCTGGAAGGCCTGATCTAAAGGATTTAGACACACACTTCCCTTCTAGCTGCTTGGAGTCCAGCAAACAACCAATGCCTGGGTGACCCCAAGACTGTGGACAACTGCTATGAGTAGTCAATGCACCGAACTGTCACGGTCCCCATTCAAGGGAGAGATTAGGATCTGAAACCACTGCATGTGGTGAGCTGTAAGTGCCACCCTCCTCTCTTACCCCTCCCGTTCTCCCCCTGGGTTAGCAGAATGCAGTGTGCAAAGGGCAGAGCTGGTTAAAGAAGCACCAGGGAGATCCTGTCTCCTCCTCCTGCTGCTGGGCAATCGCTCCACCTCACTCTTCAATCTGATCCAGAAAGGAGAAAGTTTTAACCAAAAAGACTCGTTTTTTTTTTTCAGACCAAAGATCCTCCTTCTAAATGGGAAACAGTGGTGGTGTGGTGATTCCTTGGGGTCCGGAAGATAGAAACACTGTATGACTCCTGCAATTCTGATCTAAAGAACCCCAAATAGATATTTTAGTACTTGTAAGCCAGGGTCCTTGTAGCAGCCTTCACAATGGGGCAGAGGTGGATGCAATTTACCAATAGACAAATCCGCACCCCAAATATAGTAATAGACACACGATTCAATGTCATTCAGTCATGGGAAGGAATGAAGTACTGATACATGCTACCACATGGCTAAACCTCTGAAACACTGTTAGGCAAAAACAAGTCAAACACAAAGACAAGACATTTTATGCTCCCATTCACATAAATGATCCAGAAGAGATTAAGCCCATAGAAACAGAGAACAGGGTGTGGGAAAGGGAGGAATGAAGAGTAACCACTTAACGGGTCTGGCCTCTTGGAGGTGATGGACATGGTATGGACCGGATGGATGCTGGTCACTCCAAATGGGAGTCTACTAAAGACTACTGAATTAATTGCTTTAAAATAGTTAGATTTACAACATGCTGATTTTTTCCCCCTAATTAAAGTTCTAGATTGTTTGAAGACGAATTTATTCATGGTCTTGTTACATACAGCACTGGTCATCATTGGTGCTGAAGAGTGGGAATAGAGAGTGAGAGGGGAAATATGCAGGTACATTTGATTACTATAATATGGTACCTACAGATCGCGAAAGCACGACCATATTCCCCAGTAACATCAGTCTGAAGGCACGTAGACTTCACTGTTTATAGAACCTTGTCCAGAGTCAGGGTTACTGAGAATGAAGCAGTGTCCTCGGGTAGGTTTGCCCGGTGGAGGAGCCACACCTGTGGTGGAGACTGCACCTCAGTCTCCTTGAAATGGCAGTGACAATAGACATTTGTAATTCCAGATTCATGGAGCGTCTCTCTAGATCTATGGATAATGAGGATTGTGTGCACATGAGGGTGGGGGATACTCAGGGGGCTTCTTCATCTAGATTATGGATGGTGAGGATATCTTCTTACACTGAGACCCTGGTACATGCAGAGTTCTGTATAATTTACATGTGACTTACACATCTGAACCCTAAATGAGTTCTCATCATGGCTCTGTAAATTAAACACTGTTAATTTTTCTGTCATATCATGAAGAGTCTGTGGAAGAGAGAGATTGCAATTGAGTCCTAGACATCCCAAGTGCCAGGCAGCGGTGTCTGAATTGACAGCCAGCAATCCAGAAGAGGGCCATAAAGTCTCTCTTCAAGGGCTTGCTGGGCATCACAGGGTGATTCCTCCCACACGTCCCCTTTCCTGTAGAACTCCAACATGCTTCCCTTTTGCTCTTCCAGGGGATCATCTCCTCCGGCATCTGACTTCCTTGCCTTTGGCACCCAAACTATATACATACCCTGGAGCAGAGTTGCTGAGTTTCCTTAACAGTATTTTCATGTTGTTTCCAGCACTGGGCTATAAATAGGACCGAACAATAGCCTGTCTTTCCTTTGCCTCTGCTATTGTTTGTGTGATGAGCTCTGGGTCAAAAGACACCCAGGCAGGGCACAAACAACCTCAGCTCCCACGAAAGGCATTAGCTTAGAGGTTTCTTCCTTTTCACAGAGAGCGTGTGAGGGAGACTGACTCATTTTTTTTATTACTGACTTCATGGAGACTCATCTTTGAATGCTGGTTTTTTGTTTCTTTTCCACTCTGGCCCTCCAGCCCCTAGAAAGTCCTAGTAACACTGAATCATGAAGCCAGGAGCCTCTCGAGTCAGCAAACCCAGAGTGCTGGGGACGCACATAGTAAAGGCGCACTAGTCTGCGGGTGGATGGATGGGTGTGGGCAAGGGGACATCTACTCGGGGAACTTTCACCTCCCCATGTTTACAGGTGAGGAACCGAGTCCCAGATGGCAAGCCAATGGTGGCATCCATTTCAACCAGTGGCCTGCAGAACTCAAGCCTTGTCGGACTTCTGGTTCCATCCACGGCAAAAAAAGTCCTCTCCAACACGCCATTTGGGTCCCTTTCCTCTCTCCCATTCTACCCCTGACAGTAGGGTGCACCGGGAGAAAATGTCAGACCCACAGCAAGAATCATGCAATTCCCCTGAATAGTTCACTCCGTGTTGTTTTATTTGTCTGTTTTCTCAGATGCTGAAGCCAAGGCCCAGAGAGGTCACCTGGCAAAGTGTATCAAGACCAGCGGAAGAGTCTGCTTTTGTTAAAAGGCAGATTAGTTACTTTTCTCATTGGTATAACAAAAGAAACTTACAGAAGGGTTCGTTAGGGTCATGATTTAGAGGGCGCAGTCGATCTAGAAGGGAAGGCACAGTGTGGGGAGCAGTGCTGTGGAGGCAGGAGCTTGAAGCAGCTGGCCACATGGCAACCATAGTCGGGATGCAGAGAGAGATGAATTCTGGTGCTCAGCTCACCTTCTCCAAATCATTCAGTCCCAGATCCCAGCCTACAGCATGGTGCCATCCACATCCAGGGTGGCTCTTTCTTCCCCAGTTAAATCTAGAGGTGTATCTCCTCAGCGATTCTCAATCCCGTCGACTTGAAGGGAAGGTCACAGAAGACGCTGTGTGAAGCACATGGCCTTCCTAAGAGACTGAGGTTTTTAATCTTAGAACTTTGGACTTTTCCTTTTTAAAAAGAAGTTTTAAGATGGTTGTTGGTGAAGCTGGACAGATACAGCTCAGTAATTAGGAGTATATACTGCTCTTACAGAGACCTGAGTTCAGATCCCAGCACCACACTGGGTTGCTTACACTCATGTGTAACCCCAGCTCCAAGGTACCCTACATATTCTTCTGGACAACTCACACACAGGCACTCACATATATGCATCATTAAAAATAACATCTTCTTAAAAATTTTATTAGTATATTATATTTTAAGACTTAGTCTCATCCCAGAAGGACTGTTGGAACACAGTCAAAATGATGACGCACGGTGAGCAATGCCTTGGGGGCTGTGAGAAAGGCTCCAGGAAAGAAGGCAGAGGGCCTTTTACCTCAGGTGCATTTTGTTCTTGGACTGTCCTTGAAGGTGATTTCGTGCCTCCTGTGACAAGCATTTACACTCAATTCATAAGACACGTTTACTCTTGTTGGATGTCAGAACCCAATCTGGTCAGTGTACCCTGAATCTGGACATTGGCCTTCTGCCTTTTTCCTCAAAACTCTCACACGGTTTCCTCAAGGCATTGTTCACCACGAATCATTCTTGGACCGTGTTCTGACAGAGGACCAGTGGGAAATTCCTCTAAGAGGGCAAGGGTCTTCCTCCGACATGTTGGAGGAATCAAAACACCTCCAGATTATTCCACAAAATATCCAGAGGGGAGGTTGACACTGGTAAGCTTGTCTTTTCTCCCCTAACTGACTTGGTCATCCAAGAGGTCACCCAAGGTCCTGTTAGAGTGGCCGAGAGCGAATTCTGGTATCACACTGCCCAAGATAGATACCTGTTGTCGCCTGTTGTAGGGTGTAAGATAAGGAGCGTGGCCTTGCAGAATATCATTACCCTCATCACTGGAGTGAGGTAGTACTATTATTATCTGCCTTATAGGGTTGAGACATTGACACCAATGCCACATATAAAGGGCACAGAGGACAGCCCGGCACACCTTAATGAGTGCTTGCTCTCAGTACACTTTAGGAAACCATATACCTGTTAGTAAGTCTGACAGCCAGAATCCTGGCACCAACTGTCACTCATCTCTCTACGGTGAACAGTTTGTAGATGCCTTTTCTAGCTCCTCCAGAGGAGCTACGGCCTCCGTCTTACACTGAGGCTCTGGAAGGAGGCACACCTGCAACCTGACTCCATCTTTAAACCTACCCTTCATTATTTCCCATGCATTTTTGTTTTGTTGGGGGTGGGTAGGTTTGCTAGTATAAGGTAAACCACGTGACTTTAGTCCAACCCTCCCCGCTACTGTGCTTTGGTAGAGCTGCTGAGGCAGCAAGAGTGATGAGGCGAAGCTCCCTACCCCCATCTTGGGAGCTTGTCCTTGACTGACCTGACCTCAGCCTACGCTTATGGGAACTGAGGGAGTAGGTTGAGGTCAATGGCCGAGTAAAGGAGTTTTCGTGGATTCAGGATCCAGGGCCCAGAAAAATAGGTTCAAAATGACCTTGAGCCAAACCTCTTTGTTGTGCAGTGTTCTGGCTTGAGGAACTAGCGATGGCTGATTAAACAATATCGGTAATGGCATTTATAAGAGCATATGAAGGCTGGGCGCTGGGCTGGTCACACTGTCCTTTGTAGCTCTTTTTCCAGGGGAGGAAATCAAAGTTCAGAAAACAGAGTCTCTACTTTTAGGGGCCACTATTATTCAGATGCGACCCTGCCAAGGGTTCAAGTGCTAGGGGTTAGTCCTTATGTGGCCCTGTGGCAATGTTATCTAGTTCTCTGGCTCCTTCCCTCCATTAAGCTCTGAATTAGTTGCTTTTCTGTTACGATAAAACACCATCTCCAAAAGCAACCTATGCAAGAAAGAATATTTTGTCTTACAGTTACAAAGGGAGAGGAGTCTGTGAAGGCAGTGTGTGTGTGTGTGTGTGTGTGTGTGTGTGTGTGTGTGTGTGTGTGTATGTGTGTGTGTGTCGGGGAGGGGTGTGTGTGTGTGTGTGTGTGTGTGTGTGTGTGTGTGTGTGTGTGGCAGCAAGCCGGCAAATCTTATCTCCACAACAGACCCTGAACTGGAGGTAGGGCAAGACTATGAGCTCTCAAATCCCGCTTCCTGCTTCTGGGGGACATACTTCCTCCAGCAAGTTTGGCACTTCCTACACCTCCCCCAAAAGGGTCACTCTCAGGAGACCACTTATTCAAATGCCTGACTGAGTCTATAGGGGACATTTTTCATTTAAACCACCACAGGTACCTTCCTGCCATAAGGCCTTCCCCAGAGCTAAGGTCTCCAGAACTGTGAGCTAACTAAAGCTCTTCACTTAATAAACAATAGCATTTTGTCGTGGTGATGTCGAACAAAAGAACCAACGGTCACGTGAGGAGCACAAAGTCAGGGTTCAAATCCCTGCCCGCCAACTTTTATCTTCAACATCACAGTAGGTTCCATGGCCTTTGTACCTTCTGGAAGGGCTTCGCCATTGCTGGCCCAGTGAGCCAGAGGGTAGGTGTGAGAGGAGTCAAGTGAGGACAAGCAGATCCCAGTTCTCTCAGCGAGTCGGTCCCTCATCTCCCCAACACCCTCAGATTCTTCTTATGAATTCTTGAACTTTGGATATGACAGCTCCCACCTGAATGATCCAAACCCCTGTGAGAACAGAGCATTACGTCGTCAGCTACTGACCACTGGCTCAGGGATACTTACATGTGCTGCAAGCATCAGCATCCCACCTGAGTAGCACCTCTCCATCCTGGGAGTCAGAGTTAGGCATTCTCTGTTACTCCTTCCCTCTGAGCTGGCTGGAAACACTGCTGCCAGTATTAAAAAAAAAAAAAAAAAAAAAAAGGGCATTGATTCCCAGAAGCACTTTTAATTCTCAATATACCTAAATATTGTCAGGGAAAGACAGAAAAGTTATCTTTTCAATAATGTATTGGGAATTTTCAATAATGTATTGGGAACACACACACACACACACACACACACACAAACACACGCATGCACGCACACACACTACTCCTCTTCATTGCTTGTAAATCTACATGAACGAGTTCTAGTTCAGATTCTGCCAGATTCAAAGAAAAGACGACTTCAATTAGCCCCAGAAATCAAGTTCAAGCGAAACTCAGTGTCTTTTTGTTGTGGTTGTCATTTTGTGTAGCTTTCGTGCATAGGAAAACCAGAAAGCAGAACCATAGGCTTCTTTGAAGGTCTGGATTATAAACTGGATGGGCAGGGATGGTGGGCAGCCTGCTGGTGTGGCGGCTGTCTCTGTAGAAGGAGGAGACTGAAGGACAAGCCCATCTCAGCCCCTGCCCCAGCCTCCCTTCTCCACACAGTACAAGCTCTGCCTAGTCTGACAACTCATCTGTTTTGTTTTTGATCTAGGCTCCCGCTCTGCCCAGCTGAGCCCCGTGAGGAGCGAGAAGCCTAGCATTTTGCACGCTTTTGCCTTTTCTGCTGTTTATTTTACTAAGACTCTTAAACCTGTCAGCGAAGCGGTTTCCAGTCCAGTCTCTGTGGTAATAATCTCCCTTTTAAAGCGATAAGCACTCAGAGTGGGATGGACTGGAAGTCTAACGGATACCGCAGAGTTGCTGAATACATCGGACTCTTTGAAGATGCCCCACGGCTCAGGCTTTATTAGCTTCGGGGTAAAAAAAATAAAATAAAATGTCCAGTTCGAAGGTATCAGAAACTCTTTAGAAATTACTAGAAGCCTGTCAGTGGCGATGATTTTATGCAACCTGGGCCCCATTCAGATGCCATCACACTTGTCTTTTGTTTGCTGATACAATCACGATTTTATTCATGTAGACTGCAGACAGCAGGAATACACAGAGAAATTCGGCCCTTTCCAAGGCTCACACAGATAATCAGTCTAAACTTTATGTAACAAGTGTAGCAGACCTAAGCATACTTCCTGCCTACAGAGTAGAATGGTCACATGACCGTGGATTGGACTGTCTTGAGCTGGGTGTGGTGTGGTGTGTGTATGGTAACATCCCCCCTAAATAAATAAAAGGCACATGAAGCAAAACTCCATTCCTTCCCATCTTTGAATATGACCGTGGGAGCTACCATGCTGAAACTGTGGAAAGCAGCCATGTTGTTTCCATGGCCAAGAAGGGGAGAGGATCACCAAGAAGGCCCTGACATTGTGTTGTGCAGGATGATGCCTTGTTCAAAATGGTTTGAATTTGATATCCTATTACCCATCAGCTGCAAGCACTCTGCATTATCAAGGCTGGGAAGCTCTGAGCAGTGAGACTGGCCTTCTGGTCTACCCTCTGCTGTGGTCACCACTGACAGCGTTTGAGCCGTCATGGTCTCTTATATAAAAGTGTCTCACTATCTTGGTATCAAGGTGGACACGATGGGGTCATGATCTCCACTGGAGAGGGGCTACTGTTTGATGTCTTTGGGTACCACATACCTTCTCGGTCAGTGTCCTGAGCTGTCTCTAGGGGCCTGCAGGGAGACTCTGAACTGCAGGGTTTGGCCTGCAATCCAGGCTCTGGCCATGTGACTAGCCCTCCTTCAAGCCTTTCAGGAAGGGTGCCGACTTGTAGCTGGATTCTTGGTTCCCAACTCATTGGTCAGAGGTTAAAAAAAAAAAAAGAGTCCGGAGGCAGTGGGCAGGCCACATTTTCAAATTAAGTCTGAAAATTAGAAGCAATGGTTTTGTTGAAAAATTGCCCAGAAAAATACTCAGCTCACTCTTCCCTTCCCCCACCCATCCCCCTCTCTTCAGGCTCTGGACAGTCCTAAGTCAGCATGCTGATGTGGTTCCAGCCCCGTGCTCCTTCTACACGACATCTGCCCTAGGAGAGCTATCCAAGTGGATAATGACTTTAAACAGATAAAAGGAACATGGGCTACAGAGGGATTTGGCCCAACAGTTACCAGCACTGACTGCTCTTCCAGAGGACCTGGGTTCAATTCCCAGTACCCAAATAGCGGCTAATAACCATCATAACTCCAGTTCCAAGGGGATCTGATGCCCTCTTCTGGCCTTTGGGACACTGTACCCATGTGGTGTACAAACATACATGCAGACCAAAAACCCATGTACGTGAAGTAAAAATAATGAATCTTCAAAACAAACACAAACGAAAAATGAACGAAATATCTGTTTATCTTGAGAAACTAGCCATTGACTGGGTAGGTAATACACCAACTAAGAAAGGTGGAACAATGGTACCATACAGGTTTTTCGGCTCATGTCACAGCCTGGCGTATCCATCTCCTACCACGACCTTATTAAATGGTGACTTTAGAATCATAGTTGTCAGTCAGTAATCCTAACACTTACCTCTAGGGACTCTCGCCCCTCCTTATCTGTGGAGCCTAACTGCTTAGCCATTCAAATTTCTTGACCTGGGATGGGTCAGAAGCATCTGCTCATCCTTAGTCAGTCAGTTCCAGGCCCTCTCAAGCCCACTCAGATACACTGCTCCAGCCTAACTAAGAGCCAGGCTTCCACCTCCTCAAAAGCAACCTCTGCCTTCTTCACATTGGAAGCAGTCTTTAAAAAAACAGGGGCACGGCGGGGGTGGGGGGGGAGGGGGAGCAAGGGAGGGAGGGGGAGGGGGAGAGAGGAAGGAAGAAAGGAAAAAAAGAAAAGAAAGAAGTTAGGCTTAAAGTAGTTCCGGCAGAGGTTTTGGCCAAGCACTCAGCAAAAACAGACCTGAAATCCCTTCTGGGAGACAGGCTGTAGCTCCCGAATACTGTGTGGGAACTACTCAGGGCTGGTTGTTCTGGACCAGGGCTCCCTAACCTCTGTGTTGGGTTTCTCTGCCTCTCCCAGCATCTTCCCTGCCTGGCCCCAGGGGGTTTCTCTATGCAGATAAGTAAGCTGCCTTATCTGGTCCTCACAAGTTCTCCTTTCCAGCGAAAACCACTCAGAAATTGGTTGCAGACCCAGCGACTGGATTAGAGGCCAGGGCCAGGGCCAGCACCTCTAAGTAAACAGAAGGGGTCACATGATTTATCGGGTGATGAGTGTTTGCTGGAAGGCATGTGGTGTGAGGTTACCCTCCAGTCAGAGGGAGAGAAGAGTGGGAAAAAAAAGAAAAAGAAAAAAAGAAAAAAAAAAACCCTCCCACTTGCTTTTGTTTTTGAGGAAACCGCCCCTCCTGTGTGAATACTCCTCAGGGGGCTGCTTCTGCACAGTGTCTGTGGGCAGAGAGCAGTGATGGGGGCCTTCGGTGGAGGAGGGGGCTGAGCCGGACAAGCAGTCTGGGAGTGCAGAGGGGTCTGTCATCAGGAAGCTTTCTCCTGCTAAAGGCCTCTTTCCAGATAGTTCCCCAAGTCCTTTTGGATGGTCCTGTTTCCCAGGTTTTTCCCTTGACTGGGTTTTGCGCTGGTCACATACCACCCTCAACATTTGATTGACACCTGATGATAAGTCCTTTACCTACTTGCCCAAGGCTTTTGGAAATAGACGGGAGCAGAAATGGACTGAACAGAAGAGAGTGGGGAACAGAATAGAGCCTCTAGAAAACACAGAGGGCTGTGCTGGTCTCCAGTGGATGAGCTGTTTAATTCACTACTGCATTTCTAGAATTCCACACTCTGAATACTCACTCTCAGAGTCTACCACAGTTGATGAATTTGCCCCATAATTCTCCTATCTTCTCATTGTAGACAGGGATTTCCTTGTCATTCAAATAGCTTCCATAAATCAAGGACTGGAACACCAACATCCTCATCTATTGCTGGGCCAAAGATATGAGGGACGCACAGCCAGCCCACAGAAAAAGAAATACAAGTGGTTCCTGAAAGCATGTGAAGATGCCCAACCTCTGTGAAGCCAATTGAAAATGATTTTTTTGAAGATAATTGCTTCACATCCAAATAAAGGCAAAAGCTACTGGACTATTGATAAGGAAGTCATAAAAAAAAAGCTTTGGGGCTGTGGTCCTGCCCTGGTTTTTGAATTGTGTGCTGTTCACACAATGTGTTTCATTTGTGCAGATTTATTGAACTGTATGCAGATGACCAATAGGCTCTTCTTAAAATGTTTTTATTATATTATTTAACATGTATATTAAGGTTGGTTTTTTTGGGGGGTCTTATAATAGTACCGAAGATAAAAATGAGAACATACTATATATGTGACAGAAGGTAGAGAATGGGCAGTGTCTTGCATTAACAGGGATATAAATGGCACATTTTCTAGGCAAATGGGCAATCCTGCTCAGCCCAGAGAAGCGCCCACTCTCTGGCACAGTGATGGCTTCTGCTCACACTTGTCCAATGAAGCAAGTGCCCTGCCATCTTCTCCAGTGGTGTGCCTAATAGCAAGAGATTTGATGGAGATAAGGTGCTCATTACAATAGTGTGTGTGTGTGTGTGTGTGTGTGTGTGTGTGTGTGTGAAAACAGCTTGCAGGGCTGGCTCTTTCTTTCCACCGTATAGGTCCCAGGTTTCGAGCTCAGGCCATGAGGCTTGGCACCAAGTGTTTATACCCACTGAGCCGTCTCCCCGGCCCCAGGATATTCATTTAAAGAGATGGATCTAGTAAACCGTTAGACATATATAAACCAGAACGCTACCCAACTGTAAAGGAAGACTGGAAACTCTATACAGGCGTCTCCATAGAAACAGAAGAGCAAGGTACAGAAAAGCACGATCCATGGTCAGACTAAATACAAAGGGACAGCGCCAAAAGGCATAAACTCTGCAAGGACACACAAGATTCGGGGAAACAGCTTGGGAAACAAGTTTTCAGATGGAAATACAATCAAGACAAGGACTTTTGCTGTTTCACTTTTGTGATTTTTGAATTCTGAATCATGTGAGGATGCATTCTAATCAATTAAAAGCATCTTAAATGGCAAGTCTGTGTTTTCTGTATGTAATAGTTGGCCTTTTCATTATTACTTAGACTCTACTTACATTTTTTTCTTCCTTCCTTCCTTCCTTCCTTCCTTCCTTCCTTCCTTCCTTCCTTCCTTCCTTCCCTCCCTTTCTTTCTATCATACACATTCACAATAGGCTATGCCGTCAAGCCAACCACTTCTGTGGAGAACAGGGACAATTCTACACTGGTTCTCTATGTCAGGTGGACATATCGTAACTTCAGAAATGCTCAGCTGGGAAACTCCCACACCCTCCAGACGGGAGAAGATGGAGGCATCTGTTCTGCTGACTACTCACTTATCAGGCCCTTGATCATGAGCTACCATCACCCACCAATTACTGAAAAACAATTCTTCTTTGCCCCATTCAGTATCATTTACTAAACAGCAGCGACATTCAGTAGCTGTGGGTCTGTCGTGACCACCGTATCATTTTCTGCCCTTTCCACTCGCTTCCTGAATAGTCTCTTGTTTCCTTCTTTCTGGGCAGTCTGTTTATCCTCCCCTCCATTGTGAAATGCTACATCTCTCTAATGAGCCTCATCCTGTGTTTGACAGACATTTTCTGTTTTGGCAAGGTAAAATTGATCGGCGAACTAGACACATGCAAAACCCTCTCCATAAAGCCCACTACAGAGACAGATTTGAACGTTGTCCACTTCCTTGCAGATAATAACTTGGGAAGCACTTTTAATGGCCAGATGAATTCTAAATGGAGGGCTCTGTTTAAACGTCACAATCCACAAACAGAAGCCAAGTGCAGACATCCTGCCTTCTGACCCGACTTTTGCCATTGGAATCATTTAGGAGTATGCTGGTATTTATTTGCTGGATTTCTCTTCTCTTCTGAAAATGAGATGGAGTGGGTGTACTCACAGCAGGAGGGCTAGACAGCCCCTTCATGCTCCGCTGCCCCTGGGACCCTGTGGAAAACCTAACCAAGTCTTTGGTAGCTCATTGACTTTCGAAGTGGAGCCTGGTTAAATTCTGAATTCAACGACTCCAAACTGAATTATCTCTTGTGAGCCAGGCTAAGGAGGTAGGGGGCTCAAGACCATGAAGTTGCATTTTCAATTTTCATTTCACAGACTTAAAGACATTCTGGAAAAAAAAAAAAAAGACTTTAGAAATATGTAGATTTAGGATCAGTAACATGGGGCTCAGAGAAAGCATCAGAGGTCATGAAGGGAATGACAGACGACGCAGGGATGTGTCAGTCTGTGTGTGCTATGTTATGTTGTGGTGACAATGAACCCCCAAAACAAAGCAGCCTCTGTAGCAAAGGCTTATTCCTTCCATGGGCCACATGATAATCCAAGACTATCTGGGGACACTGATCCTATGTTACTACCATCCTAACTGCTGGGACTGAGGGGAAACCACGTTGGGAGTGTTGCTGACCCACCACACAAGGGAAAGACCCTCCAGCTGAGAAGGGTCTCACTTCTGCTCACCTGCCATTGCTCAATGCCTGAATTCAAAAGGTTAAGAAGTCTAAGCCTTCTTTGAGGAGGCAAATGACGTTGGAACACCATGTGCTTTAGAGACCGGGAGTCCTGAGAACGGCCCGGAGAATTCCATGTGAGCCGGTTTATGCGCATGCTTCTGGGTATAGCTTCCCAGCCTTCAGTATATTTCCAAAAGGGGTCTCAGACCACCTTCCCACAAAGTTAAGAAACAATGGTTTAAGCCCAAACTTCTTATTTTACAGAAGAAAGGACATGAAAGCCAAATCTTTAAACAACTTGCCAAAACCCAAAACAATGTCCCTCACTTGCCAAAACAGCCCTTAATTGGGAGCAGAACCAGTCCCTGCCAGTGCTAGGGAAAGACCATACTCGCAGGCACCGCGGAAAGCCTCCAGCCCGTGCTTTACCCTCTCTGCATCCAAATTTAATTTAGAGAGGAAGAAAAGAGGTCATGGGAAGGGTCTTTGCTTCCTGTAGGTTTCAAATCCCAAACGGAGGCTGGAAACTGGTAAAGGATCCTCCTTGGAAACTTTTGCAAAATAACTCATTTGAAAATATCCCAATGCCAAGAAAAACGTGACCCTGTCCCCCGCTGTCTGCTTTCCCCCGGGGGCTCTTCCCTCCTGTCAGGTAACCTGGGCTTCCATGGTATTCTTCCAGCTTCCTCACATCTCCAGCTGAGCTTCCCGTTGTGTGTGTGTGTGGGGGGGGGGAGAGGTGGAGGGGGGGGGATACCAAAGGCCTTATCCTGGAAGAACTGGTTTTTCCATCTCCTCTTCGGAAGACCATGTGTTTTCCTTAATTCATTCTCCGCCCCCCACCCGGTCACCTCCCTTGTCTTTACCCCCATTTGCAGCTCAGGCTCATCTATCATCCAGCTTCTCAATCAGCTATACCAATGTTTCATTTCAGCCTTTAAAAAAAAAAAAAAAAAGGTTGAATTTCCTCTTTTGACCTTCTCGGTTTAAGGACCTCCCCTTTGTCCAAGTGCCGCAGATAGACACGAAGAAATTTTAACGGTTCTCTTAAGCCTCTGTTCTCTTCCTGCAGGCTTGAGTCACTAATTTCCCAGTCTCTCTCTCTCTCTCCGGCACGTGCTATCTGTTTTCTATGCTGCAGTTTGTGTTCACTGTAACAGAGGCTCAGACAACCGAGCATTAAATGTACAATATGTGGAAGTTCTTGACTGTCAGGTTAGAGGGAAAAAAAGACATGGTTTAGAGAATTATGAGATTGTAGGGAGGCAGAGATGCAAGAACACCACCACCCCCCCTTTAGTTTTTTTGTTTCCCAAAGAATTTGGGAATGCTAAATGAGAATCAGAATTGAAAAGTGCAGCTACATCTCGAAGCATTAAAGAAAAAGAGCTGTTTTTATTAAATCGGTGCCAAGTCGATGTTCACGGTAAAGTCTCCGCCCTCATCCTCACTTGAACCCTTACAGGACAACAAGGAAACAAAACAGAGAGGCAGACAGGGAAACGAGTATGGAGACAGAAGTCTCAGGCAGCTAACGCATCTTACCATTGCCAACTGGAGGAGACCTGTGCAATCCTGGGAACACAGGCTGGAGAGCCCTCGAGGAAGGGTCCTAAGTAGACGTTTCATGGGATGTAATGATAAGGCCACTTTAGAGATCAGTGCAGCCCAAACATCCAGTCAGGACTGGTACCAGAAGTCCGATGCGAGGTCCACACATATAAATCTGGAGAAGGTACACACTGCTTCACATTGGTTTCTCCATCTCCCTCTACGTCCAACTTCTCTTTCTCTAAACCGCTGAATATTTTGATTCTCTAAGGGTTTACGTTTTTGCCCCTACTCCCCCCCCCCCCAAAAAAAAAATAGATGCAGCTGGGGAGAAAAAGTGATTTTTGTGCATCACCAATATTGAGCAGGGGCAGATTTTTTGGAGGTTGACTCTCCCGAATCCCTCCAATCACATGGTGAGGAAGGGAGTGGGAGAGGTAATGGGGCTTCGAACACTGTGTTTGAATAGCTGGGGGTGGGTAGGGAATGGATGGAGAAGAATCACATTAGTGCAAGTTCGCTGGGGTTTCCCCGGGAAAACACCTTATTGACCCTCCCTCCCCGCCTAAGATGTAGTCTACACTGAATCAGCGCATGAAACTTCTCACTTCTAGTAAGATAACCATGTGCCCTGTGCCCTGCACACAGCATAGTAAGAACAGAGAGAATTCTGTTGGAGAAATTATTCCGTGAAAATGATATAAAGAAAGAAAAATAATTAATTTCTCAAAGCCAGCAAAGAGAGACAGGAAACTGGCATGATGGGGTTGGATAGCCAGGATCTTTTTAATTTGGACCATCAGACTTCAGCTCTAATTTAGTATGGACATTCTCTAGCATCAGCTCTTTAAAACCGTGCTCACCAATACCAATCCTGAGCCCAGGCCTACAGGACTCTTAGTAGGACACAAGAGTTGGACTTTTTTTTTCAAATACGTTCATGAACCGAGTCCCCAGCCCTGCCCCATCCTCAGCCTGGCTCAAGACCTCTGGAGAACATGTAGGTGGCCATCAGCCTGAGAACTAATCATCAACATCTTAGTCATTCCATCAGACAGCAAAGTCCACAGTCCATAAACTTTGACTTGTTTCCCTCTCCCATCAAGACCTCGCTGGGGAATTCCAGCTGAGGCACTCCGTTAACTCACTTAAAAACAAGCCCCTCCCCTAGCCAGGACACTGGAAAGAGACTATTTTCTTCCAACAGTGTCTGTTTGTGTCTAAATATAGACACAAATGAGAACCGAAACCCAAGGCTGATAACAATACTTTGGTTGATTCTTTTGAGGACATTATCAGCAGGAAAATCAAGGAGTCTGCTCATTTGGGGTGAGCAGTGGGCCAGGGAGGGGGGAGGGTGTAATCTGGGAGTGTCAGAGATTTGAGAAAGCAGCCAAGTCCCAACGCCAAAGGCATCATTTGACTTCAATCCTGTTCTGAAGACTGGTTGACTTTCTGACAAGGTCTGGTTTTATTATGAAAGGAAATCAACTGATCCTTTAGGGGAATATTTTTGTAAATTAGGTCAAACCATCAGTCTTGGTGATCCTAAAACTTGGAGTATTTCAGTAGCTTTTGAGAACACACAGGTAGAGACTATATTAAAATAGAAGGCCTAAATCTTGAACTAAGGTTCATGCAGGACCAAGTAGGGGAAGATGTTTTCCTTTCTTTTTTGACACTTGTCTATTATTGGATGTTGACTTGAGCCATCCTTTGTGAGTGGATGAGCCTTGTCAATTGCAGAGACCGCCACAGAAGGAAGCGGTTCTCCTATTCTGAGACTAGGATTAAAATCAAGAATTGGGGAAGAGGCTGGGCAGTGGTGGCGCACGCCTTTAATAACAGCACTCAGGAGGCAGAGGCAGCTGGATATCTGAGTTCGAGGCTAGCCTGGTTTACAGAGTAAGTTCCAGGACAGCCAGGGCTACACAAAGAAACCCTGTCTCGAAAACAAAAACAAAAACAAAAACAAAAAAGAAATGGGGAAGTTCCCTCTGTTAGAAGCACAGCCCACAGCTATCAACCATATCTCTGCTCCTCTCTGCTCTTGTCCCAGTGAGAGTCATGGGAGGCTCTGAGCAAACCAGCTGGTTCATACTGTCCAAAGACAGTAGAAAGCAATAAGCAGAGATATCACATGAGAATCACACTGATGTTTGAATGTGCCCTGTGGACCATCTGGGGTTGGTTGACTGTTACGGCAGGAATCTGTGAACTATTCCCATACACATTCAAGTTTTAGATGCTTGGTCCCTAGCCAGTAGTGCCATTGTGGGAGGTTCCATAAACCTTGGGAGATGGAGTCTAGCTGGAAGAAGAAGGTCACTTAAGGGCAGGTCCTTGTGAGTAGATCAGCTTGGCTGTTTCCTATCTTACTCTGCTTCCTGATCAGCCATGATATGAACAGCTATCCTCTGTCACATGTCCCTTCTGCCCTGATGTGGCCCATGGGAACAATTTCCCATGAAGTGAACCATCTGAAGCATTGGTCCAGACACATCTTTCCTCCCTGGTTTCTGTCAAGTATTTTGGTCACAGCGATGTAAGAGTTGACCTTAAAAAGTGGAGGCCCATAGAGGGCCCTAGGGTGGGGTCAGGGCATGGGAGTCTGGATGCAAATTATGCCACTTTCTAGCCGTTGAGAAAACTAGCACACGATTCTAGATTCCAGCCCTCTCTTTCCAAGTACAACTGATGGACCAGATGATTTGGGTAGGTACATTCTAAAGTTCTGGCTCTAATCGGAGAGGTCCACAGATGGCAGAACATTAAATGCTGGGGGTGATTTTCTTTGGACAGTAAGGCTGCTGGACTGTTTTAGAAAAGAATTAAATATTGGTTTGACGGTTGGAGCTGTTACTGCAATTAGTCACCACTGGTCCTTACTGAACCCCCAGTGGGTATAAATGCACGGTAATTATGACTGTTCGAGGTGTTAAGGGTTTTTGAAATGCCTGAGTGGGTGGACTACACTACTTCCAAAATTTACTAGTGAATCCCATCACCCCAGGATTCTTTTGGGGAAACTTTAAACAAGGTAAGATTCAGGAATTTTAGGACAGACATACCTGTCTTTATTTGTCTTTTACACCTACTATCCTAGCCTCTATTTTATTTTATTTTTTTTTAGGTTTTTTTTGAGACAGGGTTTCTCTGTGTAGCTTTGTGCCTTTCCTGGATCTCGCTCTGTAGACCAGGCTGGCCTCGAACTCACAGAGATCCACCTGCCTCTGCCTCCCGAGTGCTGGGATTAAAAGCATGCAACACCACCACCCAGCCTAGCCTCTATTTTAAAAGAAATGTGTACTGAAGAGAAGCAGGAGCCTGGGTAGTATTTGTGATGGAGGCAAGAGGCTCCTATTTTCAATTAGTAGAAGAGAGTGAGATGGTCTTGGACTCTTGCGGAAAAAGACGAAGTTGCTCTTAAATGTTTGATAACTGTTTAAGGGGCCAGTGAGTCACCCAAAAGAGGCATAGTGAAGCCTATAAGACCACCTTTCACAAAACTTTTCCTATCACTCCGAGCACACTACACGCTCTTAGACAGACTGCCAGATGAAAGCATATGATGATAATTCATGAGGGACAAAACACTTTTCAGCACTGAGATGTACAGTGGCAGAGGACTCCAAGGTAATATCCGCAGTTAAGAGCAAAATCAGGTCCAGAGTCCATGCTCCCTGTATTGATCTACTGAGGGGTCCATACAAAATACTGCAGGTGGGGTGGTTTAAATAATGGGAACTTATATCTTACAGTACTACCATCTGGAAGACTAAGGTATTGGTAAGATTAGGGAGGTTGTTGGTTTTTTTTTTTTTTCTTGGCTTATAATGCTCAGTATATCACCATGATTTTGTTGGTCTTTCCTCTGTGTGTGTCTATCCACGATCTCTTTCTTTTTATAAGGCACCAGTTATATTTCATTAGAGTCTTACCTGTAAGACCTCACTTAAATAGTTAGGGCCCAAAAGCTCCATCTCCAAGTACAGCCACACTCACCCCATGTGAGGAGCACATGAATTTGTAGGAAATGGGATCCAGTGTGTTACATTTCCAGGCTTCCCATCTTAGGTTCTCTCTATAACAGCACACTACACGCTGGCTAGCAGCAAAAGCAACCAGGAGTATTTAGAGGCATTTAATAAAAGGCAAGGAAAAGATTAAATGCTTTCCCATTTCCTTATTTTAATCTTATTTGGGGGACTCATTGAAAACCCAACTTTTGGCCTCGTCTATAATTTACAGTCTTTAGTATTTAGTATTGGATATTTTATCCTGGAGGAGAAGTAGAGATGCAGTAGTTTCCTGTTTCATTAGATATTTGAAGGCTGTCTTAGTTAGGGTTTCTATTGCTGTGAAGAGACACCATGACCGTACCAATTCTTATAAAGGAAAACATTTAATTGGATGGCTTGCTTACAGTTTGGAGGTTTAGTCCATTATCATCATGGTGGGACATGGTAACATGCAGGCAGACACAGGGCTAGAGAGTAGCCGAGAGTTCTACATCTTGCAGGTAACAGGAAGTAAACTGTCTCACTGGGCGTGGCTTGAGCATATATGAGACTTCAAAGCCTGCCTCCACAGTGACACACTTCCTCCAATGAGACCACACCTAATCCAACAAGGTCACACCTCCTAATAGTGTCACTCCCTTTGGAGGCCATACCTGAGAAAGTAGGATTGGATAACAACTATCTGGCACATGTGATATAATTTTTTTTTAACCCACCTTGGAAAGGGATTAGTTATCAATCATGGTAGTCACTGAACATAACTCCAGAATGCGTTCATTACAGTGTTCCGTGTATGACTTTTCTTAAAGAGTATATGAGATGACATGATAAAAATAATGTTGCCAATAGCTGGCACTGTGTGTCTACCAAGGAACAAATACTGTTCTAAACTCTCCACTGAGACACAACTACACAATGAAACCAGGGAGGAACTAGGATTTGAACTCAGAACGCTTGGAGCAAAAATCATCTTCACTTTGACCTGCTGCTTGTCCTCCTTCCTTGGAGAGTTATCCCACATGACTCCTGAGACAGAACCAGAGAAATGAAGGAATGTTGTGAACAGCCAACTTGGGTCAATATAAGAAAACAATTTTTTGAAAAATGAAGTCACTCCAATAGCAGTATTGAGAGTTGCTTACAGTATTCGGCTTCCTTCATTTGAGACATCCAAGCAAGTTGTAGAACTGTCTGTTGGGGTGTTGTGCACCTAATTCCTGAGTTGCATAAAGAAGGGAGAGATTACAAATTCCCATCTGGCTCTGAATCAAAGATCCCTTGGTTCAAACAATGATGGAGGAACTAGATGGACCCATAAGTGACATCCTTCCTGACTCTTTTCTGCCATCTCCCTTCCCTCTAGAACTGGGAAGCAGAAAGACTGTTCAAAATTTGAACAAGATACACAGCATTATAAAAAAAAAAAAAAAAGACACTCATTAGAGGGCCCGTAAAACCCACACAGCCTCAGAATACCAAGAGCAGCCATGCAAAACCTCGATTAAATTCTATAAAACCTTGTTCCTTTCTTAGTCTGAACAGGTTTACTCCTTTTCTTATCAGCACCTCTCTGGGGAAGGAGGCAAAGTCACAGCAGCAGAGATAGATGTGTTTGTTAGTTGATGAAGTTGGCCATGTCTTCAAATATTAACTCTCTCTTTATCTCTCCCCAAGACTGGTATGCTTTGAAAGGCAACCATCCTTCTCTGGAATGTGACCTTGGCCATTCCTCACAACAGCAAGAAAAAATGCCATGCCTGGGAGGTTACCATTTATTGATGGGAAAGAGAATCAAGAGTGTGTACAAAATCATGGGCACTGAGAACTCACACGCACCAGGAACTTTGGATCTGTGTCCCATTTGGTCTGTGATTACTGACTGCAACAGTTGTACCTGCAAGGCTCTTCTCTTCTGAGCAACTGAGATGTTATACTCAGAACCAAGAGTGAATGGCTGTGACACTTTTGCTCAGCTCCTATGACCCTCTGCTTTAAGACAGTTTGGCTTATTAGCTTGGCCTCATTCCAGCCATGAGTGTAAGTCAATTCCCTAGAGTTTAGGGACACAAGCAGCTAACAGAGTAGTCCTTCTGGATGGTCAATACATGGTGTGGTGGTTTGAATAAGAATGGCCTCCATAGGCTCACATATTTGAATGCTTAGACACCAGGGTGTGGCACTATTTGACAGGATTAGAAGGATTAGGAGGTGTGTGTTGTTTTTCTGGTGGCTTAGTGACCGCACCTGAATCTACTCATATTTTAACTACTGTTTGCACCTGTGCAGCCTGAAGGCAGCACTCTATTGCCCACATCAAGGCCTAGTGGGATTTCTGGGCCCGCATCATATGTAGTCTAGACTCTTACTGAAGCTGATGTGATCTCTGGTACTGAGACTTCAAGGCAAGGGCATGCCATGGACCAAGGCTCATTTCCCTATTAAGACTCTCACTCAGTCCCATCCTTTCTGGTATTCCAGCATCATTGGGTCCTAAAGTGTCCATGGTACTGTCCAGTTCTGCAGGATAACCAGCCATTCAAAATGGAAGTAAAATTGGTGACAAGATCAGAAGCAGCATGCTGACTGGTCACCACCATGAATAATGTGAAATTTTCATTTTTTCTATCTGGGCAATGGCTGAGAGCACTCGTCTGACTGCTTAGTCCAGTTGATTCATGTTCCTGAGTTTTACCCATTTCCCAATTTGATATTCAGAGCCTGAGAAATGTCTTCTTTTGTGAAAACTGACCACTGCACCTGCCTGAGGTCACAGTGCATGGGAACAGTTACTTGAAAGATGGAAGAGGGACCCCAAAAAGCAGCAAGGATTGCAACATGCTCATTTGGACTGATTTAGTAAATGTATATATAGGCAAATGGATTGGTAAAGGAAGCCAGGATTGCTTCCCCTGGGTGGAGTCTTTCCCTATCAACAGTTTGAGATGAGTAAAATTTTCTACTATATCTCAAATGATCCTTGACACCTTTTCCCTTTATTAATTCTATGTCCCTCTTGGAAAGTCACCTAGCCAGTAGAAGAGCAGAGAAAGCTTTTGAAATCCAGTCGGCCCACTATTTCCAAAATGTATGACCCGAATTACTGATTCCTTGTTAGCAATCTATGTGTGTGTTTGTATGTAAGTGCTACGTGGTACATCCAATATTGTGCTAAAGACATTCCTGAAAGACTGATTATAGGCACAACTTAGCCTCCTGGATTTTGTACACAGGTGCCTAACCCTGAACACCAATGCCAGGTCCCTTCACGTAGCTTCTTAAACATCCCCCTGCTCCCGCTGCCTCCCCAACAGAAATCTTCAACCTCATTTCTCGTTGCTCTTTTACATGAATTTTTTTCCTCCAGCAAAACTCCCCTAATTCTTTGTTCTTTAAATAGTCTGTGTCCATTTTTGCCCCCTTCGTTTGTTCATATTCTGAGAGGTCAGGTCTTGAATTTCATAAGGACAGGGGAGCATGTCAGAAATTCTTAATTAGTCACTTAACAAATATTCATAGCCTCTTTGCTTCCACGTTGCATCCCTTGGGATGCTTTGTCGCGAGCAACAGAAATAGGCCCCTGGCTAATTTCGGAAGAACAGGAATTTATTGAAAGGACATTGAGCAGCTCAAAGACTGTCTAAGGGATGCAGAGAATGGGGTTGAAAGTGGACTATACGGCTGGGAGCAATGACGTCACTGTACAGCCACTCAGTACAGGTGTCACAGCTAAGCCGTGCCGCACCCAAACACTATAGCCTTCTCCACCTGTCCTACTGGCTTTCCTACTCAGATGCCAGTGTTAGGGCTATCGACTCTGCTGTCTCTAGGACCCAGCTGTGGCTGCCATGTGTCTAACACTTATTGCCGAAGTGAATTCTGGGTGTCTCTTTCTCAAATCACCCCCTGATGGAAAGTGTCTGGCTGGTCTTTTAAACAGGCACACATGCACACATGCGTGCATAGATGTACTCAAGCTTGACTCGTGTCTAACTGTGAGGGAGATGAGGAGTGTGGTAGCGGAAGTTTCAGCCTATGCAGAAGAAGCTCAACTCTTGGGTAGAGAATTCCCTTAAAGGAGGAAAGGGTACGGGGCAGTGGGTGGCCAGAAAGAACGGCACCTGTCTGCCATCATGCAACGGGTGATTAGGAAAGGCTCTCTGTTCACAGGGGAGTTTTCAGTCCACCTACACAAGACAAAGGGAAGAATCTAATTTAAAAGGAAGGAAGGAAAGAAAGAAGGAAAGACAGACAGAAAGAAAGAAAGAAAGAAAGAAAGAAAGAAAGAAAGAAAGAAAGAAAGAAAGGTAGATAGACAGACAGACAGACACTGGGATAGGACATATAGCCCAGAGGCAGACTGCTCATATAGCAAGTCCTGGATTCCATCTCCAGAACTAAAGGGGAGGAGGAGAAAAGAGGAAGAGGAGAAAGAGAAGGAAGAATGTCAAAATATACTGAATTGGACTGATTAAGTAAAAGATGCTAAAATGACATTGAGCATAACTAACAGAGTTAGAGTGAAACATAACTTACGCTTTATGTTGTTTTTCTCAACATATCTTTCCCCCTTAGGGCAAAATTCACACAAACAAGTCCTGTTTTCACCTGAAATACATCCATACATCCTCCCAGCTCCACTTTCCAAGCTTATCTGCACAATGACAAGATGAATGTGCACAGTATTAAGCCATCTTTTTACAGACAGACAGACACATACACACACACACACACACACACACACACACACACACACACACACACACACAGAGAGAGAGAGAGAGAGAGAGAGAGAGAGAGAGAGAGAGAGAGAGAGAGAGAGACTTTTTTCTCTTTCTTTTCCTTGGAAGACAGACAGACAGACAGACAGATAGTAAGAACGGCCCGGGCCTGGGAATGGGTATTCATTCTTGGCGCGGAGTCAGAAAGGTAGAGAGCGTGCCTTTGCTCCTCCTCCGGTGTCCCAGGGTCATCGCTGCTAGGTCATTTGGAGTTGTGCTGCTCCAGTCAGCCAACGGCCACTCACAATTAACAGTAGAAGCTGTGTGGGCAGGACTAAGAAAAATGGGTCACTTAGCTGCTTCTGGGGCACTCAAGGCCAAGAGGCAGGGCCTCCACCCACGACAGCCGCCCAGCGCTGCAGGGCTCTGGCTCTTTCCCTTTGATGTCCCACAGCTCTCTGCTTCTGCACCCCAGGGGTTAGGGATGCCTCCCAAAAGAGGGTGAAAGGGAAAACCGAAGCAGGGAGGCAGAGTAGACACCAGCTTCACTCCCAGAGGAAGAGAGGGGATTGTGCAGTGTAGCAGGAAGGAAGCTGACTGGGTAGCTTTCTCCACTTATTAGCTGGGTGACCTCTGCTGAGTCATTCTTTTTCCATGTCATCATCAGTTAGATGGGATTATGTGAGACAGCTAGCATGAAATTACAGCAAACTAGAAAGAACAAGTACCTTTAGGTCGGTTCAAAAACTGTGTGTGCCCTTCGGTCCTTAGTGATACCCATGAGAGCCTGCAGCAGGGGTTGCTGGTGATGGATGGCCAGCGGCCTTCTGTTTGTACCTAAGAAAATTATCTGGGAAATATCTTCCATATGTAGATTAGGGTGTGGTCGGAGTGAGTAGCTAGAGGAGTTCACATCCTGTCTAGGCTTGACCCTACCTAGACACTTCTCTTCGGGAGTGTGTGCTCACACCCACCCACGGGCACACATGCACACACGCATGCATGGGTGCCCTCAAGCTTGAGGAGCATATCAAGTGTGACAGTAATGACTAATGATTTAACAGATGCAGTAGAATGTTGCCCCAAGAATGGAGACTCTGGATGGAGAGTCCCAGGTTTTGAAAGCCCGATTCTGAAGTTAGCCTTACATGCATGTCCGTTGGCTTCTCAGGGCTTCGGTTTCCACACCAATGCCTACTGCTATTCTTCTCACAGGGGCAAGGGAATGGACCTACATTGATGGCCATCCAGAGATGAATGGGTAATACAAATATGGTATGTGTTTACAGCAGAATCTTATACAGCTGTACAGAAAAATGAAATGTGTAGGAAAATGGACAGAGCTAGAAAATACTATGTTAAGTGGGGCAGCCAGGCAAAGAGAGGCAAACACCACATGTCCTTGCTCATATATGGGTCCTAGTTTTTAATTGTTAAACATGTAAATTTAGGCGTGAGTAAGCATTGGGCGGAGGCCAGAAAACCAAGAGGAGCTGGGAGATGAATAAAATATAAAAGATGCTGTAAGGGAGGGCTGGAGAGGGTAATAAAGCACATGTGATGTGCATGTGGAAGGGAAAATACTGGGATTGGAAGGAAGGGTCCAGCAAGGATGGAGTGAGCAGGGAGATGGGGGCGGGCCAGGGCCTAAGGAGAATAAACAAAAACTAAGTATAGGAAAGGCCGCAAAGAAACTTGCTAGTTTGTAAGTTAATTGAAATAAGTAAACAAATTAAAAAAATCATGAAGGATGGGAAAAAAAGAAATACATACAAAACAGGACAATGCTAGCCTCCGTCACGCGGGGTTACTGTGAGCACTAAATACACACGTATAAGGCACTCGGAGAAAGACGCAGCACACGGTTGTTATGCCGTAGACTTAGCTGCGGCGATGTTAATATTACATCCGAACGTCTAAATGAATGGAGTTGTTCTCAGAACGTCTATAGAGAGGAGGGCTCGGCTGTGGATATGTTTTATGAGTTGAATACTGTTTACACATGAGTTTATGCTTACCTTACTCTCAAACTCAGCACTAGGACATTAGTGTCAAAAGAAGATGAGTAGTGTATCCAAGGGAGAGAGAGCTGGAGTTCAAATCCAGGTCTTTCTTCTCTATTCCCTGTAAGAACAAGCTTCCCGCCCTTCCTCCTTCCTCCCCGCCCCCCATCCCCAAAGCTGCCACCAATCCTCAAAACACCCAAGGAATTTCCTTCACAGCCCCATAGATCTGCTCATAACCTCTCTGGCACTGGCAAAATTTATTTGGATAAAAAAAAATAGATTATGAGAAAAATTCGGAAGTCATTTATCATCAAGGTAAATAACTCAACTAGAAAACCGTGTTTTCATCTAAAAATAAG
This sequence comes from Peromyscus eremicus, assembly GCF_949786415.1. Taxonomy (NCBI): domain Eukaryota; kingdom Metazoa; phylum Chordata; class Mammalia; order Rodentia; family Cricetidae; genus Peromyscus; species Peromyscus eremicus. The sequence goes on from NC_081427.1 coordinate 40,878,199, forward strand.
GTGTGATTAATACCCTTGGGTGGCTGACACTCTAGGAACAATTCCAAAAGAAAAAAAATTGTAATATATTTGACAAATTCACTATCCCAGGACAACTGCATTTCCTACTCTTTCAATTACTTTTTCTTCACTGAGACAGAATGGCTGGCAGAAGAAATTTAACAGGGCAAGGTTTATTTTGGTTCATGGTTGAGGGGATGTATTCATCACGGCAGAGGGCTTGGTCTATGGCAGGGAGAGTGTGCTTCAGGGCTTGTTACAGGGTGCCAGAGCTGCAAACAGAGTTACAGAGTGCTCAGGCTGCAAACAGCCCCCCCAAACTGCCCCCAGCCACTCACCTCTGAAAGCCATGCCTCCTGCCTCAAAGATTCGACAAACTCAAACCATAATACCCTAGGCCAAAGCACTTTCACGCTGAGCCCATTCTGTGGCCCAGATTCTCAGGCAGAGTACTACAGGCAGGGGTATAATTAAATAATTGCTGAAGCTCTTCTGGGCAGGGCCAGACTTTCTGACCCACTTGCTTCTGGCTCCAGTAGCATCTAACGTGCCCCAGAAGTGATCTTCTGCCTGGAAATGTCTTGGAAATGTTGGTCCTCCGACTAAAATGATCCTCTGAGACCACCTCTAACATCCAGGGCTGGTGATTTGGAGGCTCTGTTCCCTCACATCCCTCTTGAGATGTAGGCTGCCTTTGAGAAGTGCCTAGGTGTGCTGATAGCCTTGACACAGTCATAGGTACAACTTTCAGTCCCAGCCAGATTGGCAGATCAGGCAAGGAACAGGCTGTCTAGAGCCCCGCGTTACAATGTCTCTTACCTATCCTTGGTGGAGAGTTGGGAAGGAGAGAGGTAGGAAACAAAGACAGAGAAATGAGGTAGCTGATCTTTTATTTTTATTAGAAGTAAAATCGTAAGTACTCTAAGTAAAACCTGTTTTCAGACAAGATCACATGTGTGGAAAACGAAGTGATCCAAGCCACGTCAGCCATTGTGTCTTTTGTCTGCACACATGACCTCCAAATTCTTAACTTGTTCCGTCCTACTGGTTCTTTTCATATTAGTCCTGCTCTAATTTGGCTGTTAGAAGAGGAACTTTGAAGTTCTGTTAATAAGTGACTACAGGAAAACCCAAGGTAAAGAGAAAATTTAACTCCTCTACCACTCGGGGAAAGCTGGCTTCCAAGGAGACATTGTTTTAAAACCAAGGACGAACCCCTAAGATCAGGCTTCATGCTTTGCTTCCCGAATCCTGATCCCTAATCCTTGAGAACTAATTTTGCATGATCCTGCTTCTGTAGACTTTGGGTTTGGGGTACATTTCTCTCAGGAGGAGGAAGTCAAGAGATGGCTGAGGAGGAGGGGACAGAATCAGCTCACGCTGGCTGCGGCGTGGGTGACACCAACCTGCTGTTACATGCAGAGCAATCACTCAGATGGGAAGTTGCTTGTAAAGTCGATGACTTTTAAGCTTGGCATCTCAGCAGTTGTACCTTTGATCTTGGAAGACTGCCCAAACAACAGAGTCATTCCAAATGACTTCCTTGGCATTTTAATTATGGTGAAGGTTAGGGGACATGTATTCACTCTCATGAAACACCAGAGGCCTACTTTCTGTCCAAAAATAGTAAAAAGGATGGGCTTCGGAACCTTTGATTAAGCAAAAACATAAAACTCATTGGACAGTGACCCTCTTTCTGCCCCAAATCCCAGGCTGCTGAAGATCACATGTGACAAATTTTAAACCTGTAAACCAAAGTCTGGAACAGAAAATCACCGGGCCTGGAATTACATCAGCCTCAGATGTAGCATTGGCTTTTGCACCGTTCCTCACGAGGCCCCACTCACAGCCGAGCTCACACTGCAGGTGTGGCCACTACAGTCTTCGTGGAAGTTATTCTGCAAGCAGTCTCCCCTCCTTCCTGTACTCAGCCGCCATGGTGTGTGAGGAGAGTGGAAATGGGCTGAAGTCCCAGAGACAACAGTTCTAGTGGGGTGTGAATAGCATCCCATTGTCTTCTGAGCAGTTGAGGTAGGTGCTGGGGAGGGAAAGGCTGGTAGAGAGGGCAGGGAAGGAAATCCAGGGGTCAAGGGCCAGAAGGAGAGAGACATGGTGTTTGGGCAGAAAGAAGATAGAGGATAAGGTCAATTGGCTGTGTTCTCCGCTGCTAGGGAGAAAGTATAGAGAGGAAACCCTGGGCCCTGCTCCCTGAAGGCAGGGGACAAGTTTGATTGTTCCAGATTTGGAGGACCTGGGCCAACCAACTTAAAAGGTCTTTAGGCAGAAGCGAAGCTTCACCGATGGTGAAGAAATTCTCTGTGGACAGCAGTTGTGGCCTGTACCCAGGAGCTGTCTGTCTTTACTGACAGCCCGCTGAGCCGGTAGATTTCAGGCTTACTTTGCTGCCCCACCCCAACTATGTGAAGCCATTTTGTGCAATAAATCTCGTATTTCTCTCCTACTGATGCGGCCTCACATGTTGGAGCCGATCTGCTGCAGGTGGAAAGCCCGGATTCCTCCTCAGGATGGAAGGATCTGTTTCGTCACCTATAGCAAGTGCTTCTGTGGCTTTCAGCTGCTGCCCACCTTCAGGAAGTGCCTTGACTGGACAGGGTCATCTTGCCCTAGGCCCCATTCCCTTCCCAAGATGGCTCACTCTGATTGGTAGATGTGGGAGTGTGAGGGCCTGGCCCGACTCTAACCTGGGATAACCCTGAAGGGCTTGGCCATCCTCACGGCTCCCCAGAGAACCTGGCTGAAGCTTCACCCTGGCTGCACTGTGGCCAACATATCTCCACCCCCCACACCCTCCGTGCTCCTCAGACTTCTTCCTTAGTGGCTGATTCCAAAAGCAGCACTACCCGACATGCCTCCTGACCCTGATTCTCTCTCTATGTTGCAGGAATCCTCTCTGTACCAGGAACCTTGTTCCATGGAGTTCCTACTTCCTGTGTCTTTGATCTTTCCTTTGCATTCAACTCTACCCATCACCATGCCTTGATGCATCAAGAAAGAACCCAAAGCATAATAACCATCCTCAAATTCTATGTCAACTTTAGGCTGGGTCTGCTTGATTTTTCCTCCCCACCTAAACTTCTTGAGGGACTAAGCTAACACCATCTCTACCTCCTCTTTCCCCCACTTCCTCGGCCACCACCACTCTGCTGAAATTGCTTTCCCTAAGACATTGCACCCCCTGCAGCCTGTCCCAAACTTGACTCGGTGATTGACAGAGCAGACTTTCTCTCTCTGTTTTTGAGATCGCTTTCCTGATCCAGCAGCCTCTGGATTTCATGTACCCTTTAAAATCCTCATAACCCAGGCTTCTCCATGGCTCCCGTGTCAGCCACTGGAGCTTCCTTCCCCAATGCTCTTTCCCCTTGTACAACCGACCACACCCACAGCACTAAGTATCATTTACAAGCTAAGGACTGCCAAATTCCTACTCCAACACTGACCCCTGACCTAGGCTCTAAGAGCTCTATTTCCTACCATTGATACTGTCCCCCTAATATCGTATCTGGGCTAACACTGATTCATACCCACACAGGCTCCTCTTTTCTAAGCTAACAATACCAAGATACTCTTCCCACCAATGAGCCTCCTGCTTCTCACTTGGCCTGCCCCTCTCTCTCCTTATTCCCTCTCCCTGCATCTGTTCTCCTGCCACTCACCCTAGGGATTTTGTCAACTGACCCTAGGGATTTTGACGTCTTCCTCTTCAACAGTGCATGTTCAGGCGGCCTCTTTCTCCCATCTTAACTTTTTACCCCTAGTCATCACTGTACCTCACCTGGTTCATAGAACAGTGAAGTGTGCTGCCACAGAAACCCAGCGATATGAGCTTTGGAGTGCTTGACTCTGTCCTTTCTCAGACCACACCCCAATCACAAGTCAAGAAGACCATAGCGCTAAAGAGACGTTTTTACCATGAGCTTCAATTCTAGTCCACGTTTCTGTTTCCAAGATGGCAGAGTCCCCATCCATATGGCTCGAGCCTGTTTCTGGAGCCTGTGCAGGGCTCTCCTCCAGATCCATACCCTGACAGCATACTGTATCACTGGAGTGCACAATTGTAGGCTTAGGGGTAGCTGAGCAGCACCTGTCTACAGTGAGAGAAGGTAGATGGATGTTGGACATGGAGGCTGCATTGTCCATATTCATGTATGTGTACACCATGGGGTTCTAGATAGAGGTGGGGTATCAAACTGAGAAGAAACATAGGCAGACTGACTGGTGTGCTTTCTCACAGTCTCAAAAAAAAAAAATGCTAGGGAAAATGGTTCTGGTTAAGGAGCATCCTTTAAATGCCAAGTACCAAAGACAGGCTCTTTAGGATTCAAAGATGAACCTGATATATCAGTGCCCCTGATAGTCACAGGAACGGACAAGAAGGGAGCTGCAGTTTCATAAGTGTATCTTTGAACAGTTGTCTAGAAAGCCAGGATCAAGCCCCGCCACGGGACAATGGGAAGCCACCCTACCTGGGAGCACCTTGGATCTGGACCTGGAAGCTTGTGAATAAGTTTGCCAGATTTGAGAAATAAGTTTAGCAAAGACAAACAGTGGCTGCTGGGGAGCCACGGATGACGGAGCAATCTGGAGGCTCAGGAGTGGGTGGCTGAGAAGGGCACAAGACATGCCGGGCAAGGCATTGTGGGGTCCGCTAGGAGTTTCCACTTCATCCCTAAACTGACCGGGAAGGTTGAAGTTTTTCAGGTCAGGTCCCACTTGCTGTTACCTATGTCTTAAGTAGGTCTCTTCCCGGGAGTAGCTTTGAAGAGGGCCCCTGTCGTTCCAACTCCACTTCTCCCTCAGGGTCCAGCCGCCACCTCCCTTCTCCAAAACACTGGGCTGAAACCCAACCGGAGGCTGGCTTTCCTCTGTTTCCTCTTCTTGCCTGAGGAGTCCAGGCTGGTCCCAGCACAGCATTCCAGGCTCATCTTCCCAATTTCTCCCATATACTTCATCTACAACGGATATGCCCAGTTGCTTGCTTCATCTAAATACAGCATGCCCTTCGCCGAACTGTGCGTCTGAATGATTTCCTCTCTTTCAAGTCACGTGACGACGGGAGTGCCGGGGAGACAAGTGTGGACTTTATATGCCGAGTGCCAGGGTATAGTCCTAGCTCTGCCGCTTTCTGGCTCTATATGCTTAGGGAAGTCGCTGACATTTTCAGTCTTGGATGCCTCGGCTCTTTGGTGAGGCTCCTGACAGAGTTAAACTCATCATAGATAAGCCCCCGGCATGAGCGCCCAGGCTCTCGTTAGAGCCCGCCAGTGCAACTTTTCTCCACAGCTGACTCCATTGCGCTGGCTCATTTTACAGGCCCCAATCGGCAACTGGCACTCTTGCCCTATCTGCAGCCTGTGTGTTCTTCCCTCCTGGGGAAGACCTGTTTCTGCAACCCAGGTGTAGCTGCGCTTCTGATGCCCACCCAGGGGAGCCCTTGGAATCATCACGGTTCTGTTTGCCCACTCACCAACTGGTCCTGCTACAGACACCCTGCCCCAGGCTGGTGTTCATCTCCAGGGAACTGCACCTGGTACAATCCTTTCGACATTTTTGTTTGTTTGTTTGGTTTGTTTTTTCGAGACAGGGTTTCTCTGTGTAGCTTTGTGCCTTTCCTGGATCTCGCTCTGTAGACCAGTCTGGCCTCGAACTCACAGAAATCTGCCTGGCTCTGCCTCCTGAGTGCTGGGATTAAAGGCGTGTGCCACCACCGCCCAGCCCTTTCAACATTTTTTAAAAATGGATTTTTTTTATTCTCTCTTTCTCTCTGTCTCTGTCTTTCTGTTTCTCTCTGTCTACCCCCCCCCCCCAACACACACACACAGCGTGTGTGCATTTGGGTATCTTCAGAGGCCAGATGAGGGCATTGGATCCCCTGGATCTGGAGGTCCAGGCAGTTGTGAGCTACCCAACATGGGTTTAGGGCACTAAACTCTCATCCTGAGAGAGCAGCAAGCACTCTTAGCCTCTCAGACATAATTTTGATTTGGTCACTGTTAACCTAAGAAGTTGTCTTATCCCATAACCCCAGTTTCTCTTTCTGCCTTACTGTCACCCCACCTATCAACAAAGGGATCTAAACCCATGCTTTACCCCATAACTACACTGAGCCTATAACTTAACACCTGAATCGATACATTTCTGATATGGAAGTGATGCGATCAGAGTTCATCAGATTGTAGCTGTCCTCCAGTCAGTAACCCACGGATCACTGGCCTTTGGGGAGATATGGTAGTAAAACCAATAAAGAAATTTCCATTTTTTTTCCATCTGTCTCTGCATGTGCTGAGGCCACATTGCTTCAGCTGTGGAAATGTCTCCAGATTTCAGTTTACTGAGGCCAAGTTTCAGTTTATTGAGCTCAAAGAGTAATAGTCAATTATACACTCGGAGGCAGAGGGTGGGGGTGAGCGGAGGGGGGACGGAAGGTGAGAGGGAGAGAATGTTACCCTGCCTGGGACGCCCTAGGCAAAGGGTGGCCATGGTTCCTGTGCCAGAGAGTGCTACGGCAACAGGGCAGCAGAACAGTGTGTGGGTGGGAATGAGACAGCTGCGTTCTGTGGTCCTGTCACTCATATTTGACAACTGTTTGGGGTTTGGAAACTCATGACATTGAGTTACAACACCTTACCCGTGGGTTTTGGTAACCACCATTTGCCCTCTGCACGGGAAGTCCTGCCAACTCTGGGATGAGGCAAGGTCATGTTCCGCAGTCCTGGCTGCCCCCGGCTAGTACCTGAAGGCCTTTCTTGTATAGAAGGGCAAACTTTTTAGCCCCAGAATCAAGCAATTGTGTGAGGGTTCATGTATCGGGGTACTGATACCCCAAGGACAGCATCAGGATAAAGATTGCTTTCTGCCTTTAAACATCAGATTCTTGGTCCCTAGTCATGGGCCTTGCTGTGAGAGCCCGTGGGTGCTCATTTTGTTTTCTGGCATTCGGTCGTGGATTGCCACCGAAAGGAAATTCCCTTCAGCCTGTTATTTCACCATCACGCATGGCCTTGAGCCATCCCACCATGCAGCAGCTCCTAGAGGCAAGGTGAAAGAGAAGAAGGAGCAGGCTGAGTTTCTCTAGATCCATGATGAATGAAGGATACAGTTGTGATTTCTGAGGGTCTCAACTGGACCCTTTAGCCAGACTGACTGTGCTCTACCTCCACTCAAACTCTGAGAACTGCTACATTGGCCTTATTCTTAAGAACAGCAATTAGTAAGTGCCTGCAGTGTGCCAGCTGTGTGCCTGCAGTGTGGCTGCAGTGTGGCTGCAGTGTGCCTGCAATGTGCCAGCAGTGTTCCCCGCAGTGTGCCTTCAGTATGCCAGCAGTGTTCCCGCAGTGTGCCTGCAGTGTGCCAGCTGTGTGCCTGTAGTGTGCCTGCAGTGTACCAGCAGTGTTCCTGCAGTGTGCCAGCAGCATGCCTGCAGTATGCCAGCAGTGTTCCCGCAGTGTGCCTGCAGTGTGCCAGCTGTGTGCCTGCAGTGTGCCAGCTGTATGCCAGCAGTGTGCCTGCAGTGTGCCTGCAGTGTACCAGCAGTGTGCCTGCAGTGTGCCTGCAGTGTGCCAGCAGTGTGCCTGCAGTATGCCAGCAGTGTTCGTGCAGTGTGCCTGCAGTGTGCCAGCTGTGTGCCTGCAGTGTGCCAGCTGTGTGCCTGCAGTGTGCCAGCTGTATGTCAGCTGTGTGCCTGCAGTGTGCCTGCAGTGTACCTGCAGTGTGCCTGCAGTGTGCCTGCAGTGTGCCAACAGTATCGAGCCCACGGCAGCATAGACTTTACAGATGGAGACACACAGACACCTGAAATGGTTCTCCGAAGTGCCCCAGGTAGCAAGTGGTGATTCTAAGCGGAAACCTGTTTGGAGTCCTTACCTAAACTACCACACACTATTGCTCCCAATTGTGTGCTACCGAGTTCAGGTAGAGTCAGCCTCACACTGTCCCTCTATCAATGACTCCCATTCACGGTAGAAGACGGAAGGACAGCATCTCTATTGGCTCCTTTTAAAATAAAAGATAAGTAGGTTTGCTCTGGGCAGAAGGACAGGAAAAGTGTTTGAGCTGAATTATAAGGGTGTGATAGCTCCATTATAAGATCATCATGGATATTCTCAATTTATTTAGATTACTGTTGACTCTCCTAGAGCCCCCAAAACACACTTAGAATCAGTCCCCAAACTTTGCACCTAGAATAATATCTTCGAATTCAATTCATGCAATGGCAAATTTCAACTCACCATTTGAATTTTTCTCTTAATTCAAAGACACAGCTAAGTGGAAGTAAATGTGATCTGGAGTTGCTCCCCATAAAATAATTCATAAAGCAAGGCAGAAAGTCTGGGTTTGGGAATTTTCCATACAGAATCAACTTGCATGAGAGAATGTTTCCTAGGTTTGAGTGTGAGGCGGCAGCCCTTGCTCCAGTGTTTCGCTTTACAAACGAAGTCAGTGGGCTTACCGGAAGCAGGGCGGAGAGTGAAGTCTCGTTGGAAATCCTGATGTATGTGATGGTGGGCATGAGTGAGAGAAAAACAGGAAGACGACCCTCAAAGTCAGGTCCTGTGGCAAGGTCTTGTCAGAGATTTGCAACCTGATGATTAGAGAGCTGGACCTTTTTATCTCAGCCTGTGGGAACACAGCTGTGTATTTATGACTGAAGTCACAAGGGCAGTAGGGCTTGGCTTTCTGAAACACTTTGTTTCCCAGGCACCGTTATTGAACAAGTATCCCTGCTGACTTACTGGCAGAGCTTCTAAAGCTTCCATTATTTTTAAACATTTGAAACTTGATAAATAATGTATCCAATTTCCAGCCTCTTCCCCTATAAACTAGGGAAAAAATACAAGGGTGTAGTGGGGATGCCTTCATCGTCTTCATTTGGAGCCCATCACCTTGGCCGAAGGCTGCATTTTTTTCACTGACAGAAAATATAAAAGCAACAGCCAAGGCCATGTCAGTCAAGTTTGTCTTAGTTTGCTCAGAGCAGGAAGTATAGGGCAGCTTAAAAGACTACCAGGTAGGTCTGGATTCCAATCCTAAACACAGGAGCAATCGACTCCCAGTCTCTGAACATCAGTTACAAGTAAAATGGGCGTGTCCATTTTATTCATAGGAAGATTAAGTTAAAAAGTACACGGAAAGTACCTGGCTTGTGGGAAATACGAAAATCATGTTGTGTAGATAGGGTTGGTGGGAAACAGAAGACTGAGTCCGGAGAATGAACAGCTGCTGTGGCAGGCAGACCCCAAAGGACTCTAGCTGGCTGGGTGGCTTGTCTTTTTTCTACCTTTTTCTCATGTGCTAATGATCTGCATGGTGTGAAGAAAGCTAGCAGAGAACAGCCTCTAGCCACCCTGGGCCAGAGCTTGACAGAGACATGGGTCCACTCTGCAAAATTCAAGTCCTGAGGGAAGTCTGCTGGTGAACTTGGATTCAACTAGGGAAGAACGTACTGTCCAGGATGATGGGCTCAGCTCCCGCCGCCACCTCCTCCGAAGAACACATAGTCTTCTTCTAAGTGATCAACCAATTAAATTTTAAACTCAGCAATCTTCCTCTTAAGACATACGAAGACTGCTCTTTTAAAAACATCCAAGAACTGTAGATACAATTATTTATAGCCTCATAAAAAAGATGCCAGATGAATAGAGAAGATAGCTGGCTGGCTTCATTTACTTTTTTATTTTTTAACTTTCTCACAGTTAAAATTGTTGACAACTAGATAATTCCTACTTATCTGTTTACAAGAATTGACATGCTTGCTTCACACACGTGTGCTGTAGAATATTAGTTTAAGATGTGCTACATTTGTTGATGCTGTGGAACATTTGTTTAATGATGCAAAGATGTGTTGCATTCTTTTATGTTGCATTTGTTTAACTCTGTGAAGCTGTGTTACTTGGCCTGTCTAAAACACCTGATGGTCTAATAAAGAGCTAAACAGCCAATAGCAAGGCAGGAGAAAGGATAGGGGAGGCTGACAGGCAGAGAGAATAAATAGAAGGAGAAAAAGAGGGACTGGGAAGCAAGAGAGATCAAGGAGCAAGAAAAAAAAGAGACCAGCCATGCAACCAGCCACCCAGCCAGCCACAGAGCAAGAGTGAAAGTAAGATTACAGAAGTAAGAAAAGGAAAAAGCCCAGAGGCAAAAGGTAGATGAGATAATTTAAGTTAAGAAAAGCTGGCTAGAAATAAGCCAAGCTAAGGCCAGGCATTTATAAGAAAAAAAATGTCTCCATGTGGTGGGCCCCCAAAAAGTAAAGAGTAAAAAACAACCAATTAGTCACATGTGCATGCATATTCACAATGCTGTACATATAGGTATAATCTGAATGTCCCTTGCATGGGTAAACAATAGGAAGATGTGCCACAATTGGAATAATTTTCTATTATGGGTAAGTGAGAGTTGTATAATCTTAGGCAAAAGTCTCAGAGTCTTGGATTTCTGAAATGTAAATTGCTACACTTATCATCTGCTCTCAGACTGTAAAATGTGAGTGTGAATGACTTTCTAAGCAGTGGCTTTCCAGTTCCCTTAGCACTAACAGCTCCCTGCAGCATCCGGCTGACCTGCTTCTCGAATTTGCTTGGCCGCCACAAGCGTCTAGGTTTGCCGACCCTGGGTCAGATGGGCTTCCTCTAACTGGACACTCGACCACTGATTTTTATTAAGCCACTGAATTGTTTAATCTCTTTGTCAGGGAAGTAAGTGAAGCCTTCATTCTTTATAGTTAGACTTGGGTATAGTTAGACAGCAAAGGTGGAAAAAAATCATTGCTTTCTAGTAATGAGGAAAAAATCACTTTCAAACATTTTGAAGTCCATTGTTCCATAATTCAGGGTTCATGTCTGTATGGTGACAGGTGGCACAGGCCTTTTAAAGATGTCTTGTCTGAGATGTTCCCAGAAGTCTCTGCTTGTCTTTCTCTTCCTTTGGTTCTCTTTAGGGACACCAGGAAAACATCCCTGACAATTTAAGCTTGAGATGTGACAAATAGAGATTTACATTTTATGATTAAGTCATCACGATTTCACTTAGGGATCACCTTGGTTTTTGCTGGTCTGGGCTCAGAGCCAAGAGAAATTGAGTCAGACTCTCCTTGTGGGCGGACACTGGAGCCCAGATGGGCAGGAGGGCTTTTTGTTGATGAGCTGGATGAAAAGAATCAGCCACTCCCCCTGCCAAACCATGGCTCTGTGCCCCTGTTATGGTTTGAGTGCAAAATGACCTCACGTGCTCATGGGTTGGAACTAGTGGTTTCCGGCTGGCGGTGAGGTTTGTGGAATCCTGACGAGATTGAACCTAGGTACAGGAAGTGGGTCATGGGGAGGTAGGTCTTGGGGACCTTAGAGTTGGGTTATGTTTTTGGCTAGATTTCACTCTACTTCCTAACTGCCTACAGCATACAGCCAGCTACCTCATGTTCCCTCTGCCACAGAGGGGGGTGCTCTGCCCCAATGCACACCTCACCATGATGATCTCTACCCTCTCAAACCGTGAGCCCGAATAAATCCTTCCTCTCTGAATTTGCTCCCTTCAGGTATTTTATCAAAGTTATGGGAAAGGAATGAACACATCCTTCCAAACTCAAAGGTTTCATTCACCCCACAGGAATGAACCCCCAGAAGCACAGTCTAGCCCTCTTTGGTCTAGAAACAATATTCCTGAGGCATCTGTCTCAGTTTTGGACACACAGCTAAACTGCAAAACTGGGGACAATGGCTCTAACTTTCTTTACCTAAATCTCATGTTTCACAAAGAACAGAGCCACTGCTCCCAACTGACCATGGGACAGACACAGGTACAGCATTGCTCAGAGATCAGAGCCACCCATTTAGTGGATCTGGAGTGGAATGAGACTCTGAATTCTAACCACACAGCTGATCTGAGTATTTACAGTCTGTGACCACATCTAGGTTAGCAAAAACCTAGACAATTTCACTCATTTCACTTATTTATTTGTCCCCAAGCACCAAATCCTGTTCTATATGCTAGGGATACAAAGATGCACATGAGATTGTCACTTTCTTAACGACAAACAGCTCACCATTTCACAGGGAACGTTGTCTTGAATATGCAAGAACTGTATTGTTAAAATATGAATAAATTCCATAGACCAAAAGAAGAAAGGACCAAAGAAGAAAGTGAAGATAAAAACGTAATGTATAATAAGAGTACAAATCTTCCTCTCTGTGTGTATCTTCCTCCTCTTTTCTTCTTGTGCAAGCTTCAAAGGAAAATACACCTATCACAAGGACCCCAGATCAGACCACCCTGGGAATGATACCCCCAAAGGATCAAACCCTGGGCGGTTTTTAAATGGTGGTGAATTGCTTCTCATGAATGAAACTATGTATATTAATACTTTATCCAATTAGTACCGATGATTATTGAAGAAGTTGTGTATTTACAGGCAATGTTAGGATAAGATTGCTGGGCCAGATAGAAAGCTGGTTGAGGTCCAAGATGGCCATACTAAGATAACTTTTTTGGGTGGAAAACTGTGAATTAGAGTCTGCCTTCTCTAGTGTCATAGAAGAGCTCAAACAATATGAAGTCAACCTGCTGTTGACACTCCCTGGAGATCGCTCTTCTTTATTTCCAAGTTTCAGATAAATCTGCTGAACCTTATACTCAGTCTCTACAGTATTATTATGAGATGGGAGAATACTTCTCCCCTTCAGGTTAACCACTTCTGAGGATACTTCAAGGGTCGGAATCTTCCTTTGATGAGCCTAATTGGATCTCATTCTCACATTAGATGATCACTGTGGTGTAAACCCATAGGACTCAAAGGCCAATGGTGCTCTTGGGAATTGATGGAACGTTTAAGAGATGGGACCTACTGGCAGGAAGTCTGGTCGCTGAGGGTGTGTGCCTGAAGGAGGTATTAGAACTTCCATCTCCTCTCTCACTCTTCTAAATCTAGTTGTCCTGAGATAACTTCCTCTACCATACGATCCAGTAGGAACAGTGTTTCAGTGGGTCCTAGGCAATGGGACCAAGTGACCACTAACTAAAGCCTCTGAACTCATGAGGTAAAATTTCAAAGCATTAAGCCAGTATATCCCAGGTAGTTGTCACAGCAATAGCAAGCTAACAACAGTGATCGCTACAACCAATACTCTCTACCGTTTATTGAAGCATGCGATCTGTCAGTCTTCATGTCAGCTTTTGGAATTAGCACAACTCCTCTGACTTAGTAAGTGAAGAAGTAGGCTCAGGCTGGTCAGTTCAGCTGTGAAGCCCGGCAATCAGTGGCAGAACCAGGGCTCCACACGATATCATTACCAAAAAAACAAACAAACAAACAAACAAAAACAAACTATAAAATGTGGTTTTGTAGTGAACAAATGTGCTGGATAAGGTAGACCGCTGGATAAGGACAGTCTGGGTTTGGGGGCAAATATCATTTGAAAGATTTTCTTCCCCTGTTCTGCTTGGAACTTCCAGTATCCGCTGGGCCCTTTAGATGGACACACTGTTTTCAGGACTGGTGTTAAGAGACTAAAATAATGGTGCTGGAGCCTCTGTCGCCAAGCCCAGATCACACTGCTGTCCACCGTGCACTAGCGGTCCCCAAAAGTTCAAAGTCTACCAAGATGGCAACCCTCAAGGACCAGCTGATTGTGACTCTACTTAAGGAAGAACAAGCCCCCCAGAACAAGATTACGGTTGTTGGGGTTGGTGCTGTTGGCATGGCTTGTGCCATCAGTATCCTAATGAAGGACTTGGCCGATGAGCTTGCCCTTGTTGATGTCATGGAAGACAAGCTGAAGGGAGAGATGATGGATCTCCAGCATGGCAGCCTTTTCCTCAGAACACCAAAAATTGTCTCTGGCAAAGACTATAGTGTGACTGAAAACTCCCAGCTGGTCATTATCACAGCGGGGGCCCGTCAGCAAGAGGGAGAGAGCCAACTCAATCTGGTCCAGCGAAATGTGAACATCTTCAAGTTCATCATTCCCAGTGTTGTGAAGTACAGTCCAAACTGCAAGCTGCTTATTGTTTCAAACCCAGTAGATATCTTGACCTACGTGGCCTGGAAGATAAGTGGCTTCCCCCAAAACCGAGTTATTGGGAGTGGTTGCAATCTGGATTCAGCTCGGTTCTGTTACCCGATGGGAGAAAGACTGGGCATTCACCCGCTAAGCTGTCATGGATGGGTCCTAGGGGAGCATGGAGACTCCAGTGTGCCTGTGTGGGGTGGTATGAATGTTGCTGGTGTCTCCCTGAAGAATCTGAACCCAGAACTGGGCAGCGATGCAGACAAGGAGCAGTGGAAGGAGGTTCACAAGCAGGTGGTTGACAGCGCCTATGAGGTGATTAAACTCAAAGGATATACCTCATGGGCCATTGGCCTCTCCATGGCTGACCTGGCTGAGAGCATGATGAAGAATCTTAGGTGGGTGCACCCCGTTTCTACCATGATTAAGGATCTCTATGGGATCAAGGATGATGTCTTCCCCAGTATCCCTTGTGTCCTGGGACAAAATGGAATCTCAGGTGTAGTGAAGGTGACTCTGACTTCTGAAGAGGAGGCCCGCTTGAAGAAGAGTGCAGATACGCTCTGGGGCATCCAGAAAGAGCTGCAGTTCTAAAGTCCTCAGATGTCCTAGAGCTTCACTGTCCAGGCTGCAGCAGGGTTTCTATGGAGACCACACACCCTCTCCTCATCTGAGCTGTGTTTAGTGTTGTTGTGTTAAGGTGGCAGTTCCCACAGCTCTACCCTGCTGCTAAGTGGTACTTGTGTAGTGGTAACCTGGTGGTGTGGCAGTCCCACTGTCGTCCCACTGTCTCTGAGACACACTGCCAATTGTGTGCAGGCTTCGGTTATCTCGGGGGCCTGCTGTGTCTGCTGTGCACCCTCACCAACATGCCTAGGCCAGTGAGTTCCCAGTTAGTCATAACGTGGCTCCAGTGGGTAAATCCATCCTGCATATTTGTGCATAACTGTTCTAAAGGATATTATTTTGTGTATTATGTGTCTGTGGTGTACATTGAAATACTATGTAAAAAGTAAGATCTGCATATGGATGATGCAACCAACTACCCAAGTGTCATGCCAATGAAAACACCAAATAAACCTTGAACAGTGGGGAAAAAAAGAATAAAATAACACCTAATAGGAATGAAGTGGGGAGGTCTATAGAAAATAGGGCTGGGCTGCAGAGATGGCTCAGCAGTAAAGAGCATTGGCTGCTCTCCCAGAGGATCCAGGTTTGATTCCCAGCACCCACGTGGCAGCTCACAACTGTCTGTAACTCTTGTTCCAGGGGATCCAACACCTCCACACAGACATACACGCAAGTGAAACACCAATATACATAAAATACAAATAAATAAATTATAGAACAGAAACCAGGACCGGGGGAGGTGCTGGTATTCTGGTGTTCCGGGGGCACTGTCCATCAGGTTCTAGTAATGAGGCCTGAGTACCAGGAAGCCGGGCAGAGATGGATGGGGTGGATCTGCTCATATGAAGTTCAACCTCTCGCTGCTCTCTGGCTAAGCTCCACCACTGGGTTGTTTTTCTGCTACCACGAAACCTATTCTCAGGACTTAATTAAGAATGAAGCCACAATACTTAAACACATACTGTGAAAAACGGTTAAATAAATTGTTGTTGTCGCTATTGTTTTTGTGACAGTATCCATGGTAGTCTGGATGAGAATGGCCCCCATAGGCTCCTGTATGTGCATGCTTAGCCCCCAGTTGATGTACTGTTTGGAAAGAATTAGGAAGTGTGTCCTTGTTAGAGAAAGTGTGTTGCTGGGGATGGGCTCTGAGATTTCAAAAGCCCATGCCAGGCCCAGTGTGTGTGTCTCTGCCTGCTGCCTGCAGATCAGAATATAAAATTCTCAGCTGCTGCCAGGCCTGTCTCCTTAAGGGACTAACCCTCTGAAACTGTAAACAAGCCCCCAGTTACATGCTTCCTTTTATAAGAGTCCCCTTCATCATAGTGCTTCTTCCCAGCAATAGAACAGAAACTAACCCAGTAACTATGTAACCCAGGCTGGCCTCAGACTTGAAGCGGTCCTCCGGCCTCAACCTTCCTAAGTGCTGAGATTTCGTGAATGAGCCACTATGCTTGGGTAGGTACAGAATTTTATGTCGTTAAGAAAAAAAAAAAAAGATGAATGTCGTCTTCCCAAGAGCACTTTCTGGATGCTATCCAGCCAATTTTCATTTTGTTATTTTATTGTATTTGGACCTGTGTGTTGTTGCTTTTCTGCTTAAGGAAGGTACAGAGGCCTTGGGGGAAGGTGAGCAAGTGTTGGGTGGAGCCAGCTGCAGAAGGAGCAGTTGGTCTATCACAGCAGGGCAAGTGAGCAGGCTCACAGGCAGCTACCACACCAATCTGAATGGTTCCATCTGCTACTAGG
Organism: Peromyscus eremicus; assembly: GCF_949786415.1. Lineage (NCBI taxonomy): Eukaryota > Metazoa > Chordata > Mammalia > Rodentia > Cricetidae > Peromyscus > Peromyscus eremicus. Next base: position 40,894,593 of record NC_081427.1, read on the forward strand.
GTTCCTTGGACCCTTGCTAACAATCCATCGCCCTGGTCCCCATCCCTATCATACATTCTATACATTCTATCATGGAGTGCAACAGTCTGATGCCGAACCGACTCTCTTGGTAATCCAGTCTGAAAACCTTTATCCTGTACCACAGAGTCTTACCCTCAGCATCACATAAAATCACCTGGGAAGCTTCTAACACCAACTTGCCTTGGCCTGGAAATCTGAATTGTTTCAAATTGCCCTGAGAAAACTATATTGTACATTCAATTATCACCCGAGAATCTTGTTTAAAAGGCAGATGTTGGTCTGGGGAAACGGCTTAGCAGGTAAAGGCTCTTTACATGCCAGTAAGAGAACCTGAGTTTGAACCCCAAGAACCCACGTAAAGCTGGGGATAGTAACTGTGCTGACTAGTTTTGTGTCAACTTGACACAAGCTAGAGTCATCAGAGAGGAAGGAGCCTCCATTGAGAAAATGTCTCCATAAGACCTGGCTGTAGACAAGCCTGGAGGGCATTTTCTTGATTAGTGATCAATGGGGGAAGTCCCAGTCCTTTGTGGGTGGTGCCATCCCTGGGCCGGTGGTCCTGAGTTCTATAAGAAAGCAGGCTGAGCAAGCCAAAAGAAGCAAGCCAGTAAGCAGCACCCCTCCAGTGTCTCTGCATCAGGTCCTGCCTCCAGGTTCCTGCCCTGCTTGAGTTCCTGTCCTGACTTCCTTTGGTGATGAACAGTGATGTGGAAGTGTAAGCCAAATAAACCCTTTCCTCCCCGATTGTCTTTTGGTCATGGTGTTTCATCACAGCAATAGTAACCCTAACCAACATGGCCATAGTTCATGGCTATAATTCTAGTGTTGATGCAGCGGAGACAAGAGAATCTTAGGCTCTCTAGGGCAACAATCCTGATACACACAGTGGCAAAACAGCATGAGATCCTGTCTTGAGCAAGTTAGAAATTGGGACTGACACCCAAGGACGTTCTCCAAACTCTATGCCTGTGCCATGGCATGGCTGTGCAAGTGTACACACGCCCACAATTTTAAAAAATTAGAATATTCTGAAATAAAATGTTTGATTCATCTCACCTGGGATGAAGCCAGAGCCTGTGACTTTCTAATAAAATCCCTGGTGAGTGCGGCTGCTGCTGGTCTTACCTAGGGCACTTTGAGTGGCAAGGCTCTTGACCATGACGTCTTCCTTTGATGGCCACTTGGAATCACCTATGGAAGCTGTGTGAGTTCCCAGTTCTTCTGTACCTGTCCTCCTTCTGGGGGGTGGCTGTTAATTCTCCAGTCTGCACGCCCAGTGGGCAGTCATGGCGTTACTCTGCGTTATTACCATTTGCTCCTATTTAAGTTTAGAAATTAGAAGTTTCAGTAATAGCTGAACCTTGTTAAAATGTTAATAAAGGTTTTGTTACATGCTTTTTTTAAAAAAGAGGGGGCAACTCTCCAATCTACACTGGCTTCTCTCCTCTGACTCCTCTTATTAGGAGCCTTGAAATCACATTTCTCTGGCAAATGCAGGGTAACTTCACATCAACCGCCTTAACATAATGGTACCTGCAAAGCGCCGTTAGCCCAGTAACTCACAGGCTCCAGGGATTAGGACATAGACTTATGGGTGTGGGGTGGAAAGGAATGGAGAGATGCCGTATTTAGCCTACCACAGATTCTTTTTCCTCTCTCTTCTGGAGCTCAGGCCATTTAGTGATGAGTCTGGTGTGTCTGGGCCAGGCACAGGCACCATGTAAAGCCCTGGGCCAGGACACAGATAGCCAGGGAGCCTGGAGAAACAGACTCCAGCCCAATGGGGATGCACAGGTGCTGGGCCTCTAGTACCCTTCCCAGACGTTTCTCCTTATATTTCCACTCAAAGAACACACTACTCAAGCCCCAGACTCCTGGATAGGCACTGTGGGTGAGTTTTGGTCATCCCTTGTCTGGAGGTCATGGAAACTAGAAACCAAACTTCAACCCTTCTGGGAGGCTGAAGACGAAGGGCAGGCAGTAAGCAGAGGGTTGAATCGGCACTTCTGCAGTAGGCTCAGCATAAAAGTGCATTTCTTTTTTATCTGGCATTTATAGAATTCTCCAGCACTTCTCAACCCCTGTAATTATAACCGGGATCTCATTCGGCCCCCTTCAGCTTGGATTTAAAAGCTGAGCGCTCTCTTGAAGCAGGCAGCTATTAAAACTTCATGGCCTTTTACAAAATATCGGTTGACAGGCGGTGTTATGAAACACTGTCTAGGACAATTAAAATCACACTGGGATTGTCAACACCCATGCGTCAGGCACATTGTGAGAAGCGACCGTCAGGACGATGGCACGGTGCGGTCTCTTCCCTAGCTGCCTACCCTGGCTCTGGGCTTTTCCAGTTCATCTCTGAAGTCCAGGCTGCGCCACTGGCTTTGAGCCACCAAGCCCAGCCATGCCCCCAGGAGTGGGCCAACCCTGCCCGTGGCTTCCGCCCTAGCCTTTTCTTCAGACAGGAATGCTGGCTTCCTACTTGTCGGGAGACTTCAGGCAGAGATCTGGGTAGGATCCAGAAGTGCCATTTTTCCACTCTGTCTTCAGCTAAAGCCGCATAGACCAGTGTTGGTTTGTGACTATCAGCACGAAGCCATGAAACCTAAGTGTCAGAGGGGAGCAGAGTCTGGGGTGGGGTCCCCAAGAACACATATTACCTTGCTGTTTTACCACCAAACCTCCCTGAAGGAATTTGCAGATTTTTTCTGACCCTTGACACTGCGTACCAATTTCAGCCATCTCATCTCTCCTCTGCTTCCTTGAAGCCTGCCAACTGGGCCCCATGTGTGAATCCAGTGGCTACCTCTCCCTCTACCGTTCTGACCCCTTCTAATACACCTCCTGCCCTCTTCTCCGGCCTCGGGTGCCTTCCTTACCCTCACCATCTGCCAGCATCTCCAAGGTGCCAACTCTGTCATGTCAACATCTGCCTGTGCTTCCTCCTCCTGGGAGGCTCATTCACTCCTCTAACCTGGCCAGACCCTTCAGCTGAAAAGACACACAGAGAAGAGGGTCTTCTCCAGCCACCTCTCTAAAAGAACGTGTCTAGCGCCTTCGATTTCCGCTCTGAGCAGCCAGATTGCTTATTTCCTTTGGATATTTACTTCGATGTTTTTTTGTTTGTTTGGTTGGTTGGTGTCTGTTTGTTGCCAGGGCTGGGGCCTGTGTTCTCTATGGACAAGTCTACTGCTGAGCTAAACCCCCAGTCTCGTATTTTACCTGTAACTACTAATTGGTTGTTTTGACTCCTTGCTACATCTGCCTTTTCCACTGGACATGAAGCTTCAGGAAGGTGAAGCACGTGTCTGTCCTCTTCCTCTGGGCATCTCCAGCCACAGGTGCTGGAGGCACAGGCTTAATGGGGTGGCTAGCCTGTTTAAAGCCTCCCTGCACAGAGTTTACTCTCTGCTCTCCCTCCGAACCTCTTTCTCTCCATCCGTGTCTTCTACCATTTCTCAAGGTTCTCCTGCTTCTCCTCATTTGCTCTTCTCATGAACCCCTAAGCACACACCAGCCTCATCTTCAACTCAGCTACATCTCCATCCTGCCTACTCTGGAGAGTGTAACATCTACCCATCCCTCGCCTGTCTTCCATCCCGTGTGCTTGTTGGACAGTTGGATCAGGATGGACCCCTAAGCCTGATTTTTCTCCTGACATCCTTAGTTCTCTTGAATATATATGATATATATCATATATATATATTTGTAATCAGGCTCAGGGATGATTTTGCTGCTAGTCCCTCTCCTCATACAGTCAGGCAGACTGCACAGTGGCCCTCGGGGCCACACAGCCCTTCTCTCTGGAATTCAGTAAGACCCACCGAACTGATTTCCTGGCTTCTGTCCCCTCTCACCATGGTCTGTCCTTCTGCCCCTAGATGGGTCCATCTTAGCTCAGCTTAATCATATTACTCAACCACTTGCAGTGATCCACCATTGATGTCGAAGTTAAGTCCTAATTTCTTAGCCTGGCAGTCAGGCCCAGGCAGCCTTTCGGGTCGGCACTCCATCTGGAGTCTCCACGGTCCAGTTTAATCCTGTCCCCTTTGTTACTCTTCCTCTTCTTGGCACTCCGCTCTCTGGATCTGCCGTCTGCTCTTGTCTTCATGTGAAATGACCTCTTTCATCCTTGTCTGTTAGAAGATTCCAAGGATCCCTCCAAGGGTTCTTTTACAATAAAACGTTTATCCCGGTTCTCAGGGAGAGAGGCGGCTTTCTTATCCGAAATGCCATGCCCAGCTTTAATCTCACTTTCCTTTGAATGAATTTTAGTTGTTTTCATATTTGTGTCTCTTTCACATTGTGTTTGAGTTTTGTGAGGATTTTAAACAGCATCCATCTTAACTATCATCACTTCCTCAGTGCATGAGCACACGCGCGCGCACACACACACACACACACACACACACACACAGAGAGGCAGCCATAGTTTAGAGTCTTCAATAGAGACTCTAAATGATGCCTGTCCCCAGCACAGTCTGGAAAGAACTCAGTGACTCCTGAAAGGACAGTTTAAGTTCACATCACACAAATTGATGCTGTAGACTGTCCCCCTCCATAATATCCTTCTGCTTTCTTGACCTATATATCTAATGACCCTATTTTATTCCATTTCTCCTTCCCTTTAGACCTCTTCCCCCACTCTCAGAACCCCCTTTCTGCTCTCACCCCACCCCCAATTGAAAACTAGGTCCTGCATATGAGAAGAAACATGATATTTGTTTGCCAGAGCCTAGTTGATTTTCCTGAACACAATGATCTCCAATTCTATCCATCTTCCTGTGAGTGGCACAACTTAATTCTCCTTTATAACTGAATAAGTTCCCATTGCACGTGTATCACACAGTTTGATTTCTCACTCATCTGTTATCAGACGTCTTAAGCTGGCTGCATGTTGTGGTTCCTGTGAGTAGTGCAGTAATGAACATGGAAACGCACAAACTCTGTGTGCTGACTTAGAATTCTCCAGTTACGTACCCTGGACTAGTATAGTTGGACCATAAAGTCATTCTCTTTGTTGAGGAACCTTTCCATAATGGCTCTACCAGCTTACATCCCAACAGCAGTGGATAAGGGTCCCTCTTTAACATATATTCTGGGAACGTGTTTGCTGCTGGGGACTGAACCTAGGGCCTTGGACACGCTGGGCAAGAACTGCCACTGAGCGGCAGCCATAGCTGTATGCTGGACATTTGTATCGAAAGTTCTACTGGACACAGACAGGTCTCTTCGCCTCTCTGAAGCTCTGCTGTCCTCCTTGATGAGAACTGATCAGCTGGGCTGCATGATTCCCAAGCTGCTTCTCTCCTCTGAAATTTTGGGGAGTCTAGAATCTCTGCCTGTTCTTTTTGAATTCCTAAAATACTGCCGGTTCATGACTAATGGGAATAGCTTGAAACTAAAGAACACAGAAGGTCAGCCACTTCCAAAGCTCACGACAAGAACCGGAGGAAAGGAAGAGCTTTGGTATAGTGCGTGATAGTCTCTGACTGTACTAAAGGCAATTTACCCATCACCCACTCTGCTCCTTCCCAAGCCCTTTCTCTAACACACACACACACACACATACACACACACACACACACACACACACAGTATTTACATACATACATGTATGTATGTAAATAATATTCTTCCAGCCATTGCCCACTCTCATCAGTAAATTACCATTGCCAAAATGCATTTATATTAAAAGGTCTAAAGTCACGATGTAGCATGCTATAGAGCAAGGTCATAGCCAAGGTTTAGCCTTTGACCTGTTACTACCTAGCTAGTAAATTTTGGCTATCATCTGAAGAGGAGCAATTTCTTCGTGTCTCTAGATGCCAATCCAAGATTCTAGCTGCAGCATTAAGTTTTCCAGACCAGTAGCGGTTGTATGGGGAAACTGCCATTCTGGAGTGGAAGTTTGTGTTGACCTTGGGGGAATTCCCAGGATTGGGCCTGGAGGGTTGAGGAGGTCATGTGTGACTGGCCATTCCTCTTCCGGAAGCTGGAGGCTAGGAAGAACCTAGAACGCTGTCCTTGCAGACTGAGCTCCCTCCTGGAGATGAGTCACAAAACAAAAAAGGTGTGTCGGCGCCCGCCTGCCTGCCCGGCTGGCTAGAGGAACTCCTTATATGGCACTTGTTTTTCTGACAGGTAATATGTTCCTGGACATGAAACTTATTTTCAGGCAGTTCTTCAGATGGCATTCGAAGAATGCTTGTTTTGTTTTGTTTCACAGAGCATTGTCTCAGGGTGACAGCCTTTTTAACAGCAACTTCCCTCCGGACAGCAGAACTTGTTATGTATACTTCAGGGCTCAAGGCTAGGAGCATAAGAGTGTGCTCCCTCCTCCCACAGATAGCTCCTCGATCCCTGCGAAGAGGAAAACTGTGGTTGTACAAGCAGTTGGAGCCCTGCTTAACTAACCCATGACTTTGTGCTGGCCCACACCAGGGCTGTGTGGTGATATGGAGCCTTGCCCATCCCCGCTCCTGCCAATCACGGTACTTGAACTGCTGAAGTTCGACAGAGCCTGACATGTCCACAACGGCATGGCGAGGACCTAGATGTGACCCCAACGCATCGCCAATCAAATTCAAGACTCCTCCACCTACCTGGTCCCAGATTTTCCTCCACACTCTCTGTGAGGGCTCGTGTATGTCCGTTTTCTTTGACTGGCTCCGTGGTCTCGAAGTCTTATCACCCTGAAGGTTGTAGGCAGACTTTTCTGTCCCGCCAGACCGCTCCCAAAACGGCTCTCAGTCTGGCTCTCCCGCCTAACCTCTTCCTGCCTAGCTATCGGCCAGTCAGTTCTTTATTAACAATGAGAGGAATACATCTTCACAGTGTACAAAAAGATTATGCCACAGCAGAAGGTAGTTATTATCTCATCCACTTTGAAGATAAGAAAAGAGGGTCCAGGGCTACTAGTTACCCACCACCACCTGAACAGACAGGTGGCTGAGCCAGACTCGATTATCACCTTTCTGGAAGGGTACCCGTGTTCTGTTTTCCCCGGCCCAATGCCTCCTGACAACCAGCCAAACAAAAGTCCCGCCATTGTGAAGGTCAAGGAGAAGGTCAAAGGGATGTACCTGCTTCCCATGCTTCTGCAATACTTAGAAACAGAAAAGCAACACATACCTATTCTCTTAGGGGTTGGCAAACCAGAAACCTGCCATCAGTTTGACTGGGCTAAAGTAGCATTACCTGGAAGCTCTGGGTGAGATCCCATCTTCTCGCCATGTCTAGTTTCCAATGGCCACCTGCAGTCTTTGTTCACATTTCCAAAGTCCTTTTTTGCCACAGAGGGAAATATTCTCACAGGTTCTGGGGACTAGGGTGCAGACATCCTTGGAAGGTGTTGACTCGGCCAACAACAGAGGGCAGCTCAATTCCCTTGAGAACTGGGAACAGTTGCCGAAGTATCCCCTCCTTCACCTCCGTGCTCACTTTCCTTCCATCTTGGCAGGAAAACAGGCCTTCAGAGGCACAGGGGTCACAAAGAACAAGTTTTGGTAGAGAGGTTCTGGAACTCACGGCAGGACCCTCCAGGTCCACCATCTTTCCTGTGAAGGTGCTGGAAGAGAGAAAATTCAGGGTTCTCAAGCAGCTGGTGGCCTGAGGTTCATACATTACCTTCTTTGGCTTGTCAGGATGTCTGAGGTGGAGGGGCCTGCTCACTGCCCCTAAACTACCCCTTTACACGCTAACTAGAAGACACCAACTATTTTCTTTAAGTACTGTGTCCCACTGCACCTGAAAACTGTCCAGTTTTCTTCCCTCCATCTACACAGAGCCCTGCAAAATGAGCCTCCTGCCTACACTCTCCATCTTAACCCACTGTGGTGAAATTGTGTTCCCCAATATTTTGTACACCCTAATAAACTTATCTGGGGTCAGAGAACAGAACAGCCACTAGATATAGAAGCCAGAAAATGGTGGCATACACACACACACACACACACACACACACACACACACACACACACCTTTAATCCTAGCATTGCAAAGGCAGAGATCTGTCTGGATCTCTGTGAGTTCAAAGCCACACTGGAAACAGCCGGCATGGTGACACACACCTTTAATCCCAGGAAGTGATAGCAGAAAGTAGAAAGGTATATAAGGCGTGAGGACCAGGAACTAGACCTGGTTAAGCTTTTAGACTTCTAGCAGCAGTTCTGCTGACATCCATTTGGATGAGGACCCAGAGGCTTCCAGTTTGAGGAAAAAGGATCGGCTAAGAAGTTGGCCAGGTGAGGTTAGGTGTGGCTTGTTCTGTTTCTCTGATCTCCCAGCTTTAACCCCAATACCTGGCTCCAGGTTTGATTTTATTAATAAGATCTTTTAAGATTTGTGCTACAACCCATGCCACAGGTGCTCATCTATCGAGTTCCAGCCAGTCCCACGTGATCTGTAAAGGGACTCTTCATCATTTCAGCAGAAGCAGCCATCGTGTTTCTAGTTCTGTCTGCCGATGAGCTGTGGGCTGTGGCTTCACTCGCCCACTTCCGCTAAAACCTTGGCTTCCAGAACACACAGGCTTTCTCTGAGGATGGAAAGGTTATCTAAGCAGCCCAACCCCTTAATGGAATTTTTTAAAAAAAGAAAAACAAAACACAAAACTAGACCAACACTTTTAAATCTTTCAAATTGCAGCTGGAGACCATGGCGTCTTCCTTGAAACCATGGCCCATTTAGTATAATTGCTCCTGTACCATTATCCTAAAACACTGTGTGCTGCAGAAGGTGACTAATGTCACTGTCACTTTAAAATGGGGAGGCAGACTTAGAAAGGAACAGTCCCACCGCTGACTAGAACCTAGAAGTAAAGGCAACTTCCTCTTCAATTTGCTAGGCCGGTGAGTATATATGGGTGTGTGTGTGTGTGTGTGTGTGTGTGTGTGTGTGTGTGTGTGCGCACACACGCAGAGGCAACCTGATAAGGTACTTTGTGAGGGCAGGACAAACAAAGAAGTCTGTAGCACAATAGTGGCACAAATTGGCTACTGATAACAGAATGTATAACCTGTTATCGGGCATCTGTATAATCACGGCGGGGGGTTCAGTTTGACTAAACCAAAGAGTAGGAACAAATTCCGGTGGACCCAGTGTTACTTAGCCTATCTGTCCTTTCTGCCCATGTGTGCCCCGCATCGTTCACCCTCTTCCCTGCCATTTACCTGTGTTTCTCTCCAACTCCCCGTGACGGGAGACGAATGACTCTCCAGTCAAGTCAACGGCGACTCCTCTCAGTCCTCCAGTGCATACTGGTGTGTGACAGACAGAACCTACAGTAATGGCGATGCACACCTTTCTGGGCTCATGTTGGAGAGGGCTCATTAAGACACGGCGAGGCTCAGAGCAGTTCGGTGATGAGAAAGGATGAAGGCAGCCTCCCCCGAGTGTGCCACAGAAGGGCAATGAGGCAGGAGGTCAAGGCTGCAGCGCAACACCAAGTCCACCGCTGCCAACTGGGTCTCCTTGAGTTCTCTGAGCCTCACCGTGCTCTCCAGATGTGAAATGAAAGACACAGTGTAGGTCATGGGATACAGTACGGTGAAGGGACAGCCAATGACTCTTTACACCGAATAACTGCTCGTGGAAATGTTTACAAAATTACAAAACAGAAAATCAATCAAAGTAAGGCAATTAAGATGGAAGCGAGTGGGGGAAGAGAGAACCTCCCTTTTATTCCTCCTGACTTCTAAGGTGATCTCCAAGAGTCCTGACCCAAGTAAACACACCAGCGCATTTATTTATCAAATATATGTCTGCTCTGGAGGGATTTTGGAGATGTATTTACAACTTTAAAGCCATTGAACTTAAAGACAGGAAGCTATTGCAGATGGGCTTGACCTAATAATCATCTGAACCTTCTATAAGCAGAGAGTTTATTCTAACTGATGGTCAAACAGAAGGATCCAACACATGGTTGAAGACTTGGAGATGGAGAGGACCCCATGCCAAAGAATGTTGGCATCTCTGGGAGCAGAGAGAAGCTCCCACTAACAGGCAGTAGACAAACAGGGACCACAGCCCCATGGGAGCCATGAGAATGAACATGGAAGTGGTGGACCTTCTCTCAGTACCTCTATCTGAGGACCCAGTCTCGCCAGCATCATGACTCCACCTGTGTGAGACCCTGAGGAGACAACCCATCCATGATGTGCCCGACTTCTGATCTGCAGAACTGTCAGCTGCCCAGGGCTTAGGTTACTTTGATAGTAGTGAAATGCATGGGTAGTCATTAGAACCAAGCTGCATAGGATCCCTGGGTAGGATGAGGCAGAAACTTCACTCTACCTATCACTCTTAGCTAACAATGTCAGAGTCATCTTTATTCTCCAGGTCACTCCAAGATGAAATCACAGCAAAGACATTGTGTTCAGAGAGCGCAGCAGCCAGCTCACAGGGCAACTCGCAATGAGTAAAAACTGAGATGAACTTGACCAAGGAAGCTGGTGGAGTCCATCTGCATCCGTTGGGTTGTTCCCGTTGAGTGTTCTCTGACGTAAAGGAGGAAATTCATGGGTTGCTTCAAATCTCACCAGTGTTCCAATGAAAACAGGAATATTGCCTGTGGAAACACTTCCTGACTTGGAAAAATAGTCACGACCTCCAAGACCCCAGCTTCTCCCAGCCCATTCCAGTGCTCTTCTGATGGAACTGCTGGGACACAGCAGAGACGCTGCATTCAGACACTTGGATTGGACTCTTAGCTCTGACACCAGATAGCTCTGTGACTTAGACAAAGGCCACCACTTCTCTGAGCCTCGGTTTCCTGACCTATAAGGATAAATAATAATGCATCTTAAACAGGAGACATGGAGAGGAGCAGGGACCTAGACAGGAAGAGTCGTGGCACCAATGAACAGCAGGAGGTGTGTGCCTCAGAGGGTGATCCCAATAGAAGCTACTGGTTGGTGAGGGAAGGATGCAGGTCACTGTGTGGGCGAACTGAGAAACCTTACCCTCAGTGAAAGACAGAAGACACAAGAACACAGATCGTTATTGTTCTGCTTTTCGTGGTCCCTCAGTATCCACGAGGGATTGGTTCTAAGAACTCTGCTCTCACCCATCTGCCCCGACACAAGAATCTGCTGCTATTCAAGTCCTTGCTGTGAAATAGTACATGGGTTGAATCTTTGGGTGGAAGAACCTGTGTATAAAGACAGCCAGCTGTTATAGAACAGAGAAAAGATGATGAGTGGACGCCTAGGGTGGAGAGTGGAAAGAGCCTGAGTATTCACAGGGTGATAAAATGTCCTAAAGTTAGACCGTGATTATTGTATCTTGAATTGTACATATGAAATAAGCGTAGTTTATGATGTATAAATGAAGTTATTAATTAAAAAATATTCAACACAAGTTCATGAAGAAATAATACAGAAACAACTCATATACTAAGCCCATGTCTAAGGTAGGTTGGTCCTTGTTGTTCTTCCTCTTCATAGGAGCAGCAAGCCTAGAGGGGCTGGTGGCTCAAGACATAACCTAGATTTTATGTACATACATACATACATACATACATACATACATACATATAGTGTTTTTATAATTTATTTAATTTTATTTTGTGTCAATTGGTGTCAGATCCCCTAGAACTGGAGTTACAGACAGTTGTGAGCTGCCCTGTGGGTGCTGGGAATTGAACCCGGGTCCTCTGAAAGAGCAGCCAGTGCTCTTAACCACTGAGCCATCTCTCCAGCTATTTTTAACACACACACACACACACACACACACACACACACACACACACACACAATCTTTTTAGTGACCTCAAATCACAGCTCGGGCATAGTTACTTCACTGTAAGGTCAGTCTGGTTAATAACTGCAAATGCATTAGAGAGAAATGATAGACCCATCATAAGATACAGTGGAATAATATAAATGAGTGACTGGAACACTAATTTCTTAATAATCATCCTCTACTTGGACCTCAGCCATGGCTCTCAGATTGAAAAACCGTCTCCATGTTTCTGAGCACAAAACTGAACTCAGATTCTGCATTGCTTGACTATAGTACTTACTGCACCAGAAGCAGGGGATTCTGGGTGAGAGTGTCCCAGGGCAGCAGCGTCAACATCACCCAAGGCCCTGGTGAAAATACTAATCCTTAGGATCCACCCTACGTGTACAGAATCAGAAACTGAGGATGGGGGCCAACAGCATGCTTAAATGAAGTGCTTAGTGTTATTGCCAACATGCTAATATCTGAGAAGCACTGCTCGAGGTAATGATATGCACATGTACACACGAACATGCACATGTATGTGCATACATACCAGTCTCACTTTGGGAAGCCATATCAACTGGAAGATGGATTACTGTCCCGTGAGTACAGAAGTAATGATGGCAAATATGAGCCATGATTTCAACCACTCACACGCCTCTCCAGGTCACTTCCCATGAGTCAACGTGAGCCAGGGTAGCAGGCCCTTGGGCAGTCTGGACAGTCCAACTTTCACCGGGTGAAATCTGTACTAGTGTTGAGTGAGGAAGACTGAAGTAGATTAGAAAACGTAACATGGAAGAATTTGGCCAAGTGCAAGGGCCTGCTAAAATGTCACCAATTTCCCAAGGTCTTGGGTGGCATGTAGAAAAGTCAGAATCGCCTGCTACCCAATCCAGGAGACATGTCCTAAAAGGCTGATGGACTGACGCAAAGCTGAGAGTCAACATGTTGCTCATTTCATATTTGTCTCATGCAGTGATCTCCTGGTTTAGCAGGGGCAGGAGAATAAAAAGCAAAGGTTGGCTCTGGCTTTAGAGAGCTGACCCTCTCCAGGTTTCAACACCAGGTGTCCTTGTCCTATTTCGAAATGCTTCCCTTTCAGCCTAAAACATTTCAACAGCTGATGCTGCGTGGCCCAGTGGCACAGAACAGCTGGTAACTGGAGAAGGTGGACACATGCTTCCAAAGTTCATTTTTCATTGAATCAAAGATCATCTGGCCAGATCCTTGAATTTCACAGATGAGGGAAACCAAGGTCAAAAAAGCTAAGCTAAATTGCCTGCTTACTGTAAGCAAGGCTGGGACTAGAATCCTAACTACTCCAAACCCAGAGACACACCAAACTGCACCAAAGTGTTCACAAAGCAGAAATGACAGACTCCACTGAGTGTGACTAATAAGAAAACCCTAATTTTAGCATCTTTTAAAGTATCTTTCTTTGAGGCATCCAGCGATGTTCACTTTACTTCTTTGCTGCCCACATTTGTTGTGAATCTCCCAGGGAAAAGCTATTCTGAGAGGAGCTGAGACAAAGCCTGAGTGATCTATGGTTGTCAAAGTCAGGCTCTTCCCAGCAACATTGGTGAGAAGCAACCGAGCTATCTCCCATGCTGAAGTGAGAGATATGAGCGCCCGCGTTCCTGCAATCCCAAAGGGCTTCCTGGCAGGTAGCTGCCTCCTCAGAGTCTTCAAAGGACTATTCCTGTTGGAGTAAAGGAGGATTTTGCATCTGCCATGGGGCATGGCTTCCAAAATGCTCTGATCCTGAGTCTGGACAGAATCATACAACATGATGAAAATGTGGTACATATTTTATATATTCTATTACCTGAAGAATTTTTGTCTTTGGCTTGTATAAGAAAGAAAAGTGCAAGTCAAAGCAATTACTTTGATGGCTTCATCTAAAAGCATGCTTGCTTGTATCTCCTGTAGAACACTTGGTGAATTGATACAGGTGCAGTGTGAAAGTCTCTGAGGAGCTGGAAGCCTCATCCGTAGCTCTTACCCATCCGAGGCCACCAGAATAGTCCCAGGAGCCCAGCCTTTTTGTGCAGAGAGAGAACTGACTCCTCACATTGCATTTTCAGTACTAATTTTATTATGGGCTGCTAGTGTTTTTATTACATGTTCTTAAAAAACGTCCTTCTCGTGGGCAATCCTCTTCTCTCCTATGACAACAATAGCTGCCAGAGTGAATAAAGATGCATCATTTTCTTCTGTCCCTCTTAGGATATGTACCTGCTTCCTCTGCCATTGACATAAAGGAGCAAATAAATGCAACACATTTTCTCTATGTCTAGCATTTCATTATCTGCTATTGGCTATTTTTTTAAAATGTGGAATGCTTCATGAATTTGCGTGTCATCTTTGAGCAGGGGCCATGCTAATCTTCTCTGTATCGGTCCAATTTTAGTATATGTGCTGCCAAAGAGAACACGGCTATTTAATTTTATGATTGTTTTTTCCACACCTAACTGAATTAAATCATAGTTCTGATGAATTAACACCTTCAACTTTCTCAAGACTCCCGGTAAGAGGTTGAAGAACATTTATTTGTCTAATCATAACGTTTGCAAACATTTTAACATGCAAGTTCTCCAGCAAATGTCAACATTGCCTTAGAGACATCTAATACTTTGATTTCAAATTCTCACTTAGCTCTGAACAAAACCTATCACACTCTTCTTGTCTAAATCTCTCCCTGGTATTCTAGAAATAAAAGGAAAATCACACACACACACACACACACACACACACACACACACACACACACACCCCTAGCTCAGCCATTACGGCTTTGTCTCCTTCTGCCTGTGGCGTTTCACAGTAGCGTGGGATGGGTAGAACTGTCTTCAGAAGCAGTGTGAGAAGCTGACCTCTGTTGCAGATTGTAGACAAGTGAGTGGGATGCATTTACTGTGGAGGGCAGATTTCCTAGACAGATGCTATTTCACCTGGTCACTTGGCCTGTCCTTCCTCCCAGGATGAAGAAACCAGGGCTCTGGAAGCTTCCAGACACATCTGCCATCTCACTGCCCGTGGCAGGGGGCTCCTTGGCCTATTCAGTTAGGAAGAGATGAGTCCTTGGAACAGACAGTCGCAGAGGAGAGAGGATGGGCAAGTCACCCAGAATATCAGGGCCAAGCCCCCGGTGGTGAAGTTGCATACCACCATCTGGACCCGTAGCAAACAAGCTGGAGCATTTTATAAATAGAGCCATTCTTGTCTCTAAAAAAAAAAAAAAATTGACTGGCTTTTCATGGAGGACACCAGGATTTGTATTTCTGAGGTGTTCGCAAATTCTCCACTGCTAATTATGTTTCATATGTGAGCCATACACTAATAGAATTTTAGGGCAGGACAGGATCTCAGAGCTTATTTGGTTGAGCCCTTCCATCTTAGTGGTCAGGAAGACGAGGTCCATGGGGTTAAGTGGTGTTCCCAAGCTCTCAGAGTGGAGAAATTGTGGTTAGAACTAACTGAGCCCTCCAGACAGTATCCACAGAAATGGAACAACCAACCTTTATTTATTTTAGTAACTAAGAAAGCGGTATGTACTGAGACAGAGACAGAGAGAGACTGAAAGTAGAGAGATTGACAGTACCCATGGTGTAGCTGGGCCTGTTTATCATATGAGTAGAGGCCTAGGTCTGTGTGACTTTGAGCAGTCTCCTGGACCTCCATCTTACCTGTGTCCCCACCTGCAAACGTAAGTAACACAGTGTAGCAGGAGGCCATCCAACTGCTGGCTTCCCTAGCCCACTTAGGACTCGGAGCTCCTTGAGGAAGCCCAGAGCAATTTTGATGCCTATTACTACAATTCCTTAGACATACTTTACATTGATAGCCTTAACTGGGAGGGGGCTGGAAAACGTTTTCCCTCTGACTCAGGATTGCTCTCACAACCCCAACCAACGTTTTCTAGCTCTTAGCTTGCTTTCTCTAAACGCTTCACAAGAACCTTGATCAGCCTGAAAGCCAAGCCTGGAGGCTCCTTTCTTATGATGGCTGTGCTAGGTAGAGCATGTGAAACAATTGTGTGGACTGTGATGAGGGGTGGGGTGGGGTTGGGGGAGCTAGAAGGTTTCTAAGGAAAAAAAAAAACACCACAGTGGGGAGAAGGCTGGATGCTGCCACCGATGCATGTGCCGCAGCAACCTTCTGAAGCCATGAGGAGAACGTGCTTAAAGATGACTCATCACATTGATGACGGTAGAACAAACATACAGAACTATCAGACCTCGGTATTTCTTCATTTTCGCTCCTCTGTAGTCTTTCTGCCAATGGAATGGTTTCTCATGCTAGCTAATAAACCACGCTGTGTGAGTCAATCTTACGTTACAGCTAACTGACGAATTGGCATGGTAGTACTTATGTAAGGTTATAGTGAATGGTAAATGATAAATGTAGTAAGGGAAATGATACATAGTCAAACTCAAATAAATATTAGTTGTCACTATTATTAGCTATATAAGAAGATATATAGTGAAAAATCTCTTTCACATTTTCCACATTCTACTCTCCAGTGACAAATTTTAGTAATGTTTTATATATCCTCATGTCAATTTTTAAAGTAAAGTATTATATAAAATTTTTCCAGGTCTAAGATATTTTCCAATGGATACATGGATGCCACTTTAACTAGCCAAACCAGTTGGAAATTACCTCTAACCCCCAAGAGTGTGTTTTATTTAATAATCTTCCAAAGATTTGGGAATACTACCTTCCTGCTGAAAGCATTCAGTTTTCCAAAATCTTTCTTTTAACTGCAGGAAAGAAGTGTGCTTAGAAATATCAAGAGACATGAGTAAGCAGCTGGGGTCATCCTACCGAACGTTTGGAGGCAGTTCCGAAGAGTTACTAGTGTAACTGTGTTTCACAGTGTCTGGCAAGACAAGGTGCCTGTCCCCATGAGAAACTGTGGTAGGGACTTGGGCTGTTTTCCAGAGCCCTGTTACAATGTCAAGAGACTACCAGGACGCGGGCTGCCGCTCTGGTCTCTAAGGGCCATACACTATTTCCTGTCATCACCAAGGGTGCTACAGATATTCAACCAAAGTTTGGGGGATCCTCAAGAAAGTCTCTAAGCCTGGTTGGGAGGAAAGGAAGCCAGGGGTCAGCTAAAATCTCCTCCAGAGACGAAGAGTGAAGAGGAAGCGTCTTGACAATGAAAGCACTTCAGAGCAGCAGGATTCAGACCCTTCTCTTCCCCTAGAATTTCAGTAACAACCATTCTCCCTGGGCAACACTGACCACAGGAATGTGGAAATGCTTGGACGTGGTAAGGAATAAAGGAAGCGATTAGAAATTTCCTGAGGGCTCAAATCTGCCCTGAAACTTCCTGTTTCCAACATGTGGTCTAGGAAGCACTTCCCAATGCCTTATGGGTGGAAATCTGCTATTATTTTAATAGCAGAGTAGTGCCAATTGTCTTTGGGGTGAAATCAATGGGCCTTACCCGAGGTGAACTTCAGAACCAAACAAAACGCTTTTCTTAAAATGCCAACAGGAGGGCTCAATCAGGCTACCGATTAGATTGGAGTCACTGAGACATACATGTAGGTGTATCTAAGTTGGTAAATGTTTGTGTACATGTAGATGAATTTTCCTATGCTTCCGGGATCCTGGGGAAAAAATTTACCGTACAAAGCTCTTGGCTTCCCTGCTTCTAACCTGTGTGACACCGGCACATTATTTCTCCTTTAAGCCTCAGTTTCTGGGTCTGATATGATGCAGATGAAGGAATTAGCCTAAAACTCAAGAGATCATATCATGCCTGTGTCCTGTTCATGGGACTGGCCACTCCTTTCCCCTGCAGAGCCTGGTTTGAGCTGGCTGACAGAGCCAGTGGATGCAGCCAGGACTGAGGAAGTTCACAGGGAGAAGTGCTGCTTTCTCTTATCTCACCTGCTAACGAAGCTTGTGAATTCCTGGAAGAAAGCAAGGGTCCTGAAATAGCACTGAAAATGAGTCTTGTAGAAAGGATTCACACTGAGGCCGCAAGAGCCCTCGATTGCCTCTCTCTGCTGGCAATTGTTCCGGAAGATGATGCTGCAGCCACACCCTGCTGTGAACATCGGCCAACCTGTCACAGATGGCTGCAGGCAGTAAACAAAGCTGCTGACCCCTGACAGGAAAGGCACAGAAAAATAAAAAGGGTCCACAGTCACCTGGAACCGACTGCAATAAGGCAGGCTCTCCATGAGAATGTAACTCTCTCTGTCTCTCTTTGTCTCTGTCTCCCTCTGTGTCTCTGTGTGTGTGTCTCTTTCTGTGTTTGTGTGTGTATGTGTGTGTGTGTGTGTGTGTGTGTGTGTGTGTGTATGTGTGTGTGTCCATCATCAGCCCCTGTGGCACCCCTGGGAGCTGACTTTTCTTAAAACTACCTACTATTTATTAACCAATTTCCAAGTACCAAGTGCATATGCAAATTACCCTATTTAATATTCCTAGCCCTGAAGGAATCCTGGGCTATCCTCTGTGAAGTGGAGACACTTAAGACTTAGAAAGGTGAAGAACTCGTCCAAACCCACAGAATAATAAAAATGGCCATATGTGAACCAAACTTGTAACAAACTATGAAGATTTTATATCTCATACCTAAAAAGTGATGATACATACTATGCCCTGATTGTTTAAAAAAAAGGACGAAGAAGAAGGTTGGTTTTTTTTCTCCAGAAGGAAAGCAAAAGTACTAAGTGGCAGCGCCCATATCATCTTTATCATTAATACCTACCCTTACTGGTTTTTTTTTTCTGAACTACAGCCAGGAATTAATCTGCACAGGAAGCAGCAGGGCCCACCTCATACTTGCTATGAATATTTTTTCTTTCTTTTTCTCTTTTCATGGGCACTTGTATGTGTGTATGTGCTGTGCATTATGCTTGTTTTGCAAGCATGTAGGTATGCACGGACATGTGTGCATGGCAGCGTGTAGCGGCCCTGGTGCTGATGTTGGAACTCCTCCTCAATAACGCTTCTACCTTATCCTTTTGAGACAGGGTCTCTCTGTCAAATCCAGAGTCCAGCGAAATAGCTAGTCTTGCTGGCCAGCCTGCCCTGGGAATGCTGTCTGGAATGCCTGGAAGGTTACCATGGTATTTATGTGAGTTCTGGAGAGCTTAACGCCATTTCTCATACTTTAACTGCCATTGTTATGGAATTCTAAAATCCTGCAAAAGCCAGACTTGGTGATTAATAATTTAGGATTTGAAGGGAGGAAAGGGAAATGGGAAATGATGTAATTAGATTATAATCTCAAAAACAAAAAAAATAATTTTTAAAAAACATAAAAGTAAATTGGAGCCATGCATAGCTATCTGCTCTATTGGCCGAACTCACTTGTAAGCTCCAAAGAATGGATTTAAACATCAGACCTATACGTCTACAGTAAAATATGGGTCACTCTTGGGAAGGGTTCAGGACTTGGCTAAAATCCTGCTGCGTGCTTGGCCTTATCTCATTATTTTTATCCAGAAGGACTCAAATTAGAATGGGCATTACAAGGGACTAGAAGGAGAATAAGTCTCCAAGCAGAGCCTGGCCAGGAAAAGGCTGAGCAGACATGGCTCTCCCCTATGGTGATGGCAAAAAGTCTGTACTGATCTCCGATGTCCAGCATCTTCAGCACACATAGCAATGGCCAGCGGACATTGTTGCTACCTCTGTAATCCTTCTGCAAGGCTGTCAGTTCTGCAGCAGAGAAAGCACCTGGAAGAGGAAGCAGGCTGCAGTCTACAAGCGTAGCTAAACATGAACTCACTGGACTGGAGAAGAAAAAGTTCCACTTGAAAAGTCATCGGAAATCACGTAGCCTTCCAAACCATGTGCAGCACCCTAAGACTAAATCAAGAATTGGCATGTTCACGGTGACACAGTCAACTAACAGGGACTAAAACTTGAGCCTTAATTCCTGGCTCCCAGTCCTCAGCAACCAAAGAATAATTGCCCTAGTCAGCTTCTTATAAAGTGAACAAAGGCTGGAATACCGTGCTGGGAGAGTCGAGGCCAGGGCACTGTGGATGAGGAGGCCAGGGGTGGGCTTGCCAAAGAAGCTGCAACCTTCAGAGATCATGATTTTTCCCGGCAGGAAAGTCAGGTCAGGGGCCAGTCAGCTGGCCTCTGGGATTCCAAGAAGAGGTGGTTCTGGCTATGTGACCTTGGCTTTATTAGCTACTCTGAGGGTGCAGTGAGTGCTTTCACAATCAAGAAAACCTAGGAATCCACATTTTCAGAGATTGGGGCCTTCCTTTCTATTTCTATAGAACCAAACTGAGTTAAAGTAGTGACTTTGAAATTCTTCCCTTCTCCTATCAACCAGTGCAATGACAACATGCACACCATCTTACTTTACTGTTTGGTGGCCCAAATAGAAAGGAGTACCAAATGACTCCTGCGAACATATGCAGTTAATAACCTCATGGCCCAGAAAAAGCAAGACATACAAAGATTGGTCAGAAAAAAAGATTTCTTTCCTCAAGCTCCAAATACAAGCTTCAAATATATAAATGTTTTATTATGATTTTTTTTGTCTAATTTAAATCTATTTCAGGTTGTCCTAGAATAGTCTTTCTTTATAATCCATGCCAAGCTTGAATGAGTTGCCCTTGAAGAAATTTCTTTCTATATTAGCTGCCATATTGCTCAAGCTAGTCCATGGTCATCTCTTCACTCTCTTGAGCAGAGAACGCCCTGTAGGTCTTCAGTTTCCTTGCTGGTATCTTGTCCTCAGGAGTGTGATGCTTTGCTGATGAACCAAGCACCTTGTAATGAGTTGGGCCTCTAGGCACCTGACAGCCATGACATGGAGTTGGCTGCTGTGAGCTGCTGCTCCCACAGGGGCTGACTGTGGCTGCTCCTGGTGGAGGGGCATCGCGGAGCATCCAAGATAAAGCCATTGTCAGTACCTGTCTGATCTTGAAAGAACTTGGCCAGCCATGTGTTCTCCTGTTTTGCCAGCAAGATCAGCTTTCATGAATGATCTTGTAATTCTGTTTATCTTCTGGCGCCACAGCTGTCAAACTCTAGAGCATAAATCCATTCATGTTGCAAGATCCACAACACACCCGGCAAAGTTGGCATTGACTCTGAGACAATCCGTCACATTCGAGTTTTCTGTCTTGGCATCCAATTATAACAGGATCACCTGAATCAGAACCTTTGGAGTCTGTTCAGAATGCTAACGCAAGGTCGGCTTGCACCGTGGCCATGAATACCTAGCCTTGGCCTCAGCCCACCCAGTCCATGTCTGCTGAAATGGCAAGGTGGGAGCTTCTTTTACGTTATGTTCTCCTGACATCCAGGTTGAGGAGAAGCTCTTTCAGCTAGTAGGATTTTTATATCCACAGGACAATTGCTATAAGACAGATCATTTTGGATCTGAGACCAAACTTTAAATCGGAGACTTTTCTTTTCCTTCTGATAGGTATTTTTTTACCTATATTCACCTTTGATCAGCAGTTTCATTGTGGTTTCAATCTAAGCCATGAGAAATAATAATCTTTCTTGTACCCTCCTGCCCCAGAGTACTTCAATGCTGGTACTTACTCTGTGGGAAGCCTTTGGATTCAAGTTGGGGGTCCGATTCTGAGTCTCGCGAAGCTGGTGTTCTGTCTTTAATGTTTCGTTTCTCAAGGGAACAAAGAGCATGAGTAGAAAAAAACGGACCTGGAGGGAGGGAGAGAGCATAGGGTTGACCGTAAATAACGCCATTCTCATAGAACAAGCTCTAAACATACTACGGTCACTGCCATTCCTCCCAACAGCTCAGCTTCTTTTTAAAAATGCTGTTACTCGAGAATTTCATACACGCATAGAATGTGTTTTCAAATCCACCCCCTACTCCCTCCCCTCTTGCTCCTCTCACCCCAGCCCCCACCTTTCTCTGCCAACTTCACGAACTCCTTTTAAATCCATATAGTGCCGTCTATATAAAAATGCAGGTCATGACTCCCGTGGGTCCTGGAACTGAATTTAGGGGTCACAGACAACTTGACAACAGTACAATGTTTCTGAATATGAAAAGAAGCATCACTCAAGACCAAACACACAACAACCCCAAGGTGCTTCTGGTGGCTGTGCTGTATCGCATGACTGCGCTGTAGCCTTGGTTCTGAACACACAACATCCACGCAGCGCCAGTGAACGGTGGCCAAACCCCTGGCTCACATTCCAGACTGCCGTATGCTCCACAGCACAGCAATTTACAGTACGTACAAAGGTTCCCGCTCTCACAGAGACGTGAAAGATAAGAGTGCGTCAGCGTTTTCTTACCATCCTCCTTTGGCACGTAAGTATCAACCGAGTATACATTTGCATTTTTCAGTGTTGGAGTGTTTGGCTTTAAGACTTGCTGATTGAGTTGCTGACTTGAATTTCACTTTTTAAAAAAATGTTAAGTCAGGCACGGTGGTGCACACCTGTAATCCCAGCACTCGGGAGTTAGAGGCAGGTGAATTTCTGTGAGTTCAAGGCCAGCCTGGTCTACATAACAAGTTCCAGGCCAGCTGGGGCTACATAATAAGAGCCTGTCTCAAGAAAAAGAAAATGGGTGTGACATTAAGACAGAATTTCTAACAATCTCTGAAATAGCCTAAACATATCTGCCATTTTGTACTACAGATTATGCAAAGTGACATTCTCAGAATTCACCATCATATAACCAATATATTGATCAACTCTGAAAAATGTTAAAGATGTTTTGTGTTATAAAACATCAAATATTCATGCAAAAGGTTCAAGTCTTTATGACAAAATAACCAAGCAAGGGGCTGAGAGATAGGTCAGTGGTTAAGGGGATTTTTTGTCCTTTTGAAGGCACAGAGTTTGTCTCCCAGTCTCTACTTGGAGAGGCTTCCAATGTCTTGTAACTTCGGCTACACACTGATATACGCACACAGACACATACACACGAGTAATTTAAAATAAATATTTAAAAAAATAACCAAGCAAGTCTATCCCTCTTACTAGCAGCCAAATTTGCTTTTATCTTTAATAAATAGCAAAAGTACAT
Source organism: Peromyscus eremicus (assembly GCF_949786415.1). Taxonomy (NCBI): domain Eukaryota; kingdom Metazoa; phylum Chordata; class Mammalia; order Rodentia; family Cricetidae; genus Peromyscus; species Peromyscus eremicus. Next base: position 40,917,355 of record NC_081427.1, read on the forward strand.
ATATAGCAGAGACTTGTTCTAAAGCAAATTTCTTTATGGGTTATTTTTAGTAACTGTTTGATTTAGAAACCTAAATATCCAGGGTTGTATAAAAATGTATTGGGTGAAAGGAGATTGTGAGTGGATACGTTTAAGAAACACTTCTTCAGAGAATGCTATGTTTTATTCTCTTTGTGTGTGTGTGTGTGTGTGTGTGTGTGTGTGTGTGTGTGTGTGTGTGCATGCTGGGTGCTGTGCATGTAGATGTGTATGTCACACAGGTGTGAAAGTCAGAGGACAACCTTGGTATGGGTCCTCCTCTTCCACCTCATTTGTCTCTGTTCATCACTGTGTGCACCAGGCTAACTCATCTGCAGACTTCTAGGGATACTCCTATCCCTGCCTCCCTCTGCCTTGGGACCCCTGGGATTTCAGACCAGTGCAACCAACCCCGGTTTTATGTTGGTTCTGGGGATTTGAACTCAGGTCCTCACAGTGGTGCAGCAAGCACTTTTACCTATTGAACCATATCCCCAGCCCCATGCTATGCTCTTCTTGTCTTATTTTGAACACAGCTGTTTCCCCGTTACAGCTCAGAGACTGTGGATTCACTGATGTAGAAGCTGTCACAGCCTGAAGTCTGTTCGCACTGGATTTTACAAGCTCCCGAGGGAGGCCGCTTGTGCACGGGGTCTGAACTTACCAGGTCTACAGCCCATTCTTTCACCACGTTATCCTGGGGCCCTTTTCTCTGGCTGCAACTCTGGGGTCAAAGACTGAATTTTGTCCAGGAGCTCCAATGATATTGATGCTGAACTTCTGAACACTCTGAAAATATTCCCAATTGACTCTCTCCCTTGGAGAGAAATAAACCTACGGTTTGCCGACCTGTTTAAGCCACTGCTGGCCAAGTGATGCTGTGTGTTGCCCATTGAACTGTTTGCAGGGCTGTCTTCCATCTCCACCTACACACAGAGGTAACCCACCTTCCCAGCTTCAGAGAAAACCATACATATTTGAACCCTTAGTCTTAGCTCTAAACCCAGACGCAATTGTTCTCCATGGTCAAAATAGTTGAGCCAAGTGTGTTTCAGGCTTCTGTGGCTGGGTCCCCTCTCAAAGAACACTTCGAATCTCAAACCTGAACCTTCCAGAACCATCTCTTTGGTACGTGGTCAAATGCCCAGAATGTTATGATCATTGAGAGGAATCTCAATATTCAGCCAGGTGACCAGGCTCATTTTATCGATGCCTACAGACATGGGATGTTTTCTGAAAGACTCTGGAGCAGAGCTCAGTGACAGTGGTTGGAAAGAGCTCTTTTGCCTTTAATAAACATAACTGTGCTGGCAAAAATGCAGGGAAGAAGAATCTTTTCCTCTTTTCAACCCCTCGGGGACAGTTTTCAAGATTTCAGCAGATCATAACCACATTAAATAAAAGTTAGAGCTTGGTGTCTAACCTGTTCTTCCAAGGGTCTCAAAGTGAAATGTTACCTAGTATCTTAGCTTTTCCTTGCTGTGATAAAATACCTTAAAAAATAAACTTGAAGAGGGAGAGGTTTGTCTTTACTTAGGATTTAGTCAACTCCGGCTGTAGTCTCTTAATCCAGTGTCTTTAAACCTATACAGTTCTACAATTAGTCCACTGTGGTGGAAGTGTGCACCAGAGCAAAGCAGCTCACCTCTTTGTGGTAATCATGAAGAAACAGGTGGTCAGAAACAAAACACAGCCTTCTAAAACATAACTCCAGTGACCTTCTGCCTCCAGTGAGCATCTGAAGTCTCTAGATCCTCCCAATAACCCATCAACTGAGAATCTATGGATGGAGTAATTTCTTCACCAGGGCAGAGTCTCATGATCCGGTCTCTCCCAGAGGACCCCCTCTCAACCCTGAAGATAAGACCTTCAATACACGATGCTCTGGTAACATTTAAGATCCAAACTAACAAAGGAAGACATTATTTTTAGCCATTTAATTTGAGCTTGGAGGGGGAGAATCAAGCATGTCTACAATGTCCCGGGCAATGACAAGTTTCACTGAGTTCTTGGTCTTATTAGTAAACCCATCCATCCACATGAGAATTCCCTTCTGAATTCAATACAATGGATGAGGAAAAGCAGAAATAAATCAAGTAGCTGTCTAATGAGACCTGAGTGTACTCCCTACGGAAAGACTCAGGACAGAGTTCTTGCTGATGAGATGTCATTCTATAGCTTCACAGTTAAACATTAACACTAGGGCAGTGGCATTAGAATGTGGTCCAGTTAATAACAGCATAAATAAACACAACTAGTGGCAGACAATCAGAAATATGTATCAAGTTCTCAAAAATTCAGACACACTGACACGTTAGTTCCACTCCTGAAATTCCTATCTCAGGACTTTCAGCAAAATATAAGCAAGGTTTTAAAGATAAAGTCAGTCGAGGCAGCATTATTTATTGTTTATGGTCATTTCAAATTATAAACAACCTCCATGTCCACCAGCTAATGTTAGTAAACGATGGTACAGACAATGCCATCATTGTTCATGGTGTTTGTAAGATTTCTAATGGTAGTTTGAAGTGTTTAGGACAAAACATTAGAAAAACGTTTAGGATGCAAAACCTGCTTTGTTGTTGTTGTTGTTGTTGTTGTTGTTTTGTTTTGTTTTGTGTGAGTGTGATGTCCAAACATTGTATGGGCATATAAAAAGACTTTAAGAAAACATTATAAACTGTAAACATTATCTTTGCTATTTCCCTTAAATCTTTTATTTCAATCTATACATTTCAATGTTTTCTAGCTAATCCTCTCTTTATACTATTATGTATATTATATCTTATAAATAAAACATAACTTTAGCTTAAACAATTAAAGGAAATACTAAACTCAGTTGTAAAAAAAATACACAAGAGTGAACCACAACTGTCACTTACTTTTGATTCTGCACTGATCCTGTTGAATAGGTTAAACACATGCCTGGGTGAAAGAATGTGTGTGCTTCACTGTTGGAATCCCCCGGAAGTTACAGAAAACATCACCGAACAGGGTGCTCCTCCTATACAGTCACACCATGACAACTTCTGATGTACCTGGAACAGTGAGTCTGACTGTGTACCATCAGGGGAGGCCCACTCCGTCCATCTCGGCTCTGGAGCCACGGCATTAGCAGGGAGAGCGCTGCTTCAGTCCAGAAACTTCAATCAGTTGCACTGTATCAGCTGTTACTGAGGTCATGGGCAGAACTAGACAGGAGTCAAGTCAATAAGAAGAGTAGGCTACTTAGGTGGGACAGACCTACCCGAGCAACCCTATTTCAAGCTGGCTGTGCTCAGGAGTCCAGCGGAAGTACTGGGAAAACAGCATGAGAGGTGATCCCTTAGAATGAATTAAAATGTTCCCAGACGGTAGTATTTTCTGACAATGTCTAGTTACATGAATAAAAACACTTCAATTTTTTTCAGGGAGATATTTTTGTCTAATCCATGGAAGCCAATACTGTGGTGTCTATAAGAATATTCTGCATCCACAGTGCTCTGGGATACTTTATATCTGTCTAGGTTTAAAAGTATTTTATATAAATATTTACATATATTCTCTACAGATTCCTTTTAATAAGGGTGGGGGCCGGTTACGCCACTACCAGCCAGGGACATAGTCAAGTAGACTAACACAAAGGCCTGGGTTGAGGCATTTTTCTTTTTCGAGTCTATTCCGATCTGGAAGGTGAAGGGGACCACAGTGTCTGAGCTAGAACTGGTACTCGGCTAGAAATGCTTCTGAGTTCGAGGGCCTTTTCCATTTTGGTATTCAGTCTTCAAAATGTATAAGGCCACCTCTAAGTCTTGACTTTTAAAAAGTTGGAGTTGGGCTGTAGGACAGAGCTAGAGGTCATTCTGGCAAACCTTGTCCTCATCTCAAAACCCTGACCCTCTTGGTTCCAGCAGCAGCTCGCTTAGAAGGCAGGAGTCTCAGGGGCAGTGTGGCTGCTCTTGATCTTTCCAGAGGACACACAGGGAGTGACAAGAGTGGGTGACAACCCAAAGCATTGCAGTGACTTTCTGTCTTTCCTCACTCACTCCTCCTTTCTCATTGGCATAATTTTGGGAACCAGCTTTGGTGGTGCCTGTCTGTAAGCCCAGCACTCAAGAAGCTGAGGCAAGAGGAGAATTCAGTGCTAGCCTGGGCTACATAGTGAATATCAGGCCAGCCAGGAATACACTGGGGGTGGAGGGTGGAATAATATGGTAAGATAAAAGGCAGGAAACACCCCAGTTCCCAAGGAAGCTGGCATTGGAAGAAGAGCAGCCTAAGTCTACGCGATGAAGGATAGAAAGGTTTCACCTGAACTACGATAGGACACAGTGTTCCGAGATGCCCGTTTGTTAAAAGTTCATGATTAGTGCTAGAATCTAGGAAGACTTGGAAAGGAGAGAAGATATAGCCCAGGCAGAGACAAAACATGATGTTTATAACAAGTGGAAGTTAAAATTGTTTGATTCAAGTCTGCTTCAAAGTCAAAGATTCTAAAGAACGAGCCTTGGTCTCAAGCTAAGCCAAATTTTGTCATTTTAATGATAACAGAAGGAGGGGGCGAATGGAGAAAAGGGGGATCGCTGGTCAGTATAAACACAAGCAAGATTGTGATTCTTGAACATGGTTTACTGTGTCAAAATCTGCCCTAAACATTTTAATTCTCTGTGAGCCTGAGTGTCTGGGTGGTCTGAGCTCACCCAGCAGCCTCTGGGCGGGCGCAGCCTCTGTTCCGTTTCCCAGGATGCTGAGTGGTTACTCAGCAGCCATGCTGCTGGAGCGACATAATCTCCAGATAAACTTCGGAGATAGTGCAGAGCAATTACTTTGCAACAGTCCAATTAGTTTTAGTCTCATGTTTGGTTAAAAACCATGTCCCTGGAAAGGTCGTGTGAAATGCTTTAAAGGACTTGGTGGAATATTTGATGACACCACGGTTCTCAGAATGTCACCAAGCCCCGGGAGCTAAAAGCAGCCTCCTCCTTGGCTTTTGGCTTCTGCGTTCTGAGACAGAACCTTATTGGGTAGTTCTGACTGGCACGGAACTTGCTGTGTAGACCTGGCGATCACTGAACTTGCAGTGATCATCCTGCCTCAGCATCCCCCGTGTCGGGATAAAGGTATACAATCTTACACCTGGCTCCTCCCTATCTTTAGGAAATGCTTCATCCATGAGGGCTCTCTGACCCCATTGGCCCACAAGCAGCAGAGCTACAGAAGGAAGTGTAATGAATAAAAAGCCCCAGGGAGCAAGTTGCTCCTGCACTGTGCCCCTAAAGCAGCCTCACCTGAGCATCACTCCAGGTCAGGGAGATCAAGGACTCTCCCAGAGTGCCACAGCTCCCGCACCATCCTCTCCCCCGGTAGTTTTATTGGTGAGCTCCTATCTCTCCCGGGACCCATCCCCTGCCTTCTGTCTTCACCTCCATCTCAGCGGGCTTCCCTCCGCACACTCTTTACCGGAGCTGCATCATCTCTGCTGCTGAGTGGCTTCCACTCTCCCTGAAGCTGAGACTGCCCACTTCGGAGGTGAGTCATTGATGCCTCTGGGTCTGCTTTCCACTCTCTGGGGAGATGGGTGCTTTATTCTGTGACTCTCCCCACCCCGCAAAAGAACTCCCCTTCCCCCATCAAGGTCTGGAAGGCAAAACATGAGAGCAGTAGTCCCCACCTGTCTCCCTGAAGTGTGAACATGAAATTAGATATAAGCAATACACGCAGTTTGCAAAACAAGACCACAGGCAGCAGAACTCAGTAGAGAGTAAGGATCATTTGGAGAGTAGGGTGTATTTTTTTTTTTAATAATTATATTTAATGGGTAAGCCCAAAGCAAGTTTTTCATATTTTCTCTATCTAGTAAAACCATTAGAACCCAACAACCCCCATAACAATGAGGAACTGTCAATAAAACAAAAATAATAGTTCTTTCCCTACTTTTATTGAAAAAATTAATTACTGACTTTAAGTATGCCTTTTTATTATTTTTTTTATGAGCATGAGTAAAGAAAGAATATTGTTTGAGACTGGACCCCTGGTGTGAAATAATCACCAATAAAGTTTAACCTGGGCAGAGAGACTGTCTCAGCGGGTAGAGGCACTTGCTGGAAAGTCTGATGACCTGAGCCTGATCTCCGGAAACCACGTGACGGGAAGGAGCAAACTCCTGCAATTTGGCACACGGTTCTCTGAGCTTCACGCACATGCTATGGCATGCACACATCCACACAATGAACAAGTAATGAATGAATAAACAGACGGAATAAAATAAAATTTAACTCAGCTTTCTCATGCCCAGGAAACTCTGATAGAAGAGTCACTAAGTACAATTCAGATGTAGGCGGGAATCCATATCCAAATGTCTAATGGAGACCAATTAATTATAATGAATCTCACCTAACTCAACTAGAAGAATACAGTGGAGGCTGGCTTGTACCTTTGCTGGTGGCTCGTGCAGAATCTGATGAGAGATCACACACCGATGCTGGGGGCTTCCTGTCTTCTCACGCTGTGTTGATAATGACAGGACCGAGCAGACACCATATCAGTCTTCTCTCAGAGATCAGGCCTCAATTTCAGTTTCCTGAGACGGACGGGGCAGGCAGTTTCTGAGGAGGAGCTATGAACAAGGGACAATTAATCACTGGTGCCCCTGACCACAGGGACAAGGGAGAAAGGACGCATCAAGCCTGGTCCATTGAGCCAACCCCTACAGTCAGTGCGTGCTAGGCCAGCCAGTCAGCAGCTCAAGCACAAAGCCTGGGACTTGTCCAGGCCTGCCCCAAAATGGATACATGTAGCCCTGACAAATCCCAACTAACCCTAGCCAATCAAAAGTTACTAACATAGCCGGGCGGTGGTGGCGCACGCCTTTAATCCCAGCACTCGGGAGGCAGAGCCAGGCGGATCTCTGTGAGTTTGAGGCCAGCCTGGGCTACCAAGTGAGTTCCAGGAAAGGCGCAAAGCTACACAGAGAAACCCTGTCTCGAAAAACCGGAAAAAAAAAAAAAAGTTACTAACATGCTTGCCACTCTCATTAGCCAATCCTGAGTCTGTTCCTATGTAGTCTGTAGTCCCCAAGACCCGCCCCCTTACTTTACCCCCTATAAAACCCTGCCCCATTGCTACCCGGGGTCTCTTCTGCTCCGCTGATGTGTCAGACTGACAGAGGGGCCCGAGTTAACTCGCAATAAAATACTCCTTGCTTTTGCATCAAAGGTCTCTTGATGGTCTTTAGGGGTCCGGACTCTGGGTACAACATTCCTTAGTTCAAATAGTCGTGATATTTTCTGGCATACACCTCTATTTCAGAACAATGAGGAGTTATAAAATTACGGGACTGAGGTGGTCATATCCATACTTTGTGTTACCAATCCTTCCAGAACACAGTCTATTTTAAAGAGGACCCGGGAGGTCCAGACTGTTCGTAGCTCTCCTGTCACCAGGAGAAGGTAAGCAGATAAAGACTGTTCCTGGGCAGATTCTTTTAGCCTTCTTTCAGGCTTCCTGTGGGGGAACTTCTGTCTCTCTTGTGACCCTGGGGACACCTGTGGATGTCCAGTCAAACTATTTCTTCTTCTTTTTCACTTTCTTGTACTGAGGATCGAAGCTCAGGCTCTGCCATGCCAGGCAAGTATCTACCTTGAGCGAAAGAAGAGCCTAGTCACTGTCTAGTGGGTCTTCTTTCCAGGATAAATTCTCAGTTCTATAATGGGCTTCCCAGTCTGTTAACCTAAAACGTTAACAGAAATGACGGACCAATATTTGGTTTCCCTTAACCCTTGCATTACCAGCCTCATATTTCATTCCCTGGAAAGAATGTTCTCCATTCACTTGAAGGTTCTCCCGCCATTCCACACTCATAGGACTGACATTGTGCCCATACTGTGAAAAAATATGCATGTGTCTATGTGGAGATATGTGCAGCTGAGTGCCGGGGTCCTTGGGGTCCAGAAGAGGGTGTTGAGTCCCCTACAGCAGTGGTTCTCAACCTTCCCAATACTGTGGCCCTTTAATACAGTTCCTCATGTTGTAGTGACTCCCAACCGTAAGATTATTTTGTTGCTACGTCATACCTGTCATTTTGCTACTGTTATGACTCGTAATGTAAATATCTGATATGCAGGATCTCTAAGATGTGACTCCCACAGGGAGTCTTGACCCACATGTTGAGAACCACTGCCTTTGAGCTGGAACAGGCAGTTGTGAGTTGCTTGATGTCAGTGCTTGGGATCAAACTCCAGTCCATCACAAGAGCAGCAAGTGCTCTTAACCACTGAGCCATCTCTCCAGTTCCTTCTCCCAGGACATTTGACATCTTAACTCCTCAACCTGTAGTGAAAGCCCCTAATCATTAGCTTTACATTTTAGGCATCCTGACCAGCAGGCCTGAAGGACAACTGAGGCAGCTTGCAAAGGACATTCTAAATCTAGCACTCCTGCTCAAAGCTTAGTTTGAAATCACTTGCCCCGACTTGTCTTTGATACTCTGTTATATTAACACTGGATCCTTAATCTATCATCCTTCTTATTCATTCTCTGTTGCATCCTCTGTCTATTTACAGTGATGCCTACACCAGCTTCCTGGCTCCCTCTCTGCAGCCCGACCACTAGACTGCTTAAGGTGGGTGCAGGGAAAGGTGCCTGACTTGGCTTCTGAGATCTTCTTAGGTGAGTGTTATCTGGGCCTGCAAGATTTCTTCTTGACTTAGCAAATGAAAGCTGGAATAGGAAAGTAAAAGAAAAAGGAAAACCTAGGACTCTCTTATTTAGCATAATCATGATTGGATAAGTAGTCCATTAATTAAAATGCATGCAGAAGTATGGTGTGCAAGAAGCCTTAGCAGCGAATGTGTGACTGTTGGTGGGGGGGAGACAGTATCCTCTGCAGAGGGGAACAGTGGCTGCCAAGTAAGCAGAGGGTTTGTTAAGGGGAAGTCGGTTAATAGACCCACCGTGAGTCACTTTGTAGAATTACCTTCTAGCCTACAAGAGAAAGGGGAAAGGAGGAGAAATAAAAAGTAAGATTTATGTCAGTCATCTTAAGCTCCTGGCATTCCCAGGAGGAGAGAGTTCAGGCAGGAAGCTCCCTCAGCTACTGAACTCAATTTACCCATAACCTGGAACACCTTATGAAAAAGACCTTGACCAAAGCTCTAACATTTAGTGAAGAAGATGGTAAGCACAAGAAATTCAAATAACACCAAAGTCGAAGGAACAGGAATTAAAAAAAAAAAAAAATCACCATAGACTGCTATTAACTTGATCATGACACAGTTCTGATTGGACCGATTAGCAGAGGTAATTGCGACTCGGTACATTATTCATTCATCTACTTGAAATCTTGGGAGGGACTCCTCACTCACAACGAGGTGACTTTGAGAGACTTAAACCCTGTCGGCTGCTGTTTGAATGGTGCCAGCCACAGCATGTTTAAACAATCCTGCTGCCAATGGGCCTTACCAGCAAGTGTGGGCAAGGACATTCTGTAGAAATAAGACCTGCTGCCAAACCAGGAAATCAGCTACTCAACCTGTCTGCATTTCAAAAATCGGTCTCTATTCACGCTCGTGAGTCTGTGTAAAAATCTTTCTTGTCACAGGCCTTCTCAACTCTAGGGCCTAACTGAGAAACCCCTGCTGGGTGCTCAGACCTGTATTCAGAGCGCCAAGTGCCAGCTCTGATCCTTCATCTTCCTCCTCCATTCACCTGCAGCCCTGACCAGTCAATAGAGGGGTTCTCAGAGCTCATCCAGATAGACAGAGGCCCAGGAAGGAGGAAGTTTAGCAGAAGGTCTGCCTGGGAACAATTGTCAACTGTGCGCTGGGCATTGTCATTAAAGGGTGTTGCTCTAGGATTTAGGAAGGCAGAGAAAGGGGGCGGCTTTAGAAATACAGAAAGTAAATAAATTCATAAGTAGTTGCATGGTTATAACTTCTAAAACTATATGTAAATCGTACACTGAGATAGATTTCTATCTTCGTCTATTCCCAGTCTAGTTATTTCTTGAACAGCAATTACTATAATGACTCATGTCCTCAGGCTGGGAGATGGTTTGGTGGTTAAGAGAGCTTGCTGTACAAGCATGGGCACCTGAGTTTGGATCACCATCATCCACATAAAGGCTGGGTGTAGTCTCATGTCTCTGTAACTCTGCAATGAGAGGCAGAGACAGGAGGATCCTGGGAGCTCAGTGACTGGCCAATCAGCCTCGCAGAAATGGTGAGCTCCAGATTCAGTGAGCAATCAGGTCTCATGGGAATAAGATGGAAAATGATAGAGTAGGATACCTGGCATCCTCTTATGACCTCTATGCACTCACAGGCATGTGCATCCACAGACGTGTGCACATATGAAAATATCATAAATGTACATACAGATACACACATCACACAAAAATAAAAAGGAAATAAAAAACAGAAACCATGTTCTTCACAAGGCAGCTGCTTGGTTAAGCATTGTGCAGTGTAGCAGATAACCATGGGGGCCACACACAGACTCCATGAGTTCAAATCCCACTCCCACAACTACCTGGAACACATCATAAAACCATCCTGTATCTTACAGTCCTCAGTTGAATGTAAATCACTTAGAAGAAATGGCTGGTGCATTGCCATCCTTTGTGGGTGCGTGATCTAATGACCTGTTGATTCCTAAATGAAAAGACTATGAAATGGAAAGGTAAAGCAGATCCCCATTAGTAAAGTGGACCCGATGGTGGATAATCTGGAGCCATCCAAGTTAGGTTCCCAGAAACAATGACTAAGACAGATGTGCATAGACTGTGACCCTAGTGGATGGGATGGAGCTATAAGTGTCTTCATTGCCAAGTGGAAAGCATCTTGACACAGAAAACAAGAGACCTGAATTATACTCCAGCTAGCCAGGTAATCGTCTAGCTATGTGACTTTGGTACTATCATTTTGGCTCCTTGGACTTTGGAGACTTTTATATCCATCAGCACTATCTCATAGAACTTCCTGAGGGATACGCTCTACATCTGTACCCGAGGCTCCTGAGCACTAATGTGAGGTATGACCTACAAAGAGCTCCATTTTTGTTGTGATTTCATTTGATTTTAGTGAGAGTTAAACATACCCAGCCACAGTGATCTATGGCAGCCATGTTGGACAGCACAGAATAGAATACTGTGGAAGATATTTTATGGTCTGATATAACACACAAGGTTTCTATAGGTCAAGATGTAGAGAGTACATATTTTAAGAGCTCACCCCATCTCTAGGGTCTACACACTTTGCCAAGCACCTAAAAACAAACACACACAGAGAGAAGAATATCGATCCTGAGAAATGCAAGGGGGTCCTGCCTGGAATCATGGGAGTGAGATAACACCCCCAGGGATGGTTTCCAAACCCTTGAAAGAGGCGGGTTTGAAACATCTCACCTTCTGAAAGCCAAGACCATATCCCTGGCAATTTCCTGATTACTTGTTCTGGAATAAGTCATTTCACTCTCAGAAACTATATGATGGGTGTATACTGTTGTTCTTGACTTGCAGATTGAAGAAGAGAGGCACAGACATGCTGAGTAGCTTGTTCTCAGGCCATCTAGCTAAAAATGGATGAGCCCAGATGTGGATTTAGACCATTTGTTCTAGAGTCTTACTATGTGAAAAAAGAAAACAAACATTGTAATGAATAATAATAACATAATGCAGAATAGTGCTCAAATCAAAACTATGTGTCTTGATTAGTTTTCACACAGTAAACACACCCTTATTGTTTTCAAAATGCTGTAAGCTTCCAAGAAACTCCCCCTTCATAAGCTTATTCAATTACTTCCCATCTCAACCAATTCGAGGAAAACCACTATGCTGAACTCCAAAACTATAGATCATGGGAGCTTTAACCACCACTGTATGTGTGTATCAGGCACATGTAACAAGAACATCGGCCATTTTGTGGCTTCAAATCCATCAGTTATAAAAGCAGGCAATTCATGATTGGAAAAACATTCATTCATTCAACACATATTAGCCAAGCATCTTCTATATGTCAGCTACTATATTACGTTCTTGGAACAGACTGAGTTCCTCCCCTGGACAACTCTCAGTCCTTCATCTGACACATCAGCCAGCTAGTGTCTTGGGAAGTGAAGGAGAATTATTAAGTGGTCTCAGTGGTCACCGACAGACAACCTTGTGCTGGCGTCCCAGCAAAGAGCTGCCCTGGACCTAGTCCCTAGAGTTTTAGTGGGATCCTTTGGAGTTTTGGAAGAGTGACAATTAGAGATCATTGCACGACTTTCCACTAAAAATAACTTTATAAACAATTTCTAAATATGTCTTTATAAGCAATAACTCTAGAAAAGCCTACAGGCTTAATGTAACCAGAGAAATTACAACACTAGGCGGGCGATGTGGGGCTATTGCATGATTGGGAGGCAAAAGATCGCCAGGGAATTCCACCCCGACTGATGAGGAGTGATTGCTCTCTCCCGACAAATAACCAGGCAGTTCTCCCGCATATTTTCCAGCCAGAGAAAGAGACTGATGCAAGATGGTGAAGAGTTCAGCAGTATTTCCAAACATTCTGGAACAGACAAAAGCAAAGGGACCCAGGAAGTAAAAATCAGCTTCCAGGTGCTACTGAGAATTGAGTCTTTTCCAGGAGGGACGGTTCCGGTAGCTGATCGGAGGCTTGAGGAGGTTGTAGAAGGAAGCCAAGTCCTAAGTGCACCCACGTCTTCCTCTAGCCCGAATTCACTTGATCTCCCCTGTGGGATGCATATGACTAAATGACCCTCGGGAATTGTGCAAAACTACCGACACACCACGAGGTCAGCTGTTTAGACATTTGGGTTTTCTCAATGCTGAGAACACAGCCTGGGAGCCATGCAGGAACTGTGCCGCGACTGTGCTGTTGTTGGTTTTTTTTTTTCTTTTTTTTTCTCATGCAAGTTCGGTTCTCACACTAGCTGGAGCTCTTGCATCTACTGTACAATGAAAACACACTGTGAGAACGACTGAAATCGCTTCTCGGGGGAGGAGAAAGGATGCATTATCTCCTGTTACCCAACCCCATGCTATCCAACCAGCCTCACCCACCCTTGAGTCAAATCCACACAATTGCTGGAGCCTGGCTAATACCGAGTGCCCCAGGTTAGTCGCTATAAACAACTAGGGGGTGGGCTGTCAACGGAACTGACCACAGAGAACTGGAAGGGATGGACAAAGCGTTTGTACAGAAATGCCAGTCCTGAGCAACAGGCAGACTCCTGGGGGCTCTGACAGATGAAAAGTGTGATCGAGAAAATAAGGACTGCGTTGCTAAACTCCAATGCTTCCTGTCTCTATTTACCATGACATCTGCCTGAATGGAGTGGGCATAGCGCTCACCTCTCACTCAGGTCTTGTGCCTTAACTGACAAGACAATGCACAGTCCTTTTCTTCAAGGGATCTATTCTTTTATTCAGAAAATGTTTAGTGAGCATCTGCTATGTATCAGGCACTCTCCTAGATGTTGGGGGCATGGCAATGTGCAAGACAGAAAAAAAAAATCACTTCCTTCATGGAAGTCGCCTAGTGATGGGGGGAAAAAGGCAAAAGACAAGTTAACAAACGCATAATTTACTATCAGGCAGCGATGGGCAGCATGCAGAATATTAAAGTAAACCAAAGAAGGATGGAAAGTCGGTGGAGGGGGATGAAGTCCTGAGTGAGCATGTGTGGCCATGTCAGGGATGCCAAGGTCTCAGTCCCATGGGCATGGGAAGGCCTGACTTATCCAGGGTCAGGCTCAGGGGGATGACAAGGCCTGCCCCTAGTCTAAGTGTGAATGCTGATAGTGTGGATGGGAAGTAGTGACTATGTGTTCCTGGTCCCAGATGACTGCAGCCCACAGAGGCCCCACACCGTGATGAACTAACCTCCCTCCTCGTTCTGTACTGTGTGGAATAAAGGCATTGAATTTAGGGGTCGCCGCTGGTCTGTCTTCATCCAGTTGCACAGTGCACCTGGTTCGAGCTTTTCTGCCATTTCTTCATTCCCCATCACCAGAGTCATGTCAAATCCAAAGCCGCACAGATCGTGGCAAATGGCCCTACTGCTAAATAAGGTAGTCAGGAAAAACAAAACAAAACAAACAAACAAAAAAACAACACCCTTTAGGGAACTGGCATCAGAGCCCAGACTCAATCATCTGAACAGGCCACACGGACAGAGGAGAGTAGTCCAGGCAGTGGAATTAGCGAACACAAAGGCTGGGAAATGGAAACATGATTGGCAAGGAGACCAGGGTCTGTCTAAGAAACAAGAGGGTTGGTGGACAATACACGGTGAAAACACAGAGGTTCGCAGGTGCCTGACCATATAGAACTCTGATGATGACTCCGTGTTTTATTCTAGGGGTGTGGGAACCCCCATCTGAGCAAGGTCAAGGTGTGGTTTCTATAGCAAAACTTTGCGGCTCATTGGAGAAAAAGGCGGAGAAACAAATGTCTGGCCGGAGATGAGACAGCCAGAGAGGAATGGGAAGAGTATGGAGACCACGCAGCAACAGCAAGGCCAGGAAGGTTCACCCGGTTGTTCTAGCTAGGATGGAGAAAGACACACAGGCACATCATTTTTGTATGCTGATGGGCCGCAGATCTCTCGTAGAACGTGCGGTCCATGTCTCCTCCTCCCCATTCCCACAGGCTGCTCTCTCTGGATGCACCCGGGGCTCCTGTCTTGATGACTCACCCATCCTCAACAGCATTATTTCTTCATTACTGGAATGTGCTGATTCTTCTCCACCGAGTGACAGTCTCAATGTTGGATGCCTGAGGAGACTCTCATCATCCTTCAGGAGTTGGTTTGAACAGGGCCGCCTCTGCACAGAATAGAGTGTTTCTGTTGCCACGCATCACCCTGGCCTGAAGTCTAGACAGGTGACGACGAACAAGAATAAATAATCCAGACCTGCTCATCTTGCTTGTTGGGGTTGGGAGGGTACCACACCCCTATGGGACTAGAAGTAAGTCACTCCGAAGGGAACATGTACACCATCAGTGAGTAGGCACCCTCTGGGAAAGGAAGAGCCAGCAGAGTAGGAAAGAAATTCCCAGGAGCACGTGCGTGGGGGGTGAGGGCGTGGAGGGAGTAGGGGAGTGGGAGGAGGTGGGGACTCAACATGGTCTGATCTGGTTCCACTGTGTTTGGTCAGACTGACCCTGGCCCCTGAGGCTCTGCAGGCAGCTAGCCCAGGAGCAAGCCTGTAACCGCCTTCGGGTGCCAGGTCTGTCCCTGCTTAGAGGGAACTGGTGGAAGGGGCAGAATTTATGCTCCCCTGAGGTGAGGGCGGGTGGAAGGCTCAGAGAAAGCTAAGGTGGTCCGCTGTGAGTAGGTGGTCAGTCGCTCTCTAAAGGATGTGCGTTTCCCACTGAATCAAATGGTAGTTAAGGGAGTTGCCTGCCTTCCGATCTTCACCAGGAGAAGACAGCAATTTTAGCCCAACACACGGTACCCTTTTGGAAGATAAGATCAAATTAGCACCTTGAATAAGATCAAAACTGCAGAAATTCCAACAAGGCAACCATGTTCTGACCTTCCATTTAGCAGCAAGGAATGGCTGAGAGAAAGCAGATTTTGACTCAAAAGACAGAGTTTGAATCCTGACTCAGGCAGGGTTTGACAGTGTGACATTAAAAAGTCACTTTGCCACTTCCAACCTATCTTCTCATCTATAAAAGGAAAACGATAATAGTTAACTTGCAGTGTTGCTGTGATATTTAAATGAAATCATGTAATAAATCATTTTGTTTATAGGGAACATAATATGAATATAAATTCATGTGTTTTTTAGATTTATAGTGCAACAAACAGTATGTTGATTTTATTGTTATTAGCAAGACTCTATCTGTCCTGATTTGCTTTTTTCTCAATTTGACACAAGCTACAGTCATCTGAGAGGAGGGAATCTTAATTGAGGAAATGCTTTCGTAAGATTGGCCTGTAAGCAAGTCTGTGGGGGTGTTGTCTTGATTAGTGATGGGTATGGAAGGGCCCAGTCCACTACAGGTGGTGCCATTCATGGCCCTGTGGTCCTGGGGTGTATATGCAGTAAGCCAGGAGGAGCAAGCCAGTGAGCAGCATTCCTCCATGGCCTCTGCATCAGCTGCTGCTCTGACTTCCATCAGTGATAGAATGTGACGTGAGTAATAGACTAAAATACATCCTTTCCTCCACACGTTGCTTTTGGTCATATTTTGTTTGTTTGTTTGTTTGTTTGCCTATTTTGGTTTTGGGTTGTTTTTTTTTTTTAATCACAGCAATAGAAACAAAGACAGTAACCAAATTCACTACAGAAATATTAAGCTCGATACAAGTGTGAATATGCTAATCTACAAGTATGAAAATTGTTGAGGTGTTTTCTTTAATGTCATTCAAGCGAGTTATGGAAAATGAAAGACATCCCTGAGAGAAACATGAAGCCTGAGAAAAACTCCCAGACTTTTTCAATAAGTCATCATATTTCATGTTTTATTTTCCCCAAATTGTCTCAAAATGTTGGTTCCCGGTGACTCAAAATGTTTCCTCATGGAAACTTCCTGATCTTGGGGTGGAGGGTAGGGGAAACTCATCCAACCACAAGAGAGGTGTAGGTTAGAAAGTGTAACTGTAAGGACAGACAGACGCAGTGGTGTGACAACTTTAAGTGCTAAAAGACCAAGCACCAAACCCCAGGAGGAGATGGGCAAAAGCCAGAGAAATCGAAGGGTGTGGCAACAAGTGTTAAATTTCACAACTTACGGAATTTTAATAAGACATCAGAAGCAAAATCCAATGGGTAAGAGCATTGTGAAGGATATAAGAGAGGAGACACAATTGCCAAAGAAGAGTGCCCCATTTCCCCAGCAATTAAGGGAAGGGAAGGCAAACAAGATGCCTCCTACTTATCAGATCGGCAGAGGGTTCAAAGGGAGCTAACTAACACCCATTACTTACCAGTGACGGTGTAGGAAGTGGGCATTCTCATAAGCTGTTGGTGGGAATTAATTTGGGTACAACCTTTTTGGAAGGCAATTTGGCAACACACCTATAACAATTTAAAATGTGTAAACTCTTTGACTCACCTATTCCACATCCAGGAATTTACCCTAAAGACGTCGTAAGACAAGTTCACAAGGGGCCTCTACGGAGTTACTTTTTCACGGAGTTATTTATTACAAAAATCTGAAAAGATTCTAGTTTTTAAATTTATTTATTTATTATTATTATTATGTGTGTGTCTGTGTCTATGTGTGTGTCTGTGTGTCCGTGTGTCTGTCTGTCTGTCTGTATCTGAGTGTGTGTCTGTGTGTATGATGTTTGGGCTGTGTGCTATGTGCACACATGTGTGGGTCAGAAGAGAATTTTATGGAGTCAGTTCTCTCCATCTTTATGTGGACTCCAGGAATCAACCTCAGGTTGCCAAGCTTTCAAGGAAAATATCTTTTACCCAATGAGCCATCTCGATGGCCTACAGAAGTACCTACATGTAGAGGAATATGCAGAAATTATGGGATGTATCTGAAGTAGATCACTAAAAATGGTGATGTAGACATAGTTATCTACATGAAGAGATCTCTCTAACGAAAAACCAAACTATAGACAAAATAGTAGTTATATCAGTCTTGCCAATACTTACAGATAAAATTGGTAGTTCAATTTTCTATATTTTTGATACTTTCACAGTATACCAAGCATGCAATTGTAATGTAATTATATTTATGTTAAAGGAGACAAAAGGTATTTCTAAAGTAACATTTTTATAAAGAAAGCAACAGACCTGTTTTTACAACAGTTATTTTAAGCTACAGCATTTGAAGTATGATTTCCATTTTCCTCGACAGAGTCCACTGAGACAGCTTCTACTCTGTTCCGATATGACATACTTTCTGGAACAGTTTGATTTGTTCTTCTCATCACAAGAAGATGGGCTGCCATAAAAGCGGAAATCAAAAGTTTCCTGAGTCCTCCCCCACAGCCCTAATCCTTCCCTAGGGATATCTCCTTCCTCCATTATTAGCTCAGAATCGGAGGAGGTATTGCACATTTCATACAAGTTACAACCCTCCTTTCTCTGAGGAGACCAAGGGCTCGGGCCTGCTGTTAACTTTATTCTAAAGAACTGTGCAATTTCCTTGAAAAACAAAGCAACAACAAAACCCTGGCCAATTCAGTGAAAAATGTGCCCAGGGCTAGAGAGGTTGATCAACCAGAGTGAGAAAGCTTGCTACCTAAACACCCAGTCTCTCAAGCAGCATTGCGTGAAGTTGAATTATTATTTTACTTACTGTAACTTAGCAAATCACTCTCAGCTCCGGTTTCCCCATCTGTAAAATAACCATATTATCTTCCTTCAAAGGATTATTATGAAAACCACAAAAGAAATCCCATGTACAGCTCCTAGCCCAGAGCCCAACACTCAGGAGGGCTAGGCCTAAGTGTCTTAATTATCTGTTGTGTAATTACTCTGGTTTCTATAGGTCAGAAGCTTGCAGCCTCCCAGCTTGTTCAAGTAGTTACTGGCAAGATTCAGTTCCTGTGAGCTGTGGGCCCTCTCTACATGGTGGTTTCCATCCGGGTACCTTGCCTCATCAGAGTGAGTGTGGGCGAACACCAGGGTGAGGTGGAAATTGCAGACTTGTACAGTCCAGTCTTGGATATCACACCATGTCCCTTTTACCATATTCTTTTCTTTACATGTAACCCACCAGGCCCAGCCCCGACACCATGGGAAGAGTTTCTATGTAGAAGTAAACACATGATAGGGATTATCGGGAGCCATTTTCAAAATGCTCTACACTTCAGTGGTTCTCAATCTGTGGGTCGTGATCCCTTGGGGCCGATCAACCTTTGCAGAGGAGTCACATATCATGCATATCAGATATTTACATTATGATTCGTAACAGTAGCACAATCACAATTGTAAAGTAGCAATGAAAATGATTTTATGGTTGCGGGTCACACAACATGAGGAACTGTATTAAAGAGTCGCAGCATTAGGAAGGCTGAGAACCAATGCTCAATCAGATCATTTAGCCATGCTTCTCTAGGATAATACTAACTTCTGAGAAGTATCCTGAGTGGGTTTTGTAAATATTGAAAACCTAGACAAATAGCTAAATGGCCAACTGAAATTAACGGGTCATTTTATTTGAATTATTATCTATACTTCATGGACAGATCCTACCATAAATGAAAGAGTGGGTATTAGAAAAATCTTCTTCGACACTTATATTACAAAATAGTGAGGGTTTCTCACTTATTTCCAAATATAACCCAACTCTGCCTTACCCAACTTTTAAAGGAGTTGGACACCACCCAGGCTCCTGGAGGCACCCTCTTCAGAAAGCAAAGGGGGGTGGCCCAATACTCAGGGTCCGTCCAAGTGATGCCTACCTCTTACCATCTTCAGACTCTTCACTGCACCGGGCTGTTGTTTCAGCTTCAAGGCTCATTGTGTGAGACGTCCCAGGTTCCCTTCACTTCTCACAACACCCAAGAGATTTTCTGTTACTTTACTTTAGAAAGCAATTCAGTTTTCCCAGGGTATATTGGATTGTTTTCCATCATTGTAACAAAATACCTAAATCAAGGTAACACACAAAGAGAGGAGGTTAGTTTAGCTCACAGTTTGGTACATCCCGGAGTGTAATATGAACACTGGCTGAGCTCAAGAGCAGCCCACTTTAGCTATATAACACAACAGTAGATGGTATCTGCTGTAGAATATTATTTTTAAATGTGTTGCATTTGTTTATGCTGTGGAATATTTGTTTAATGATGTAAAGATGTGTTGCATTCTTTTATGCTGCATTTGTTTAACTCTGTGAAACTGTGTTACTTTGCCTGTCTAAAACACCTGATTGGTCTAATAAAGAGCTGAACAGCAAATAGCAAGGCAGTAGAAAGGATAGGTGGGGCTGGCAGGCAGAGAATGAATAGGAGGAGAAATCTGGGGAGAGGGAGATTGAGGAGAAAGAGAAGGAGGGGGACTCCAGCAGCCAGCCACCCAGCTACCCAGCAAGCCACAGAGAAAGAAGTAAAGAAAGAGATGCAGAAATAGAGAAAGGGTAAAAGTGCAGAGGCAGAAGTAGATGGGCTAATATACGTTAAGAAAAGCTGGTTAAGCCGAGCTAAGGCCGGGCATTCATAAGAAAGAATCAGACTCCACATGATTTATTTGGGAGCTGGGTGGCGGCCCCCTAAAGAGCCAAAGAGTAAAAACAATCACCTACAGGTATCATTTGACAGGAAGGAGAGGCCACACAGTAAGTAACACAGGAAGTCAGAGGGAAGGGAAGGACTGGTTTCGCTCTTTAGTAAGATAGCAGCAACTCTCTTGAAGGAATGAGCTATAGGTCCCGTGAGAAATACAGAGACCATTGGCAGTGGTCTCAACAACGAGACTTCATTTTTTTAAAGTCTTCAGCACTTTTCAACATTGCCAAACCCAGGGCCAATTTTCCAGTGTGAACCTTCGGGAGACTCATTCAGACCATAGCATTCTGTCCCTGAACCCTATGCCGTGCATTTCCCACAATGCTTATCCTTTCGTCCCCAATGGTCCTCAAATCTTAACTTACTCCAACATCACTCAAAAGTCCAAAGTTTCATCATCAGAGACTCAAGACAAATTCTATCCAGGTATAAGCCTGTAAAAATAAATGTAAACATTTTTACATGTTATTTACTTCCAAGATACCACACTGGGACAAGGTTTCCTATGAAGAAACTAGGAAATAGAAAGGAAAAAATGGGCCTAAACCAAGACTAGAACTCAGCAGGGAGGACTGTAAATCTTACGGATAGGAGTTGGGCCCTGAGGCCCCCAGGCGTCTCCCTCCGTGGCTTCACTGATTCTGTCCACAGGCCAGCTGTTGTTCTCTGGACTGCTTGCTGCTGTCTGTAGCTTCCATAAACTGGTTTGGCACACTCTGTCTGTTCTACCATCATAAGATTCCAGCTGTCGCTCTGCACCTGCAGACCCACTAAGCCCTGTGCCTGCAGACCCACTAAGCCTTCTTCCAGTGGAAATTCTTTGTACAGTTCTACCCTTGCAGCCTGTAGCTTCCATGTGACTCTGTAGAAGCTTCCATGACCCCACCACATCCCTGTGCACCTTCAGAACTAGCATTGTATAGGTTCCGATAGCATAGTCTGTACCTGCACTCATTTGGTCCACAGCTGGAGCTGCCACAGAATCTTCATGGCTGGATAGCAGAAAACAGAATTCCATGGTGGCCCTTGAGCAACAGATCCATGGAGAGTAAGAACCCTGTCAAGATTCAAGAGGTCCTCTGGATATCCAAATGAAAAACAGTGAACATCGATAGGCCTTGGCTTCACAGTATGACAAAATTAACTTGAGACAGACACAAAAATTAGTATGAAAAGTTACTTAGCTTCTAAGAGAAAATATGAAAACATCTTCTCTAATTGGAGATAGGCAAAAATTTCTTAAGCACCAAAACAGTAATAAGAAGCATTGGTGTATCATAATTCTCACAAAATCAAAAAATTGATTATCAAAAGCTACTATTAAGTAAAAATATAAGCCACAGATTTAAAAATATGTTTATCTAACAAAGGACTTATACATGGGATATATTTCTTAAATCAACAATAAAAACACAATTAATCCGACTTTAAAATTGGCAAGTACCCTGGCTTAGTTCTTTTTCTGTTGCTGTGATAAGACACCATGACCAAGACAACTTTTGGCTCCAGGGGATCAGAGCTTATAATGACAGGGAAGCATGGGGGCCTTCAGCAGGTGTGACAGCAGATGTGGCAGCATCTGGAGAGGAAAGGGCAAACTGCAAGTCGGAAGCCTTTGCTCTCAAAGCCTGCTTTCTGTGCTGAACTTCCTCAAGAAGGCTATACTTTCTAAACCTCCACAAACGGAGCCACCAACTGCATACCAAGTGTTTTACACACACACACACACACACACACACACACACACACACACACACACTTTCATCTGCATTGCCATTATGCAGAAGGAAAATACTCATCAGCATTAGTTGCCATTGAAATGCACATTAAAAATAATAAGTGTTGTGAAAGTCATAGAGGAACTGGAACCTCCTATGTGACTGATTGGGAAAAGAATTTTACAATAGCTATGGGAAAATATTGAACGGTTTCTACTAAAGTCAAACATCAACCATCTCATGACTTAGTAATCCCACTACTAAACTGATAATCATGAGCAATAAATACTCATTCCCATAAGAGAGTTGTTGAAGAAGAACACCCATAGAAATTTTATTGACAATAGCAAAAATTATTAAAACACTCACAAATGTCTATTAACTGGAGAATGGGCAACTAATTTGTTGTATGTACAACAAGTTCATCTTCCATGTGAGGAATACTACACAGCAATAAAAAGAAATGACTTCACTTGCCTGCAAAATGAAATTAGATATGTCTACATATCTACCAATGAGCACTTTAGAATTCTATTTGACTTTCAGGAGTAGGCAGAACTAGTCTATGGATATAGAAGAAAGAATGTTGTTACCTTGGGCTAGGGAAGGGAGTGCTCTTGCCTAGAGAGAATCATGACCCAATTTTCTCTGGTGATGTGTTTTAAGTTTTGAACTAAGTGATGGCTGAATAATTACATAAATTTTTGTCTTTGAATCAACATTCTTAATATACACTATATAAGCAAACCTCAATAAACATTGAAGAATATGAAAATAACATTGAAAGTGTTCTCTTCTAATTGGACAGAATTCCAGGCCAACTTTCACTGTCTCCCTTGTGTTAGTGACTTGTCTCATTGCTGTGGCAAAATACCCCTCAAAATCAATTCAGTGGAGGAAGGGGTTATTCTGGCTCACGATTTAGGGTACAGTCTACAATGGTGTGGCAGTAAGAGTTTGAAGCAGCTGGTCACATTGCATTCCCAGTCAGGAAGCAAGCGGGGAGAGATGGATGTTGGTAGTCAGCCTCTTTTCTCCTTTTAATGCAGTCCAGGAACTCAACCTAAGGAGTGGTGCCACCCACAGTGACCTTCTTACTTCAGTTAACCTAATCTAGATAACCCCATCAAGGAGGGTCCAGAAGCTTATATTTCAAGTGACTCTCAATCCCAAGAATTTGACCATCAGTATTAATCCTCAAACCCCCCAAAAACAGAAGAGAAAGGAAAAAAAAAAACCTTCAACAGTCTATTGTGTCCTGTTTGGACAAATACACTCGTGCATCCTTCTCTTTTGAGAAAGGCTGGGTACTTCACGTATCCAAAAGCTACTTGTGAAGTATCCACTATACCTTCAAAGAGTATAGACAGATTTGTGGAACCACAGATTGGCCTGCAGTTGGCAGTCTGGGCTCCTGGGGAATGCAGGAAGAAAGCCAGCTCCCACTCATATAACTCCTGGCTCAACCAGAAATTCAGGAGCGGTTCCCTCACATGCTCAAAGGAGAGTGGGTGGGGGACTGAGAGATTCTCACTCCTGTTTAACTCCTGCTGTTTTTCTCATGGCTTGCTTGACAGTTTGGGTTGCGGGGGGTGTCATCTTGGTAGACAGGAGGCCGACAAATCAGCTTTCAGATCTGAGGATGTTCAAAGGAATCAATCTATCCGTGGGGAGAGCCCAACTGACAGAGTGAGTGTCTAGCTGACAGCGATTAAGGGAATGACTTCTTGTGCACACAGGAACATGTCAGGGAGGGAGTCGGTGTATTCCCAGGGTCTCTGCTGGCTGAATGAATCTATACCATAATCTTCTTCCATTTTCCATGTTTCTTGTATGAAACAGAACTAGACTCAGGCTTTGGGTCCAAAGGCACAATCTACATGCCACAGGTGCTCACCAAGGGCTCATCCATTGTCTTTAACTGAGTAAGGCAATAACCACAGTTCTCAGCAGCCCAGGCTCCAATGCAAGGAAGCCATATTCGAAATAAAGCTTGCGAGTTAGTTCTGCCTTCTGTGCCCATCCACAGTCCTCTATCCTCAACTTCCAAGGATTTCAATATCTTCTCTTGCCTCACCACTCACAACACGGCATCAAGAAATACTGAGACCTTTACAAAATTATTTCCTTATGGACTTTCTTTTTTAGTTAGACATTTTGCTATCTAAGACTTACAAACCAGTACGTGCATGAACACACCTAAAATCTTTTTTAGAAACTCTTGAAAGAATAAATGTGGAATTCTCAAATTCAAATTTGAAAAGTCAGCAACAAGCTCCTCACCCCCAAGCAGCCCTGGGAAAGGGACAAGAGTCATCTTCAATAATAAGATCTTCACTGTGACGTAAAACCAAGAGGAGAAAACCACTCATTCTCACACACTATTTCCTGTTAAACTCAAGTGTGTGCACATTTATGCTGTGTGACCTGCCGCCACTCTTCCTTTCCTCTTTTTCTCTCTCTTTCTTTCTCTGTGTAACAGTCCTGGCTGTCCTGGAGCCAGGACGGCTTCTAACTCACAGCGATCCTCCTGCCTCTGCCTCCCAAGTACTGGGATTAAGAATGAGCCCTTCTAATTAAAAATAAAAGCTATTTGTATTTTCTTATGTTAATAAAAAAAGAGCATTGCTCTGCCCAAGAACTCCAACATTCACCTGTGAGGTTTAAGGAAGGAAGGAAACTTTCTTGGTATGTTGAAGAGCCACAAAGTCTGAACATCACACACCCACTGCTCATCAGGCTGTGGTCCCTAAATGTGTGAGAGCATGTGAAATCCTCCAGCTATGCCACTAGAAATCTATGTGAAACCAGTTGACGGGACATTTCCTCATCACTACACCCTTACTTTGTGGCCACACTGATGCATCTCCCTTCAGTATCAGCTCTGGACAGTTTCTGCTCAGTGGACCAGAGACGGACTAGTGTGGAAAGGGAGACTTGGGGTACTAATAGACATGGAAGTAATGGATCATGTCTTCAAGACAGAACATAGAGGGTAAGAAAAGGTAAAGGTCAAGCTAGTATTGGTGAAATTATTAAGGCCACTCCACATAGTTAAAAGGGAGGTTTATTTAGTGGCGTAACTTACAAATGAAGGGATAGGTAGGTTGCAGGGTCTGGGAAAGACGTAGCACAGTCCAGCCATGTTCTCTGGAAAACTCTGCTCAGTCTACCTCCAGTGTCCAGGGTCCAGCAACCAAGAGAAGGCAGTGCATCCGGATCTCGGGTCTTCAGGGCCCTCTCTTGGCCCCGCCTTGTAGGCGTGACAGTTACCGAAGCCTCAATGGGGGTTGGAACTTCCAGATCAAAGCTGGAATGGCTACCCACTACAAGCTAGAGACCTCAGATGCTCCAAAAGTTGACAGAATTAGGGACCAGGAGCGGGTGCTTATGTGACAATACCCACACTTTGCAATGCATACTAACTGGTCATTACTTGTTATGGCTCTGTCTTCTTTATGTTGAACATCTTGATAGCAGGAAACTTGTCTTCATATATGAGGCTTCCTAGCATCCATGAGTGTGTGGATGCTCCCAAGAGAAGAGAAGGAACAGGAGAAGCCAAGACTAGAAGGATCTTGAAAAACATGGGATGGGACCCAGGAAGACAGTAGGAGAAAATTAGCTAGAGAAGCCTCATTTCTCCAGAGATTCCTAGAGTAGCCTACTTGAGACAAAGCCAGAGCCCGGGTGGCCCAGTTACAGTCTGATATGGAAGAGGCACCGCCAAGAAGTCTGGGTAGAAAATCCAAATCTGTATCCAACTGAAGCAGCTGTTGGGGAGACATCAAGGCCAGCTCCAGGAACTGGCTCAGAGGCAAGAGTCCTAAGCCTTGCAAGTGGCACCAATACTTCCAAATCTCTACCAGGAAACAATACCAATTTCAGTATTGCCAAGATACCTGAAGCAAAAAATGGCTTCACTGGTTCCTTGTTACACCTAAAGGGAAAGCAGGAAAATGGATTTTGAGACTCAGTTGACGCGGGTACCGAAAATAGGCATCAGAGATTGGTAGCAGTCAGTATCCCTGTGTGTGACTGGTGCACAGTTTACAGGAGGGAATTGTGACTGTGATGTAGTAAGGAGTGGCTGGGGGCTTGATTCACAGGGTATCAACCCTGCCTTTATCACAGGATCTTCTCAACACTTCCAAGTGACCTTTCCCCAAAGGGCTATGTTCCCCATCTTTTACAAACCTCTATTTATTTTCTTCCAACTCTAATTTATCTCCATTTGACATTGGAGGTCCTTGAAGCTAATAAATCATGAGACTACTTGCCTAGAAAAATATTTTTGGTGGAAAGAGTCTCTCACAATCCAGAGGAAACACTCATTGTCTGAATTCCAACAAACCTGTGCTATAGCATGGCCGAGATCTTGCAGGCTGCCCAAAGCCAAGGGGCACAGTGTGACTAGAAACACTGCAAAGCCATTGACTGGGCATTCTTGCTCTCTGCTATAAATCTGGTCCTCTGATAGGTGGAGTACAGGGTGGGGAGGGTTAGAAAAATCTCCTACTTTGGCCTTAGTTGGAGCTTTTTGTTTAGTCTGGAGAAGCACAAATGATACAGTTCTCAGAGTCAGTACTTTTCGAACTGGCTTTGTTTGTGTGTGCTACATACAGCGGGAAACTGCTGGAGTTCGGAACTCATCTCTAGAACAGTTTCTGTCTGCACAAGTGAAACAGTGAATTAAATCAGCGTGTTCCTTTCTACCATGACTTTATATCACTGGGTGTTCGTAGGAATTTCCTGAACAGTCCAGTCAGACATTGCTTGAACCCTTTTTCCAATGGGAAAATATTTTGATAAATAGCATGGCGTGGACAGTTTCATTTAACAGAGTCCTCACTGCAGCCCTGTTCCTCCTCCATGCTCCATCTTTTCCAAGAACAGCATTAAAAGCAGGTAGTTACATTCTGAGAAAACCCAGCATTGCATGTGATTTAGAACCTAGTCCCTTTTATTAGATCACCTGAAACAGAGACACAAGCATAGGGAACTCTTGCTGGAGATTCCAATTGCTAGGGGAAAGCACTGTCCAAGCGCTCCCTTAAAGCTTTATTTAACAGAGTGTGAATCCCCACCCTACCCTGCTCGAGTACTTGACCTGTGGATACAAAATGATCACAATCTGTGTATTCATGAAATTATTTACGCAGTGTGTGTGTGTGTGTGTGTGTGTGTGTGTGTGTGAGAGAGAGAGAGAGAGAGAGAGAGAGAGAGAGAGAGAGAGAAAGAGACAGAGACAGAGACAGAGACAGAAAGACAGACAGAGACAGAGAGAGACAGAGACAGAAGGAGAGAGACAGAGACAGAGAGATAGAGACAGACAGAGAGACACACACACAGAGAGAAAGACAGACACAGAGAAAGAGAGAGAGAGAGACAGACAGACAGACAGACAGACAGATAGACTTCTTTCCAGAAAGAAAGACAGACAGACAGACGCTTCCCAGGGCCACGTATGAAACCTCATGCACTTTTGCTCCTTCTGCAGCTCTGATCACAGAAAAGGGTGGGATTGCCAGAGGGTCCGTTGATGACATGGCCACTGAAATTAGAGTTCAAGGCAAGGTGTGCCTTGGCTACTTGCATCCTTGGTACACCTTACTCATCTGTAAAATAGGTATAATGTTGTAGTTCACAGGCCTTGTCAAATCATATACATGTGTGTGTAACAACAATTAAAGAAAAGGAGAAAAAGTTACAAAAATAAAATAAAAAAGAGGTCAAAGGCCATGAAATTAAGAGGGATGGTGGGGGGGGGAGAGGGGGGCTTCATGGGAAGGTTGGAGGGAGGAAAGGGGGAAATGATGTATTATAAGTTTTATAATTTATAAAATATTATAAATGTTTCATGATTATAAATTTTTATCTTTAAAAAATTAACAGGTACAATGATACAACATCCCTCAAAGCATTGCTGAAAAATTACAGGGGGTAAAATATGTGACTAATTTAGTAAAGTTATTAGACTTGTACCATCAAGATGGCTCAGGAGACATCTACTGTGGCCTGCTGTGAAGCCTGCTGACCTGAGTTGGATCCCCAGGATTCACATGATTCCAGACTACTGCTTCCAAAAGTTTTCTCTGACCTCCCTTTCCTGTGTGCTGTGGCACAAAAAATAAATACATTTTAATTCCTAGAATATAATAAGTTTTCAACAAGCATGTCCTAATATTTACTGTGATGGATGCTTAAAGAACATAGTATTTAGAGAAAAACAAAAGATCCTTGATTTTTGTTTTGTTTTTGAGGCAGGATCTCTCACTATGAGTGGAGTTGGTCTGGACCTTGCAATGTCCCACAAGGGTGCTATTCTGATTAGATTTTGTCATGTTGATACATGATAGAGTCTCCTGCTATGTTAGTTACTTGATGTGGTAACACTGTGGCCAAAGACTCAAGAAGTAGTGTGGTTTTGTTTGTTTGTTTGTTTGTTTGTTTGTTTTGCCTTATGGCTGCAGAGGGATGTGAGTCTGGGGTATGAGTCCCTGATGGCTGAATGAAGGCGTGGCAGCAAGCCGAAGGCAAGGCATCAGGAACAGGAAGCTGAGAGCTCACATCTTGAACTTCAAGCTCAGAGCAGAGAAAGCAAACTGGAAGTAGGAGAGGATTTTCATCTCAAAGCCAGCCACCAGTGACATACTTCCTCCAGGAAGGCTGTTTCACCTAAACCTAAACCTCCCCAAACAGTACCACCCACTGGGGACTAACTGTTTAAATGCCCGAGGCTATGGAGGACACTTCTCATTCAAACCACTACACCTGGGAAGAGGGAACTTCAGCTGAAGAATTGCCTCCATCAGATCAGCCTGTGGGCATGTATATGGGGGTATTTCTTCATTGATGGTCGATATGGAAGATCCCACCACACTGTGAGAAGAGGCACCCTGGAGCGGGTCCTGCATAGCATATGAATGCAAACTGAGCAGGTCATGAAGAGAAGGCCAGTAAGCAGCCTTCCTCTGTGATCTCTGGTTCGGTTCCTTCCTCCAGGTTCCTGCCTTGAGTTCCTGTTCTAACTTCCCTCAGTGATGAAGGGGCTTGTGAGATGAAATAAACCCTTTCCTCCAAAAGATGCTTTTGGTCCTGTTATTTACCCCAACAGCAGACAGCAAACTAGAAGAGGGGCAGATCTGTTTTATAATATAACTGCCGACATCTCCATCAGACAAGGAAAAATGATGGAAAACAGCAGAGATTTACCAAGTGCTTTCTAAACATCAGACTCTGTGCCAAATCCCTTGGATCCTAAATTCAGCCAATCCTTGCTGTGAAAGTAACACTGTATCTGCTTTGCCAATGAGGCAACTGAGTCTCAGAATGCCCAGTCTCTTCAGGACAACCAGCAGAGTTAAGATGTAGCAATAATAATTACAAAAAAAAAAAAAAAAAGCAACTTGGGGCCAACTGCTCCAGGATGGCATACAGATAATTACATCCAACCCTGTCAGGAAGTTTAGCTGTGAGAGAGATCCCTGAGAACTGAGAGAGAACAGGGGTGATACAGCTCTTCGGTAAGAAGAAAATAGTCCTAGTTTCTACTAAATGTATAATCCAGAGTAGACATGCAGTGCTAAGGAAATATACCAAGATGAGAGTGGATGAAACCAGACCGGACAGCATTGGGGGAAGAAGGGAGGAAAAAAATAGAACTATGTCCTCGGGAACAGGAGGTTCCCATTGGACGCAGTGGTTAGTAAACTATTCCCTCACAGAACTACGAGAAGAGGCCTGGAGGTCATGGAGAGAAAAAGGAGAGGCCAACCGGGAGAAACTGGTCAAACAATAACAGAACAGCCCAAGAAGATTCAGAGAAGAAAAGGAGGAGACTAGAGGACAAAATGCAGAAATATAGAAACATAGAAACGGACATCTTACAAGAAGGAGACCCACATAAGGAAGCAGTTGAGTTCAAAGGTTCTTCATGCTGTCACTGGGAGTAAGGAACCCCAGGGTAAGCCAGTCCTGGCTAGAAGGTCAGCCACCCCTCTACAGAGCTGGGCTAAACCAGTCTTCTCTGGACATTTCAGAAAATAAAAATGATCCGTCAGGTAGAGGGAGCTGGGAAGATGACTCGGTGGCTAAAGTGTTTGCTGGGAAAGCATGAGGACCCAAGGTCGACCCCCAGGTCCCTTGTCAAGGCCAGGTGATGTGGTATGCTTCTGTAATCCCGGAACTGGAGAGGTGGAGACAGAAGATCCCCAGGACTTGTGGCCAGTCAGCTCTAGGCTCAGTGAGAGACCCTGTTTCAGAAATTAAGGTGGAGGGCAGTTGAAAAAGAAGCCCATATATACCTCTAGCACCTACACACACACACACACACACACACACACACACACACACAAATGATTAGTTAGGTATCAAAGCCATATTTTCTTGGCAAAATGTAGGAGTCATTCAAATCTACAAGTTTAAAGCTCTATCTTGTTGATAGAAAAAAAATATATCAGAACTTCGAAGATTTTAAAAAAGGGGGGGAGGGTTCCTGTTTTATTCTAAGTCAGTTATAGAGAGAAATAGAAAAGAAGAAATAAATCCTGCTAGAAAATGGTAAAGCACTGCCAGAAATATCCTTAAGAGTAAACAAACAAATAAATTTGACTCAAGAAAGTCACACTCCACCTAAAGAGATGCACAAGAGCTTAGCCACAACTTTTTACCCCAGGAAGCTGCAGAAAACAAATATTATCCAAGGGCAGGATGACTAGGAAGGTCCCAGGGAAAGAATTGCTGGGCATTTTGGACATCTCACCCAATCCATTGAGGGGAAACAGCAAGAACAAAGTGGACATTATTTACCCAAGAGAGTGTAAATAACAGAAATGCTGGCCCTGTATATGGGACATATTAGTTAAAAACTTAAAGTAAGGAGAAAGGGGGGGAGGGAGATGAAATGACCCGGCTTTGCAACCCTTGAGACCTCGCCAGGAGAGCAGGCTCTGAGAAGAGAGCTGAGTTACGCTTTCGGACAGCATCCAGGGAGAGGGCTGGTATCTGAGCATCTGCCGTCCTATGTGGTTCCTGAGAGGTAGACCCTGAAATGAGATTCATCTGTGGTGAATTTGTGACATCAAGGAGGTGTGCTCAGAGAATCTGGGATAACAGCAAGGGATGCCCCTCCCCTGCCCCGGCAGAAGACACAAACCAGAGAGTTTAGGCAGCCTGGGCTCAGCCTGGGCCCAGCTCCTGATGCTAGGCCTGTATCCTCTTCCAGTCACTGGCTCTGGAAGAAAGGGGAGGGGGAAGGAATCCAGATGCTCCTAGATCTCTACACCTGTAGATAAAGAGGCTCTGGCACTCCAAGGGTAGACAGCGAAGGCCAAAAAACCCCAAGTCCCAGAGCCTGAGAAAAATGGAGAAAATAGTGGGGTGGAGGATCTGAAGAAGCAGGCTAGGGAGCGCGAGGAAGGCCACAGAGCTCTGAGGCAGGCCCTGGGATCCACCAAGATGAGGAAATAGAACCGCCAGGCTCTGATTTTATACTAGTTGAGTCATTTTGAGGGAAACTGACTAGAACAGCTAAACTCTCTATCAGATAACTCGTTCAAAGTAAAGAAATTGAATGTTAAGGGTCATCGACGAGCAGGGATAGGAATACTCATCACATCTATCGCCCAACTCCAGAGCAGCATCCGCAAACTTCTTACAAATCTGCATTGCACACTACCATGCATAAATTGAGCTCACATATGCACACAGATATTTACATTCTCAGAGAATACCTCGAGAGAGAGAGAGAGACGCATGCAGCTCACAACAGCTATCCAGGAACATCACACTCCACCTTAAGAGATACGCAAGAGCTTAGCCACCGGGGGTGGGGTGGACACATCGTTTACAGGCAAGAATAGAAGCCTTTTGAATTCTGACTATAAGCATATTTTTTTGAAATTATTGACATTTTAAAGTGCTTTAACTAATAGGGAAAGAAAAGTAAATTGAAATGGGACATTAAAGAAGAAAGTAAGCTGGACCTAGGCACATCAGGCTCAGTTTGCAAAGTACACAGCATGGAGTCTGGCAAATTCACTATGGAATAAGTCAAAATTGGCTCTAATTTTTGGGTTACCAGCACGGAGAAAGGAGCAACTTCATTCCCCGTGTTTATGTGTCACAAAGGAACCACTTGCTCAGGAAAAACAACGTGTCTAAAACTATAATCAGGACTGCATTTTTCTGTCGGTTCTCATTTAAATCCTAAAAGAGGGTAAAGAATGCCTTTACTAACATTCTTAATATTCAACATTCAGGAGCAAAATTAAATTGTCAAGCCTCTGATTCACGCCGTCCCTAGTATAAGAGCGAAAGGTGATTGGTATTAGCCTGGAGGGGGAAGCAACGAAATAACAACAAGTGACTCATCTTTAGAGATGGGAAGAAAATCAAGGAGTCTGGAGCCCTGGCTCACCTGGCCCTCCGCTGCGGCTGCTTCAAATTCACTTAACCTTCTGAATCAGATGCAGCCAACTGTGCATCAGGCATTAATTTCCTGACTGCTTTTCAGTCTTGGATACCGTTTGGGCTTCCAGGCCTGCGCAGACCTCAGTTAGGCAACCATGGCTGTAGGTCCCCTGTCATATCTAGAAGATGCTATCTAACAGCAGATAACCTGCCTTCTGGCTCTCACGATTTTCTCATCCCCTCTTTCACAACGTTCCCTGAGCCTTTAGCGTAGGGGTTGCCTTGTAAATGTAGCAATTAGAGCTGGGTACCCCCATGGTAACTTACTCTCTGAATTTTGACCAGCTGTAACTCTAATAGTTTCCATCTGTTACAAACAGAAGTTTCTTTGATGGAGGCTCGGGAACTACACTTCTCTGTGGATATAAGCGAAAGGATTTACAATGCAGTTAGAAATTATATTGGTTTTCAAAAATGGCAGTAGTAGGGTTCTCCTCTGGGGTCAGTGACCTCTCCAGCCATGGGTGTTTGGCTAGGTTTACAGTACCAGGCACGAGTCCCATCCCATTGAGCAGGCCTTAAGTCCAATTAGACAGCTATTGGTTACCCCTGGGAAAAAAGTGCCACTATTATACCACTGGGATTCTTGCTGGGCTGGTCATCGTTGTGGTTTGCAGGCCTTAAAGCTGGGCAGGACCATTTATCACTTTTCTCCCTTGGTGGCTTGCACAGTATCTTTGGCTACTATGGTAGCTAGTTTTCAAGGAGGAGGCTTCCAGGTCAGTTCCAGCTTCATCCCTCCAAGTCCCGCCTAAAATGTGCAATGTCTCCAACCACAGGTCTTACCTTCAAGTTTTGGGGGGCATCTAAAGGCAATGACAACAGCCTATACTGTGTGGGGGTGTCTCTTGGACTCCTCTGACCAACCATTGGAAGTGAAGCTTCCTGTATGTAGCACTGGGTCTTTTTTTGTGAGCTGGTCTATGGCTCTCAAGGGAAGCATTGTTACCCTGTATGCCGTAATATCTCTCTCTCTCTCTCTCCTCTCTCATCAAGGAACTAAAATTTTCAGATGGGAAGCCATTGTCAGAGTTGTTCCCAGTGAGTGGCAGAAGGGTCCTATGTCCGTCTGAGCCCCAGTCTTCACACACACTGTATTCTGCAGGGAGAAACTAGGCCTGGGGCTGCTTGAAGCCACAGGTTTCTTAAAGATGAGGCAGACATGACAGACGATGACTTCCAAACATGAGAGTTCAGTGGGTGCCACTCTGAAAGACAAAGAAAGTTTTACTCCATCGAATGCCCTTTGCTGTCTCTCATCTCCAAATCCTTGGGTCTTAATGTGAAGTGTCAGACCAGGGAACCCAGAGCGCTCCCCCCCATCCCTACCCCCCACCCCCGAGGATGCCCTTGTGTCTCAAGGCACAGGCTTGCATGCAGCATCTCCACCAGGCACCTGTTAGGGACGCAAGCTGCAACTTGATATCCTTTCACTGTTTACTCACACTGTCACCACAGGTCAGGGAGGGAGCTCTGAAACTTGGCCGAAGTCTTCGGTGACCGGTGACCGTTTCAAACATCTTTCTTCCTGATGGTTCCGTTCTGTCGGGAAAGGCAAAAGGCGTTCTTTTGGAACTGAGCTGGCTGAGGGGTTGCCAGGGTTTGGCCAGCTCTGCAAAGGTCATTGTGTTTTTGCAAAGGTCATTGTCTGTTCATGAAAACCCCGGCAAAGCATGCCAGAGCAGGAAAGCCACCAGCTTGCCAAGTGTTCGGTGTCCCAGTCACCTGCTCTTCCTGCTCTAGGAAGGATGTGGAACGATCTCTGGGGTAAAGACATCAGATGGGGTTTGTCCCTTTCTCACTCTTAAATCAGCTTTGTACAGAGCAGTTCTCAGAGCCCTGAGCTGCTCCTCTTTCAGGGCCAGCAGCTGCTCAACGTTGCACAGAGTGAGATAAGCGATATGACATTTGTGGCCATCCGGAGGGTAGATCATTGTGCTCCGGATGGAATTTCTGAGATGTCAAGCCCTGCAGAATACCCTTCCAGAGGAATACAGAAAATGGGTGCTGTTGGCCAGAGGACCTGAGTCGAATGGGTGGGGCGTGTAGCAAGAGGGGTGGGAAGCATCAAGCGAGCAAGTCACGAGTCACTGGCTCTTCAGAAAAGTGTCTCTGCTGACAGAGAATCAGGGCAGGATGATCTTGGCAAGCCTTGTGTTGTGTTAGCTGTGAAAACCTTTCCTTTCCTCTTAGCGGCCTCTTCATGATTGGGTGGGAGCTTCTTTTCACATTTCACAGAGGCGCTGGTTCCTGTCAGGTGTTCTGGAGGGGACTCCACCTTGGGCCTGGGTGGCCCACTGACTCATAGTGGGTCCTCGGAGAAAATTACACACTGGGCCTTTCTGGATGCTGGCAGCCTTTCCATGTTCTCCCATCCCATAGTTCTCTGACACTAGTCAAAAGCAACTCTTATCTCTACTGTGTGTTTTAAAGAAAAATATAGAGACAGGACAAAGGACCTGTGTCCCCTGTGTCACTGGGGACAACTACCATCTGGCCGGAAGCTGCCAGGCCATGTGACCATGTCCTGACTGAAGGTGCTTCCCTTCCCAGGGTGCCTCTGACTTGCCTCTTGGGCAGCTAGGAACTTCGGACCCACAAATAATAATTACTTGATTACTTCCCTTCCATTTTCCTATCTCAAGAGCTACTGCTTCTACCATACCCTGCTCAATCACCCACACTCAATAAATATAAACACTGCCCTCAGGGAGGGCAGGCTGTCAATGACTGGTTCCCTCAAGAAATGCCTCCACAGACCAGCATACCAACCCTTGCGCCCAAGGCAATGCCTCTAGAATGTTCCATCATCACTTACCGATAGGACCAAGGCAGGTACCCCAGTGCTGAAGTACCACAGAAAAGGCAGAAGTTTTCCAAGAGACAGCCCTAAAGAAGCCACATGTAAAGATGACGAAATATGTAAAATATCCACTTAATGTAGATTTAAGTATGTGTGTATGATATGTCCTTTCTCCCATCCTAGCCAGTCAGGCGTGTATTCAACTTACATCCGTTGAGTGTTCACTATGATTGGCCAAGCATTTTTAGACACTGGGACTTTAGAGGAAGAAACCAAATTCCCTGCCCCACTGAGGCTGACATTTTGATGTGATAAATATACATATCATGATGTGAGATGTGCAGAAAAAGTAAGCAGAGAGCTATAAAGTGATGGAGATTGGGAATGACATTTCTCACAGCCAGTCAAGAAAACCCCCACAAAAGGGACAGAGAGCTGAGGGGACTGAGGCCCAAATGTCAAAGACACAGAGGGAAGAACACCCCAGGCAGAGAAATAGGCGCAAGCAAGTGTCCAAGTGTCCTGGGGTGGGGCTTGCTGGGTATGCTAAGTCTTGACGGCAGTAGGAAGAAAAGGGCGTGGAAGAAACTGATGGGGCGGGAATTCAGTTCTGAACCTGGGTCTGCCAGAGGGACGGCTCTTGCAGAGGGAGAGCCTGGGTGTGTGCCTAGCAGAGTTGCTTGTTAAGGACAGGCACCGAGATGGGGGAGTCCTGGGGACTGGTATCCCCTGCTTCTCTTCAGAGCTGAGAGGGAGGTTGTGAGTCCCAGGTCTGGCCCAGCAACAACTTTTCTCAGAGGACTTACTGATGTAGCTACCAGAGGCAGGGAGGTTGAGCAGAGCCAGGAGGCAGACCCTGGAGGTCCTTCCAAGCCGGGCTTCACTCGCCTGTGCCAATGGGAAAGGCACAACTCGGGCACTGCCACATCTCCTGTAATCAAAGCCCCTGGAATTCAGAGTTTCCACACGTCCCGTGTCCACACATTCAAACTTTCAGCTTGCATCCTGGGAGGAGCCTGAGGTCGCCAACTCTGGCCGGCCAGAGCTGTTTGGAGGAAACCCGCCTGTGCTCGAAGCTTGTGCACCTGCACTGGGTGCGACTATTTCTCTGCTGGTTGCCACGGAAACAGAAACAACAGCTGCTGCAGAAAGCCCCTGCACACCACAGCCCAGCTCGCTAACCAATGGCAGCATCTTAGTCGCTTCCCTTTTCCATCCCCGAAACTCAGAGCCTAGCCACTCTCTGGCTGAGCAGAAACGGCCCTCAGAGCCTGGCCAGCTTAGCTGTGCTGGTCGCGCCTGGGTCTCGGAACCCCAGCACTCCTGGGAGACTGCAGAATGACTTATGCTGGCATTGTGCAATCGACTGTGGGGTGCACTTTATGCTGGGCAAGCGGCTTTACCACAAACAGCCTAGGCGGGCAGCTGAAGGGGTGGTCCCAAGTGACCCCAGAGTTTATACCCAAGCACAGCAGGGTGTGACTAGCGTCCTTATACTCTCGATCTAGTGAGTGTCCTGAGGATATTGGTTTCTCATTCCATGTGGCAAAGGCCCAACTCTGGGAAGACAATTGGTTGTGGTAATTTATGACAACTGATTGTTTTGACAGCAACTGGGAAATGGGTGCCTTGTTTTGTCTACTAACTCCCAAATGGCTCTCCCTTACCACAGACGCTTTTGCTCTGAGGAAAAGCAAGGAAAATACAAAAACAAACAACAACAAAACAGCCGACTTACATTTCCTCTCTAAAGATACAACAGGAAGACCTGAGGCCCTAGGTAGGGAATTGGACTTCCTTCCCTCCATTCTGTTAGGACCATTTCAGGGCAATGATCCTCGGAAAGCAGGGGGATGATTTTGTTCTGTCTTGTGTGTTCTCTCCACAAACCCACAAGTCAAATACAGCATTCCCCGCATATCCCTAATGAGCAGAAAATACTTCTGAGACGTTAACTGACTTGTCTGGGATCTCTCAGGAAACAGGACTAGAGTGTGAATACCCAGTTTACCTTCAGGGCCCTCGCTTGGCCTTGATTATTCTAATCAGTACATGAACTTAGAATACTCTTTAGTTCACTAGGCTGTCACAACCCAGTGCCACAACCAGGGTAGCTAGTACCAGAAATTATTTTGTCCAGATTCTGGAAGCTCAAAATCCCAGATTAAAGACTCAGACTGGGTTGGTTTCTGAGGCCCTCCCTGCCCTTGGTCTGCAGATGGTATGTCTGTGCCATAACCCTTTTGTGTGTGTGTGTGTGTGTGTGTGTGTGTGTGTGTGTGTGTGTGGTTTGCTTTTTTGAGACAGGGTTTCTCTGTGTAGTTTTGGTGCCTGTCCTAGAACTCGCTCTGTAGCCCAGGCTGGCCTCGAACTCACAGAGATCCACCTGCCTCTGCCTTCTGAGTGCTGGAATTAAAGGTGTGTGCCACCACCACAGCCTGGCTAACTTTTTTTTGAGACTGTTTCATATATTCTCTGCTGGCCTCAAATCCACTAGTAGACAAGGATGATCTTGAACTTGTGACCCCTCTGCCTCCACTTCTAGGATCATAGGCATGCACCACCATGCCCTGTTTATGCTGTTCCAAATCCAGGGTTTTGTTCAGGCTAGGCAAGCAGTCTACCAACTGAGTCACATCCTTTTCTGAAAAGGACACTACTCACATTAGACTGGGGGCCACCCTAGTGACCTCATCTAATGCTAATTACCTCTTTAAAGGCCCTTTGTCCAAATAGAGTCATACTTGGAGATGCAGGGTTTAGGGACATCAACCATACATTTTGAGGAAGAGAGACACAGTTCAGTACATAAGAGTCACCCTGTCGTGTCTTTTTTTGGTTCTTCTCCTAGTGGCTCAGTAATGTGCCGTTGGATCTAAGAATATTCTAAATATAAAACAAACATGATAGACATTGAAATAGATGGGAAAGGGGGGGTCTTTAGTTAAAAATTGATCTTCCGGTGTCACTGTTTACACACATGTTCAGAAAGTACCTGCTTTGCACAAATATATCAGCTATTCCTGGGCCCTAGGTGTGTGGTTCCTCTTCTGCTCATCTACAGTGAGATGGGTGTCTTGAGCCCAAGTGTTGACTGCAAAGCAGCTGTGTTCTGGGTCCCAGTAGTGGGGACCTCCAGGTTGTTAGAGACGCAAGGAGGGCCTTGCTTCTCTCTGGCACGGTCTCAGAGGGACTTTAAAGCTTGGCCTTCACGGTCATGTGGGATTTGAAAAGACAGAGATCAAAGCCTTTTGCTTTTTAAAACATCCATTTGGGGATGGGATGTAGCCCACTTGGTAGAATGGCTGCCTAGAATGCACAAAGCCTTAGCTACATTCAGTCCTTAGCACCATGTAAACTGGGCATGGCGGTTTCTTGCCTATAATTCCAGCAACCAGGAGGTAGAGGCAGGAGGGCTAGAAGTTCAAGGTTGTCCTCAGCTACATGGTGAGTTTGAGGCCGATCTGGGTTACATGAGACCCTTTTGTGGTGGGGACGAGGGGGAGCAAAAACCCGAACACTAAAAATCCCATTAATGTCTTATATTTGTATTTTTACGTCAGCCTTGATTTTGCTACAAAGGTAGGTATAATATTTCCAACATCATTCTGATGCTTTTTCCTTGTCAAGGAAAATCTCCAAAGGGACCAAGAAAGAAAAAGAACAGTGTCCTGGGTCACAAAATCCAGGAGCCTGGGTTGGCTGACACCAGGCCCATGTGAAAATGAGTAGCGGGTCATGTGTGTTGAACTGCACTCTTTGCCCTCCCTGCCTGGGGCTCCACTGCTGTCCCAGCTGGAGACAAGCCTCTTGGTTGGCTCTCCTCCTCAGTCTCCATCCAGAAACCAGGAGGGAGCTGATTTCCCAAGACAGGGAAAGGCTGGCTTTAAGCATATGGGCGGTTCCAGGACCGCTTGTCCCAAAGCACAAGTTGGCTGTCGGTTTTCACTGCGGTTTGAGAAGCCTGAACTTCATCTTTGCATCATTTGTAGCTAACAGAGCAGATGGCCAATGAAGCCACCACGTCAAGTTACCACACAGACAAGATTCTGAGGAGGCAAACTGAGCACTTAGTGTGCATTCCTGTGTTTGGTTCTCCCAGCCAAGACAGCTCTCTCCCTTTCCGTATCCAACCTGGCTGCCCCCTGCCCAACTCTGGAACTCCAGCTCAACAGGCATCCTCAGAGGAGAAAGCATCTCCACTCTGCACACAGAGGGTCTTGGCATAGATCCTCTCACATATCCCTATCTCATAGCTCTTAACTCAGTGACTCGTACCTCTGATGGCAGATCTTAACCACCACAAAGGCAGTTGTCACTCATGGCCAGTATCATACGTGACACACAGATGTTCCACAGAGAACGGCAGGCCAGACCACTGAGAGACAGCCTAATGGAGCAATCACTGGAGTAAGCTCTTGCTTAGAATTCTAGTTCTAATGTTTATAACGTGTACAATTGATTAGTTCCTGTATCTTGGTTTCCCCTGCCACAGAATAAACAATACAGCCACACATTGCTTATTGGCTGGGAGAGAGACTCTGAGAAATGCACCAGAATGTGATTTTTGCCATTGAGGATGCCTCATAGAGTATACTTATTCAAATCCAGCTGGGGATATAGGGGCAGAGCTCAGTGATAGGGTGCTTGCCTAGCTCACAAGAGACCATGAGTTCAATCTAGATGGAATAGCCTACTACACACCTTCCAAGATACACAGTTTGTTGTGGCCTGAAATGTCACTAAGTAGCACATTGTTTTGTCACAAGATAATTGTAGGTTGCAGACAACAGCAGTTAGCTATTGCTGACTGGGGGCTCACTCCATGATATTAAATTTTTACTTCTCTTGTTACCCGACCTTGGTGCCTTTGACCTTAACCCTGACTGTACAGACTTTCCCTCATGAGCCTCATAGCCTAGCCCACCCTGAAGTTTGAATTCAGGGTTACAAACACTCTTTGTGGCTCTCTGAAGCTGAGCCACAAGATCTCATTTTTCCTCTATGCCTGTCAGGTTCTAAGCTACAAAGAACAGAAACCGCCACATTTTTTTTTTTTTTTTTTTAAAGAAAGGGAAATTATAAAAAAGCATTTGCAGTTCGGAGATTCTAGGATGGGGCAGAGCCAGGATTAGAGGCTCCATCAGGAACAAAGCCTCAAATCAGAACTGAGCTGGGCCCGGGAAGATACTGCCGCCATGACTCCTGGGCACTGACCCAGCCGCCAGCAAATGTGCACCGTCAGCACTGGACACTGGGTCCTCGCCATGGAACCGGAGTCCCTGTTGCCCCGGAAACCAAACTGAGCGCCACTGCTCTCCTGCCTGTCTGCCCTGAATCTGGTTTTGCTCTGTTTCAGAGTTTAGGAGAGCCACTTCTGGCAGGTACAGTTCAGGCTCATGTGCTCACAACTCAGCTGCAGAA
Source organism: Peromyscus eremicus (assembly GCF_949786415.1). Taxonomy (NCBI): domain Eukaryota; kingdom Metazoa; phylum Chordata; class Mammalia; order Rodentia; family Cricetidae; genus Peromyscus; species Peromyscus eremicus. Next base: position 40,957,974 of record NC_081427.1, read on the forward strand.
GTAGCCTGAGGAGACCCAGTTCTGGCCCTCAGAGAAAAGGGCTCTGTTGGTGGACACCCAGAAGCAATAATTGGTCACTATCTCTTAGAAATTACACAGCTCTGACTTTTTTAGTTTCTCCTCACCCTGCCTCTTTCAGTCTCTAGACTAGGCCCTGTGACAGACTGCTTCCCACACGCCAGCACTTTCTAGGAGGCTCTTGCCTGTTGACCTCAGACATCTCTATTCTTTTAACATTTCCTCATCCATTTCTATGACTCCTCTGCCTCCAAAATTACATGGCCGACATCTCTACATGTGTGAAGCCCCAGTTAATCCATCCCTCAACGCAAGTCTTCTTTTCTGAAAGTCAGTTTATTTCAGAATGACTCTGATCCTGTGCAGAGGGAGAGCAATTTCACATTTACACTTCCGAGGCGAGTTCTTTCTCTTCGGTGACTACCTATGTCATGTATGAAACAGCCAGCCTCAGTGAACACCATGCTCTCCAGACAGCCTTCCAAGCATTTTCTTCTTTAAGTTCTCATATGGACGTCGCCACATGCATTAACCAATTAAAAGCTTATATAAAAAAAAAAAAGTAGTGAGATAAGAAATCCCGAGGCTTTCGACCCAACATTCCCAGAGTTTATCTGACCATAAACTGTCCCACAGCTTTGTTGTTGTTCCCACACCATTTTAAAACCCCAAAATATGCAGCCCTGAAACATCTAGAAATAATCTCCTCGGAAGATTCTGCATTGCCCTCTCTCTGTCTGCCATACTTCCCTAAGTAAAATCATCACCAAGTGACTGAATCTCCAGGGAGCTTGGAGAAGGGGGGCCATAAAGACGGATGGAGGAGTAACAGTGATGATCTTTTCCACTCAGAGTCGTCCATGGGCCAGCAGCCTCATTGTGAGCTGGGGGCTCCAAAGCTCTCCCCGAGACCCAGGAAACCACACTCTACATTGGTCCCTATTTACAGTAGAGGTTTAACTGTAACCATGCAGCCAACACCTGCACCTGTGCATTCTAATTCTCCGTGTGAACACTGGAGGAGTTCAACGCGGGCCAGAATTCCCTTCGGAGGCTTTGGTGTCCCTTATAGAGTTTTGCCGAGCTCAGCATTCTTCTCCTGGGTGGGCCGATACTCTATGGAATTTTAGGACTTCAAGGAAACCTTAGCAATTTGTGGTTTGGCCACGGGGAAGCTGAGTTGACTTCTATGATCTCCTCTAAAACATCCTGTGGGGATCTTCTGGCCTCCAGCATCAAGCATCGCACCCTCAACACAATCACTGGCTCCCCGCCCGCCTGGGAGGTACCATTTGAACTAGCCACAGAACAGGTAGCAGTTAGAAATCCAGTTCTGCATGGTACGAAAGGAACTCCAAAGGACTCTTAATTAGTGTTCTGAAGAGACAACCGCTGGCATGTATGTTCACCAAATGTGGATTTTAAAATAATGTAAACTGTAACAGGATCCAATTTGGGCATCAACTCTAAGCCGGCTTCCCACCCTGTTGCCTGCCTTGGGTTACAACAGGTCTTAATAGTTCCCACAATGCCCTGCTTTGTAGAGCTGGATTGCAAAGGATTTGGAACCATGCAGACTTCAGTTGAAATCTTGGCTTTACCACTTGACCCTTTAGGATAGCTGCCACTCTACTTTGCCTCTTTTCCTTGTGGTCCTGCCTGGATGGTGGGGCTATGTAGGCCAGCCATGAGGAGCGTTGTAAGGAAGACTCCTTAGGTGGGGTGTGAGGCGCACCAAGGCGGTACCACACTGAAGACAAGATCTCCAACCACTCAAGACTGTAAAGTCTCGTTCCAAAGCCACTTACAATGGTGACAGCTCAGGGCTTTACCTTCCTGCAGACTGTTAGCCTAAGGTGTCCACACTTCTAGCCTTTAGGGTGTAGAAATAACAGCCTATAGCCTCCCTCACTCTAGCCTCTACTCCATAGTTACTATAGACCACAGGAAGCAGAGGCTGCCTGGGATGAACCAAACTCTACCTCCATAGCAGCCTCGGAGGGCATCTCCTCACCTGTGCCAGGGAAGGTAGAGGAGGGGAGGCAAGAGATTCGAAAGAACTGGAGAGGAAGAGTTGGTGACTCCTTTCTCCACAGACCAAGCCATCAGCTTCTGAGAAGAAAGGAAGGGGAGGGAGGGAGGGAGAGAGGGAGGGAGGGAGGGAGGGAGGGAGGAAAAAGTATGTTTCCGCATAAGCCATGGGGACAAGGTAGGTCAGCTTGATTTCTTCCTTTTAACCTGAAATTGCTGGAAGTCAGTATACTGATCTCCTATGATACAGACTCGGGATTTGGGAAGAAACCAAAAGGACAATTATATGAAACGTACCCATCCCTTTCAAAAGAGAGGATGGTGACAGCACCACATAGCCAGTGGTAACCAGATGCCAAGAAGACCAGCTGAATACCATCACAGACAGTGTGAACTGATGACTACCACAGACCTACTTTAGTGAATTCACTGTCAGTGCCAAGAGAACACTATTGTTAATCATCCAAGCTATGGGTGTTTCCCGAGTAGGTCAGCCCATGCTGTGGACTGATGACCCTCGTACTCAATATATTACAAGGTGAGGAAGATGATCTGTGTTAAGAAATGGCATGTCTTAACTTTTAAATGCACCAACCCATGAAAATGTACAATAAGACCTTGCCTAAAATATGTTCTAAAAATAACTGCATTTCATATAGTTTAAAAAAATTAAAAATCAGCAGCTGTCCTCGGTTTCTTCAGGCATTTGAAAGTGTGATATAGAGCCTGGTCTACAAACTTTACTATCCTCCCAGATCAGCTGTGTCTGCTTCAAAGACCCTTACCAGCAGGACTGTGGACTACTGCTGTTGTGTTGTGGGAATTCCATCCGTTCAGCCAGTGGCATTGGGGCATCAAGCCCTAGGGAGTGGTTTTGTCTGCCTATGTGACCACTTAAGAACTGAGGAGAGGGGTCGTGCCCTCTCTTGGGTGGTTGGAGCAGAAGCAAGTGGAAGCATGGCTTGTGATTGGTTCTCATTGCCCTTGGGCGGAGCGGCAGGCGAATGGCCGCTGGATCAGCAGCGGCATCTACTCGGTTCTGTATCGTGAGTGTACCATATTTGATTTCTTTCCCTATAAATGTTACCTGGTCCACTGCATCAATGTCTCACTTCAGGTGTTTCTTCTAAAAAAGAGTCAGTGGGGAGGGTCACTGGACTCTCAGCCGAGATCCTAAACCCTCCCTCCTGGACCTGTTGCCTTTGTGTGCAATTTTGCCTTCACTTCATACGGCCTCTCTAGGGAGTGCTAGAATTACAGTTAGAAGACTAACTGGAGGAAACTCCACCTATGTAGCTGTCAAGAAGCTCTCATCCATGCTGAGGGCAGGCTCTCCAGCGTGGCAACTCTGGGGTCACCCACACTCCTGTAAGCAGCCCCTCACCCATGCTCTGTAACTAAGCCCAAGAAACGTACTGATCTCCCAGGCTGTACTTTGATGGAGTCATACTTTGGTTTATTGTCATGACCTTTTAAGGGGGGGGGGGGGAATTGCATGTTGTTTAATGGTCCTGGTGAAATAATTCTCAAAACACGGTGTGATTTCTATGTCCAGGGCTGAGGATGAGCTATCAAAGGATTCTACACTAGTCCCAGATTTCCGCATTTCCCTGTTGGGAACCTACTCAGAGCAACATCTCTGAAAACTGGTGGTCCATGGTGGACGGAGGTACCCACAAACTTTAGGAAGGGAGAGTCACAGGCCACACACCAACCAATGGAAGCAGAATCTGCATTCTAATCTGGTGGCCCGCCAGAGATCAATATGGTCATGATCTGCTAACCAAAGGGGCTATTACTGCACCAGGCTTGGGGTAGTCAGGGCAGGCAGGTTCACTTTATCATATCCATCGGAATAAGTAGAAAGAAACAACACTGGTCTGTAACATTGCTTACAAGGGAAAGAGAAAGGTGCCTTTGTTCAGTGTTGTGTAGTAATTTCCCTTGAAATAAAATGTTCCACCTTAGAGGGAAGCACTTTAAGATCTGGGGTATTGCTGGCAGTGGTCAAGAGAAAGCCCGAACTGACCTACTCGGGTGATAGGATGGCCAAACACCCTAATTTTCATATTAGAAACCTCATCCAATGACTGAGGGAACTGGATGTAGAGATCCACGGCCAGGCCCCAGGTGGAGCTCCAGGAGTCCAATTGGCGTTTGTATGAACGAGAATTGTTGAGACCAAGGTTGGAAAAAGCACAGGGACAAATAGCCAAACGAATGGAAACACATGAACTATGAACCAATAGCTGAGGAGCCCCCAACTGGATCAGGCCCTCTGGATAAGTGAGACAGTTGATTGGCTTGATCTGTTTGGGAGGCATCCAGGCAGTGGGACCGGGACCTGTCCTCAGTGCATGAGCTGGCTGTTTGGAACCTGGGGCTTATACAGGGACACTTGGCTCAGCCTGGTAGGAGGGGACTGGACCTGCCTGGACTGAGTCTACCAGGTTGAACTCAATCCCCAGGGGAGTCTTTGCCCTGGAGGAGATGGGAATGGGGGGTGGGCTGGGGGGAAGGCGGGGAGTGGGGTGGGAGGGGGGAGAACAAGGGAATCGGTGGCTGATATGTAAAATTAAATTAAATTATATTAAAAAAAGATCTGGGGTATTCTATAGGTGGGTGAAACATTCCTTTCATTCTGCAGGGACACTCCTTACATTCTAAAGGAGGGTCCTTAAAACTCAAGAAATGAGCAACTCAGAAGCCTTAGGAAGTCCCTGAAACTGATCAGATGCACTAGCCCCCTCCCTCACCCCACCCTAGCTTATATAAGCAGTAAAGACTGTTGAGAGGCACTCTCAGACCAGCTGAGTTGCATGGAAGGTGCTGAGAGACCAGTCAAGCTGCCTTGAAGAGGCCCAGACCAGCTGAGCCACCTACAAGAGAGATTCTCTGACTGGTCAAGCTGACCACCAGTCATGCAGCTGTCACTCATGCTGGGGTGGGCTTTTGGTGATGCCTCTGTCTTTGAATCATTCTTGGTCCTGAAAGTAAGCCCTGACTCACACTTTTATAACTAACCCCAATAAACTCATCGGTTCGCCAAGTTGGACTTTGGTGGCATCCTTACTATGGCCTGTCATTAGTTCCCTATCTGGAGTGAGTGGGTGTTTGCTCACACACACACCCAGGAATAGCATGACACAGCGTGATAGACTCCTGAAACATTCCTACTCAGATAAATTGATAGTCGCAACCCAGAGGTGAACTCCAGGCAGGAACAAAACGTTCTCATGAAGAGTACCCATAAAGACATGTGACCTCTGCAGATAACCTACTATTGTGTTTCAGGGGCTCACAAGGCCTGTGGGGTGGTAAGTTCGTTTGGTCCTATTCTCTTTCTTTAAGGCCATTCTCATTAACCTTCACCCAGCAGCAGCATCATAGCGGGGGAGAGTTGGCGAGTACAATGATAACTAACAGATTATGCAACGTCTGTAAAACTGAGACATAGACAAAGACCAGGAGAGGAAAGGGAGTAGAATTTCACAACGTGCCCAGCCACCACAAGTAGCGTGACGTGTGGAATCGCAGGCTTGTGGAGGGATGGAGAAACATGAAGAGGGGTTACCAACGAAATGCTGGTCTGAGGCTTTCATGAGATACATTCAGCTGGACTCCTAAGGCCTTCTGAGTTTCTCAACGCTTCTGACAGTCTGTGATTAGGGTGTTTAATGGACCAGTTTAAAATGGACAGAAAAGCTTCCGTACCAGAACATTTTTATCAGATTTTTCTTAGTTTAATGCATCTGTGTGTAAAGAATAAGAAGAGGCATGGTTATTTATAACATGAAAGTGAACCAGCTCCATCTATGTAGCCAGCGATCTTCCTGGAACTGGACTTGTCCGCCTCCATTGTCCTCTGCCTCTCAGGGAACAGCCGGAAAAATCACACTGTTCAACTGAATGCACATCTTTCTACCTCCAAATCCTACTACGGAGAGGGAAGTTAGATACCACAGAAAACTGTGGTTAAAGATAAAAACAAACAAACAAACAAACACCTTTTCAGAAGGCCTGCTGGACATCCTTCCTACAGAGTTCATTTCCACGCAACAAAAGACGTTAAGTCGTAAGACAACCGACCAGTGGTACCATTTGTCATTTGTCTGTATTTTATTTTCCATATTCACACACATATCTTCCAGTCCAAATTCCCCTCTCAAAATTCCCAGAAGAAAAAATCTGCTTTTTCTCCAATGGCGCCCTTATACCCCTCACCCCTCACCCCGCCCCAGGAAGAAAGCACAGGCTACCCAGGCAGCAGACTTGAATGACTCCTAACTCCGATAAGGGGAACGGAACAATGTACAACAACATGTGACATTTGTCCAGCCCTGCTCCTCGTTTACAACCCTCCTTCCCGTGCATCATCTCAAGTTTCTGAAGAGGTATGAATTGTGTTTAATTAAGGCCGGAGTGATGGAAGTGGACAGAGAGTTATTTCAGCCCCTCTTAGGGAGTTTGCGCAGCTTTATTGGAAAAGGTTAGGGGGTGGTAGGAGGAGGCAATTACCTCCTTCTCTAGCAGCTGCCAGAGACTACCGCCGTCAGAGTAATTATCACCAAATAATTGTCCCCTTTCTTCCCTGCTGACAGGGAAGAATGGGAGCAGGGACTGAACTGAAATAGATTTTGTGCCTGCTGAATTCTAGTTGGGTGGCTCAGGTCAACGAGCATCCAGAGACACTTCAAGCATTGCGCCTGTTAACCTTCGAGAGAAATTAAAATTCACATGGTACGAAAGACAGAGCCATCAAAGGTCAACTGCTTGGGGCTCCCCAGATCTCTTCAACTGAGCAACCGTGGTTGGAAGAAGTGCTTATTTTATTGTTTTAGAAATATGAAAATATATTGTGACAAATTACAAAAGCCAAATGAGAAAAGTTGTGGGGTTCCACAGATCCCTTCAATTGAGCAACCACGGTTGGAATAAGCATAAATTGTCATCTTCTGAGGATAATTCCAGGAAATGAGGACAAAAGGAGCATTTTCCCTGAGTCCTGAATTGAAGACAGCTATCTGACTTATCTCTGTAATGGTTGCTGGGAAAAGACCATGCTCCCTCCCCCTCTCTCCTCCTCAGCTTCATGACACTCACTGAAGGGTTATTAAATCTCCATTTGGCTTGTCTCTGGAGTAGTCACGAAGTCTGAACTGTCCACAGGACTTCTCAAAGTTGTCCCAAGACTGACAGGCTCTAACCAAGTGAGCAGTCTTTCAAAATCAATGGTGTCATCTCTCAGGTTACCATGTCCACCCAGGAACAGCCTGAACTGTTGGGAAATAATCCTTGCATCCTAAAAGATGTGTGGGTATAATTCTACACTGGATGGAGGTGAGACCCAAGTAGAATGAATTGGATCTTTAAAGCAGAAATAAGGAGGTGAGCTTCTCTTCATTGTTTTTTCCTTGAGGGGGATTTCACTCGTGTGTGCACAGGCATACACATGCACAGATGTGTCAGTACAAGTATTTTGTACACATGTGGAGGTGAAAGACAATCTTGAGTACTTTTCCTCAAACACCACTCACTTTTTTTTTTTTAAGATAGAATCTGTCACTGGCCTGGAGCTCACCAAGCAGGCTAGATTGGCTGACCAGTGAGCCCCAAGGATTTGCCCACCCCCACCTCCCCTGTACAGGGATTACAACTGCTCCCCCACCACACCCGGGCCTTTAGACACGGGTTCTGGGGATCAAACTCGGGTACTCATCATGCTCACATAGCAACACTTTATCAGATGAGCCATCTTCCCAGCCAAGGGATTGTTTTCATGTCATCCAACAATCCTAAATCACTGTCTGATGTGTGCCAGACATCATACTAGAAGCTTCGGGGGAAGGAGGAAGGGGTCTTGGGGTGCCTAACACAAGCTCTGCCCACTGGGGAGTTCACAGTGGGTTCTTCCAGCTTCTGAAAGATCTGGAATGGTACTAAGACTAATTAGGAGAGTCATGAGGTCTTGGGACTTGCCTCCACTTCCTGCCTCTATAAATTAGGGCTAAGGACACTCTCTGGCCACTCACTGACCTCACAGGACTGCTGTGACAATTCAATGAAACTGAATATGCACAATATCTTTCTAAATTGCAAATGATTATGCAAATAGGAATATTATGATAATTATGGTTCCCAGGGAGAGCCACTAGATCCCTGTCAGCAATGCCCCACCCAGAAACTTCCATCTCCTAAATTCTCTAAAACTTAGTACAGAAGAAAAGCAGGCTGGCTTTTCTCACAAGGCAGGGTGTGTTCTGAGCATGTGTGTGGGCCTGGTACCCAGAGCATAATGTTGACAAATGGACTTATCAAGTGTCCTATCATCCCATCAGAAAAAAAGAAAACTAAAGTGGCTGCTGTCGCTGCTGGTGGGAAAATAGGTCTTAGAGCATACTTGGGTTTTTGTTTTGCTTTTTGAGGGATGGTTGGGAGGGGTTGAGACAGGGTGCCATTTGTAATGCAGGCTGAGTTTAAACTTGTGATCTGCTAGTCTTAGCCTCTTGGGTACTGGGGTTGCAGGCATGTACCACCACAGTAGGGTACAGCTATACATGTTAGTGGCTACAATTAGTCAATTCATCCTATGTAGTGTTAGTAGGTAAATCATGCAATGATTTATCATAGACCACAACCACAAGAAGATCCCCCGTCCCTCCTCTCTAAGAATAAAATTTCTTTTTAAATTTTTTAAACCTCTCTCTCTCTCTCTCTCTCTCTCTCTCTCTCGTGCACGCACGTGTGTGTGTGTGTGTGTGTGTGTGTGTGCGCGCGCACACACGTCATGGCACATGTATGGAAGTCAGAGGATAACTTGCTGGAGTCAATTCTCTCTTTCTACCTTGTGAGTTCTGGGGATCAAACTCAGATAATCAAGCTTGGTGACATGCACCTCTACCCAGTGAGCCATCTCAACACCACCCACACCATACAATTTCTTCGTAGGAGCTTTCATGATTGTTATGTTTTACCAAGACAAGGAAAAAAATCCTAGAAATTAACCTCAAGACTATAGAACTTTGAATTTGGACATAAGTCTCAAGCCAACTTCAAGGGTGTAAAACTTGAGTAGAAGAAGAATTCACTGTCAAATGCCACCTCGTGCACAGACAGCACGGTGGCCCCAAACATGTGGCAGCCTCTGCTGCACTGTTTTTTAAGGAAGGTAATGATGATGACACTCCTTTTTTTTTTTTTTAACCTTTAGAAGGTAGCTTAAATCATTTCCTCTATGTTTTCTAAATCTACAAAGTATATATGTCAATTTTCTCAAGGCATGCTCACACTCACTCATGAAATGACCACCTTCACCAGCAGCAGCACCAGCACCAACATCACTATCACCACCACCGTGACCATCACAACACAACAGGACCCATGAGAGCTGAAGTGAGAAGTCATACCTGTTCATCCAGGCACCTCCCACAGTTGTTGGGAAGGCCAGGATGCTGGGCTGGAGACGTGGAACAAGAGTCTGGTTGACATCATTTGCAAAGTGGTCCAGAAATGAGTTTCCCTGCATGCAGACTTATGACACAGACTTACTTTGAGGACTCGGCTTCTGAATACACCAAGCAGGGGTCTGGGGAAACAGTACAGTGCAGAAGAATGCTTGCTGCATAGACATGAGAACCAAAGTCCAAATCCCCACAACCCACAGTGCCTATGACTCCAGCACTGTAGCCTTCTACAGGGCAAGAGGATCACCGTGGCTCGCTGGCTGCCAACCTAGCTCCAGGTTCAGTGAGAAACCCTGTCTCAAAAGATTAAAGCAGAGAGTAATTGAGCAAGCCATAGGACAACCCCTTCTAGCCTCTGTGCTCACACATGGGTTTGTGCACTCTCATACACGTGTACTTGTTACACACACACACACACACACACACACACACACACACACACACAGGTGTCTATGAGAATGTCTGTCTACCCTGCAGTGGCCAACAGAGGAGCCCAGCTACATGTGTGAGAAGACCACTAGCAAGGAAAGAACTAAGTTTGAGCCCTAAAATTTACAACAACAATGCTGAGCAAACCTCCATAGCACAGAAAGCTGGAGATGTAGTTGGAAGTTGTAGTTGGAAGTTTTCCTGCATCCTGCCCAGTCCACAGCCACTCAGACCCAAGTAAACATACAGAAGCTTATATTAATTAAAACTGCTCGGCCATTAGCTCAGGCCTGCCACTGACTAGCTCTTACACTTAAACTCAGCCTACTTCTGTTTATTTTTATGTCGCCATGTGTTCCATGGCTTTACCTGTATGCCATTACATGCTGCTCCCTGGATAGCTGGCATCTCCTGACTCAGTCTTCCTCTTCCCAGAATTCTCCTTGTCTGCTTATCCCACCTATACTTCCTGCCTGGCTACTGACCAATCAGCATTTTATTGAACCAGTGTAAAAAAGCATTATCCCACAGCACGGAGATGTCTCAGGTCAAACACATAACCCACACGAGCTCACTCTCTTGCCTCAAACCCTCTTCTTTTCAGGTACTCTCTGTAGCATGAGGTTTGTAAATCAATTTTAAAAGGGAAAACTCTCCTAAAACCAAAGAAATCCATTTAGTCTTGAACAAAAGTGATTATTTGCAGGTGAGGACTACAGGAAAAAAGTGCATATACGGCACCAGAGTCAGACCTTAAACAGTGTTGATGGCTAGGGCTTTCAACGCTCACATTTGGTCTCTACAGAGGTCAACCTGGTACCCTGAACACATACTCTGCCCTGCTGAACATGTCACATGGACAGATTCCTCCCAGCAGACAATCCAGCCTTATCACCCAGGCAGCATTATAGTTGGTTGTTTTTTACTCTTTTGGAGGGCCCACCACCCAGCTCTCAAATAAATCACATGGAAGCTTATTCTTAATTATAATGCCCAGCCTTAGCTTGGCTTGTTTCTAGCCAGCTTATCTTAATTTAAATTATCCCAGTATCTTTTGCCTCTGGGCTTTTTCCTTTCCTTACTTCTGTATATTTTATTTTCATTCTTACACCATGGCTGGTTGTGTGGCTGTGTGGCTGGCCCCTAGCATCCTCCTCTCCTTGTTCTCTTGCTCTTTCTTCTTTCTTCCAGATTTCTCCTCCTATTTATTCTCTGCCTGCCAGCCCCTCCCATCCTTTCTCCTGCCTCACTATTGGCTGTTCAACTTTTTATTAGACCATCAGGTGTTTTAGACAGGCACAGTTACACAGCTCCACAGAGCTAAGCAAATGCAACATAAAAGAATGCAACACATCTTTGCATCATCAAACAAATGTTCCACAGCATAAACAAATATAGCACATCTTAAAATAATATTCTTCAACACAGCATCACTAAAACACCAACACAGTAGCAATGACATATTCCTTTGCACTCTCCTGGTTCTACAGATAAGGAAACAGGCAAATTCTGAAAGGACTTACTCAGACCTGAGGTCTCCCAGCACCTCCCATGCACTCCTGCACACAAGTCAGTAAGATGATGTCCGGTTTAGCTTTCCTTTGTTCTGTGGAGGACCAGGCTTTCTTTCCAAATGGAACTTGCCTGCAAATTACCAAATTGTCAAACCCATGGGAAAGAATGGTTGACTTTCAAGTCTGTGCATCAATTGTGTTTCTGGTAAGCCACCAAAAGCAGACTGCCATGGAGGTGATCCCAGGAGTGGAACTGGACCCAGGAAAGCCCAAGATAGCTATGCACACAGCAGATGCCTTCCATCCTCCTGCTGGTCTCTGTCCCCCTCGCTACCACAGGGTCCCTCACTCTAGGAGTCTGTCACACCCAGCCACCATGGCTGCGGCTGAGAGTATACTAGAACTTTGCGCTGTCAGGGACATGCAAAGGGAGGGAATGGTTTACTGGTGTTCTCGTCTGTGTCTCAGTTGAGCAAGCAGCACCTGTGTGGATCTTCCGCACAGGTGTGCACGCACATGATTTTACTAAGAGTTTAATATAAAGCTGCTAGAAGCAGATAAGTCCTAAATCCCTGGGGCTTTAGGCCCAGGCCTGACACTGCATACCTTATGGGCTATGTTGCTGGTGGAGGCTCAGCTCATCTCCTGGCCCTGACTGTCCCCTAGGACGTGCCCCGTTGCGGCCAGGCTCTCTCCTAGTGCAGGTTCCAGACCCTCCTGTGCCTGGTGGTTGGAACCTTCTTCCTCTCTCCTGAAGATCACCGCGGCGGCTGTGACTCGGATACGCTTTCCTCCACTTTCCAGTCCTCCTCTGATTTGTCTGGATTGTCTGAGACGAGGATGAGTCCGGTCTTCATCAAGTTCCCTCACTTGCTGTTGGAGGTTTGCCCTTTGACTTACGTGCTTTGGGCTTTTCCTTGAGGAACCATCCTTACTGCCCAGCTGCTGGCTGAGCTTCATTCACTCCATCCGATTACAGGCTCCGCCACAGAGCGCTCTTTCCTTCTCCTCCCCCCTCCAGCTTCCTCCCTTTAAGGAGCATGGGTGATGTGAAGCCCTGTTCTCAATGATAGTCCCAGCTCGCACCAATGGTCAGGAATGTCCTCAGGCAGAGAAGCAGGGGTTGCTTAGTCTCTATTTGAATCCTAGGGGTGCCCAAGGGGACACAGGTGGGTCAACAGCAGCCCCTGCTCCAAGGACAGCCATTGCAAGTCCTTAGTTGTCCTCTCTGTGTGGCCTTCCAGAATATTTAGCTTGACACATATCAAGTGCCTGCCGTACAGAGTAGAGCAGACTAGACTCTGGCAAATTCGAAGATGTGAAAGACAGAGTCCATTATCATGCAGAACTTGTGTGTGTGTGTGTGTGTGTGTGTGTGTGTGTGTGTACCTGTGTGTTTGTGCATGCCTGTATATGGTGTATGTGTGTGCATGCCTATGTGTGTACATGCCTCTGTGTGTATGTGCATACCTCTGTGTGTGTGTGTGTGTGTGTGTGTGTGTGTGTGTGTGAGTGTCACGTATGTGTATACATATGGAGACCAGAAGTCAACATTAGATGTATTCTTCAGGCTCCTTCAACCTTACCTTTTTGACAGGGTCTCCCACCAAACGTAGACCTCACAGATTAGGCTAGACTGCCTGGCCACCAACGCCCAGGGATCCTCCCACACCCACTGCTGGATCCACGTCCCCAGTGCTGAAATTACCGATATGCTGCCATACACAGGCTTTACGTGAGTGCTGGGTCAAACTCAGGCTCCAGGCTTGCACAGCTGGTCCTTTATGCGTTGAGTCGTCTTCTCAGACTTCACATGCTTCTGGTATGATATAGGAGGCAAGCAGAAACACAGGTCAGTACGAAGAGAAAGAGGATCTGGGAAGGGCCACAGCTTCCTCTAACTGTGAGAGCCAGGAGAAGATGGGATTGGCTTTGACCAGAGGCAGCAGACTATCAGTGTGCTTTCCTAGTGCCAAAAGATTCTCAACATACACTAAATCGACAAATATCCACTTCCCACCAAAAGCAAGAGAGGAGACATTCTTTCACAGGACCCCAGAGCTAGAAAACAGCAAGAAAATGACAGCCATTTTTATCTCAGTCCACAAAAGGAAACGAGCCACATTTTTTCACTATCGCTCCGCCCAGAGACCCTTATAACCGAGTCACAAGAGCAAGATGTTTCTTCTGCGGTTTATTTGATCATGGTTTTGTAGCCTGTTCCCATGTGTAGAAATGAGTTATTAGCTGCTATGTGAAGCCCCCTCACTCAATAAGCATGCCTTTTCCTGCTGCCCCACAAGTCAGCCACCACTCTTTGTGGCCTCGGCCTGGAAAGACAACAGTTGGAATGAGGCAAAACGAAATCTCAGCAATTTTCTAAATCCAGGTGTAGAAAGCAGTTAACTCCGGCATGAAAGACAAGGGCTGGGGTTCCGGGGGTGAGAGCAGAAAACAGAGGGGTGACTCAGCCCACATTCATGGAAAGCCGGGTTGTGTTGAGAGAATCTCAAGCTTTCATTTTGTGGTATTGGGAGGCTTAATTCCCAGCTTCTAATTAAATGTATAAACTATAATCACAAAAGTATTTCACAATTAGTTTCTTAGATCTGGAAGAAGTTCTGTGCACCAACTTGAGATGGGGGGAAGAAAGGAGAGACGAGGAAAAGGGGGAGGGGGAAGGGTGAGCATTGTGGGCTGCTGGAGGCTGCTACAGGACTCAGGACTGGGATTCCACACCGACGCCCCATCCTGGAGAACAGTAGATGGAGAAGAGTGGAAGGGGGTGAAAGAAGTAGCTTCATTTCACTCAGCTCTTGCTTTCCCAACTCTTTCAGCTGTCACGATCCAAACCAGGACTCAGAAGCAGCAACTGCATCTCCAGGTCACTCGGGTTCATCCTTTGGCATGCTCTTGCTTGCCAGCTTCTCAGAAGGGAGAGGCTGATGGGTATTGGGGGGGGGGGGCAGGGCTGTGTGGGTCTGTACTGCCGTGACAAACTAGAACTCCCCACTCATGTCTTTGCCCTCTCAGCCAAGAACACTGGATGGACATACTCCTGGGTTCCTCTCCTAGCTCCTGCAGAGACGCTGGAGTCCTTCATGCCCAATCTATACAAATCCTCTACTCAAAGGAAATATTTCTACATAACGAGTCACTGTAGCAGTATGGGTGGGGGTGGGACTGTCAAAGTTCAGGGGAAAATTGTATGCTTTCCAGCTCAAGGCAAAATGTGAGGTCTTGATCCTTCAACCCAGGCTGTTCTGTAACCACCTGCCTGAAATATTGACAACCCCACAGAACAATACAGTACAGACAGACCCTAGGTCACTAAGACTCGCCCTTCCTCCACAAAGAGATAGGCTCTTGTCACTGACATTTGAAAACCAAGTCTGGTCTACCTCCTTTTCCATACCCTCCAAACATTTTGGGATAAATAGGAACCAAACAATAACGTGATTTCCGGGAGCGTGCCATCTGCTTTCAGGTCATTATGTCAGATCACAACCACCCCGAAAGGGTAAGTATCGGCCTCCTCCACCTTGCAGATGGGCCCATGGTCAAGTCTGAGGAGTTTGTCACAAATCACACAGTGGCCTGGGTGCTCTGGGTAGAAAGAAGTTCCACTGACCACAGAACCTAAGGTCCTCCCGCTCCAGCACACTGGCTCTGTCCGGTCTTGGAACAAACTGATAAATGTTGGGACTTCGTGTGTGCGAGGTAGAGGTGAGGGTGGTCTGTCAGACAGCCCTAAATCTGCTTCTACACACTGCCACAGGATTTGAAGAGAGTTATTTGGCACCTCTGGGACTCAGTTTACTCATTTTTAGAACAGGAAAGAAATGTCACTACCTTACCTCATAAGGCGGTGAAGAGGACCACAGGACAATCTGTTTGTGAAACACACAGTTCAGTCCCTGACATGCAGTCCCATTTGATAGTGTTGTTGATTATTGTTCTTAATGTCTAGACACAGAGTTACCCAGAAAGAATCTCTTTTTTCAAGTGTGTATGTGTGTGTGTGTCCAGGAGTGATTGGCCAGCACACACACACACACACACACACACACACACACACACCTCAACTGTATTTTTTTATAGACGTTTGTTTTGTTTTGCTTTATTTTGACATTTTTGTCTTATTGTTCTTTGGTCTGTTTGTTTTGTTTTTTTGTTTTGTGTTTTTGTGGTGGGGTGTTTGTTTCTTGAGGGTTTTTTTTTTTCCCTTTTGTTTTGCTTTACTTTGTTTTTGTTTCTTGGGATTTTATTTTGTTTCTTTTTAAAAGAGAAAAAACAAAGTTGGGCAGGTAGGAAGGTGGGGAGAATCTGGAAAGAGTTGGGAGAGGGGGAAACGTGATGAAAATATTGTCTGAAAATATATTAATTAAACACACCACACACATACACACATACCACACACGCGCGCACACACACACACACATGCGCGCACACACACACACACACACACATACACACACACACACAAAGGTCATGTTGCAGTGGTCAGTTCGCTCCTTCTGCCTTATAGGTGCTGGGATTGAACTCAGTTTTTCAGGCTTGGCAGCAAGCTTTTACCCTCTGGGACAGCTTATGTATACAAGAGATTTCATCGTTGTCCAACACTTATTCTTACATACACTCCTCCTTACTTTCTAAACGTAATAGCATTTTGAACACACTCAGTGACCATGAAATAAATGAATCAATATATTCAGGACCTCTTCGTTGATCCTTTGTGCTGAGGACCTAACGGATGGACTCACCACTCTCTAAAAACAGAAGTGAAACTACACAGTAGAGTTGTCATGGCAGCATCCATAAATAACCTTCTGAAGTAACTGGTCTTGAGTTGTCAGAGTTATGTGGGCTGGGAGCATCCAGTGCAGAAAACACCTAGGGCTCTGCGTTCACACCATACAGATGTCATGTGACATGGCTAAGTTTTAAGTTTAAATTACTATGTTTAAGAGATCTATAAACCAGAAATGCCTCTCACCTGTAAGCCCCAATTGCCCAAGGACAGATAACTTCCTGGAATGCTGGGGGCTGTTGTTCATGTATGATAACAAGCCACATGGTTTCACTTCTGTAAACAAGATTGGTTGCCCGGACTGCACACAGACGTGCTTGATCACACCGCAGCAGGAGATGCTTAGGCAGGAAGTATGTCAGGATATATGCTTGCCCTGGGTTGGACGAAGGCAGGAAGTAGTAGTAGCCTTGTGGGTTTTCCCTTTAAAAGCACATGACTAATGTGATTCCCAACAATTCTCTGGGGATCCCAGGTATGGACCTGGCCAGTATCCATCATCCTGGCCAGTATTTAATAAAGCTTGCTTCACATTTGCCTCAACAATTGTGAGGAGGGTCTTATTCTTGCCCGGTGGGATTAACAATCATAGCCAAATCATGATGCAGTGTGGTTGGAAACTCAGCCCCTTGTCTCTGCTGAGGTGATACAGGCTACAAGCTAGATTTCATGATTGTTTGCCAATTCAGCTACAGTGGCTCTGGCCTGAGGTCTCCCATTGCTCTTTTTCTCCCCTGGGCTGTCTAGTATCCCAGTGTCTTGATCATTTCCCCCGAGGGCTTTGTTACTAAATCACTCACATAGACCCCCTCATCTCAGGTCTGCTTCCAGAAACCCCACCTGAGACAAATTGTTAGTCTCCCTTTGTTTTACCAAACTGTTTACTTTATTGCTTTGTACAGTAAACAAGCCGATCTCTAAGGAGACAGAATTGTCCCTCAGGAGGTCAAGAATGCAGGTCGCAGGCATGAGCAGCTAGGTGAAATGTAACCCAGCCTCCCCAGAAAGCACCTCTGAAGGACACCCCTGTACAGCGGGGGGGCTCCCTCTCAGACCCTGGATTAGCCACAAACCACACCCAAACACCTGTTTTCACAGAGAGATCCTTTATTAATCCGGGAAGAAAGGTTAAAGTGCCTGCTTTCTGACTCAGGGAGAACACAGCCGCAATGACCTTGCAGGTGTGATTTCTAAGAAGAGGAAAAGGGGAGGGCTGTGTCAGAATGGGCTAGGGTGCCGTGGTGTATTTTGATTGGGCATGTTAATTAGGTGAACCAAAGGGGGCTTCTGATTACTGGACCTTGGTGGCCAGCTTTAGGAATGCAGAGGAAACTGGGGAGAAGGGCCTGCCAGAGCCACATGCTCCAGGGGGCTGGTGTCCCTTCAACCTCCATTTAGGACAGCAAACCTCAGAAGGGATTTTGCAAAGCCTGCACTCAAGGACATTTGTCTTAGACATTTATTCAAATTCGTTTTCCTTCTCCTCCTTAGCTTTTAAAATCTCTGTTGACTGCCAATTACCATTAATACCTGAGGAGACTGGGTAAACAGCACCCTTGAAAGCGCACATTTTAAATGCGACTACCTCCTGACAGTTCCCAGAACCACAGATAAGGGGAAGATAAGCCTAAAATGAAACGGAGTGAAATTCAATCCCTGGTACTTTATATAAAATGGGTGTAAAGCAACTGGCTTGAACTACTGGACAAAGCAAGAGTCAACAGAAAACTCAAAGGAAGTGCTTTATGAAAAGAAAAAAAAAAGACTTAGACCACCCCGCTCACTGCCCTAACACAGAAGGGGAGATGGCAGGTGCTCGGAAACCTAGAAGTGGGGGGCTCTGACGTTGAGTGGGTCACGGCAATTTGGATGCAAATGCTACTTCCTGACTCTCTATTGGAGAGCACAGACAGGCCAGCCAGGGTCCTCTTCTCACTTAAAGAAGGGCAGCATTGCAGAGGGGACGATACTAATGCCATGTCACATTTCTATGTAGTCCTGAGTCACCTTCTTCCAATTTGCTCAGTACCACCAGAGTCCACGTGAGCTAATAGCTAAGTCTACCCCCACCCTCCACTATCCCTAAATTGTCTGGATTAGAAGCAGTGGTAGGGAACCCGGGGGGTGAAAAAATCAGCTCTGAGAGCAGACACCATGGGAAACCCTTTTCTTAGAAGTTTCATCTGTTCGTAGGGGCATCAGCTGGAGGACCCTGAGAAAAAGCTCAGGGAAGGGAGTAGGTAGGGAACCAGGCTGCCAGTTCAAAGTCAACACCAGCTAATGCACACTGAATCTTGGGACAAATTCTTGCACTTTGTATTTCTCCCTTTCTTAACTCTTCAAGTTATGGACAGTGATACTGGGACCCTCCTCAGGAGCGGTATAAGGATCGCTTAGCCTCGTGCCTGGCTCACGGCATCCACTCAGCAAACATCATCTACCAGTCTACACAGGTGCTGCTGCTCTTTAAGGTATCATCATCTTCTTCATCTTCATCATTGTCTTCATCATCATCATCATCATCATCATCGCTGCCATTAGCAAATCCTTCTTTAGGAACAATTTCAAACGGGAAGCAGTGCATTTTAATTGAAGATAAGAGAATATTTGCCCTGTCCCGAGGAACCCCCAAATCTGAATAAGTCCCTCAAATTTTCTTTACTTGTGCCCTTGATCAAAAGGCTTATTCCGTAGTGTTCAGCTGGAATCTCCAGCTCACCCCTGCTTTATCTGGCCATTCCTCCTTCTCCAAACCCTGCCCTCTCAGAAAAACTACCAAGCACTGGCTCCTCCCCTGAGGCTGCCAGCTCTCCAGTCCCCGCCCAAAATGTTATAATTGGGCACAAACCCAGCTTATGGAGGACTTATCATTGCCCCACTCCTACAGGGTATTTAAGCTCCCTCCTTTAGAATGACCATGTGATTTCTCTCTCTGGCCCCCTTTCCCTACCCCAATCTCTGGGGCCTGGAGGACTCATCAGGAGTTGCTTTGCTCAAATTAACCTGGTCTTTTACTTTTTAATTAAAAAGCTTGATCTGGCTTACTGCATTGGTGGAGAAACCTATTATTGGGATGCAGAAAACCGATCATGTAGCAGTATTAAATGAAGCACGCCTTACTTTTTAGCCTATGCACTCACAAACTCAAGAGGTCTGAGCTAGGAAGACGATTTATACTTTAATATCACACAAACAGAAAATCAACTCAAAGTTTTCTCCTCTTCCTGTGCTTTTTAGCATTGACAGAGCCCAAAATTGATATTTTCACTGGACTTTCCTTCCTACTGTTCCACCAAGCTAAGGAATATTTTTAACATAAATTTTTACTGATTCTTTGGGAATTACCCATCATGCCCCCCAATCCCACTCATTTCCCAGTCCCTCCATATCCACACCTCACTCCCATAGTGTTCCCCCCAAGAAAATTTTAAAAATACTAATTAAAAACAAAGCAAAACAAACAAACAAAACAAAACAAAAAAACCTATTTCACTCCTCTGTCTTTCCTACCTCTCCAACACTCTTCATTCATCTTACTGACATTGGGACCTTCGGTGTGTCACACGGGATACTTTTTTGTCCCCTCAGCTTCATTTGCAATGAGTTGTAGGTCTAGTTCAAGCCTCTGGCTTCTGGTACACCATCAACACTGGACACTCATTGAAACTCAGTTGTCCTGTTGTTGCCTGAGTTGTGGAGATCCTGCAGCTATGGTTCCACAGGACCCGTCCCTTCACGCACTCTGGCAGGTGGGCCAACTCAAAGCCCTAGATGTGGGTCAAGGTGGTAAGCTGATTTGTTCAGTCTGGGCCACTGGGACTGCCCCCCCCTCAGATGAGGAGCAGAGCCAGTTCATGGTGAGGGGTGGGACTATCTCTCCTGAGTGTTGGGTCAGCTCTTCCATGAGGGGCAGGACCAGCTCTTCTGCTGCAATGGCCAGTGAGGGGCAGGGCCAGCTCTCCCAGGGCCAGCAAAGAGTGGTGCTGGCTCAGGATTTTAACATACATGGTTCCTATGGCCCCCTGTGGTAACATGAGCCATGCAGATCAACACAGACCCAACTGTAGCAGGACCATGGACCCAGACATGGTCATCGGCAGCCGTGTAGGCCTGGACATCACCATGGCAGCACAGGCCACCCAGATCAATATGGCGCTGGCAGCAGCATGACCCTTGGATACCAACGTGGTCTCAGATGACTGATTAGACCCGGGGCATCTGCCCCACCCTTGGTGGTACTAGGAGCCACGGACATCAACTCAGACCCTGGCTGCAATAGGGCCATGGACCCAGACGTGGCCCTCAGCTGCAGCCTGGGCTCAGATGTCAGCATGGCACTTGGGTGGTAGAGCACGCCACTCAGATCGAAATGGCCTCTGAATCGGCACAGCTGCCAGACACCAACATGGCCACAGCTGGCAGCCCAGACCCCAGGCATCTGTGTGGCCTTAGGTGGCAACATGGGCCATGGATGTCAACACAGACCCCGGCTGGGGTAGGACCACAGATTCAGAAACAGCCTGTGACAGCATCCTGGGCCTGGATGTGACCAAGGCCCCAGGTGGCAAGCAGACCACCCACATCAGCCTTTTCTTTACCCCTTTCTCTTCCTTAGTTCTGCCTCTCTGCACAGCACATGAACGGGTCCACCTCTTTCTCTCCCATTTCTCCACCATATATTCACTCATCATAATGGTGCTAGGCGGGCCTGTGGATGTCTTCGGCCAGCCCGAGCCATCAGCTAAGGAATTTTTTAGAGTCAACTGATGTATAAAGAAAACGTTTCTGGGCCGGGCAGTGGTGGCACACACCTTTAATCCCAGAACTCGAGAGGCAGAGGCAGGAGGATCTCTGTGAGTTCAAGGCCAGCCTGGTCTACAAGAGCGAGCTCCAGGACAGCTAGGGCTACACAGAGAAACCTCGTCTCGAAAAACAAGAAAGAAAGAAAGAAAGAAGAAAGAAAGAAAGAAAGAAAGAAAGAAAGAAAGAAAGAAAGAAAGAAGAAAAGAAAGAAAACATTTCCTTTCGTCTCCTGCCTTCTTCAGTAAATACACATAATTCCTCACACTGCTCTAGCGCTCAATTATTCTTCTAACACTAGCACTCACGCACCGACCTGGCCAGGACCTGCCACACTGCTACAAGGTGCAAAATGCAAAAGTAGGGCCTGCTGTTCAAAAGAAGAGAATGCCAAGACGGCAGCGGCAGAGCATTCATCCGACCTGGAACCCGCCAAGCATGGGGCTCCACCTGATGACCCTCCTAGAAGACCAGCCCTGCTTTTGGTCACAGAGCAGCCATCCCCGTCACCACTTCGGCCTAACACACTTAAAGCTGCCCACATCTCTTCCTTTAATCCATCCTGCCCTCCTCTTGGCTTTCCCACTGAAGAGCTCTGACAGGCCAGCCCCTGTCCTCTTACTCTGTACACGAAAGGGCAGCCCTGTGGGGGAAATGAGGTGACATCATCTCACATTTCTATGCAGTCCCGTGTCTACAAATATATATGAATATATAACGAATATAATAATGAATAAAATGAATATATGTGTATGAATATATATATATATACATATTCATTTTGTTTTTGCCAGAATATTTTTGTCTTACTTCCTCAGCCTTCAGTCTTTAACATACGTAGAGTAAAGATGAGCCATAGAGTCACAGATCCTTGGTTCCTAATCTTGGCTCTCACCAGCTTTGGGATCAAAGGCTAGTAAAGTTGATTAGCCTTTCCAAGTTTCGATGTCCTCGTCTGCCGAATGGAGTGATGGATACATACCCTGCCTAGTTCCCAAGACTGAATAAATCCCCAATGAGGTGTGGCATTTCAGTGCAACCCCACAGTATACAGGATCTCTACTCGCAACCACTAATTCTCATCTCTCTAAACATAGCTCTGTGTTAGTGTTCAATACACTTGAATGAAGTAAAACCACTAATAATCTAGGCAAGCGAATCTTCTGAGAACAAAGACCATTTATATTCACTTCAGATATGCAAGGCTGCAAAGTTCCCTTGTGGGAGTTTAAGAGCAGTCCATCCTTAACACAAAGAGCCACTTCCTCTTACTTCCCTCTGATTTCAGAGCAGTAATATGAGTTCACAGTCACTTTACTTTCCCGTTTTCTACTCTCTCTAATTACACGGTGTCATGATCCAAAAGATAGACCACGAGATCTCGATGTTGCTACAACTTGCAAGTGACGCGAATTATCATTAGCAAACTGCATCCGAAACCGACTTAGAACGCTTCACCCAAAATGCTCCTGGGGAAAACAGCCCACTGTAATGACAGAGCGAAAGTGGAGGCGGAGGTCACAGCTTCTGGAACACTCCAACCTGGAGATGTTTGAAGAAAGCAAATGACTGCTATGTGGCAGGTCTTGACGGAGACTAAACTAACTGCACTTATCTGTAATGAGTTTTCGCAAAAATAATGCTACCAACGCAGTTCACACACACTGAAATCTCCGGGCTAAGCTGGCTTCCAGACGGAAGGTCATCAGCGCACTCAGAGAAGCAGTCGCTGCAATTGTGACTAATTAACTGGCCTAAACAGTTGGGAGCCAGTTGGAGAGGTCTGAGCTGAAATGCAAATGAGGAAGAAGGGGACTTCTGCAGAGCCCCGGTGTGGGTGTGGCATATTTGTTTGGTTTTGACTTCTTTCCAGACATATTTCAGTTTGCCTAAGTATTTGAAGGTCGGATCAGACAGGATTTACAGCACAATGGTATCAGGAATGTCTTTATGAAAACTTTGATATGGTCCAAATTAGGTTTCAAGAAAGGGCGGGGCAGCCGTGGGAGCTGGAGTCGATATCTGTGTCTCCCCTGCGCCCTGACGGTCACCTCACACCACGTCACCAATCCCAGGTGCCCAGTCAGTGTTGGAGCCAGCAAATGAGCCATTCTGGGCCTGGATTCCAGGGATAGATTTCTGCAGCACAAGAGGCAGCCTGGTTGGAGCTGGCCAGCCCTCTGGTTTCAGTCCTGCCTTGTGACCTTTGGTTGACCTTGGGCTCTGCGAGTGGAAGGTTAAAGTTGTCTTTTGGCTTTGGAACCTGCCTTTTCTTCCTCCAAATGTTTTCAGAGAAATCAGAGCGAACCCCACCCCTCTGCAGTGGGCAAGCTGTTTCCTGTAGAAGCAAAGAGTTAGAGACGATCCCACTTGCTCCTATGAAGAGTTCTTCAGGACAGAAATCCCTCCTCAGCCTCTAATCCCCCAGAGGGCTCCTTTGGAGTCTTCGGTGTGAGGGCAGTTCAGACAAAGCAATGTGTAAAGGGCCAAAATCTGTGTGCCTTGAAGGTGAGCATGAAGCCAAGCCAGGCACCTGACAGACTGAACCCGAAGAGACCTCTCCTGCACAAACTCAGATTTATTAGCAATTGTTTCCTCCGGTGACAGTTGAGGGGCAAGTGAGTCAGATGAACTTTAAACTACATGAGCATCTCTTTCATAATGCCCATTTTCAGTACTCCCGATGGTTATTTTGGGGTACACCGTGGAGTGGGCAGGAAAGCCTCCATAGAGAGGTTTAATTGTTTACATTCAATGAAAGGAAAAGTCTGACTTGAAATGCTCAGATATAATCTCTTGTTGATTGAAATGGTTCTATTGTGCTATGACCAGTGGCTCTGTTAGAAAGGTGAATCCAGGACTTTGCCCAGCCATAAGCACCCTTTTATACAAGGGAGCTATACATGCAGGCATGGACAGACAGACATGCCTGGTGGCTGGCAGCCATCCTCATTGCAAGAGCTTATTTTCCTTTAGGAATCCACAGTAGAGCAATGTTCTGCTGCCCGAGCTGTTTCATAACTTTCCATGTAATTAAGCAGTTGGCATGACCTTCTGCAGCAAGATAATAACAGGAGTTAGCAAAGGCAGGGCTTGGACACAAGAACCCTTTGGGCTGCTCAAACATTCACATAAATGCAAAGCCATGTTTCTAAAGCAAAGCTCAATGGCACCTTGCTCCCCACTGTGTGCACACATGCACACAAACATACACACAAATACTGCAAGCGAACATGACACTGTTTCTTGTAACTCATGACACTCTTTCTTGAACTGCAAGGTACAATTCAAAGATGGTTTCCTGTGCACCATTTCTTAAAAGCTACCAGATGAACTTGAAGGTGCGCATTCAAAGTCAGTCGTTTACAAAAGGCAGGTCACTATAGACTACGAGAAACAAGTCGGTTTTAAAGGAATACATATGACTTAGAAAGCACATTAGTGGAGCACAAATTATACTGCCGCTAAACACTGAATGGGTTTTAGTAGATGTACAAAAGATGTGTGCCTTCCTGGGCTCCTTCTGTGTCCTGAGTGGCACAGAAATGGAGCAGTAGATGGAAGAGGGGACAGCCTACAAAGATGGCAGCCACCTGTGCCATTTCTTCCTGTGTATACAAGGCTGCTGTACTGAAGACAGGGCATTTGATTCTCTGAGCTGAGCTGTGTGCCTAACTGGACAAGAACTACAGCAGAGACGTATCTGTGTGTCTTCTGAGGCTTTCTTGGTACCAGCTGTCATTTATCTGCGGTTAGGGAGGGGAAAGTATAAGAACGTGAATAGGCCTACCGAAATGAATGGTGTAGGAGAAAGAGTGGGGAATGGGTGGACTCGGCTCTTATAGGTCACCCTGCGTGAGCATGTATGGGCTTATGTAACTACAACACGCATGCGCATAGATTACATGACCACGTGGCGCACAGATTACATAGGACATAAGGCCCCAGGGTGACTAAGTATTTGCCAGACTGCTGGACAGCACATGCATGGTCATGTAGCTAGGAAGTGGTTACGAGTTATAATATTCCACCCTTTTTGTTATTATAAAAAAATAAGGGGTTAGGAGTGGCGGGTGAAAGGGAATGGGGGCGCAGTGTCTCCCGAAACTGCTTCCCGCTGACTTGATGGGCATTGATTAATTTTGGGGGTTGGGGAGGGTTTTTTTTTTTTTTTTGAGGTAGCTGGTATGCTGAAGAAGGTTGAATTGTCTTCACTGCTGCTTTTAGTCCTGTGAAATCTTCCATTGCTGCTTGGATCTGACAAGGTGCTGGTGAGGCAGAAGAGGAAGTTTAGAAAAAATTTTACCTGGGAGGGAAAGAGGAGATGAAATGAAGGGGGCTCCCTGAGGGGCCCCAGGATGTGTGTGGGGGGGGGCTCCCAGGAACATGAAAGTTTGAATGATATTTATCTGAAGTGGATCTGACCTGTCCAGGTGGGCCCAAGCCAGC
The DNA here is from genome assembly GCF_949786415.1 of Peromyscus eremicus. Lineage (NCBI taxonomy): Eukaryota > Metazoa > Chordata > Mammalia > Rodentia > Cricetidae > Peromyscus > Peromyscus eremicus. Next base: position 40,983,488 of record NC_081427.1, read on the forward strand.
TCTGGAGCTTGGAAGAATTTTTAAGTTTATGACGTAGACAAATTTTAAACATATTAACAAGCAGCCAAAGGGAATTTAAAATCCTGAGCTGGTAGCCATGATATTATAATGTTTAGTACTCTGCTATCAGAATTTTAATGGTTAGTGTTAGCAAGAGAGAGAGAGAGAGAAATCTGGAGCATGCTTTATTTTTTTATTACTATCAATTAGGCTTTTTTATCTTCACCTGAGACAAACCTTAAGGCACCTGTTTCGTTTTATTATTTCAGCATCCAGGAGACACAGGTGATTGATTACTGAGGGCGTTTAACAGTAATAAATTGTTATATTAGAGTCTTTTTTTTCAGAGTCCAGACTCTTTTGAGTCTGAGGGTGTGAATACCTCTGGAGTGTTACTGTTTCTTGCTGTCTGGGTATATTTGATGGTCCTAGCGCCTCCAACTCTATGGCTGATGGTGGTCCTGTAACAGTTAGCTGAGTAGTTAATCAGAAATTTGAATATGTTATTAGAGACACAGAGAGAAACTGATGAAACAGAATATGAATGGTAGAGACAAGAGAATTCAGAGGAGGATCACTGCAGAATTAATGAGCCGGAGGTCTTGAACCAGGCAGTAGGTTCCGTTAGACTTCTTAACTGCAAGTATAGGGGTGTTAAAAGGAGATGTTGGGTGAAGTAACTTTTTTCTGAGAAGATCAGTGATGATAGGCTTAAGTCCTCTAAGGCTCTGGAGTGAGAGAGGATACTGAGCTTGGGTGATGTACCAGGGAGGGTCCTGTAACTAGATAACAAGGGGGGAATGGTGCCCAGTAATAGAAGGGTTATGGGTGTCCCAGACTTTGGGGTCCACCTGAGAGGCTGGCAAGGGAAATGACATGTTAGAGCTAGTGGGGTGGGTGGCTGGAAGGAGGAGGAGAGGAGATACTGGTGAGTCTGGGGCCAGGCAAATAGGGGAAGCAAATGAAATGGAAGCTCCTACCTTAGCTAAAAATCTCTTCCCATTAGGGGCACAGAGCAGGTTGGCATGACCAAAAACATGTGGCTGAGAGGGATATCCATGAAAATACAAATCAAGTGGTGGGGTCTGATGAGGTAGGTAAGGCTGTCCACCTACCCTGACAATAGGGAGATGAGAAGGAGAGGTGGGACCCCAAAACTTCTTCAGGACTGAGTAAGTGGCCCGATGCCCAAAAGGAAGAAAATGGATCACTCCAATACTGTAACAGGTACCCTAGGTTCCCTGTGAGACACGATTGTTATTAGGTTGGAACATGGGCACCTCTAATCGTTATTTATTTCGGTGCTATTTACCGGATGAGAAAGAACACAAGGTACAACAGAACCCCTTACAAGAGTTTTATTGGGGATGGGAAAGTATAGGGAATATGAATGGGCCTACAGGAAATGAATAGTGCAGGAAAGAGAGCAGGGAATAGGTGGAATCTGCTTTTATAGGTCACCCCTGTGCATGCGCATGCGCATATGGGCTTGCATAGTTATGCCACACATGCGCACAGATTACATGATCATGCTGCGCACAGATTACACGACCACTTGGAGCATGGATTACATAGGACATAAGGCCCTGGGGTGACTAAGCATTTTGCCTGACTGCTGGACAGTGCGTGCGGGTCATGTAGCTAGGAAGTGGCTACAAATTATAACCCCAGCTGTTCATGCTTCCCCCGGGGCATTTTGAAACACTGGCTGGTGGGATGCTTCTGCTTGGACCTAGTTTCTATGCTGTGTGACACCTGAACCTCATATAAACCACAGGTCACTTCCAGCCAGCCAGAAGCAGCTGCGGGCCATGAAGGAAGCCTTCACAGGGAGTGTGCACCCTCACTAACATCTGCCTGCAACTGTGTAAGGAGTCTAAGCGGGAACTATCCATCTGCACCCAGAGAAGAAAACAACAGATTGTTTAGATTATGAGCATATGGGGGACTGACAGATGCAGAATCTTTGCTCATCTTTTTCTTCATAGATTTATAAGAGCCATCTGTCAATGAGGGACAGTAACTCTTTACCTGATATTTTAAATATATTTTACTAATTCTAAAGAATTCATACATATATACAATATGTTTTAGTCGTATTCACTCCCATTTCCCCACTCCACCAACTCTTCTCAGATCCACCCCACAACTCCCTGACTCTTCAAACCTTGTGTCCTCTTTTATATACACACACACATACACACACACACACACACACACACACACACACACACATTCCACCAAGTTCAGTTTGTTCTGTTCATACAACTCTTAGGTATGGGGCCATCCACCAGGTACAGGGACCACACTTTTAGAGAAAACTGACTCGGTTCTCAGAAGCTATGAACTGTTGCAAGCTCCTCAGTTAGGGGAAGGGAATCTCAAGTCCCCACCCTGCTCCATGCTGGACTGTTGACTAGTCTGGCCTTGTTCACGTCTTGTGCAGTTCATCTGACATTTTACTGCATTGTTTTCTCCATTTTGCCAATTGCCTTTCCTCTGCCGTACAGATTTTTGGGTTTGGACTGGATGTGATGTAGTCAATTGTTCCACTTATTTGATTCTATGGCTTCTGCTTTCCTAAATTATTTCATAGGCCGACTCCACGGCAAGTCTATACTCATTGATTTGGCCATATACGTGTGAATTTAACAAATATTCATTACTGGGCCCCTCTTTTGTGTCAGGTACTCTCTTGGTTGCTAGATATATAGTGAATAAGATAGAATAGGTCCATGACTTCATTGAGCTCACATCTACCCATGGGAGGTGGGGAGAGAAATCTGAGCACAGAATAGATCTACTATTAAGAACGTGAGTGAGGCAGCGGTGGCCCACACCTTTAATCCCAGCACTCAGGAAGCAGAGGCAAGTGGATCACTGTGAGTTCGAGACCAGCCTGGTCTACAGCATTAGTTCTAGGACAGCCAGGGCTACACGGAGAAACCCTGGCTCAAAAACCGAAAACCAAACAAAGAAGCACACGACTTTAAGTCGTGCTTATTCTCCAAACATCCCCTTTCCTTTGTCGAATATTCCTCCCACCACACTGGAATGTAACAGCTTCTGCTCTAGGAATGGCTAATCCCAGCCGTTCTATGTTCAGCCATCCTTCCTCTTTAAAATGGGAGAATCTAAGATGCAGTGGAGGGGGTGATTTAAAAAAAAAAAACATGTCAGGTGACCAGAGAGTCAGCCAGACCAGAACTCCTTCTGCAACTATGCGCTTTTTTAAAACCTATATGGAAAGCTCTGTGCAAGGACATGCCTGCCCCTTTAGAGTGGGGGGAGGAACCAGCTTGGAGTTGTCATTTTCCAGGGAAAAGTGTGTGGGCAGCTTCCTTTATGTCTGGACAAATTAGAGCTGCATGGGATTCACTAATTAGTGTGCGGTGATGGCTCCGTTCAGTTGCCTCGGGGCTCAGATCAGAACAACACAAGAATTTTGGAAAGTTCCTTCTCCAAGTATAACACCTAAAACAAAAGATGAACAGAATTAAGATGATTTGACTTGGGGGGAAGAGTGCTGAGGACTAAATTTTATTATTGTCAAACAACTGGGAGAACGACATGTCTGTGTAGTGCACGAAAGAGAAAATCAGATTATCGCAGCAGGAGCTGTCTACACAAGAAAGACCTTCCCAATTAAAAGGGCTAGTAAAAAAATCAATGGGAAAATTACAAAATAATAATGACAATAGATATGAATAGGCATGCTGGACCTTTTAGGTACCATTTCTATTTAAAGACTCTATAGATAGACATTTTCTCATTCAATGTCATAATAATACTTTACAATCAATAATGTTACTTCAGTTTTAAATCGATTTACCACAATGAAGAAATGAAAGCTGTTCAGTACTTCTTTTTTGTCTATTTTTATATCAGCTCTCATTTCCTACCCTTGCAAAAAAAATTAGAAATCAATTAGCCTGAATATCCAGAAATGTGCCTGTGTGTTACAGCCTTCAGTGAACTTCCTCCTAGCCCAGCACTGATCTAGAGTATTCCTCTACCTAGCACGAATGTGTCGTACAGCCACAGTGGTGCCCTTTATACGAAATGGTCTGTGAGCTCTCCCATGGCGTGGAGCAGCATTGTTCACTCAGACTGTTCACCCACGACAGCCACATGAGCAACAGGAAGACAGAAACACTCCCTGCAAAGTCCTTTTGTCGAGCTCATCTCGATGCCCATACTGCAGTCTTGTTGAGCTTAGTAGAAAAGGTTTATTGGCTGACTTGTCAGACCAGTTGAACATTATTTTATACATAGAAATGCTTTTCAAATCATCTCCAAAATACAGAAACACAGCCTCCTCTAAGACAAACTCTAAACCAGACAGTCAGGAACCCTCTGTCCCTGAGAGAGGCTAGACACTTGAATCAGGAGTTTTCTGCTGGAGAAGGGTCGGGAGCAGGGACAGTAATCCAGTCTGAGGTACAGAGCATATGGAAGGCTTCGAGGTGAAGAGGGGGTGTTTAAAATAATCTTCCTACTTTCTCTTCTATTAAGTTTAGTGTAACCGGATTTATGTTGAGGTCTTTGATCCACTTGAACTTGAGTTTTGTGCATGGTGACAGATATGGATCTATTTGTAAACTTTTACATATTGACATCCAGTGATGCCAGCACCATCTGTTGAAGATATTTTCTTTTTTCCATTGTATAGTTTTGGCTTCTTTGTCAAAAATCAGATGTTCATATGTGCATGGATTAATGTCAGGGTCTTCAATTCGATTCCATTGGTCTACATGTCGGTTTTTATGCCAGTACCAAGCTGTTTTTATTACTATAGCTCTATAGTAGAGCTTGAGGTCAGGGATGGTGATGCCTCCAGAGGTGGCTTTATTATACAGGATTCTTTTCGCTATCCTGGGTCTTTTGTTTTTCCATATGAAGTTGAGTATTTTTCTTTCCAAGTCTGTGAAGAACTGTGTTGGGATTTTGATGGGGATTGCATTGAATCTGTAGATTGCTTTTGGTAAGATTGCCATTTTTACTCTGTTAATCCTACCTATCCACGAGCATGGGAGAACCTTCCATTTTCTGATATCTTCTTCAATTTCTTTCTTTAGAGATTTAAAATTCTTATCAAAAAGGTCCTTCACTTGTTTAGTTAGTGTTATCCCAAGGTATTTGATATTATTTGTGGCTATTGTAAAGGGTGATATTTCTCTGACTTCTTTCTCAGCCCTTTTATCATTTGTGTATAGGAGGGCTACTGATTTTTTTGAGTTGATCTTGTATCCTGCCACTTTACGGAAGGAGTTTATCAGCTGTAGGAGTTCCTAAATATAACTCCAGCAGCACAGACACAGAACAACAATTAATAAATGGGACCTCTTGAAACTGAGAAGCAAAAGACATGATCAATAAGACAAAAAAGACAGCGTACAGAATGGGAAAAGACCTTCACCAACCCCACATCTAACAGAGGGCTGATCTCCAAAGTATATAAAGAACTCAAGAAACTAGACATCAAAATACTGAACAATCCAATTAAAAAATGGGCTAAAGAGCTAAACATAGAATTCTCAAAAGAATCACAAATGGCTGAAAAACATTTAAAGAAATGCTCAACATTCTTAATCATCAGAGAAATGCAAATCAAAACGACTCTGAGATACCCACCTTACACCTGTCAGAATGGCTATGATCAAAAACACTAATGACAGTCTATGTTGGAGAGGATGTGGAGCAAAGGGAACACTCCTCCACTGTTGGTGGGAATGCAAGCTTGTACAATCACTGTGGAAATCAGTATGGCGGTTTCTCAGAAAATTGGGAATCAATCTACCTCAAGACCCAACCATACCACTCTTGGGCATATACCCAAGAAATGCTCTATCATACCACAAAGATACATGCTCAACTATGTTCATAGCAGCACTATTTGTAATAGCCAGAACCTGGAAACAACCTAGATGCCCGTCAACTGAAAAATGGATTAAGAAAATGTGGTACATATACACAGTGGAGTACTACTCAGCAGAGAAAAACAATGACAGCATGAAATTTGCAGGCAAATGGATGGAACTAGAAAAAATCATCCTGAGTGAGGTAACCCAAACCCAGAAGGACAAACATGGTATGTACTCACTCATAAGTGGATACTAGATATAAAGTAAAGAACAATCAGACTGCAACCCACAGAACCAGGGAGGCTATATAGCAGGGGGGACCCTAGGATGACTGTGGCTTATAATAAGTTTTGGTTTTACTCAATTACTTGGCAAGCCTCAATGAAACATTTCACTATTAGGATAAGAATTTATACTGTATCAAGCTGATAATAGAAAAATAAATAAATAAATAAAAATGAAATAAAATAATCTTCCATTAATCGATTCTCTAGCCTAAGCACAAAATCATATTAGAGAAACTTAAGGCCAGTGACATTCTAGTGGTAGTCATGACAACATTAAAAACCAAACATAGTTCAACTTGTTTGAACTGACTTCCAATTGATTAGAAAACAATACTTTCCTCCACAACGAATGGCCTAGTTGAAGATACACATCTACTTTTAGATAGAAAGTAACTCTTTACTTCAGTCTTTATTCTTTTACATACACATATAGTCACTTGAAAGTTAGAAGATGCATATATTTATAAAAAAATTTTTTAAAAAAGCCATACTCTCAAAAGAAAAAGCAACCAAGAGAACAGGATTCAGAAATGAGCCAGAAGTTGAAGGTCATTGAGAAAAACTTTAAAACAACTGGTTATTGTCTTGAAGGTAGTAGTCAGGGAAAACAGATGAGAAATTTCACTACAGTGAAGGATGTGATGGGGAAAAATTAAAATGTTGAAAATGACACAGCGTAACAGTGTTAGAAGTGTCTTCACCTAACTCACCCTTGCTCTCACGAAGCTAGGGTTGGGGTTGGTCGGTGACCATGGATGTGTACCAGCACATGCTGCACAAGCAGAAACACAAAGAAAAGAGTTGAAGGCGGCTGAGCACATAAACTCCGGCTGGCATGCGGGTGTAGGGTAATAGGAATAGCTGAGTAAGTAAAAGCCAGTAGTTTTCCAAGAAGAAATAGATTAAACGGAGGGAGGGAATCCCAAACAGGATAGATAACAAAGTAAAACTGAAGAGAGGGGAAAAGAAAGTAGAGTGAGCTCCCAAACAGCTAGGCCAGTGATAGTCAAGTGGCTCAAAACTAAAGACAACAAAGAAAGAAATTTCAGACAGAGGCACAAACCTAAGAATGGCGGTAGGTTTCTCATCGGAAACTACACAGGCTAGAAGACTGTTGTCGTGGAATATTTGTACACTGTGTGACGATGTATTGTTGTGATTGGTATAATAAAAAGCTGAACAGCTAATAGCTAGGCAGGAGGTGGGACTTCTGGGCAGAGAGAGAGAAACTGGGAGGAAGAATCTAGGTGAATGATTTCACCAGTAGCCTCAGAACAAGTCCCATGTGTCGTACTAAGAAGAGGTAACCAAGCCACATGGCAGAACATTGATTAATATAAACAGGTTAATTTAAGTTATAAGAGCTATTTGGGGAAAAGCCTAAGCTAAGGCCAAGCTTTTGAAAAAGGACCAAGCAGATGCCATAACAGGCTGATCAGTCTTCTCTCAGAGATCAGGCCTCAATTTCAGTTTCCTGAGACTTGAGCAAGCAGTTTCTGGGAGGGCCATGAACAAAAGACATAGTCTTTACAGTAGCTCCCTTTCTGCACGTACTCTGACTGCTCAAAATGCAGCCAGTTGTTTACTGTCTGGGACCCCTCACCAACTTAGAGCTATGTGCATGAGTCAAGGACAGAGCATGGACCACTGAGCCAGTCCCCACAGTCAGTATATGCTAGGTCAGCCAGTCTCCATGGCAGCTCAAGGACAAACCCTGGAACTTGTCCCGGACAGCCCCCAAAATGATAATTGTACCCTCACCCAATTAAAAGAGAACAGAGACCTTCAAAAATAAAAATAAACCAACATGAGTTGCACCTGTGCCAACCCCCCCCCCCACACACACAACTGCCCTGAAGGGCTTGTGGTTTTGCCTTTAAATAGCTAGCCTCACAAAGAAAGAGCAAATCCTCCCTGCCTCACTGTATTGGGTGTAGGAATGAGTTCCCTGTCTAGGCTTGTATCTATAGAATAAACCTTGCTGTTGCGTTCTGGACATCCACGGTCTTCAGTGGTCTCTTTGGGGTCACAATCTGGGCATAACACTTTCATAATTAATAAGAAGTCTCCATGTCATTACTTATGGGCTGGCAGTCCTGATGAAAAGTACTACTACAGACTGTCTTAGTGACTGCTCTATGGCTGTGAAGAGACACCATGACCAAGGCAATTCTTATCAAAGAAAGCATTTAATTGGAGGCTTGGTTACAGTTTCAGAGGGTTAGTCCATGATCATCACAGCAGGAAGGTGACTAGCTGAGAGAGATTTACATCCCAATCCACAGGCAGCAGGCAGAGAAAGAGAAACTAGGCTTGGCATGGGTTTTGAAACCTCAAAGCCTATCCCAAGTGACACACCTCTTCCAAGAAGGCCACACCTACTCTAACAAAACCACACCTCCTAATCCTTTCCAAACCAGTTCTCTAACTGGGGACTAAAGGCAAACATCTGAACCTGGGGGCAGGGCATCTCATTCAAACCACCACAAAGACAGTGGAGCAATACCTTTAAAATGGGGAGAAAAAAATATTTATCCCAGTGAAAGTATACTTCAAAATGAAAGAGAAGTACTGTTGTTGTTGTTGTTTTGATAAAAGTTGAATTACCAGCAAACTTACAGTACAAAAAAAAAAAAAAAAAAAAAAATCCTTAAAGGATGTTTTAAGCTAAAAGCTTAATGATACTAAATAAAAACTTAAAACAGGAAGACAGACAGAAAGCAAGAAATAGTTAAAACGAAGCTTTCTCTAACGCCACATAAATTATGTATATAAGATAGAAAGCCAGTTTAGCAGACTGTATTGGTGTTTGCCAGATCCTCTTTAGTCCCCCATTTGTTGGAGCTCACAGATTCACTATTCTTGTGAGAACTTTTAGTCGGTTGAAGCCACTAGGTCACAGAATCCGAGGGAAGTCTTGCTCCCCAAGGCAGCACTATGGTTTGAATGCATTCCCTACCACCCATGTGTTGGAAACTTAATCCCCAGTACAACAGTGTTGGAAGCTGGGGAATAACAAGAGGTATTAGGTTACAAGAGCTCCGCCCTCTCAAATGGGTTGATAGTGTGATCCCGGAAGTGGGCCAGTTATTACATGTGTCAGTTTGTTAGCAAAGCAAGTCGTGTTCCCTCTTGCTCTCTTGTTTCTACCTGTCGTTGCCCTCCCACCTTCTGTCATAAGGTGATACAACTTGAAACATCCATCAGGTGCCAGTGTCAAGCTCTTGGGTTTCTCAGACTCCAGAGCCATGAGCCAGCCAAATTTCTCTTCGCTATAGACCCAGTCTGTTAATAGCATTCTGGTGTGTCAGCCCAACCACAGAGAGGTGACATGTAGCCAACAACTAACGAATAGCAGGCACCAGAAAGGCTTGTGAAGTGGGATAACTGCAGACCACTCACGTTTCAGAGTCGGCGCTAACAAAGCTTTCCCTTTTGCTACGAGATGAGATGACTGTGGACCACTCCATTTCAGAATCCCCTGTGGGCTCAAGCTTCTGCACCAGGCCCTTGTCTCTTTCCTGCCTGATGCTGCTGGCCTTCCTTTAGATAAGTTTTGCCAGAGAAGACTCGCTGAAGACTGTCTTTCTCGATCTTTGCTTCTGAGAACCTCACCTAAGGCACCCAACATTTTACCACGAAGCACATTTGCCATATTCTTTGTACATGCTGCTTATCAAGTTAAGCATTTCCCGTTAGTTTTTCCTAAAGAGTTTATATTAAGGACAGATATTTTGAGCCAGGCAGTGGTGGCACATGCCTTTAATCCCAGCACTCGGGAGGCAGAGCCAGGCAGATCTCTGTGAGTTTGAGGCCAGCCTGGTCTACTGAGTGAGATCCAGGATAGGCTCCAAAACAACACAGAGAAACCCTGTCTCAGAAAAAAAAAAAAAAAGAACAGATATTATGTTAAATTGTCCCACATTTACTAATATAATCATGTGATGTTTCTTTAGTTAACATAAAAAGTTAGGTAGAATTCACTCAGAGTTTTAAGAATAAATGCAATTGATCATTACTTTAAAAATAACAAATTGCTAATCTGTGAATACTTTTCAAGATTATCAGAGAGCAGAAGGAGCAATCCTCACTGCATTTGAACCTTCTAAGGCTCGTGAGCACATTTTCAATCCAGTGTTTGCACTGTGCTGTTCAAGTCTATAAAAGAAACATGTCTGCCCACAGGCTAGGATGGAATGTTAGGGTCTGTAAGTACCTACCGATGATCTGGCTCCTAAAATCTGCTTTGGCTTGAAAAAACAGTAAAACTCATCTTTCCATTGTTGAATAGTCTTCCTGAGGATCAAATACCTGGTTCATCATCCCCAGAGGATCCCAAGAGTAAAAGAAGTCATCAAACCGGTGCAGGGTCTTTCCCAGAGGAGGTTTGAACAAACAGCAAATGAAAAGACTTTCATCACTGATCCACCATTGGAGGCCTGCTTCATCTTTGTTCATTTTAGATATTAGAGGATGGGTCTGCAAAGACAGCTCAACAGTTAAAAGCAGTTGTTGCTCTTCCAGAGTTCAGTTCCCAGCACCCACATCAGAAGACTTGCAAATGTCTATAACTTCAGCTCCAGAAAATCCACAGGCATGCACAATATATATATGTGCACAGACATGTGCACACAAACATGTATAAATAAAAATAATAAAAATAGATTTAAAAAAGTTTAAGGAATTCTCTGTAGACTGAATTTTTCTTTGGGCCACCAGCTTACAAAAAAAGTTACATGGGGATTTATTAATTATGAAAGCTTGGCCTATAGCTTACGTTTGTCCCATTAGCTCTTATAATTTAAATTAGCCTATTTATATTAATCTACATTTCGTCTCACGGCCTTTTACCTCTCTCTACCATCTCACACCTCTGTTTCCTCTCCATGTCCTCTGGTGTCTGCCCTGGCTTAGATTCATCTCTTCTTTTCTCTCTGCTCAAAAGTCCTGTCTAACCTCTTTCTGCCTCGATATTAGCCATTCGGCTCTTTATTAAACCAGTCAGAAGGCGCCTTGGCCAAGACACATCTTCACAGTGTACAAAAGTCTATTCTACAACAATTCCCAAAGTCTTATCCTAGAGTCATTTCACCACCAAATCCTTGTATTTATTAGTGAAGAAAAAAAGTAGCCATCAACTTTCTAGCTAGAAACTACAGGAATGTTTAAGCATGGAGCAATGTCACTTCGTGCCAGTATTAAATGTACCCATGATGGGCTGGTGAGATGGCTCATTGGCTACAGGCACTTGCTACTAAGCCTATGACAGGTTTGATCCCAAGGGGCTCACATGGTAGAAGAGAACAGATTCCCTCGGGTTTCCTCCAACCTCCACACATGTATTGTGGCACTCATATGTCCCTCCCACAATAACTAAACAAATGTAATAAAAAATTAAATGTCCAGGATAATCAATTTATAAGGAGAAAAGACTTATTTTGGCTGGCAAGGTCCCAGTCCCTGTCCAGTTGGCAATATTGTTTGGGGATCTGTGGTGACAAAGACTGTCACAGTCAGAGTCCATGGCAGGGTCAAAATCGCCCACCTCATAGTCAGGAAGTGAAAGGGAAGAAAAGAATTCAGCTGAGGTCCCTCCAAAGACTTCCCACTAAGCTTCGCCTCTTAAAATCCATACTATCTCCCTGTAATGACAATCTGGAAACCATGCCTTTAACATGGACCTTTGAAGGACATTTAAGATCCAAACTATAGCAGTCGTCAAAGAGCCCAAAGACTCACAAACTTAGAGTGATGAGCAGATTGTGGTCCAACTAATCCGCTCAGTCTCTAGTGGCCCACATTCCTGGAATGACTGTTGGCACAGGCTTTAGCGACAGGGTTTAAAGATTTCCACATCTGTTGCCCACTGCAAGTGCATTAGTGCATTTTCTGCTAAGCTCCAAATTCCTAAGGATGCAAGTGCGTCCTGTCTCTCTTCTGTCCTGTATCTCCTGGCAAAGTACTAAGGATGCAAGGGATTTTTGTCACTTGTCACTGAATTAGAGATAAGTGGCCCATTAGGAAAAGCTATTATTCCACCAAATGTGTTACTGAAGAAAGCATCCACAACATTATTGAAGATAAAACGTTCTGCCTGGAAAAAAAACCCAGTGAACTCTGGAACAGTCCTCTCTAAATTCCTCTCTCTTGTCCTTCATTGATTTATGAGAGCTGGTGCTTAAGGGACAGCTTTTCCCCAAAGGTCCTGAAACCTGCTGCCTGTGAAATAAACGCTCTCTGATCAGATCATCCGAGAGCTGCTGACTTGCAATTTGGTGACTTAAAAATTGAATCATCCAATCAAAGGACAATCCATGCCTTCTCTCAGATCAATTCACTATTATCAGAAGAAAATGACCACTCCCTCAGCTCTTCCAGACCTGTTCTTTCCCATCTTTCATAACCACATTTCCCTGAACCATCTTGCTGGTGATACGCTTAGTATTGATTTGTCACCAATAGTTTCTACTTCTTCCCCTGGCTCTGTAATTGCTCCAGTTTAGGAGGAAACAAGCCGTGGAAAATGAGCACTACCCTTGCATTCTGGCCTCTTACCTTCCACCAGTGTTCTGACCCTACACACTTTGGTTTGAATAACAACATATTAAGTTACACCACTTAATCTAGTTTCATAGATCTCAGAGGTTGTTGGAATTTAGTGCCACAAGGAACCTCAGTGATGAGTCAGCCTTCTCATTCTACCAAAATTGAGTTCCAGGATAAATGCTTTAATATTTATTAGATCTAGAGACAGGGTTGAGATGAGTTGAATGAAAACATTATGCCACCCTACATGCACGGACCAAATCTGACAGTTAATCAAGAAGGGCTTCACTCTAAGATGCCTCAATCCCCTAGAAAATGGGGATTTCTCCTGGGCTGCTCTCCTGGCATGTCAAGGAAGAAGTTGATGCTCATTTTCAATGGATATGTCCGCCTTTTCACATCCGTGGGTCCTCCGACCTGCCAGGCATTAGGGCTCTACTTAAATAGGTCTTGAAAGTCTTAGGAAGTAACATTTTAGGAGTCCTTCTGTTCCACTTGCCCTGTCCACTGCACCTTCACACCCTGTCCTCTGTGGTTAGTTCTACAGAAGAGAGAGCAGCAAGCACCCACTCAAGTCAGTGAAGAGCGCCCGCTGAGAACTGCCCTTCCTGCCAGTGAAAAGTTATTTGTCTGAGCACCACGTGAACAGAACTTAAAAACTTGAACTTTGGGTTATTATCCAAAACCTGAAATTCTTTTCATTCCACAAGTTAAAGATAAGGCTTACAATGTAAACATAGCCGGAACAAGCATTCTCCAAGCTCATTAATGCCCTCGAAGAAATGAATGGCTTGACCTGGGTCATTTCTTAGAACTGGTTTTGAAAAGAAGGAGGGATGGGAAGGTCAGGGGTACTAAAGGGGCGTGAGCATAGAGGAAGACTGGAGTCTCCAAGGAGAGACTGCCTCCTCACCTTCACCCTGAATAAGGCTAGATGTGGCTGCTTCTAGATTGCCTATATATATATATATATTCTAATTCTGTTAAATCACAAAGCCAACTAGCCAACTGCTCTGGGCTTTCAAATGGACAAGGATGTCTTTGGGTAACACCTACTCAGACAAAGATGAACAGGACATAGGTCCTTATAAACATACATAGTAGAAAAAGATTTCAAGGCCCGCTTTGTTCTACCAGTCATTATATCATCTAATCGGGCTAATATTTATATTAACATAGCCCATTGGACTGACACATTCAAAGTGAAAGAGGAAGTGTAGTGGGTTTACAGAAAGCAACAAAATCCGTTTCCTGAATACTCAGCAGTAATGCGTTATCAGCCGTCAGAAAAACACTGGAAGATAGAATCAACACTCTCGCTAAAGGGATTTTCACACTGGTACGATTGTTTCCAAAAATGGAGAAGCTGGGTAAAGTATAGAAATGCAGTCCTTTTTAATTTTCTCTTTCATGGTGAATAAAAAGCAAAGAAAGAGAAAAGGTAAAAAAAAAAAAAATACATATATTTTGTTTTTAAAGGAAGATTGTACTCCCCTTTACACACACCTCCTGGGTTAATGTGTAATTGACAAGATTAATGACTGCATAATAATTGCCTCTATTGTTTACTGTCTGGCTGGCGGCCAGACATCTTCCTGTTCTGCCCACCAGTGGGTTTGGTTTGTAAGAAATGTGGTAAGAGGCTAATAGGGTCTGTGTGCCACGTGTAAGATTACTAAAGAACCTCCAGGGGGGCCCGGAGACTTTGGCTCTGGTGGGGCGTGCCTCTTTCCTGCTGCAGGGAGTCTCACTTCTAAACTGCTGGGTAAGCTATGCCAAAACACAAGCCAAGCTCAACCTGGCTGAATCATGCCAGTGACGGGGATGAGGACAGGGAAAGTCTCAGGACCTATGGGATGGCAACCTGGCTGAATGATGCCAGTAAGGGGGATGAGGACAGGGAAAGTCTCAGGACCTATGGGACGGCAACCTGGCTGAATCATGCCAGTGAGGGGGATGAGGACAGGGAAAGTCTCAGGACCTATGGGACAGCAACCTGGCTGAATCATGCCAGTGAGGGGGATGAGGACAGGGAAAGTCTCAGGACCTATGGGACGGCCTGGCTGCTGCCCTGTAGGCTGAGTACTGCATCCCTTTGCTCTTCACACTCACTGGGCTGTGCTGAGGAGCACCAGCTTTAACTTGCAAGCTCTACAGGATGTCAGAGGCCTTCCTCCCTAGGCTGCCTGCCCCAGTCTCTTCCTAAACTCTTACTTCTTGCCTTGCGAGATACGAGACAAGCAAACATACCAAGACACAGTCACGCACACGTAGAACTTACATGGATGGGTACCTTGAGCACAGCTGCTTTCCGACTCATCGCATCTCCTCTGGCCTGTCACAGTGATTGACATGGTTTTCCCTACAGAAATAAAAGCCCTGTAATTCTTCCTCATGTGGCTTTGTTCTGGTCTCGGTCACGTGTTCCCCTCAACTACCTTGACCTTCATGGCTTTCCCTATTTCCTAACAAGTCCAGTGCAGATTTCTGACATCCAAGGAGACCCTCCCAGAGTACATCCTGATCCATCTTTCCTGTCTTCTCTTCCTACACAGCTTTGCTGTATGCCTTCATGCTTTCTTCTTTATATCCACCATCTCTCAGTAGAGGTGAGCATCCCTAATTCAGAAACCTAAAATGCAAAATGATTCAAGTCCAAAGCCTTTAGAGTGCCAACGGTGAGCAGAGGTGGGCAGTTCTACATTTGACTTCGTGTTACAGGTTGCAGTCAAAACTCAGACACCCTAAAAATAATATGTAAAATTACCTTTTACACACACACACATAATTCATGAATGAATTTTGTGCTTAGGTTTGGGCCCCTATGACCAACACATCTCATTATGCATATAAAAATATCCTATAATCTGCTGGAGGCATATCCAAACTTTGAAGCCTTCTGGGTGCCAGGCTCTTCAGATAAGGGATGCTACACCTGTCCCTTCTCTCTGGCACAGATGCTTTCACCACCTCTCCATTACACCCTCTCACACATTTCATACTTCTCCTTCACAGTACTCATTCCTTCTGTCATTAGAGAGTTATCTGTGTAGTCGTGAGCTTGGTGACTTTCTCCCTTGCTAGGCGGTAAATTCACTAGAACCAGGGATCACACATATAGTGTTCCGTGGCACAGGCTAACAGTCAGTCATGACATTAATGAACTGAACTCCACCTCCAGCCTCTCCACCTTAGAATGTTCTTACGAGCAATTATCTGAGGTAACAGGGGGACTCTGTGCTTCCTGCCATGTGGTCACTCTCTCTGCTTTATCATCTCTGTCTGAATCCTGATCTCATCACTCTTGCTACTTCAAACCTTCTTGATGGAAGGCCCCTTCACTGCTCCTTTGTGTGGTTCACAAGTCCAAACACAAAGTTTTAACTGGCTGGGACTAAGAATACTGCTGGCTTTATTGGTCATATTAACTGATTTATTTGATCTCTCCACTTTCATGTCCTATACATGAAAGAAAAAAATAATACTTTTTTTTTAAGTCAGTCTACAAATCTTTTGGGGACTGGAGATATGTTACAGTGGTAGAACACTAGCCTAGCATGGGCAAGGCCCTAGGTTCGATTCCCAAGCACTGCCCCTCTCCCTACCCAAAGTGAGGTTAATTACATTCATTTAAAAAAAAAAGAAACTCCTTATTATTTCATTATTTTCAAAGTTTCAGTCACTCTGCACACACTTCTTCAAGGGGTGTTCCTCCCCAGGCTTAGCCAGTAGGAACTCGATGTTTCTATCCAGAGACAGCGACAGAGGTCAGAGATGGGGGTATTGGGAAACAGACATGGTAAGAACAACCACGCGCAATACAGAGTTTAGCTGGGAAGGAATGGAGAGCTCGAAGAACCTTGAAAGCCTGGTGGGCTCTGGACTAAGTCTGGTTTAGCTTGCACCGAGCCTGTCCTGTCTATAATCTGTGGTCTGAGAATCACTTTGCTCCTTGGCTGTTTTTGCTTGCCGGTGAAATGGTACCAACAATGGAGGAAGGGTCATGCACGTGGAATTTATCACAAGAGAGTGGCTGAGAGGAAAGAAGTGGAAGGTCTCGGGACCACTGGCAGGAGCTTGAGTGCCATCTTTAGAGCCAGGGCAGCCTTAACCCGAAGCCTGCTGGGGAGAGTTGAG
Organism: Peromyscus eremicus; assembly: GCF_949786415.1. Lineage (NCBI taxonomy): Eukaryota > Metazoa > Chordata > Mammalia > Rodentia > Cricetidae > Peromyscus > Peromyscus eremicus. The sequence continues at coordinate 41,000,322 of NC_081427.1, forward strand.
GATTGGAAAGTTAGAGGAGCTGATGATCAGGGCTGGAGCAAGGGTTATAGGGAAGGGGCGGAAGGGACCGCAAAACTGAGTATGGATAAAGTTTACAGTGTTGAGGTCAGGCCAGGAGCTGCTGTTCTAGCTGATGCTGAAAGGGAGTATAGCCCAAGGCAAGAGGAGAGCTGGGCACTGGGGATGTCGAAGCAGCAAGCACCCAGAGGGCTGAGCTGTTCTACCTCGTGTGGTTTGGTGATAGAAGCCAGGAGGGAGGGAAGCAAGATGCCAGAGAAGCAATGCTCAGTGGACAGGGGAAGGCTGGGGGTCCCGGGTCTCTCACAGAAAATGAGCCTGGAGCAAGCGCAGTGAGGAAGCAGGCCAATGTGTAACTAAGACTGCTTTGTACAGCCTGTGGAGAGGACAATGGGGGCTGGGCGGGGAATCCCTGAACAACCGACTCAGGGCAAATAAGTCACAGAAACCAAAGCTGGAGAAAGTGCCCGAGGCAGGGAGTCTGGTTAGATAACAAACCCAGTTCTCCTTCCTGGAGAAGCAGCCAGCAGCCCTGTAGGAAGATGTGGCCACGAGACACGGTGCCAGCTGAGGTGACTCAAACAGAAGGACAGGGGTCACTTCCAGAGTAGGTGCTCTGTGCTCCACTTGAATCTACCTGTCTTCCTCCATATTGTTTTCCTCTATGGAGCCAGGGTGCTCCTGTCCAGGGTAACACGGGAGGCCACAGTGGAGCCGCAAGACAAACGATGCTCAGGTTCAAGATCACCTCCTGGAGACTAGTGCCCTGTCAATCAAGACATCCATTTTAGACTTTACACCAGCCACAATCAAACAGCACAAAACAAACTCCCACAATTCTCTGGTGTCCAAGCCATGTACAAGGTATTTATTATAGCCGCTGTTATCATTTTAATGAGCACAGCATGATGAGCGACTAGGAGCAAAGAGAGTTATGGGGAGGGAGGTGAGGGCAGAGAGGGCAGAAGACAGTAAATGGGATGGATGATCGGCTTTTGAAGCCTGTCCCAAGAATAAAAATAACAGAATTGGGTCCTTACACACAGCACACTACCTCAGGACCTGACCAGTCCATCACTACTACTGTTTAATTGCCACCATCTATTCTGTGACCTTGACCATGGCATTTAATCTCGACTTGATGTCTATTTATAGTCCCCAAAGAAAAACAACGATCAAGATTTTTCAGTCTTTCTTTGTTGTTAACAATATTTTTATACACCATATTCTGATCATAATATCCCCGTCTCCTCGATCCTCCCCACCTCCCCAGTCACCCAACTCCACACTCCTAATTTCTCAATAAAAAAATTAAAATGAAAGAAGGTAAAAACACAAGAAATACACACACACAAACCACAAAATCAGAAACCATTATATATAAGTAAAAGACCAATAAAGGGAAAAAACACACACACACAAAGCAACATGATACAAAAAGTCTACAAAAATCACCTTTGTGTTCATTTTTATGTTGGCCATCTACTGCAGGGCATGGTGCCTACCCTAATGTGGTTAATATACCAGTGAGACTCCATTGGAGAAAACTAATTGTTCCTTCACAAGTGGGTGTCAATTGTAGATAGCTTCTTGGTTGGGAGTGGGGCCCTATGCTCACTTGCTCCTCCCAGTGCTGGAACCCTGACTGGATCAGATCCACATAGCTCTGTGTATGCTGCCAGACTCTGTGAGTTCAAATGTACATCTGTCCTGTTGTGTCTGGAAGACACGGTTTTCCCTGGTGTCTTCCATCACTTCTGGTCCATATAATCTTTCCACCTCCTCTTCAGCATAGCTCCCTGAGCCCCAAAGGGAGGAGTTTGGTGAAGACATCCCATTTATGAATGAGTGCACCAAAATTTCTCACTCTCTGCACATTGTCCAGTTATGGATCTCTTAGTTCCCATTGCTGCAAATGAAAGCATCTCTTATGGCAGCTGAGCGAGGCACCATCTAAACAATCACATTTTTATACAAGGTTTTTGACTCCTCCAAGCGCATACTCTCCAACACACATACACACACCCTCTCTCTGTCTCTGTCTCTCTCTGTGTGCTTATCTCTCTGTCTCTTTGCCTCTCTCTCTGTCTGTTTCTCTCTCTATGTGTGTGTGTCTCTGCGTGTCTTTGTCTATCTGTCTGTGTGTGTGTGTCTGTCTCTCTGTCTCTTTCTCTATGTCTCTCTCTCTCATTTGATATGGGAAAATGTCAAATGGTGAGGTCATTCCTTTCTAAGCCACTGCCTGAGTTATTGAAAAGTAAACAGTTGACAAAGAAAACATTAACCCAGAGGGATGTTGTAGTAACCACCTTCAGGGCAGTTTGGGATCGCCTGAGAATATTAATGCTCCAGGTCAAAGTACCTGGCTTTCCCCACTTCTCATCCCTAACAGGTATGCTCCAAATAGAGATGATGCTTCATTAACTCCCGTCACTTCCCGGTATTGCTAAGATGTTCTCGGATTCTTATGTAAGTCAGAGACCAATGAACCAAGGCAGATGCCAAAGGCTAACTTTGCGGAGACTCTGAACCCAATCAAGCAAAGACAAGGTGTGAACAAGCTTTATCATAATTATATTATTTTTATTATTATTTTAAGCAAATAGGACTAACCAAGACAGGTTATCTTAACTCTTGAATCTTGGTCATAAACCTGTGGGCACTTCTCTAGTCCTCTAGTATAGTGCCAATGAGAGATTAAGCTAGAAAATAAACCTACAAATGACTAGCTATCTTATAATTAGTAAGCGCTCACCCCTATATAAAATTGCATGCCTGACTCTAATAGCAGCGCTTTATACTCACCCGGAGCCTTTCATCTGAGATGCTCAAAGCACTTCTTGCTTATACCGACACTAATATCTCCAAATTCCTGTGAGCCGGGACTAGGAGGCCGACCCACAAGGCATCTTGGCCACTGAGGAAGCCAGAGCCTTTCTGTCTCCCTCCGGAGTCATCGTGGATGGTTCCTTCCCCTACATTACTGTCCCAGCCCCTGAAAGACCAATGAAGGAACTTCTGGTTGAAACCACATGGCAAGTAATGGGATGGAAAGGAAGCTCTGCCACTGGAGTTGGAGTTGGATTTGACTGCATATCCTGGCTCTGGCGATAGTAAATTATCTAGTCTTTCTGAGCTTTGATTTACTCATTTAGGGTTAAGAACATAAGCTATTACAAGTTTGGCTATCAATATTTGCTTAGGGGACACAGCAGTATTATCCTTCCTATCATCAACTTCATTGACTCCTTAAGTTAAGTGATGTTGTATCTAGCTAATACTGAGTTGAGAGTTTACAGAGGAATGCTGTCCAGAAGAAGCATCCAATAAATATCAGTAGAGATGTCTTGTTTCAGAAGACATCTGTACCCCTCAAGACAACTTAGATTTTTTTTTTCCCATAAGATTCTGACCATTATTATCTCAAGTAAAGGCTAATCTACAGTCTGAAAAATTTTAGAGCCAGGCATGGTAGCCCATGCCTTGAGAAGTAGAGACAGGAAGATCAGGAGTTCAAGGTCATTCTGGGATACATAGCAAGTTCAAGACCATCCTGGGCTGCATGAGAATGTCTTAAAACACAATGATAATTAGTAATAATAATAACAATAATAATAAAAAAATTCTTAATCATAATTATCATTCTCTTATAAATACACTTGGATTGATTCTCCATCTGCCCTCACATTCGGCGTTTATAACCAAAGGACTGTTATGGATGGTACCATTTTGTTAAATAACACAGAAAAAGTTAGGACTGGAAAGACAGCTCAGCAGTTAAGGAGACTGACTGGCTGCTTCTGCAGAGAACGAAGATTCAGTTCCCAGCACCTACATGGTGGCTTACAACCTTCTACAACTCCAGTTCTAGGATCTCTGGCATCCTCTTCTGACCTCCGGGGGTACCAGGCACACATTCAATGTAAACAAACACTCATACCTATAAAATAAAAATAAAGAAATTGTTTTTAAGGTAAACAAAACTTTATTTGTTGCTATGATTTGTTAAAATGATCTGCTCTGTGCTAGAATGTATTCCCTATTCTTTATGGACCTGTCAGCCTGTAAAGCCACGAAAGCAACTATTGTTCAGAGTGTCAACTATGTGGTACCTGAGCCCCTGTCGAGGGGTAGAAAAGCCTGTCATTGCCCTGACCCCCACCCCACCCTCCAGTTCACATTTTGGTTGGAAGTAGAGAAGAGCAATATAAAGGATGTAACTAGAAAGCAAATAAGGAGTGTGTTCCTGGTCATAATCTCTAAAACAAAAACCAAATTCAGAGAAACAAAAACCAGCACAGGACACAAGACAGATTTCACGAGACTGAATTGCTTGAAAATACTACAGAGGAGCGCTGTCTCTGTGTTTTTAAACAGTGAAAACTGATACCTTGATATTGCTGTGGGCAACCTTTCTATTTGACCCAGAGATGAATTTTGGACTGCGTACATTTTCTTTTGCAAGGTTAACAAGGTAGTCAGGACTGGGGACATATTAGTGCCATCTTTTTTCTCTCTCTGAAGTTTGTGTCCACTTCAATGTTCAAGTTAGGCAATGCTAATAGATTCTGCTAATTGTCATGTTAAAACCTAAACCAGAGGTAACTTTAGGGCTGGACTGAGTGTGGCTTAGAAGCAAAGCCCTTGCCTAGCACATGAGAGGCATCAAATGGACTGGGAAATACCTGAAAGTAAAAAGTATTCCTCAGAAGAGAAGACACGCAGCTTTAGAAACCTTCAGACAGCCAGAGATGGTGATGCATGCCTTTAATCTCAGCGCTTGGGAGGCAGAGGTAGGTGGATCTGTGAGTTCGAGGCCAGCCTGGTCTATAGAGCAAGTTTCAGGACAGCCAGGGATACACAGAGAAACTCTCTCTGGAGAGAGGAAGAGGAGGGGGAAGAGGAAGAGGAAGAAGAAACCTTCAGATATCCAAATACACTGATGGCTTCTTTGCACACACCTGGGAAACTGATTAAAGGGACCTTAAGGTAGAGAATGAGATATTTATAGAGTTAGCCTTGGGATGTGTTCTTGAACACGATTCTTTTTTTTTTTTGGTTTTTCGAGACAGGGTTTCTCTGTGTAGCTTTGCACCTTTCCTGGAACTCCCTTTGGAGACCAGGCTGGCCTCGAACTCACAGAGATCCGCCTGGCTCTGCCTCCCGAGTGCTGGGATTAAAGGCGTGTGCCACCACCGCCCGGCCACGATTCTTATATTTTAAAGTCTCCTTTTACCATGATACTCTTGTTTGGTTGGTTTTGGTTTTTCAAGACTGGGTTTCTCTGTAAGCCCTGGCTGTCTTGGTACTCTGTAGAGCAGGTTGGCTTTGAACTAGGAGATCTGCCTACTTCTGCTTCCCAAGTGTTGAAATTAATGGTGTGCACCACCACGTCTGAGTCTATGATCCTCTTTAAATAGTTTGAATGAAAGAGTGGAGGCAGATCGATAGATTCAGAGGCCATTTCAGCAGTTCCCGGCTAAGGGACCTAGATAGGGCTGCTGCCAGTTCTGTTCCACAGACCTGACACTCCACAGAAGCACCGGCAACTTCTGAGGAATAGCTGTCCTTCAAGGACGTTCCTGATGGAGGCAGGTGGAACCCTTGAGAAGGAATGCCTTCATGAGAAGGCAGGACTCCAGAGGACCAGGCCTACTCCACCTCTACAATGAGTTGCTTTTGGTCCAATGGAAAACATGGGCCTAAATGGGAACAAACCAAAAGTGATAGTTAAGTTTCGTTGGCAACTTGACTGAAATTCCAATCACCTGGGAGGCCTGGAGATCTAGGTCAGTTGGTAAAGTGCTCTCCTGGGAGCATAAAACCCCAGGTTCAAATCCCAGCACCACAAAAAGTGGGTAGAGTAGCATGTGCCTGTAAGCCCAGCATTTGGGAGGTGGAGACAGAAGGATCAGATCAAGATCATCTTTGGCTGTCCAGAATCTTCTAGGAGACTGATAAGTTCTACGTGTGGCTGTGTCTGGGAAGTTCTTTCTAAAGAGGATTAACTAAGACCCACCTGAATGTGAGTAGCACCATCCCATTGGCTAGGGGCCTGGATGGAATAAAAGAGGAAAGGGGAGGGGCAGATCTAGAAGGATTCCCTGGGATCCTGGTTCCTGCCCACCTTGACATGAGCTGCTCTGTTCTGCCACACCCTTCCAGCCAGCAGTGACGGACACCTCGGAAACCATGGCCGAGATCATTGTTCCTCCTCTAAGTTGTGTGTCTCAGGCCTTCTGTCCCAGCAACAAGAAAATCAACTAACACAACACACAGGCTAACTGAACGACACTGGCCAGAAGCCTAAGTGACAGAGGCCAGGTGAAAGGTACTGACCCTAATCAGAGCTGGCTATGGTAACTCAGAGGAGGGCGTTAATAAAAAAGTGACCTCTGCACACTGGGTGCAGGAACTCTGCACTAATTTGACAAGAGAAGATACAAAAATAAGCGCAGAACTGGAGAACTGTACATTTGCTTTCAGAGCTTGGAAGCAAAAATAAACAAAGCAAATCCCAGGGATGAAGGCCAAAGCTGCCTCACCCAGAGCTAACGGAACCTGGCTGGAACTAACTAGAGACAAAAGCTCAGTCTGGTCTCCAAGACTAGAGTTACAGGCCATGGCTTTTTCCAATCCCCTGTCGACCATGAATAGAAAACAATGGCCGACCGCTAATTACCTTTCCCTTAAGTAAAACACAAGCCAAGTAAAACACCAAGCCTCTCGATAATAAACTAATGATAAATGTTCCAGGCAAGCAACTGTTTGCAAGTATATCCTAGATCAAAAAATCACAGAGGAAGGGCTCTTGCTATTGGTGCGTGGTCTGTAGACTGGAAGACAGCAAGCAGGGTTTCTCAGCCACACAGTCTTACTTGCTAATCAACGATATATATATATATATATATATATATATATATATATATATATATATATATATTCCACCAGAACTTCTTGGTAACATGTGGGCCCAAGAATGTGAGTTCCATTATCTGTTAATAGGAAATGAGGATGGTTGATTTATAGGAACTCCTCCATAAACATGTCAACACTTAAATGGGAATTTTGCCCGCTATGTTAAAAAAAGAAAAAAAGTCGCATGGGATGCTAAAAGTGATGTAAACATTGGGAAGACACTTGTCCTATCAGAACTTGCATTCTAGGAAATGTCATCTGAACTTAAGGCTATAACGGCAATAATTATAATCTGGGTATTTGCTGTGCATGAAATACTACATTGTGCTGGCTGGTTTATGTAAACTTGACACAAGCCAGAGTCATTTTAAAAGAGAGCATATGCCCACACCAACTGCATGTGGGCAAGCCTGTGGTGCATCTGTTGATTGATGATTGATGTGGAAGGGCCCAGCTCACAATGGGCAGTGCCACCCCTGGGCTGGATGTTCTGAGTGATATAAGAAAGCAGGCTGAGCAAGCCATGAGGAGCAAGCCAGTAAGCAGCACTCCTCCATGGCCCCTGCATCAGCTCCTGCCTCCAGGTTCCTGACGTATTTGAGTTCCTGCCCTGACTTCCCTCAGTGATGAACATGGAAGTGTAAGCTGAATAAACCCTTTCCTCCTCTAGCTGCCTTTGATCGTGGCATTTTATCACTGCAATAACAACCCTAACTAAGATAAACGTGGACCTTACTTTTCCTAATCATCTCAAGGACCCTATGAGATGGGTTACATTATCTACATTTTCACTGAAACTCAAGAAGATGAAATGATGGGCCTAAACTCACGTGGTGGAAAGACTTACATTTCATCTATGAAAGTGCTTCTCTTTTTAGCAACGTCAGGCCACCCACCTCTTTGAGAATATGGTCTTTTTTATGTATTTATTGTTTATTTTACATGCGTGGATGTTTTGCCTGCAGGTATGTGTGTGCACCACATGCACTCTTGATACCTGCAGATGTCAGAAAGGATGTTAGATCCTTGGGGATTAGAGTTACAGATGGTTGTGAACCACCATGTGGGTGCTGGGAATTGAACCCAGGTCCTCTGGAAGAGCAGCCAGTGCTCTTAACAGCTGAGCCATCTCTCCAGTCCCATAAGAGATCACACACACACACACACACACACACACACACACACACACACACATATACACTTTGGTTTTTGAGACAGGGTTTCTCTGTTTAACAGCCTTAGCTGTCCTGCAATTCACTTTGTAGACCAAGCTGGCCTTGAACTCACCGAGATCCGCCTGCCTCTGCCTCTGTCTCTGCTGGGACTGTCAAGAATACGGTCTTAAATGGACTTGCACAGTCAGTGTACACACACAGCACGAACACACTGCCAATATATGCTGTCACTGAGCTCAGGGTAGAAATCTGCACACCTGGCCATGTCACACACGTGACACCAGAGTTCTTCATGACACGGCATCTTCCAGCTGGAACTAAATAGAGAAAGCTCCCTTTTCCAGACCATCTAGTGAAAGGAGGCTGGACAGCGTGACCTTTGAAGTTCCTAGTACATGTGGCTTCAGCCTCTTGAAATATCATGGTTTAAGAACATAAGCCCATCACAGAGAAACAACCAGAAAAAGAGATAAGAAGTCCCATGACATCAAAGACCATGGTTCCACTCGGTGGAGGGCTGGGAAATGTCTAACAACCAAGAAGAGCTCTGACAAGGCAGTCGGGGGATCATTTCTTTATGTAAGAAGAAAGTGAATCAGCACAGGCTGGAACTTGCTGGAACTTCACTCAGTTTCAACAACTCAACTGACCTCTTTGCTAAATCAGGAGTTTTCAAGAACAGGATTAATATTTTCTCAATTTTGCATGCTACTCACTATAGACATACAAATTAAAGCAGAGCAAGATAGTGCCACAGAAGAACGTGTTTTATTGTGATATTGTCACACAAGCATATAATACATTTTTATCATATCCCATATTCCCCCATTATCCTCACTTGTGTTACCACCATCCTCTCTCCGATGTCCTCCTCTTTTCTAAAAGCCTCCTTTCAGTAGACTTAAAACAAATTTTTAGATGAGATTTTGCTGTGCAGCACAGGCTGGTCTAGAATTTGCAATCCTCCTGCCTCAGCATCCCAAGTGCTAATACTCGAGGCTTGAGATGCCATGTTCAGCTGTAGACATAAAATTTTAACTTGCATTTTCCCACACCTTCTCCGTTATTTTCCTCATGACTCCAGACAATCCATAAACTAATAAATAGGTCAATCCCTGATTTGCCGCATTTATCAATTTCAGAAGCAGGACTGCTTCCACCACGGCCCACATCAAACTTCTGTCATGACAGCAATGTCCTTAAGAAGTAGACAGTGCTACACCATTCCATAGTATTTTGACACCACACAGAGTGTAGATACAAATAATCTGAAATGGAGAGAATGGCAAAACACAGTAAAAATGATGAGGAATTGGTGAAGTTCCAGGATGTATTGCCTTTGTGCCTAACATAATGTTTACCCATTTTTTTTTTAAGTTTTAATAACTGGCATTATTTAACAACTGCATTGAAACCCCCACCTCTGAAAGCCAATCTTCTAACCCACTTCACTTCATTTCAATACAAAGCAAAATCTGCACCTCCCACCTTGTGAAAACAGAATGCTTGGCTGTGGGAAACCTGGCAACAGTGTACAATGGTCCCTTTAAAAGTCCTCCCTGGAAGAATGTTTAATCAGCTGAGCAGAGGCTTCCCTGGCCCTGCAGGAGCTGGGAGGATGTTAGCAGCTCACCGCCACAGGCTCTCTCAGGAGCCCAGCATCATTCTGTGAAACCGCACAGGGCGGAGCGCGGGCTTCTCCCAGGAGAGGAAGTGGCCGCGGGAATACCACGTGTGGCATTCCCACAGCAGCTGATGGAAGGCTGTGACTCCCGGGGCAAGGGGAGGCACCGGAGACCACGCCCCGGAAACCTGTAACTTCCACGGGCGGGGAGGACCCACAGTTTCTTCAGTGAGGCTTGAAGCATCAGGAGAGAGAGGTCAACAGACCAGCATTCAGGGCTGATTTCCCTCACCGAAGTCTGTGTTTCTGTCCACCATTTGGAAAACCTGCTTAAAGAGTTATTCCAAGCGTTTTTGTCAAACCTCTCAAAAATATCCCGGAAGAGGAAATAGTCTATTTGCCCCCAGAGACCAGGGTGGAAATGCCCGGGAAATGTCTCCCCAGAGCACCTGGCTGAAAGTCACAAGTGAGGATGGAGAGGACTGGGACAGAAGCCAGTCAGTGCTACTGGTCTACAGTTGTCTACTTGTCTTGTGCTTTCAAACTGGGGGCGAGGGGAAGGGCGGGAGGCAGCTGAAGTGCCCTGCCCTGAGACAGCAGGGGTGAGGGAGGAAGAGGAGGAGAAAGGAGGTGTGGGGGTGCTATGGATGGTGGGGAAGAGCCTGTAGGACCAAAATTGAGAACAGCAGGGAAATCACTTCTCAAGTCATAGCAAAGCCTGTTCAGTGTGCATCCTCTCAGGGAGGTTGAGGGGGACCCTTCAACCATACAGTAATAGCTGATTAAAAACCCTGAAATTTCTCATAATTGGACCTCATTAATAAATTCCTTAGGGTTCCAGGAGGCCGTGAAGAGGTACAAGTGGTTAGCGAGATGACCAAGGTAGCAGGAGATTGTAAGATCCCAGATGCGGGAGTTAACCCCACTCCGTCAGACTGGATGGAAACTTGGTGCTGACAACAACCTGCTCCCAGCCCTCCCCCATCTCGAGCAGGGCAGGCTTTTCCTCATTCGTTACCCCTTAACTTTTCAACCCCACATCCACCATGCTAACAAACTAGGAACGGACGTTCCTCTCTGGGATACTCCCATTGTTTCTAAGCGTGACCTGAATTGTGTGTGTCCACTTGGCTGGGTTAAGGGATGCCCAGAGTGTTGGCAAAGGGTTATTTCTCACTGTGTCTAGAAAAGACAGCGTTTGATTTGATGGACTGAGTAGAGAAGACAATCTCACCTCGGCAGGCCAGCATTATTAGTATCTATGGCTCTTGATGGCTAGTTAGAGAAAAAGAGAGGAGACTTCACATTCCCTGTTCGAGCTGTCCAAGCTGTTGTCTTCTACCCACAGACATACCCCCTTTTCCTTCCTCAGGCTCAGACTGACACTCCATCACCAGCTCTCCTCTTCCTCCTGCTTATGTATGGTACGTCATGGAACTTGGTAGTTCCCGTAATTGCTGGAGCCAAATTACATAGTGAATCTATTTCTAAAGGTCTCTGTATGTCCCATTGTTTCTCTGGAGATATTAGATAATGCAATCCCAAACCTTGACTGGAAATACTGAGTTTAACTTAGTATTGTTCCAAGTCATTCACAATTAACAAGTGAAGGTCACCTTTAGTAGCAGGCTTGCTCGGTTTGCGTTGTACCATTTCTTTTTCCTCCAATAGAAGTGAGCCTGAGCTGCAAAAGACCCAAGGCTCATATCTTTAGGAACAAGAGTGACGCCCAGACAGAGGTGCTAAGGTCTGAACAAGAAAGGGCCAGACTCAAATGCAGGATTTACCAGGACTCCAAATGGCTCATTCTTCTGGCATCTGTATCATTAATACCTGACGCCTTTTCTAGGCATTTCAAAGGGAATGGCCATCTAGCAAAACTGTGTGGCAAGGGAGAGGCATTGTCATCCAACCTGCTTTTCCAAAAATCATCAACCTCCATCTGCAGGGATCCCAAGGTCACTAGTTCCCAGCATGGCTCTAAATCAAAGGAGAGTGTCTTCTACCAGATGTGATTTTTTTTTCGGGGTCTGTGTTAGGATTAAACTCCAAAGACAGGTAGAGATGGAGGGAGAAGGGGTGGAGGGTCCACTTGTCAGAGGTTGTAGCCACCGTGTAGGTGGCCATCCTAGACCTACATGGTGCATTTTCCCCTCACTAAATCCACCACCCATGCCCATCTCCACACTCAGAGGCAGTGCTGCTGCTGCTGAGGATTGTGATCAAGAGTTTACCATTGACCGTTGACCGTTGCTGAGAGTCTCTGCAGGGACAACTTGTACATGCATGTTTGGCAGTGTCTGGAAAGGTTAGAAGTATTTCCATACAGGTAAAAGTACACAAAGAGACATACATGCAGAGATGGCCATGACAACTTTTACAATTAAAATACAAAAGGGATTTATATACAAGGGAACGCAGGAGAAGGCAAGGAACAAAAGCCAGAAAACTTTAAGCAGAGGATAGACCTATTTCAAGCCTCAGAAGTGGAGTTCAGGCCAAGGTTAACCAATTCAAAGGAGTAGAAAGGTCTGAGTACACATCTGATTTGTTCATACTTACATACATACATATTACATTTACTTGGGAATATTAAAGCAACTAGTAAAGATGTGGCTGAAGTCTAAGGGGGCTTTTACTTTTTAATCTAAAATAGTTTATCTTGATTTTTTTTATCACGTGTATTTTTAAGACATTCATTTTAAAATCAATAAATCAGTAAGCTCTTGCCAAACATGCTGGTTTTTCTTCCTTTAGTATGCCCAAGAATAGAGTCTTTGCACCATGACAAATAGGTTCACCTAAGTCATGTTGACAAAGCAGTCTTCCAATCAAGAGAAACCTTCAGTGAATGGAAAGGTGTACATCAGAATGATGGACAACTGCAAATTTTTATCTGCTGAAGCCTCTTTCTGGGTGATGCTACTAGAAATTGTCAGAAAGAGAAGCATTGCAGGGCAATAAAGTGAAGAGTTTGGAGTAAGCATTCATTGAATGACCGTGATGTGTCTTTTTCTGTCCCACCAGCCAGCTCCCAAATAACAACACGGAGATGTATTACAAATATTATGAAAGCTTGGCCTATAGCTTAGGTGCTGTGGTATGGTCTTTCTGTATGCTGTGAATATGTGTTGCTATGATTGGTTAATAGAGAAACTGCTCTGGCCTATGGCAAGTCAGGTTATAGCTACGCAGGAAATCTGAGAGACAGGAAGAAGAAAGGCAGAGGTGGGAGAGATGCCAGCCTGCTGCCCAAGGAGCAACATGCCAGCAGACTGGTAAAGCCACAGAACACATGGCAAAACAGAGATTAGTAGAAATTGGTTAATTTAAGATATAAGAGCTAGCTAGCAAGAGGCCTGCCATAGGCCATACAATCTGTAAATAATAGAAGCTTCTGTGTGTTTACTTGGGTTTGAGTGGCTGCAGGACTGGGTGGGACACAGGAAAACTTCCAGCTACACTTAGGTTTGTTTTTAACTAGCTTTTATAACTTAAATGAACCCATTTCTATTAATCTATGTTCTGTCACATACCTACTGCCCATCTTGCTTCCTCTGTGTTTCCTCAAGTATCTATCACACACCTAGATTCCTCCTCCTTTCTCTCTCTGCCCTGAAGTCCCACTTATAGCTCCCATCAAGCTATTGGCCATTCAGCTTTTTATTAAACCAATCACAACAATATATCTTCACACAGTGTACAAATATCCCACAACAACTGACCACATTCTGCTTCCAAGTGGAGGGGGTGGCCAGGGTGGGGACCAGCAGGGAAGGAGCCCCTGCTGCTTTGACATGAACTGGCCCAGCTCGCTCTATTATGCCATACTGGGAAAGAGTAAAGGACACTTCAAAACTCCCATCCCCCTTTGTGTGGTGGTGTAGGCAGCTATCTATAGTTCAAGGCCAGCATGGTCTACTGTGTGTTCCAGGACAGCCAATGCTACACAAAGAGATCCTGTCTCAAAACAAACAAACAAACAAACAAACAAACAAACAAACTCCAAACTCCTATCCCAAGATGTGATTTCAGCCATGTGACATTCTGAGAGTTGGTAAAAACACTGCTTAAGCATGGATGGTGTTTAGTCTCCAAAAACTACACTGTATGACATTGTAACGTTGAATCTACATCATTTGTTCAAACTCAGAAAAGGCAACCACAACAATGACCCTTACTGTGATCCATGGTGTCTTGGTGTTAGTGGTGTATCAGTGTAAGACCACCTGCTGCACTCTGATGGGGGACATTGATAATGGGGAATGTTGTGCATGTGTGGTAGTGGAAAGCATTATAGAAACACTCCTCATCTTCATCTAAAAAATGCTTTATGTAATAACATATCCTGCTTGATGAACGTGCATGCTAAGTTAAAAAGATCCAGATCCAAGTAGCAACCTGGCATCCTGAGGAGGGAGGACAGTGCCATCTCCCCAGGTCTTGCTTACTAGCTGCAGCCAGAAGTCTTTTCATCCTGAACTGGCCTCTTTCGGGCTTAGCCAGCTTCCACCTTTGATGATTAAGGCCCCTGAATTCAACTATAAATCAGATGCGTGTTCAGGCCTTCCCACTCCCTTGAACTGATTAACCGTGGCCTGAACCCTGCTTCTGAGGCTTGAGATAGGTCCATCAGCTGCCCAGGGGTTTCTGTGATCTTTGTTCCTTGTCTTCTGCATTCCACTGTTAGATCTCAACGGGGCCCTGTACCATTGCTTCATCATTTCTACCAGAAGCTCAGGCTCATGCAGCATTTAGTGTAGCTCAGCAAAACCCTGGAGTCTTGAGAAGACATAACAGGGCTCCCCTTACAACTGACCCCCATCATTTTCTGTCCATGTTTCCCCTCTGCCTGCCTCCCTCAGTCCCTCGCAAATGTTGATGAATCCACTTCCTCTATCTTCTTCCAAAGCCACAGAAACTAACTCTAGCTAATTTACACCAAAGGGGAAATGTCAGACAGACGATAAAGAGAAGTAGGGAGCCCTGGGCAAGACACACTTTGTCTCTCCTCTCTACCTATCCATTTGCTACATCCTCTGTCTCTGCAGTTACTGCCTCAGCTTCTCCACGTGCACAGTGGAAACTGGTGAGCCCAACCGCCCAAGTGTCCAGCTCCTCACAAAGATAAACCGCCTGGTGCAGAAACACCAAACAAAACGCCAACCTCAAATTCTGGGAAAGAGGTTTGGATTTTCAGTGGCCTAATGGTTTTGGGAAAGAGGATGGAAGCGGTGGGTCACCTGAAAAGAAGGTCCATGGCTTGACACGCCTCAGTGTGACAGGGACAATATATCAGCAATCATTCATTGTCCTAAAGATGTATAGAGATGTGTTTGGTTTTGTTTTCACTGAGCTAAAAAAAAAAAACAAAAACAAAAACCCAGACCTTGGAATCAGACCCAATGGACTTTTAGTATTACTCCATTGCTTAGTAACTAGGCAGTGGGTCTTCTTTGCCCATATATATGATAGACAATCACTCATCCAATGGACGGCTGGCAGTGTGGTATGCTATCATTCATATGAAGTTCCAGGTCAGAGTAGGCTATCAGGAAATGCTGCCTCTCTGCCTCCTTGATGTGGGCCCTTCAGGCGATGGGAGTGATCCTTCCACACCACTCTCTGGCCATGTTACTCCCTTGCTTAACATCCTTCCATGGCTTCCCACAGCTCCCAGAATGTGGTCCTATCTCAAGATGAAATAAATACATACATACATACGCACATAAAGTCAGTCAGTCCTCTGGTCTCTTCTCCTTGGTTTCCCTTCACACCTGCACTACACTAAAGAAAAATTACTTCCGGTTGTCAACACCGGCCATGTTCTCTCCTTCCCTGTTTGTTTTCTCCCTACCCACTCCCCAAAACTTGTCCCGTCCCTCCTGACTCCCAGGCTTGCACAAGTGAGTGAAGTTATACAAGCCAGGGCAAAGCCCAGGAAACGTTTCAAGACTTCTGATCCCTCCTGCAGTCAGTCCGCGTAGCTCAGCAATTCACTTGTCCATCAGCCTTTGAAACGGCGGCCTTCTAATCAGCATAATACATGTGACTAATGCTTACTGAAGGGCTGCTCAGTGCCCAGCTCTCGATCTTGCCTAATGTCTACTCTTTCTTGGAGACTTTGTCCTTGGGAAACTTTTCCTGTTGTGACCATCATTCCCACCCACGCGGCTGTACAACAAGTCCCTTCCCTATGCTCCTGGGCAAGACCCTTCTTCAGCATTCCTGAAAACCAGCCCAGCCAGACTAAAGAGTTCTAGAAACTCTGAGCGGCAGCCCATCCCACTACTCACTTCTAGAAGACTCAGCCACCCCCATCCCAACCTGTAAGAGAGATGAAAATACCTATTCACAACTTCCACCTAATAGTCTTACATATTTTCTTATAACAACCCCCAAATTGCTACAAGTTTGAATCAGTCGCTCTCTTCCCAAACACTGTAAATCCATCTCTCCATCCCCCAAAGTTTCACTACCCTATAACATCCTCTAGTTCATCACTAATTTCAAAGCCTAGCACTCTGCCTTTCATTATGGACCCTACAGACCTATGCAGCCACAAAATGAGTGGCCTTTTCATTTAGGTGAGTCACCTACCTAGGTCCTGGAACCTCGGGTCAACCACGTCCCCTCCAATCTCTTATCATATGACCTGTTGTCATGCCAAGCCCAGTGTCTCCCCTCTCCCAGACATACACAGGTGACTTAGGTTACATGACAAGCCAACGACAGATAGTCAAGATTCGTCATCTCTAGTCTAGTGTGGCTCAGCAGTTCATCTGTCCACAGTCCTTTGAAGCAATGGACTTACATACATTAATTATAACAGTAGTGTGACTAATGCTTCCTGAAGTCTACAGCATTGAGACTAAACAATATACAAGAAGTTTCTTATTAACTTTCTCAAGTCCCTGAAGACTTTATGGATGAGGAAACTGGAGCTTAGAAAGATTAAGATGTTTAATCCACTAGCTCAGTATAATGGAGGCTTAGGGGAGACCTCCAAGCAGTGATATCTCAGCATATCAAGTGTGACAGCTGTGGCTTCTCATACTTCTTCCCTAAAATTAGAACTCTCCCCAGTGAGCAACCCTGTCTTTGTTTAAACAGGAAAAGAGGACTCCTATCAACTGGGGGGCACCCAAGGGACAGAAAAATAACACTGTGCTCAGGGACTAGTCTCTTCGGGCATTCCTCTAAGGAAGGACAAATCCCTTCTTTCAAGACATCAGAACCATAGGGCCTTGGCCTCTGGCCTCTGGCCATCTTTGGCCCTGAATGTGGGATGAGGACAGTTTGAAGTTTTCAAAGCTTCTGTGGACATTTGCTGTCTCTCTTCCATTTGGGCTGCGTCGCTATTGATTGACAGGCAATCTGATGCTAAAAGTACAGATTGTGTTAAAACATGGTTTACTTAGTTCACAGATTCCATGAACTTCTCATAATAAGTTTTTTTAAAAAAAAAAAAAATCAGTAAATAAATTACTTCATGGTTGACCTCTGAACTGAGAAATGGCCTTGGACAGGCTGGTTTCCATGTAAAGGGACTCATGAGCCCAGTGCACTTCTGATAACACTCACCAGCATGGGACTGGCAGATCAAGATCTTCTCAGTCACATCAGTGACCTTGGCGCCATGAGTAATGGGTGGATTTGTCCACTAAACCTTTCACCCACTGAGGGAACCCAGGAGGGATGGAGGCTGAGGGAACCCAGGAGAGATGGAGGTTGAGGGAGCCCAGGAGGGATGGAGGTTGCCAGCCAACACTCTGGACAAACTCTCTCCATGGAGAGTTCTCCTGATTGAACTCAGATCGTGCCCTGCTTGTTCTGAAACAGGATCAGAGATCTGCCTGCTGAGTGTATGGCTTCCCAGAAGATTTGGAAATACATTTGATGTGGCTACGGGACGAGGACAGGGCAATTCTTGAGGTCTGGCGGGTAGAGGAGGGCTCCAGGCACAATGTTAGGGTTTGGCAAAACTCAAAACCATCATGCCAAGACCTTCTGCCTTCACTTTTAAGTCCACATGCTTACTCAGAAAACATTTACTGAGAATCTATTGCTCCCCAGCTCTGTGCTTGGTACAAGAGGCATGATGTTGAACAAGACTCCAACAGGAGAAGAGGCAGTTCCCATCAGCGTGCCTGCCATACCTCTTTCTCCAAGGCTTGATGGGAAGCTGCATGTGACCATTTCATCCCATGCAGTCAGGTTATAATAAGTGACTATTGAGTGGATGGGCCAGGCTGGGGTGCCGACCACAGACCCTGGGAAACAGAGAGGGGACCTAGTAGAGCCTGTCTAGCCAGAGACACACCAAACAGATGGATCTTCTTTCCATCAAACTTGAGATTTTGGACGAATTAGTGCATCTTCTCTCTGGTACTGCAAATTACTGAATTAGGGTAGCCTGAGTGAGGATTTGGAAGCAGGAAAAAATATAATGTCTCTGTTGTCATTCGGGTGTACTGGTTTCAAGTGTAGTCAACAGAAATCCAGTTTTAGCTGAGTGTGGGAGTGCAGGCTTGTAATCTCAGAAATCACATGACGCTCAGATAGGAAAGTCATGAGTTTGGGGTCAGCCTGAGCTACACAACAAGTTGAAAGCCCAACTGAGCTGCACAGATGGCCCTATCTTAAGATAAGCAAGAGGGGGAAAGAAGGGAGACAGAACAGAGAAGAGGGAGAAGAGGGGAGCAAACCCCACTCAGATGAGACAATGGAATAAGAAGAAATATACCGACCAGCATAACACAAGGGCCAGAGCTCCAGTTTCAGACTTCCGGTCTCCACCCTGAGTTATCAGGGAGCTGTCACTTTGCCTCAGTTTTCCTCTGTGAATGTCGTAGTTAGAGTTTCTACTGCTGTGGTAAAACATCATGACCAAAAGCAGCATGGGAGGAAAGGGCTTATTTCACCTCATACTTCCGGCTAACAGTCCATCACTGAGGGAAGTCAGGGCGGAAACTCGAGGCAGGAACTGATGCAGACACCATGGAGGAGTGCTGCTTACTGGCTTGCTCCTCATGGCTTGCTCAGCCTGCTTCTTATAGCACCCAGGGCCACCAGCCCAGGGATGGCACCTCCCATAGAGAGCTGGGCCCTTCCGCATCAATCACTAGTTGGGAAAATGAACCATGGGCCAATCTGATGGGGCCATTTTCTCAATTGATGTTCCCTCTTCTAAAATGAGGAGGGACGTTGTCAAGTTGGCAGAAAACTAGCCAGCCTTTTTTCTCACCATGGCTTTTCTCCGGTGGTAGCAGAGGTGATTACCACAGCTCTCCAATTACACCGTACCCATGGGGCTGCCTCAGTAGACATGGTCCCTTTCTCAATACTTTCAGCACAATCCTTCCAGATCTCAAGAGTCCCAACTATCCACAGGAGAAACGGTCACCTACCAACAGAAGTTTTGTCTACTCCTAAACCCAGGACCAGGTCTAAGCCACCTAAGCCGATTGGCTGGATGTGTGAGGATGAAAGACAATCCAGGTAATGCCACCAGAAAGAGTATGGGTAGTGGGCAGTGAGGATGGCAGATGTTCTCACAGCAGGCTCTGGCACTATGGTGTCTAAACAGCAAAACTACGGCCATTCCCACTCTACTTCCTAAGCCAGCTGCCAGAGGGGATTGCTGCAGAAGAGAAAAAAAGAAAATGGCATTGTTTCTGATCTAATGAAAGATCTGAGACAGAAATGAAAAACCAGTGACTTTGAGGTCTCGAGTGGCGGGAGAAGAGAGAGAAAAAAGGGGAAGAAGATGCCCGGGATGTAAATGTAACGAACAATAGAAATAATTAAGGAGGAAGCACTTCCCCTCATTTGTCAGCGGGGCCTGTGAGGAACAAGAGCAGGCCCTTCCCTGGAGCAGTCAGCTGCTCCCTGCCTTTGCAGCCACCTCCTGGGGAAGAATGAAGCCTTAACAACCAGCATGGGGTCAGGGCTGGCCTCCACCCAAGCCTGAACAGTACCCCCATTGAGGGACCTCAGGGGCAATCCTGGATGCCTCTCCCTTCTCCCACTCCCCTCAATGGGCCATTTGTGGGATTAACAAGGACTGGGGGACACACTGCCCATCTCCTCCGAGGCCCCAACAGCTGCAGGATTCCTCAGGAACTCCTCGGGGCCCTGCACATCCTTGCAAAGAGACTAATGGGAGAGCTGCCGGATTCTGAAAGGAGTCTCCAGGGGACTGCTAGATGGGGGGGGGGGGGGGACGGGACCACTCCTCAGTGTGCTCCTTCCTTCCAGGCCTTTCCTCCATCCCCTGAAGTAGCAACTCTTCAGCTGGTTTCCTGTCTTCTACCAGCTGGGACACCCTGCCTGGCCCACCCTCCTTGCTAGCTGAGACAAGAGAAGTGGGGGACTAATCTTTCTCAGAGGCTGAGATCACAGCTATGCAATCATAGCCAAAATATTCTGTCTTCATTGTCTACTTCCTCTGCTGAAGGAAATGGACCCAGAAAGGGTCCATGTTCCCACTTACGCAGAAGAACAACAGGCAGGGTTGGACCATTTCTCCTTTGGAGATCATTCCCGTCACTCACAGGAAGCCGGCCAGGGCAGTTTTCAGAGCAGACAGCGGGCACAAACCATCCCTGACTCTCGGCTTCCGCAGGATACAGAGATTTCTTTGTGTTTTCATCCAAAAGATGCAAGTCAATCCCCTGCCTCAGTCTCTCGTTAAGCCCTTGTTACAGATGGAATCCATGAGAGATGGTATCGTCTACGGGGATGGAAGTGTAGCTCTTTATGGAGCTGGGGAGATGGAAGGGGGCTCAGTTAGTTGAGTGTTTGCCATGAAAATGTGGACCTGCGTTCCATCCCTAGTATGAGGGTAGCAGCCTCCAATCCCAGCGCTGGGGAGGTGGAGACAAGGAGATCCCAGCGGCTCCCTGGGCTAAATGGGTGAGCTTCAGGTTCAGAGGGAGATCTTGTCGCAAGAAGTAAGGAGGAGGGTGGAAAGTGACTGAGAAAACTCCAGACATCAACTTCTGACCACATGCATACACACACATGTACACACACACACAAAAACATGTACACACACACAAACATGTACAAACACACACACACAAACATGTACAAACACACACACACACACACACAAAACATGTACACACACATACACAAACATGTACACACACACACATACAAACATGTACAAACACACACACACATACAAACATGTACAAACACACACACAATCATGTACACACACACACACACACACACACACACACACACACACGCTTACTTGGTAAAATTTACCAAAGCGTAACTGCCCTGGGCTCCAGATGTGAAGACTGATAAGTCACTAATATGCATGTGGTTGTTCTTGTTGCTGGTGTAACGCAGCGAAGGGGCTCCAGAGGCAAACTGTATGCCTTGCCACGGACAGAGTCTGAAGAGAGGGGCTGGTGCGGCTACCTGCTTGCGGCTCTCACTGCCTCTGTCACTGAGCTCCCCCCTCCCCCATCGTTACAGATCAGAAGCTACTGCCCAGATGTGAGCTGAACAAGGATGACTCCAAAGAACATGACAAACCGGATGGAGAAAAGCACAGAGGCCTCAACCCTGCACAAAGAACCCTGGGCAGCTAAGGAAAGCTGGGGACAGGAGAGGTGGCCTTCCCCGGGGAAGAGCACACCAGTTAGTTGTCCAAGGTCAAGTGTGGAGCCCTGAAAGCACACATACAGGTAGCATTATACAGACTGAACAGGTTGTATTTAGGAGTATATATGCATATACATACACATATGCAGATATGCATACAATAACAATTAGTGAAAAAAGAGAGGCCGTGAATTTAAAGCAGAACAGGGAGGAGCATGTGGGAAGGATTGGAGGGAGGAGAGAAGGGGGAGAAATGTTTTAATTAAATTATACTCTCAAAAAAATTAAAAAAAACAGCTGTCAGACAGAAACTAGTTATGACTAGTTTGTGGTCTCAGAGAGGCCCAGTCCGTCCCGGCAGGTGTGGTGGCTAATTTTGGCTGTCACCTTGACAACATCTGGAATCTGGATAAAAAAACCTAAGGAGTTGAGCATGTCTATGAGGGATTTTTTTTAATTGGGTTTTTTGAGGTGGGAAGACCCACCCTGTACCTCTGGCACGTCTTCTATCGGCAGCCAACAGACAAGGACATGGAAGAAGGAAGCTTTTGCTTTTTGCCTGCATGTCCTCACTCTTGCTGGCAAGTTCATCCACTCTGCTGCTGAGTCGTTAGTTTCACTGATATTATATTTATTATAATATATTATTACATTCTATTTCTTCTGGGTTCCAGTGTAGACTGAAGACCTGCAGCTTTCTAGGAATCTTCTGGGACTCTGGCACCAGACTGGGACTGGATAACTACTGGATTCTTGACCTTTCTTTCCAGAGACAGCTGTTATTTGACTACCAGGACCTCGGCCTGCAAGCCACACTAATATATCCCCCTTCGATATGTACATTCACTCCATCAGTTCTTCAGAGACTCTCGCCAGAGAGGGGATTCAGCAGGAGCGGCTCTGTCTGGCAACAAGCAGGAAGGAGGGAGCTAGATCAGAACCAGGGATGGGCATAACCCTAAAAGGCCTGCCCCTCGTGACCCACTACCGCCAGGTGGGCTCCACTTCCTAAAGGCTCTACAGCATTCAAAATAGCACCACCAGCTGGGGATCCAGTCCTCAAAGCAGGAGCCTGTGGAACCATTCCAAGTTCAGACCACCTTAGCCTCCCTGGTAGAAAGTTTCTGTCTGACTTTATTCTTCTGGATCCAAGGGGCTCCCTGCTGCTAGCCCAGTCATTTTGATTGTTGACAAGGTGTTGCTGTGTAGCCCAGGTTGGCCTTGAATTCACGGTCCTCTTCCTTCTGCTGCCTGACTTCTGGGGCTCTAGGCATGAACAGTCATGCCTATATTCTACACCACTTTTGAACAAATCTTACTCATTAGAGAATTCACTCCTCCTGTGAGATCACACAAGGATCCTGGCCTTGCCCAAATGCAAGACACATTTCATTTAGTACCATTAAATGTTCAACCTTCCAGATAAAAATTTCCACACAGAAATCATTCCTGCCTCCTCCAGAACAATTCCATCGGGTGCCAAATCATGACTCCTTCCGTGTATTGCTCCACAGTTTCATAGATGATATAGATACGTGCCCTGTGTCACCTGACTCTCTCCAAACTGGTTTGTTTATCTTGGACCCTTTAAAAACGGAGGGGACTCAGCCAAGGCAAGCAAGATTGGGTTAAAAGCCGCATACCCTGGCCGTCCTTGATGGGAGGGTTCTCCTTGCTCCAGTGCGCCCTAAGACTTCGCTCTTACCATGTGAACTCCCCTAGTGATAAAACTCGTGAGGCTTTTCACATGAACTCCTGTTAAGCCAGTCAGCTGATATTCTTAAAACCTAAAGCCTAATATTTGTTTCTCTTTTAACTCCAGTCTCCTGCCAGCCTGTTCATCTAACTTGTGGGGCTCTTCCAGATAAACTGACAGAACTAGTGAACGTCCCAAACACACGGAACCTACAGATACTTGACCAGGTCTTCTGGATTTCATTCACATTGTCCCCACGAGAGGAGGTCAAACTGAGAAAGAAAACCAGTTACACTGCGATGTGGTGTTCAGACCTCTAACCACGCAATATAAAGTAACGCCCAGCGCTGGAGAGTTCCATCCTGCTTCCTACCCCAGGAGTGTAGTCCACAGAAAACACCTTATGGCTGGCCATAGAGTGTAGTTTGACATTTGGACATTTTGCAATTTCATTTTTGGGTAGGCGGATGGATGACTCAGTGCTGTTTCCTGTGCTGTGAACATAAATCCTGTGGGCACAGAAGCCACAGCTTTTTAATCTATAATGCATTAGATAATCATCTTTGGACTTTTAAAGAAGTTTATCACTATTATTATTATTATTATTATTATTATTATTATTATTACTACTACTACTACTACTACTACTACTACTAAAGTAACCTTCTTACCAAATTCCATGTGCTCCTTTCTATGACAGATTTCTAAACCAAAGCCTTTCCAACCAATATGATCCTCAAATCCACACCAAAACTTTAATGCTGTATCTCCCCAGAATTCTCTACAGAAATACTTTCTTCTTGCAGGGAAAAGAAAGCCATGCTCCAAGTTATGCACAGAAGCTAGCAGGGATCCCATGTCTGTTTCCCTGATCCCATGTGCTCGTCATATGACACTGGGTTCCCTTGGCCATAAAACTTGTGAGCATGAAGTCAAGGCACTCTCGGGTGGAAATCGTCCAGTTTAAGTACAGAAATCCCATTTGTCAAGGTCATGTGAAAATACAAGCGTATCTCCATCAGATGTTTAGCCTCAGCCATTTCCCAGCTTCCTGACTAACAGAAGTTGAGTGTGAGCTGAAAAATGGATTGAACAATAACATGAGAATAAATAAGTCGCTTATTTAGAACTTAATGGAGGGGGGAAATGTCACTTTTTGTCATGCTCACATGCTTGAGTACTCACACACCCACATAATCAATCTCTCTCTCTCTCTCTCTCTCTCTCTCTCTCTCTCTCTCTCTCTCTCTCACACACACACACACACACACACACACACACACACACACACAGGTTATGCATGCTAAGTTTAGATTTTAAACTATTATAATTATGGGATAAATGATGCAAGCGGAAACCCAGGGAATTATATTTCTTTTGGAGTTCAAGCCCAACACAATGTTAATTCATTTCCTAAGATCTTATTACACATAATGCACTGGATTAGTGCACCTTGCCACATTTCAGCCCTGTAAAATGGTGCTTTCTAAGCTGGGCTGGGTGACACAAGCCCGTTGTCCCAGCAACCAGAAGCTGATGGAGGAGGACTACTCCATCCCAGGAAATGAGACCCTGACTTAAAAAACAAACAAACAAAAAACCAGAACATCACTAACAAACAGAAGCCTTCCAGAAAGAGTTACCATCTCTCCTTGTTTCCAAACCCCTGTCCTCATCATCACACAGTCTCATCACTCATTTCCAGGAGCTGGTCTGGTCATCTATTACCTGCCTAATTCACTTCTAACATCCATCAGCTCCCCACACAGTATTACTGAATCCTTCCCATACAGTAGCCATCCATCCATCTCCCTTGTTTCTTCCTATGAGGTCCTGAGTGGTCCAGGCTTTGCAGTTACCTTTTCATTTCTCTGTCAATATAATTACTTGAGCTGTTGGAAGTCTGGTGAGTGTGTCAACATTTCAGAGGCTCAGCCACAGGACGTTCTTCCTGTGAGGTCGCCAGTGACCCCACTCCCCCCAAACCCCTCCTGATGTTTGTTATCTGCTCTGTCGCTCTTGGCCATGCTTTCAGCCCTTCCTCCTTCAGATGTGCTCTGCTCTTGCCTTCACAATCTACAGAGCATCCTCAAACAAGGCCACGTGGCATGCAGCACTTCCACTGAGGCTTTGGAAAGGAACTGTGACGGAACCCCAAACCTCGGGCATCCCTGATGCTGATGTCTGTGCATAAGGATGCTTCCTGTGCTGCCTGAGCTCCAAATGGACTTCCTCATACTATTTCCACTTCTCCCCTCACCAAGGGAAAACTCAGTCTTCAAAAAGAGCAGGAAGGATGGGGAAGCGGGAGAGGGTGGAAAAAAGGGAAATGGTAACAAATAATAATTTAAAAAAAAAAACCTACATAAACTCAACAGCTCTGAAACACTGCTATGCCTATAGTCAGACCTTTAGCGGTGACGTAAAATTTGGAGCAAGCAAAAACAAATGGCATACATGTACAAAATGACTAGAGTATTGTTTTAATCACAGTTCATGGTGTGGTGGTCTTAAGTTCTTTGCTCTGTTTATGTGTTTGAGGTAGTATCATGGAGCCCAGGCTGGCCTTGAACTTGCTTTGTAGCTGAGGATGACCTGGAACTTGTGATCATCCTGCCTCCTCCTTCCAAACGCTGGGATTGTAGTTGTGAGCCAGGCTGTGCTAGGGGTGGGACCTGTGGTTTCGTGCATGCTAGGCCAGTGTCCTAGTTAGGGTTTCTATCGCTGTGAAGAAGCGCCATGACTAAAAGCAACTTGGGGAGGAAAGGATTTATTTGGCTTCCACATCGCTGTTCATTACTGAAGGAAGTCAGGACAGGAACTCACACAGGGCAGGAACCTGGAGGCAGGAGCTAGTGCAGAGGCCGTGGAGGAGTGCTGCTTACTGGCTTGCTCCTCATGGCTTGCTCAGCCTGCTTTCTTATAGAACCTGGGACCAACAGACCAGGGATGGAACCACCCACAAAAGGCTGGGCCTTACTCGATCAACCACTAATTAAGAAAACGTTCTACAGGCTTTACGCCCCCATTTTATGGAGACATTTCTCAGCCAAGGTTCCCTCCTCTCATAAAACTAGTCATCACAGCAAGCATGATGCCATGTAAGTCCATCCCCAGCCTGCATTCGGTTTTTAAGGCTCATCTGCCTTTTCTGCAAGAAGGAGCCTTCAAGTAGATATTTGTAGATTCTTTCAGAGGTGGGGAAATTACTTATGTAATGTTAAAGAAAATCATAACTCAAGGCGATGACAAGAGACTTCCATTTCCACAAGGAGTCCAGGAAAGCAAGCCAGATTAGCAACAGAGATTACAAAGGTCTGGTGTCATCGTCTGTGCCTTCCTGTGCCTCTTAGGGACACTGGGTAGGCACCACTGCTTGTGACCAGGAGACCACTGAGAATTACTGAGGAGGAGACTAGCCTGAAAGATGGAAGATTGTCTTCAGAGTGGGGCTTACCTTCATCCCAGGGAAAGGTCTCATGCAGTAGTCTCAGCTCAGGCATCACCCACCACCCATGATGGCGTCCTGTGTGATCACTTGTACTCTTTTCCCACCAGGCAGCTGATTATTTCCTCCACCTCCAGCTCACAATAGTCTACACAAGCCAGTTTCAGTCCTCGTGTCTACATAAATCAGCGTCTCTCTGCGAGGGACAGACAGCGTCCTCATTTGAAGAGCGTTTAACACAGAAGCCACAAAAGATAGTCACACCTCAAAGCAACGAGGCATGGTCTATTACTTCTAGACTGGAAAGGTAAAAAGGAGAGACGCTGTGGAACAATCTTTTTGCACACTGTGAATATGTATTACTCGCATTGGTTAATAAAGAGCTGACTGGCCTAGAGCAGGGCATAAAGAGATTGGACAGGAGAGTCAGACTAGGAGGACACTGGGAAGAAGGAGGGCGGAGTCTGAGGAGTCTCGAGCCAGACGCAGAGAAAACAGGACATGTAGAAAATGAGGTAACAAACCATGAGCCACGTGGTAGGAGCCACGTGGTAGAACTTAGATAAGAAATGTAGATTAAGTCAGCCAGTGGTGGCGCACGCCTTTATCCCAGCACTCGGGAGGCAGAGCCAGGCGACTCTCTGTGAGTTTGAGGCCAGCCTGGTCTACAGAGTGAGATCCAGGACAGGCACCAAAACTACACAGAGAAACCCTGTCTTGGAAAGAAAAAAAAAAAAAAACAGAAAAAAGGAAAGAAAGAAATGTGGATTAATTTAAGTTATAAGAGCTGACTAAAAACAAGCCTGGGCTATTGGCCGAGCACTTATAATTAATATTAAGTCTCTGAGTGGTTATTTGGGAGCAGCTGGTGGGACAGTGCTTATGGGCGGTCTAGACAGAAAACTCTGCCTACAGAGTAACTCCCATGGGTCCTTGGGAATGGAGAGGGAT
Organism: Peromyscus eremicus; assembly: GCF_949786415.1. Taxonomy (NCBI): domain Eukaryota; kingdom Metazoa; phylum Chordata; class Mammalia; order Rodentia; family Cricetidae; genus Peromyscus; species Peromyscus eremicus. The sequence goes on from NC_081427.1 coordinate 41,027,777, forward strand.
GCTGGTCAGGAGCTGCAGCCTTTGGGAGAAGAGTGTAGACACCTCAAGCCAACACTCAGGAAAGGATCTAATGGCAACCCTAGTTACTATGCTTCCTTATTCTAATCCAGCTGGAAGCCAGCGGAGCAGGGACCCCCTTCGATGTGGTCCACTCAGGTCTACTTCCATAGCAAGAAAGTAGAGGAAAGGTAATAAGTGGACCTGAAGGGCGACCCAAAGCACTAGCACACACCATGACTTGGCTGGCAGGCACTGCCTGGGATCTGTTACCCAAGGGCCTCTCTTTCCTTTAACACTGCAAACCCATAGCGGAAAGTCACTCCTGCCCACCTCCACCCTTTCTCCAAAGTGTGTGGGGATGAGGCTTCTCCTGGGCCTCTCCCTCCTGCCTCCTGCATTTTTCATCCCCTCTCACCAGCCTACTTCCTTCCATTTTATCCTCAGCGTCTTCCATCCTTTCCCCCAAGTCAACGTGAATTCAAGGGATATGCTATGACTGAAGGACAGCCAGTGAAGAACAAGGAACCACTTCGGAAACATGTTCGCAAGCATCTTTCTATTCTCCACCATGAAGAAGGCCTGCGTTATAAGTCCCCTCATCTTCCAGAACCCCCATCGCATTCTCTTGACCATTTCCTTTAATGCCGATCCCTCTAAAACCCAAATTCTCTTACGTCTGTAGGTTTAGTCTGTTGATCGGTAAATATAATGGGAGCTTTTCTTTGTATGTCTATAAAACTCCAGCCTCCAAATCCTGCTGGCGGAGGGCAGTGAGATGGCCTACTCTGATCTTTTCACTTGACGCATTAGATAGCTGATGAGTGTGTCCATGGCCACACTTGCAGGCACGGTGTGACCATACTCAGGGCTGACCCAGAATAATTAATACTTCCCATTCTTAGGTACCTACCAGCCCATCCAAATGCTTTTGATAAGATATCGGTGGGCAGAACAGAGCACAATCCTTCTCCCCCCCCCCCCAGAATTCAGAAGTCCCCGCACTAACACAATGCTAATACTTCTCCCAGCAATCATCTCATGGCCTGAAATGGAGGATCATTTTAGCAATACACACAGGAGAGGCTGAAGGGAAAAATCGCTGACACCCAACCCAGTGACCTGGGTGAGAATAGCTTTCATCAGAAACGCGATTCAGAAATAGTAAGATGGAGAAGCTGGAGTTTCCAGTCAAAGCCAGAAAGTCTACCCAAGGTAAAGGCATGTGTGGATCATTTACAGGACAGGCAGCAGTGACGAGAACATGTGATCCTTTACAATGAATTCACTGTAGAGAACTTGCCAGCCCCAGCGAGCGGACAAGGGTCCCTTCACCCCTGTGCCCAGGACAGTTTGGCCAAAGGACATCTAGGGTGACTAATCTCCCCATCCCGGAATAGCCCAGAGAACTCGTCCAACCTGCCTGTCTGCCTTTAAAAAAAAAAAAAAAAAAAAAAAAAGCCTTTGGAATTCTTTGTCCAGCTCTGCTTGGTATATACCAGAATGATTCTTCTGGGACTTCTCTGGAGACCTGGTCTTCACTATAATGACATCCCCCAACAGATCCACCAGCCCTCAGATTCTCCCAGACACTAATAATAGATCCAATTAGAAGTAATGATTCAACACAGATGAGCCATGCATTGATATGGCTGCCACAGATCCATTTCTTCCCCTGGCAGAAAAGAGACCAAACTAACCTTGGAGAGGAAACCTCTTTTTTTTTTCCTGAACAGTTACCATGGCAACGGGAACTGACTCTCTCCCTAGGGCACCAGCCCACAGGCTCCCACCTGCCAGCTGGTAGGGAGAGTGGAAGCCACCTCTGTCCCGAGTCACTGTGCTCATCTCACCAACAAAGGTGCCAAGCAGTGCCAGTTGGCCTCACGAGATGGATACCTGCCCACGAGGCATTGGCTCAAAGATTGGGGACTTTCACAAAGGCCAGCCAACAGCTGGCAGGCAGGAACTACCAGGTCATTGTCATCTGGGGCTGAATTGGAACATGCACACAAGACACAAAGGCTGTGTCTGTAGCCGCAGCATCCCTCCCTCCCAAGGGTTTTGTTTTCAGCTCCAGGTCTCTGCTCTGGGAGGGGCATGCGACTGAAGGTGCCTTTTACAGTCTCCCCTCTCCCGTTTTCTAGCAGCGCCCTGCCTTATGCGTGCCGTGTAGAAAGGTTTCCCCTGTCCCATGTCCGGTTATTTGCAGATGAGAAGGTTCACCGTAAGTCACTCCAGGCCAGCGGGTTCAGAGGTGGAGTTGTAACCGAAAGCCGTTGTCAGACTTCCCCTCCTGGCCCCACACCAAGGCCTCCGAGGATTTCTTGTCACATGAGGTTAATGTAGTTTCACATCCTCTGAAGCACAGCTCTGTCGAAACTCTCGACTCTCACATGGCATCGGCTCAAAACAACGCCGCGCTCAGCTGCCTGGCTCACTGTTCCAAGAGTGGGTCAGCAGACCTGGGTTCCAGTTTCAGCTCAACCTGCATGACCTTGACAAGGACTGGGCCTCCATTTCTTTGTCGGAAAATGAAGAGGCCAAAGTAGCTGTCGTTAGGGTTGCTTTCCTCTCCTCCCCGCCATTCTCTCCACCTCAGTAAAAAAATAAATAAAGAGAGAGAGAGAGAGAGAGAGAGAGAGAGAGAGAGAGAGAGAGAGAGAGAGAGAGAGAGAAAAGAAAAAGAAAAAAGGATTTTTCCTGATGCTTTTAAAAGAAGTTACTAACCCAAGAATCTCTAAAGGCTGATTGATATTATTTCAGCTTTTGAAAAATGGCCATCTCAAAAATATTATGTCAAGTAAAAGAATCTGTATATACAAGAAAGCACATGTTTTATGATTATAACACAAAATTCCTAAACAGCCCAAACCAACCAATGGTAAGCCACAAACATACACACCCACGCACACACACATAGCTATGGATTGTGGTGACATATTGTGTACCCTAATAAAGCTTGCCTGAGGATCAGAGGACAGAGCCAGCCACTAGATTAGACATAGAGGTCAGGCAGTGGTGGCACACACCTTTAATTCCAGCAGTTGAAATCTCATGCCTTTGCTTGGGAAGCCTTTAATCCCAGGAAGTAATATGGCAGGACAGAGAAAGGTATATAAGGCTTGAGGAAACAGGATCTCGCTCTCTTTAGGCTGAAGATTTCATAGAGGTAAGAACTAATGGCTGGCTGCTCTGCTTCTCTGATCTTTCAGCTTTCACCCTGGTATCTGGCTCTGGGTTTTTTAGTAAAAGACCATCTAAGATTTGAACAACAATGGATTGCCTCTGGGAGTGTGGTAGGATCAGGAATTATTTGGAAAGAAACAAGAAAGAACTCTCTGGTGTTGACACTCTACATTGTACCTAGGGATGCTTGTGTCACACAATCTGTGTCAAAACTCATAGCCTACTGCTCTTTGGATGGATTGATCAATGGGGTGAATTAAGAAGAGCGAAATGCAGATCATAGAACTAGAGAGCATTTGAGTGTTCTTGATGCAAAGCTGTGGGAAAGCACATACACTAGAGTACACTCCTGACCCATCCACTCTATCCTTCCTTCCACACCATCTCTCTTTTATGACACCTGGCCTTTTTCCTCTTAAATGAGTCAGTGGGGACGGGTGATATATCACTGGTGTCCTATAATGACTAACTGCTCTATCACTGCCTAGCCTTCAAGGGCAAGGACAAGTTCTCTGCATCTACAACTTGCCCTTAGGCCATACCTTCCTTGGCTCCCCTTGCCTGTTGGTCTGCACATGGAGTCAGGTCCTCACACAGTATGTGCCTCTGTTCTCTAATTACCAACATTTTTGATATGCTTTCAATTAATACATCCCAGTTAAGGCATTTTAAATCTAATTCTAAATATAATCAGAGTGTATATTTTATAACCATTCTAAGAGTTAGTAATATTAACTACCCAAGGACAGATTATAAACATATCTTTTCCTAGACTCACTGCCCTATTAGCCCAATATGTACACATATATACATATATGTGTGTGTCCCTGGAATATTAATTTTGTGATCACTTCCCTTTAAGGTCTCAAACACATTCTTTCTTCTTTCCCAATTTGGTTACTTCTCTCTCGAACCTTTAAATATGAAAATGCACATGTGCTTCGATGGTAAACACTATGCTCTGGAAGAAAATTCACACTGGATCTGCACACGCACAGCTAACATTTGTCAGGGTCACTCAACTCACCCGACCATGTGACTGTCCCATTACAGATTCAGTCAAGAAGATGGAAGTGGATGGAATACTTGGGTCTAAATCTCACCTTTCCTCTTGTGACTTTGAGCCAATTCTGGGACCTTCCTGGGCCTCAGTTTCTTCTGACGTATATATCATCAACCGGACCTTCCTGAGACTCAGTGTCTTCAGACATATACATCATCAACATCAGGTGCTAGGCTGAGAATGAGGTAGAACCATGATGAACCTTACAAAGGATGCCGGTTCACATGTCTGCCAGGTCAAATTTAGAACCTGCTTTGTAAAGTTAGAGCCATGTCGCATAGATCAAAGACCAGATTTGAGCCATAGTTAATTAGCTATGCCATTGTGGTGTCCCCCTGGCCCGATCCCAGCCATTCTCCTCAGAGAAATTTAGTTCCCGCCTGTTTTGTTTTGACTTGTGTTTTTATTTGTTTCCTATGCCCATTTTAAAGGCTACAACTTTGAGGAGAATGGGAAGAGAGCTCAGTCAGTAAGGTGCTTGTGATACAAGTGTGAGGACCCAAGTGTGATCTCCAGAGCCCACATAAAAGTGAAATAAATAACCAAGTGTGGTGGTGTGCACTTGTGATCCCGATACCGGGAAGGTTGAGACAGGCAGGTCCTTGGGGTCCACTGTCCATCCCGTCCGTCCTAATTAGCAAGCTCCAGGTCCCAGTGAAAGACTATATCTCAAAAACTAAGGTGGACGGCTCCTGAGGAATAGCCCCAAGGTTTACCTCTGGCTTGCACAGGTACCTGCACACACAAATACACACACACACACACACACACACACACACACACACACACGCACACACACGGAAGGACTGTAGATTTGATAAACATCTTTCCAGAAACTTGCTCCCACTTCAGCCCAGTGCCATACACATTTGTTAAACATTAACATGAAGTTCCTTCCATGAAGGCTTCTTATCGGGACATCTCAAACCCAGCACCAAGCAGAGGTAGCGATGCTTGACTTCCCTCTATTTCTGCACCTGTAGAACCCAAGGAAGACAGGCAGCCCTTTTGAGCAGTCAGATAACTGAATCAGGCTACCAGCCTGAATCTTCACCTAGAAACTGTGACAAACATCACAGGAATCAGAGACGTAGACACTCGGCTTAAAAATGCTGCTGTTTCCCAAGTGAACTGACCGGAACTGAGGCTGAGGATGGATGTCAGCATTTTTATGTCATCAGTTTCTCAACAGACCATTTCCTGTCCTGCCTCCTGTCAAGCCTAGCTCTCAGGAGTGGGCTCTCCTCCTCAGCACTGTTTGAAGGCATTGCTGGCAGTCACCCACACCAAAGTTTGCATGGTATAGCTACAAATGTATGTGACATGGCCTCATCCTCTATGCATATGTGTGACCACAGCCTCAAATAAACAATCGAAAATTAAAATAACAGAAGAAAAGGGGGAGGAGTAAAAGAGAGATTTAATTTCACCATGGCTATATGTGGGGGAGGAGCAGAATCCAAAAAGCACAAGAAAAATAAGGAGAAAACAAAACAAATAAAAAACACACACAAACAGGAACCTTAGGATCTGTTTTAGACAAAACATCCTTTCCATTTTTCAGAGGAGGAAGTTGACCCTCGAGGAGATTTCCAACGTGTGTGTCCCTGCATGAGAGTACGTGCATCATGTACAATGGAGGTCAGGACATCAGATCCCCTGAAACTGGAATGACTTTTATCTGAGAATCTGAAGGTGAGGCTTTTCTCAGCATCCTTGGGCAGGGATGTGTGTGTGTGTGTGTGTGTGTGTGTGTGTGTGTGTGTGTGTAGTGTGTGTGTGTGTGTGGTATGTGTAGTGTGTGTAGTGTGTGTAGTGTGTGTGTGTGGTGTGTATGGTGTGTATGTGTGTATGTGTTTGTGTGGTGTGTGTAGTGTGTGTGTGTGTATTGTGTGTGTGTAGTGTGTGGTATGTGTGATGTGTAGTGTGTATGTGTGTGTGGTGTGTGTGTGTGTATTGTGTGTGTGTGGTGTGTGGTATGTGTGATGTGTAGTGTGTATGTGTGTGTGTGGTGTGTGTGTGGTGTGTAGTGTGTATGTGTGTGTAGTGTGTATGTGTGGTGTGTGTGTGTGTGGTGTGTGTAGCTTGTGTGTGTGTGTGTGTGTGTGTGTGTGTGTGTGGTGTGAGAATTGGCCTCATAAATACTATATTCTTAGCCTCTCACTTCACAGATAATGGAACTGAAGTCCATAGAAATGAAATGACTATTCTGAGGTCATACAGTTACTGAGTGGGACTAACGCCATGTGGATTTATCCTCTGGAGAGAGATGGTGTTGGTCCCTTTCTGTCTCCATCACCCATTTGTTCCTTGACATGGTCAACTGGTATTTTTTCTATGTTTCTTTGTAAGTTACTGCATCAGTACAGGCTAAAGGTACTTACCTCTTGAAGAGATTAGCACCCCTCTTGGAAATGCAGTAGCTCCCCAGCAGAACTCACTGGAGTGTGCACTCAGCCAGCCAGGTTATATCCAGGCAGTTTTCACTATCTCTCTGTATTTTATAAATACCCAAGACTCATCAACTTTGAGAGGTAATTTAATTAGCATCCCCAGTATCTTCCCATGTTCAACTGTATAGATAAATTTGGATAAGTAACAAATTAGGATACCGAAAGATTTCAATAAAAACATTTCTATTCAGGCTTACAAAGATTATTTCAAGTTCCTGCTTTTGGTGGCAAATTTTCAGGCCATTTATTTCATTTATTTAATGGCTGGACAAATAATTAAATGCTGACATGTGCCTAGAACTTTCTAGGTGCTGGAGCTACAGCAGAGAAGGAAGTTCTTACCTTTTTAACTCTGATACTGATGAGAAAGACAGACTACAGATGGGTAAAGACATATGCCAGATGTTGACAAGTGCCACGGAGATAACAAACACGAGGAAACCAGAGAGTAGGCATCAGGCTGGAGCAGCACGGAAGGGTGACCGCTCCAAACTGTGCAGACGGCGGTCTTACTAACAGGTGGAAAAATGAGGGAACAAGCTCTGTGTGGATCAGGAGACAGCCAATTCTAAACAAAGGGTGAGCAAGCGTGAAAGCCTGAAGCAGAGGTGGTGTAGTCTTAGGACAACACAAGAAGTAGCTCATTCAGTTCCTTTGTATTAGAAGATGTGGAATAAAAGATTTGCTCTCCATTTAGACCAGTGGTCCTCAACGTTCCTAATGCTGCGACCCTTTAATATAGTTCCTCATGTGGTGGTGACCCCCAACCATAAAATTATTTTCATTGCTATTTCATAACTATAATTTTGCTACTGTTATGAATCATAATGTAAATATTTTTGGAGATAGAGGTTTGCCACTGTGTTGAGAACCAACTTAAAACATTGTGTTGAGAAACACCTGCAGCATATTATTGACCTGTTATTGTCATATAATGATGGTGATGGTAATGGTTCAGAGGGGAGTGGCTTGGACTGTGACAATAACAGCAGAGTTGGTGAGAAGCTATAAGCCCTGCAGGTAGGACTGACTGGATTTCTTGGTGGGTTGGTTATGGAGTATGAGGAAAGGAAAAGAACCAAGGATGATGTCAAGGCTTTCCATGAGCACGGTCTTAGGTTGAATTGCCATTTGCTAGAATGAGAAAGGCTAGGAGAGGAAGATTTGGGTTCCAGGAGATTATGAATCATGAGTTTGGTCTTAAATGTGCCTGTTAGACATCCAATTAATAAAACTGATTGACATAATTAGCAAACACATCCTAGTAGAGGTGTGTCTCAAGATTGCAGTTGGATACACAAAGGAGATGTATCTCCAGCCTGGAGACATGGATGTGGGTACCATTCACATGCAGATAATAGTGAAAGTGATGAGACCAGATGACGTCACCTAGTAAGAGTGAACAAAGAGAAAAGAGCAGAGTCCTAGGATACTTCAGTGCTTAGAGGTCAATGAGATAAGGAGGAAAAGGCAAAAAGGTAGATGAAGATCCCAGAGAAAAAGATAAAGGTTGGAGGCCTTCCCAATAGGCCATGTTCAACACTGAGTGTTCCAAAGGGAGGCTGACCTATAAGTGGAAGGAAAGAAGACACAGGAAGCTAAATTTCGTTGTTTAATTTTCATCGTCTGTATTTACTGCATATAGTACTGTGCCATATGAGAACACTTTCATACAAGTATATATTGTACATTGATCATATTCCCTTAATGCCACCTCTCTCTCTCTCTCCTCCCTCTGCCTTGCATCAGTTCCCTGTTCCGTTTCTACTTCCATGTCATGCACACGTGATGCTATGTCAAATCTAGGACCCACAAGTAAGAGATGACGTATTTGTCTTTCTGAGTCTGGCTCAATTTGTTTAATTGTTTTAGGTCCAGTTCTACCCATTTCCTGTACACAACATAACTTCATTCATTTTTATGGCTGAACAATTCTACTGTGTCTATAGAACACGTTTTCTTTCCCTTTTTTCCCTTTTAGAATGCAGCTAGGAATGATGCTGGTTTAGTAAAGTGATGGTTATAGGTTCTCCTCCAAGATCCATGACTTCACTAGCCCCGAGTGACTGGCTAGGTTTCCAGTACCCAACATGATTTCCCTCTTGTTGAGCAGATTACATTTTCTTTACCTGTTCCTCTGTTGATGGACACCCAGGTTGGCTCCAGGCTACTCTGAAGAGAGCTGTAGCAAACACTGATATGTAGGCATCTTTGCTATGCTGACTTGGTGTTCTTTGGGTAAAGACCCAGGAGTGTGACAGCTGGGTCATATGATAGGTCTAGTTTTAGCTTCTTGAGAGGCAGGTACTTGTGATCACCTTGCTAGAATTTTATGCACATGATCTGAGGAGCTCACACCACCACAATAGTCCTGTAATTATCTCTATTTTACACATGTGGAGACCTAGCTTAATGACTTCCCCCACAGTAACGTAGCTAAGTGTGGTAAAGGAGAGATGACCCAGAACAACTGGCCTTGGCATGTACTAGACAGTTTCCCTCTCCACTGTATCAGAACAGCACATGGACTTCAGATCGCCCAGGACACACCCTTTCCTATTTAATTTATGATATGGGAAGCTTACAGTCAGCAATAGAAACTTCAAATGTGCTGGTACAAAGAAAATATACTAGAGCTGGTCTCATGACTGGACGGACTCAGAGATAGGCTTCCAAGTTCAAATGCAATCGAGAAAGAAACAAGACACAAGATAAGAGTGGCAGATGATTCCAAGAGCACGCTTTATCATCCCAGGGCAGCTGAAAAGGACACAGTACAACACTGTCAGAACAACCATTAAAATATGACTAGTATTGTGTCTTTGTCATTCCCATAGCAACCTAGTATTCCCTGCCAAAAAAATAACTCAGTAGGCACCAAGAATTTTCAGCTACTCTTTTTAGCACCAAGCTCTTCCCACAGCCATTTGTATTAACATTTGCAAAAGATTTATTTCCCTTTGATTCAAATAATTCCACATTCCCAAGAATATCTGGACTGGAACATGGCCAATTGCCCACAGGGTCTGCAGCCGTCTCCTCCATCCTGGGTAGCTCACTCAGTGCCCATGAATAGCTCATTGTTAAAGACAAACCCACTGCAGAGAACAGAGGAAACCCAGAAGAAGAATCGGTGTCATGATCTAGGGACCAATCTGGACTTCCAGCAAAGAAGCTGTCGGCAGTGGCAGGGCTCCCAAGGCTGTTGTGAGTCAGGGTGATCAATGCCTCCCATCTTAGGGCTCCCTGAAGGTGTTCCCCAGTTCGGAATCCACAAGCAACTTACTTCTAGACATACTGAATCTGGGTCCTTCCACGTGACCAAAACGAAGACAATACGGGCCTCAAACTGAAAACCATCCTCAAGCATTCCTATGCAGGATTAAACACAGGTATTCGAGAAAAATCCAAGATCGATTTCAAATAGCCCATATGGGTTAACAACCAGCCAAAAACCCAAGAAGGGTGTAATCTAGAGTCTTACTTGATGGAGATTGAGGTCCCAAATCTACTCTGGCTTTTGCTGCTGACTTTCTATGAATATTCTGTTTATCCTCTCAAGCTAATTGGCACATTGGAGAATGAACTAAGTACCCACTTCAAATCAAAGCAAAAAAGGACTATACTTTTTAGCTATTTGGAGGTAATAAAAAAAAAACTTATAAATTGTTTGGTGCTGGAACCAAACTCAACTGCAGAGTGAAACAAATGGGGCTTGATGCACCCTTTTGACATCCGTGTCATATTTACTGTCTCAGAGATGTACTGACGAATCCTCTGTTAATGCTTGACGAGTGTAATTCAGTAGCCACAAGCTTATATTTTTCAGCATATGGATATTTTTTAAATTATGCCTTCTAGTACTTCTCCAGCCCTTCTGTTGTCCTTATTTAAGCTTTTACATTTTTTTCAATAAATCAGAAAACTACCATATTTAAAGATAAACTTCCAATCATAGCTTTTTTCTTTTCCCCAGCATTCACAAATGCACAAAAAACATACCAGAGAAAAGTGATGAAATGATCCAGTGTGGTCTGGGAATATGACCTAGTAGTGTTGTGCTTGCCTGGCATGTACAAGGCCCTGGGTTCGATCCCCAGCACCACAGGAAAACAGAAACAGCAGTGTAATTCAGTGGTGGGCACAATCTGTCTGCAGATCCAATGGCCACATCTTCGCAAGTAAATACATATGTGACTTTTCACTGTGTGTATGTGTGTGTGGCGGGGGTGAGGGGGTGACAGTCAACCTAACTCGCTGTGACATGCCCCTGCTCTCCAGCTGCCCTACTTACCATCTTGAAAATAAGGCCAAAAGGCTACATAGAATCTGAACTTCTCCCCTATGGACACAGCCTTGTCTTCATGGAGGCCATTAGTGCATTAAAAACACAGCAAAGGGCTGCTGGTTGGGTAGAGTCATTTTTCCTTTGACATTTAATTATCAGTAGAAAAGTATTTCTGTTTTAATACCCACATTCTGGCATATAATTACTATAATAAAGTCTACTTCTTCACTCGGGGTGGCTGCTGCCAGTTTTATGAAATCATGGCCATGGTTGTCAAAATAAGGGGGGTCACAACCCTTCCACACACACGCACCCACCCACTCTGCAGCTGATGTTAAATAGCTTTGGTGGGAAAATGCAGACCTTTAAACTCTACCAAACATTCTGCACTTAACTTCTTCTCTAAAACAGTTAGTGGTGTAAGAATTCAAAAACTGCATATGGCCATGGGGGAAAAAGAAGGCACTTCTACTTAATTAGCGACTAAGTCCTCCTTGGCCGAAGCGCAGAAACAAGCGTTGCTTTGTGCTAACTCTCTTTAATGATATGCATTACATGCATTGGCCTGTCGGCTGCCTGGGCTCCTCCAGCACCCATTGGCTTCAGTCTTTGCTTCTGGCAAAGGGCAACATTGTGGAAAGTCTCCATTTTGACATTTTGCCACTTTGGCAGCCATAACGCCAAAGAGCATGAGTACCCTCTGAACCTCTTGACCATGGTCTCATGCCCACAAGACGGTCAACATCCAAGCATGTCACATACTAGAAGAATATTCACCTTATCCCTCAGACAGTGCTCCGTATTTTGATTTGTCCTCTCCAGCATAAGCCAGTCAGATAGTTTAATCCGATCACTTTCAGCTATCCTCTTACATAATTTTCTTGCTTGCAACCAAGACCCAAGTCAAGCTAATTTAGAATCATAAAAAGGACAGATAGGCCCACAAGGAAATAGCTTGTCTATCCTTTTTTTCCCCCCTCTAGTTCTTTATGTAATGGAAACATCCTTAAGGAACTATCTGGCTTAAAGCATAAGCTTGAGTTGCTCTATTAAAATCAACCTCAGCAAAGATGCTCTTGGAGAGGCAAGAAGCCAAGATCTCTTTTGCTCCCTGGCATGGGAAATCACTGAAAATCCAATGTTTTACAACACAGCATGAAAGCACTGGAGATGACCAGAAAACAAGACACACGTGGATGGAAACAAAGCACCACCGTGCACAGAACACAGAGAAGACTCCAACACTACGCGACTCCACCTTGTGTGTCCATCACAATTCACAGAGCAGTTCCTAGAGACCTCTCTGCTCTCCATGTGCATGCTTCTTCACTAGCCAGACTCTGAGGTCATTGTCTTCTGCTGCTGTGACGAAACACCATGACCAGAAAGCAACTTGGATCAGAAAGGGTTTATTTGGCTTACACTTCCGCATCGCTGTTCACCGTGGAAGGAAGTCAGGACAGGAACTCAACAAGGTGAAGAACCTGGAGGCAGGAGCTGATGCAGAGGCCAAGGAGGAGTGTTGCCTACTGGCTTGCTCAGCCTGCTTTCTTATAGAACCCAGGACCACTAGCCCAGGGATGGAAACACCCACAATGGACTGGGTCATCCCCCATCAATCACTAATTAGGAAAATGCCTCACAGCTGGATATTATGGAGGCATTTTCTCAATCAAACCTCCCTCCTTTCAGATAACTCTAGTTTGTGTGTCAAGTTGGCATAAGAACAGCTAACACATCCATGCCAGACAGAAACTCTTGCTGTACTTTCTTATCCACCTCCTATCACAGTGCTCATAGTAGGTGCTCAGACCTACTATGCTCCATACTGTCCTCCCTCCATAATTTCCTCACCCGGAAATAAACACCATCATGGCCGCCACAGTGACTGTCTTACTTCAGTATATTCTCCTTTTGTGTTTTGCTTCAGGCAAACAGGAGACAGACACTAAAAATACCTTCAGGCCAATGAGTATCTACTGAATGGAAAACAATCACTTTCAAAACCGGAATCCAGGTCAGACCCCCAAGAAATTTTAGCATCACATGGAGGCAATAAAGGTCATAACCACCCTTCCTGATAGGTAAGGGAAAAATCTGCATAGCAAACGCAGGCAGTAGGTGGATGTTCTCACACCAATTTGGAACTCAGTTCTTGAGGCACCCCACAATATCAATCTTTATCACTCTTGTATTACAATGTAATAGTAGACTCCTAAAAATAACCTGTTTTATCTAGAATTGCAGTACTGAACTAGTTGTTTTTGCCAAAGAGGAAAGATTGGAGCTAAAATTAGACCATCAAGCATGATTACTAACAACATAAAAACTTTGTAATTATGTACTATCATCATAGCCCCAAATGTATGTAGCCATTGATCGGAGTTGACAATAGACGCACTTGGTGATCTCAAGGTCGGCTCCATCCCCTTTGTCCTTTATTGGGGAATTCTGTTTACTGAACTTCCAGGCTTTATCAAGAGTGAAGGGACAGAAGCCAAACTTCAGAGCCGCCCACGAAGCACACATTTAACGGCACCTACCTGGACTTGTGGGGCCCCAACTTCTCTCCTCCCAGGGGTCCAGTTCCTCGTCAGTTCACTGTAACCAAAAACAGCTGTAAAATGCAACCATGATCCTTAGTTACTAAAACATCTCTAATATATTTTCTACTACGCAAACTCCTGATGTGAGAAAATGGCTGAACTCTAGATGCAGAATTAAGTCTGGGCTCATTCTGTCCGTCACTAACTTCCTGCAATCACGTTAGTGATGTTTGTGGTGAGTCTTTCTCCCAAATAATGACATGGAGATTTACTATTAATTATGAAAGCTTGGCCTTTAGCTTAGGCTTGTTCCCAACAAGCTCTTAGAACATCATTAACCCATATTTTTTAATCTACATTCTGTCATGTGGCTCTATCCCTCTCCTTAGTACCGCAAGTCCAACTTGCTTGAATCTGCTGGCGAAATCCATGAACCTAGATTCCTCCTCCCAGTTCCTTTCTCTGCCCAGAAGTCCCGCCTGTCCTCTCCTGCCTAGCTATTGGCCACTCAGCTTTTGATTAAACCAATCAGAAGGTGCCTTAGGCAGAGACACATCTTTACAGTGTACAAGAAGATCAACCCACAACAGATGTTTCCATGAGACATGAGTGAACTCATGCCACCGTGATGGCTGTGGAGTGTAACTCTTGGTCCTAGCTGTCCTGTGTCATTTTCCAAGCTCGGTACAGCCTGAGCAGCCAGGGGCCTTAGCTGTGAAGGCTCAAGGAGCCAAGGTGACTATCACTGGATTGGCATGGCTCCAAGTTTAGAGTCAATCTCTTCTCTTTGGACACCTCCTCTCCATCCCTATTTTCCTCCTAGAGGAGACCTCATCTCTAAGAATGACTTCTTTTTTAAATGCTAACCCTGGGATTTTCTACTTAGAGTTTCAGGTTCCTACCTCTCTCCTGTCTCTTATTTTACTGAGTATCCCCCAGCCTTCACTCTAGACCCTCTAACAGGCAGCCCACAAAGGCTTTCTTCCCTAACCCTTCTCTCCCTCTACCCCTCCCTGGCCCTTTCTCTGCCCTCCCCACCCTCCCCCAGCAGCTGCGGTCCTATAACCTTCCAACTCCACCACATAAAGCCTTCATTCAGGGATCCTCATACATATTTTCATGTTAATAACACCCACCTCTTTCCCTGGAAAGTTCCCATTAGCGGTGCCTTAGTGCTCAACATACAGTAAGAGTTCACATTAACATTTTAAAATGGCATCTTCTGTCCCAGACCCTCAGACCACCATCATTAAGGAGGATGAGATGCCTTCTCCACACTCTAAAAGGCAAATCCAACAGTGGACAAATAAGAATTTGTCCTATACACGCCTGTTCCTGAACTTTCCCTTGGGAGGCTAACAAACCTGTTGGTTGGATCTGTTCTCTTGGTGAGACTGCTCCTGATTTTCCACACAGCAGAGAGAAGTCTATGGTGTGCTTCTAACACCATAGTCTGTTCTCTTCCAGAACCAGAGCTGGATTATTTAACCCTGCTCAGCCATCTCACAGAATTAAGGAGAGGCCAACCGAGAGCATGCAATGGAGTCATCTAGGAACACTGTGTAACTGAAGATCACCAGGCTCAAAGGAGTAGAGAAGGCAGAGGAGAAGGCACTACCCACCAGCAGAAATGTGCCCACCCATGCTGCTCTGCGCTAGGCTGTGTTCATTCCCTGCAAAGAGGAACGAAGAGGTCAATGTGAATATTGATCTGTCATCAGCTACACTCCCTGGTTAACAAGTACTGAAAGGACATTTCCCTTTTGTGGAGATACTACCCTGCAGGATGCTTTTAAAACTAGAAGGGACCTCAAAAATAAGCTCTCCAACTGCCTCATCTCACAGATAAAGAAGCTGAGGTCTGGAGAAATACACCCAAGGAGGAGAAGTTCATCAAAGCTGGACAGGAAGCTGCTTCCCTCAGTACCCTTCCCATACACCACACTATTCTGAGTGTCTTTACCATGGTCATTTATAATTCTATACAATGAATATAGAATTCTATATGATGAATGCATATTTTCAAAGACTTATTTATTTTTATTTGATGAGTGTGGGTGGTATACCTGCATGCATGCCTAAAGAGACCAGAAGATAGAATCAGAGCTCCTGGGACAGGAATTATAGATGGTTGTGAGCTGCCATGTGGGTGCTGGAAATCAAACCAGGGTCCTCTAGAAGAATAGTTAATGCTCTTAACCACTGAGCCATTTCTCCAGCCCAGAATGCATATTTTTTAAGTAAATATGATCAAGAACTGAAATGGAACAGTGTTGCTTTTTTTTTCTTTAAAAACAGTTGTATACCAGTGTTTGTATAGGTAATCTACATATTTGAACTGTTTCAGACGATAAGAAAGTATTTAGGACCAAGAAGCTATTTGACTGTGGAGAAAAAATAAAGTCAGAACAGAGAAGCCCAAGGCAGGAGGTCTGTGTATTATGGTTTAAACACCGATCATGGAGAGAATGGGGCTGAGAAGAACACAGATGAAGGGATTTGGAAATGAGAAATCAAGAGAGACAAAACACCCAGACTCCTGGAGAGGTTCACTGCGGGACAAAGTACACAGGTACTTAATGCCACCGATTTTATACTGAGAGCAGCGAGGTAATGATCTCTATTAGCAGGGGATTTACATATTTTCACATTCAGTCATCACAAAACCACATCATTGGCTCTTGTTTTCACCATTTTACAACTGAGAAATTAGGTGTCAGAGACACCGCCTATGGACACAAACCTAAAAATGGATGAAAGCCAAGGTTCTAACTCAGGATTAACACCAATACTCACCCAATGATCTAAGTCACAACGTCTTTCCAATAGGCATAATAGCACAAGTTTCAGTGTGGAGCTCTAACAGGAGAGCTACATGGAAAAACATATTTTTGCTTGTCATACTGATGAATCTAACTTCACAACCTGGAAATGCTCCATTCTACCCACCTTGGGCTGGGTCATACATTGTCCTCTTTAAGAACTGTAAGAATTTGAACTTTAGTTTGGTTCCAATCAAAGAATAACCAACTGGGGAGGTCCTTTAATATGCCCACCTGATAAAAAGAAGAGCTTATGTCTCAGTTTCAAAGTGAGACTATGGGAGTCTTCATCTAGCAACTAGAATGTATGCACATTTCAACTCAATCCTTCATTCCTGTATACTTATTAATTAAAATATTTCCGGTATAACTGAGCTCTGTTTTAGTTACTTTTCTAATGCTATGAAGAGACACCATGACCAATGCAACTTATAAAAGAAAGCATTTAATTAGGAGCTTGCTTACAGTTTCAAAGAGTGAGTTCATGACCGTCTCAGCTGAGAATATGGCAGCAGGTGAGCAGTCACGGCCCTGGAGCAGCAGCTAAGAGCTCACACAATGAGACAACAACCAGAGTCAGAAAAAAAGAACTAATTGAAAATGTTGTAGCCTCCTAGAACCTCAAAGCCCACTCCCAGCGACACACCTCCTCCAACAAGGCCACACCTCCTAATCCTTCCCAAACAGTTCCACCAAATGTGGAACAAGTCTTCACGCATATAAGCCTACAAGGGCAGGTCTCATTCAAACCACCACAAGTTCCAAAAGTCCCGACATCTTCTCTCTTTAAGAATGGATCATTAAATATACCCATATTAAGTAACTGACAATGGACTGACTAAAAGTTCAGATTCCCTTGCTAATGTTTTCCATTCCAAGGGAGATGATTGGATATATAGCCATTCCTTTAGGAGGTATATTTTGCTTTCTCTTATGATTATAGCACAAGTGGAAATTAGTATCTTCTTATAGATGACTCCAAAGTTCTTCACCCCCCCTCCAAAACTACATCAAAATAGCTGATGCCAATTTGCAAGTTCTAAGAGGATGAGAATTGTAACTGTTGCCAGAAGGAGATTTTAACAGATTTAGTTGATTCCAGTGTGTTGTTTATATTTTAAACAACAACAAAAAAGACATGAAGAGATTGGAGAGGAAAAGAAAAATCTCAAATTGCCAGAAAAGGAGTTTCTTCAGCAAGATCATTTTTGTCAAGTTGGTTTGGTTTTTCTGTTTTGTTTTTGTTTTTTAGCCCAAACCGGAATTCTCATTTTATTCAAAAGATATGATAAACAACACGTTCTGGGGTGTTATTTTTAGATGTTTTTAATTTGTCGCGTCTAATACACAACTTAAACTGTTTCCACGTAGGGTGTGACAGTGCCTGAAAACAAATCCTGTTCCTGTTCTCTTTAAGGTGGGTGGATCAAAGAATGTCTAGGCAGATAAGAGGGCCGCAGAGGGCTGTGTGGTTCCGGCTGTTCAGACAAGGAAAGGGGAGGTTCTGGGAATCCTGGCCATGAAGAATTTCTTGTCTAATATGCCAAAACAATTGTTGGTAAATGTTGCCTGTGGTTTGCTACATTTCACATCTCCGGCTTCAAAGCCCACGGAACCGAAAGCTGACTGGGCAAGGTTTTGAAACTCAAGTTCTATTTATTCTTGGCCCAGCCTGGCAGCCTGGTCCCTGGGAATGAGGAGACCCAAACTGTTGAAATGACTTGTGATGATTTCTCCATCCCTCCAGTTCGTTAGAGAAGAAGTTTAAAAACCGTTTCCCTGATGGGGGTGGTGTCACATGCCTGTAATCCTGGCACTAAGGAGGCAGAGGCAGGAGATTGAGTGCAAGTTCACAGCGGGTTCCACGCCAGCCAGGAATTTGTAGCAATGCCCTGTTTCACAAAAGACACCTCCTACACACACACACACACACACCACACACACACACACACACACACACACACACACACACACACAAAGACATTTTTAAAAATATAGGTTTGAAATATAACTAAAATGGGATGTTTTGTGTTTTCATATTCTTGTTGTGGACACTGAAACCCAGCCTTTTCGTTTGTGTGCGAATGACTTATTCAGGTTGAGTGCCCTTTTCACAGTGGGGGCGGTTGTCATCTACAGCCAAGGTATTAAAAAACTCACAGAGGCAGATCCCAGCACAGATGAGCTCTAAAGTCTATTTAACGTTTTTTGCCTTTGTTTGCTCAGCTTTTATGATAGTGTCCTCATGAATCTGAGCTGATCTTGACTTTTCAGGATGCAAGTAAAGATAAAGATAACCATTCTGAGATCTTTGATACAACCCCCGGGGTGATCCGTACCACCCTCCCCTTCCCACACCCACCAGTCCCCAGGCCACCTTGATTTTTTGAGAAATAGTGATAAAAGTTATCAGAGGTAAAAATCAAACTAAGAGAAAGAACCTTAGAACCTTTTTTGTTTCTTACATTGCTGTACAGTAAGCAGGTGTGTAGTTTGAATGAGTGACTACCACAGACTTATATATTGAATTCTTGGTCACCAGTGGGTGGAATTGTTTGGGAAGGATTAGGAGGTGTGGCCTTGTTGGAGGAGACATGTCACTAGGAATAGGTTTTGAGGTTTCAAAAGCTCAAGAAATTCCCAGTTAACTCTCTCTGCCTTATGCTTGTGGATCAAGATATCCTATTTTCAGATCTGAGAATCCCTTCTTTTTTCCTTCCCTGGGTTAATATCTTTATCCTCTTCTTTCCTTCCCCAAGCAAACAAAACAAAACTATGTACATTTGCTTCAACTTCATGGTTCTGACATTTTACTATTTCTACTCATTACCTAATTTTTTATTTGTCGTTCAAACCAACTACTTTTTTTTTAACTTCAAGAAATGCATTTGTCAAGGGAAGCTCATCCCCAATGACAGAGAAAAACCAGTGTCACTTTCCAGAATGAAACCATGTTGTCACTTAACCATCAAAATTTTACAATCTGTATCTGTTAGAAAGAAGTCTTGAAAATTTGTGAGCTGAAATGATGCATGACCCTAACCACATGGGGCACACAGTTCTGTAGAAAGCAGGGTAGGAACAAATTGAAAATTATAGGACAGATACAATGATGGACGGAAGCTGGGGAAATATGAGAACTCCTTATGAAGAGGACATGATTATGAAACTGTATGCCTCTATTAAAACACTACATTTGCAGTGAGATTGGATTTACTCTGGTCCCTTCTCACGCTATCCCCCCATTCATCACCCATAAGACCATGATTCTCCACTGCCTCACTGTGTGAGCACATCCTCCAAAGAAAGAGATGCCACAGTAAACCTCAGACGACATCATTCTTCTCTGGTGAGATGTCCCTCAGCTTTGCCTCAGACAGGAACTCCAACCTCAGTGACACTGGATGGGTCTGCTATGGTACATAAAGGTCTTTCCAAAATTCACACATTGAACTCCTTACTCCCCATCACCCACCAAGGTGAAAGTACAGGGAAGTGGTTATTTGGAAAACTATGAAGGCACAGAGGCAGAGCCTCCTTGTAGCTACAGAGTTTCTCTCCAACTCCCACCAAGCCCCAGCAGTCCCACAGCCCACTTATAAAATAAACACACAGACTCTTCAGGCTTCTAGCTATCTAGTTCTTACATCTTAAATTAACCCATTTCTATAAATCTATACCTTGCCACATGGCTCGTGGCTTACCAGTATCTTACATGTTGGTTCCCATGGTGGCGGCTGGCAGCATCTCCTGACTCAGTCTTCCTGTTCCCAGAATTCTCTTCTCTGCTAGTCCTGCCTATACTTCCTGCCTGGCTACTGGCCAATCAGCATTTTATTTATACAGAGCGATATCCACAGCACCTCCTAGAAGTTGCCATCTGAGCAGGCCTCACTAGTACCCTTTGTGCCAATACTCCAGCCTCCAGACAGGCCCCTGTCCTTTATAAACAACCAGTTTTTTGTTTCGTTGATATTACGTCAAATAAACTCCTTAGGATTTCATTATCTTCAGTGTGAAAATTGCCAGGGAAGAATGTCATATTCTTGCTTGTGTTCCAAAAAAGCATGGATCCTAATCAATAAAACAAAATTTTGCTGGTCTTAGTTCTTCTTTTTCAGAAAGGAAAATAGAGGCCTGGAGAGAAGGGGTGACTTTCTAGAAGCCATTGAGTTGTATATAGCAGAGTCTGAATGAAAGCCCAGATCTCTCAGCCCTTGGTCCAGATCTTCAAGGCAGGATCTGGGGGGGGGGGGGGGGGGGAGGTGTGGTAGCAATGCACCTGT
The DNA here is from genome assembly GCF_949786415.1 of Peromyscus eremicus. Taxonomy (NCBI): domain Eukaryota; kingdom Metazoa; phylum Chordata; class Mammalia; order Rodentia; family Cricetidae; genus Peromyscus; species Peromyscus eremicus. Next base: position 41,048,421 of record NC_081427.1, read on the forward strand.
AATCCTAGCACTTGGCACACTGAGGCAGGAGGTTCCGATGTTTGAGGCCATGTACACAGCAAGTTTACAACCAGCTCAGGCTGCATACCTGTCTGAGAAGGGAAAAGAGCCTTCTGAGGACAGACAACTTATACCCCCTTCAAGTCCCCTTCACCTCCCCTGGAATTCATGTTAGAAACCTAATCCCACAGTCATATGCTAATATTAAGTGGGGCCTTTGGGAGGCAATGAAGGGTAAGTGAGGTCACCTTAGGCGCCACCCCACCAGGTCCTGGTTCAGTGAGAGGACCTCCTTGGACCTCCGTTTTTCGCTCATTTGGCCTCCAGTAAAAATAAGTCCTTTTCATTTGCTGGGTCGGGGGAAGGGGATTTGAAAGCTATTCGTATTGCACTTGCCTGTGCTATTTTAGAAAAAAAAAATCGGAGAAGAGGGAAATTAAAGTACATTGTTTTCTGAAGAAAGCAAGCAAGAAGCATATAACACTAAATTTAGCATAATTAGAAGAGAAATGAGGATTTTCAGGCAGGTCTACAGCAGTGATCCCTCAAGGTCAGTTTGGACATTTGGTTTCATGATTGACTTTGAAAGGAAAATGGTGACAAAAACTCTCTATCCACGCTTAGAGGTACGTCTTAAAAGTGAGATAGAGCTAGAAATTTCTCATTGTTTTCTGGTTCTTGAGCATCGGGAGGCTCCTGGGAACAGAGGAGCCTCTCTGTGACCTCAGTGCTTGCCTTTTTTGCTCTTTTTTTTGTTTTTGTGTGTGTGTGTGTGTGTGTGTGTGTGTGTGTGTGTGTGTGTGTGTGTGGTTTTAGACAGGGTTTCTCTGTGTCACAGTCTTGGCTGGCTGTCCTGGAACTCTCTTTGTAGACCAGGCTAGTCTCGAACTCACTGAGATCCGCCTGCCTCTGCCTCCCAAGTGCTGGGATTAAAGGCGAGCGCCGCCACCGCCCACCGGCTTCCTGCTCTTTTTTTTTCAGTTGCAACTCAGAGAAGTAGAACCTTGCCTGCCTGCATGTTTCAAATTTGGTCTTGAAGGTCTTTCCAAGCCCCTCTGCAGGGCTCCCAGGCTGGACCCCACCTAGCAGCCAGGTTTTATGTTGCCTGTTTATTTATTTATTTTTCTTAGCTAAACTGTGTCTCTATATTTGAAGTTGAAAGACTTCCTCTCAGAACTGACTTCCTGACAGCCTGTGTATAGACTCGGGAGGGGTTAGAGCAGGAAAGTGATGTGCACTTAAGGTGACTCTGCCTGGGAATGCTGGCATGGCTGAAGACCTTGGTTCCACATGTGGCATACCAGTAACTCAAAGGATTCAGAAACCTGGGATCAAAGAAGTGTGTATTACTATAAAATGGTTTGTAAGTTTAAAAAGATTCTGCATCTCATTTGTACCATTTTAGCAACATCCAACTCACTCACTTCACAGTTGCCTGTGAGTTCTCCAAATGATAACACACACTTGGGGAGTCTTGGAATACAAGAAGACAAACCTAAAGCTCTTTTTCAAACGCAACGAGATTTCTGAAAATATTCAAAGAAGTAACTAGTGAAGACAAATAATAAATCTGTTTCCCTGGCTTTCTTGGAGAATAAAAAATTAACTTAAACCTTGTGCATACATATTTTATCTGCCTTGGGTTCTAAATCTGTTTGTGCCTGCTTATCCCTCAACCTTAATTAAATTCCACTTACTTATCAGCTACAATACCGGTTCGTTTACTATGATAGATGTAAGACTCATCTAGAGAGCATATTAAGATTCAGACTACTGGGCCCCACCCTCAGGGAGGCAACTAGGGTAGCATTTCCGATTTTCCCCAGGTGACGCTCAGCTGCGTGCCTGAGGACCAGACTTTGAGAGCTGCCCTACACCACAGGGCAGGGCCCTGCCCATCAACTGTCCGCTTGCCTCCTTGAGGTCGAGAGCTGAGACACACCTTAGGGAAACTGCAGCTTTCCCTGCTTACTCTTAACTTTATGGCCATTCCTGACTTCTTAGTACATCTCTAGCTGTGCTAGGATAAGAAGGAAAGCAACAGAACCACCTGAATAGTCAACGAATAGCTACCATCACCGGATGAAAATACCGCATCCACGTCTAAGTGCTGACCATTCTGCTATCACTAACATCAGTTCAAAGTCGGAGTCTTCCTTCCAGTCCTCTCGTAGGACCCCACCAAGGTCACAAGCCATGCCTCACACATAACAGACACAGAATAAATGTTCCCTGGGGGAATAAATGAAGACACAAGGGAATAGATGGTCAAATGTCACAGATTAAACCGATCCAACAGGACAAGCAGGCATGGGTTACATTTCTAGAGGTCTTTAGAATCTAGCACAAAGCCACATTAAAATGGCCATTTCCCCATGGGGGCGCAAACTCAGAGGTAAATACAGTAATTCTCCAGTAGGGTATGAAGAGCCAGGCTTTTTACACATTTACTCAGTACCAGGCACTGTTCCCTGCACTGTGTCTGCTAAGACCTCAAGTCCAGTCTCTCTTCATATTAAACCTTGGATTGATACAACAGAGAACTGCATTGGGTTGCTCTGATAGAGAACTTAAAAATAGTGACTTATGTGCACAAAGGTTATTTTCTCTCAGGAAAGGAAAGAAGGAAGAAAGGAAGGGAAGGAGGGAGAGAAATCTTAAAGCGGGCAGGTCAAGACTTGGTGCATGCATGACGCAGCAAAGTCTGCAAGGCCTGAGATCCCCACTATCTCTGTGCCCCGAGCCTTATCTGAAAATTGCCTCTGACTCCAGGACTACACAGAGTGCTATCGTCCCATCTGTTCTGCAGCCATTGCAGAGAAACTGAACACCGAGGAACCTTCCTCCCTCTGCCCACCCGACCCGCCCTCCCTTCTAAGAAGCCTTCCTGGAAGTCTCTCAAAAACACTCTAATCAGCGGGAGCCTGGTCATAGGGCCACACCCGGCTCAAGAGAAATGTGAGCTTTGAGCTGAACACGCGGCCACCCCAGAAATCAGCTTCTGCCAGTTAGAAAGAGGGGAGAGGATTAGGTGTGTCTCTAGTAGCTGCCCCCAGCTCACAGGCACCGTCTCCCAGTGAGCAGCGGACCACAAGTTAGATATTTGTTAAGCCAGCTTCTGTGAGAGTATGTTTCACTCCTCCGGTTTTCCTATCACATCTTCTGTTGGGGTAAAACATGAAATTTCAGCACAGCTCAGCTTGGGAGAAAGCAGCTGGGCTGGCAGCGGGACCACGCGGCGCGCAGATGCTCGGTGTAAAATTGGATCTCGCATGCTGTGATGATGCTGGCGGTTGGGATAAAAATAAACATCTCCCCACGCTCTCTGCGTGGTGATTATAGTATTCAGCCCTTAAGAGCAAGAGGGTGGTGAGTACCAGCAGAGGAGATTGAGCACAGGGTAACACCTACTTCCAGTGGGATGCTTTTCTGCTCTTTCTTTTCCAGTCTCTCACCATCGGGACTGGAACACACCGCTGTCACTTTACCTAGTTTTCCCAAGCTGAACTGTATGGGAACCTCCAGCGACAGCTTTCCCCAGGGGCATGCTCCAAGCCATCCGCTAGCTAGCCTGGATCTGCTCTTTCTCCGATCCTGGAGACTCAGAAACAGACAAAAACTCCTTTACAAAAAAGCTGGGAAAGGACCGACTTGTGAAGCGATAGGGTCTGTATGTCCTTTGTGTCCTAGGCAGTTTCCCAGCAAGGTTTCAGGTTTTGCCGTTAGCTTTTGTAATTACAACAACAGAGAGATAATCACCTTTAGAGTGAGGGACTGCAGCACCCTCACACTGGGCTGTATGAAAACTGATGACATTACCTGGAGCCTCACCTTGTGGGGGTGGGGTGGGGGGGTGGAGGGGGGTGTGCAAAACTGGGTTCCGTGGGAGGCAGCCAGGCAGCACCTGTGTGAAACAGATTTTTTTCTCTCTCTCTAAGGAACACCCCCCCAATACACACACACACACACTTCCAATTTAGCTGGTGGAAAAAGTCATTGTTGAGCGGGGTTTACATGGAGAGCTTTGAGGGTGTGGGGTAGACAGTGCAGGACAGTTTGTAGGGGTCAGGGATAAAAAAGACCCAGGCTGTATAAACTATTGGGTGAATCAACTGCAGGTTAAACTGCTCTGTGATTCCTCTTTATGGAATCTGGTGGAGCAGAAGAAACTGGGGGGATTGGCTGTGGTAATCCAGCCACCAGCCACCCTGGAAACCGCTGGTGCCTATCAGTAAAGCTTTCCTCTCGTATTAAATCAGGAACTCTTTCAGCTGTGAAGAGTTGGTTTGGGGGTTTTTGCTTGTTTACTGTTTTTTGTTTTTAGACAAGACCTCGTGTTTCACAGCCTAGCCTCAAATGCCTCTGGCCTTCTGATCCTGCCTCCACTTCCTTGGGTCCTGGAATTACAGGCATGTGCCAGGAGACCCCGTAATTCCTGGGCATCAAACTCAGGTATGCATTCGAAGCAAGCCATCTGCCAACTGAGACACATCCCCAGCCCTGGGAATGATTTAGTTCACTACACTTGAGCTTTGCATATAATGATATCCTTTCTAATAAATGCCCATTAAAAAAATCACATCATAATAAAAAGATACCCTTCAACGTGAACATCTGCTAGCAGAAAGACTGTGCAGGTGTGGTTCTGAACATCCCATGTTAATAGCTTCCTCCTTGCCGTATGGAGTGGATGCAGTTTTGTGGAAGAGACAATGAACGAAGGGAATTCAGGATGGTCAGAAAGCTGAGTTGAGAGAAGACATAGAAATGTGTGTAAGGATAGAGGAGACTGGCTGAAATTCAAGCAGGCAGGCAGCGTGTATACATACATTCGTTTCTCTCTGCTCCTGACTGCACATGTGATATGACCAGTTGCCTGAGTTCCCGCCTTAACTTCCCTCAGTGATGGACTGTAACCTAGAATTATGAGACAAGCCCTCCCCCACCCTATGCTAGTTTATCAGGAAATTTGATCACGATAACAGAACGGTGACCTTCCGCCTTAGCGACAGAAACAAGACTATGTATCCAACACCCTTGCTCATGCACGACAACATGGTGAGTACACAGGAAAACAAGATGCTCCTGAACCCTGTTGCTGTCTTTCCGAGTCTGTGCTTTACTCCTTCCAAAGAATCTATAATAATAGAATGAAGGGACATAATAGTAATAATAATAATAATAATAATAATAATAATAATAATAATAATAATGCAGAGGAGGTAGGAGTACAGGGGCAAAGAGGACCACCAAGGGGTTCAGTGCAACCCACTCTAGATACAAAATTTCTTCATGATTCCATGCTGTCTTAGAAATGCACACATTTGGGGCTTTTATTACTGTATATTTGTATCTGTTCAATCTCAATCAAGTTTGTTTTTTTTTTTTTTGTGTGTGTGTGTGTGTGTGTATGTGTGTGTGATGTTTGCTGCCTCAATTTGCTTGTCGTTCTCAAATATATACCTGTTGTTTTGGTGGTGGTAGAGGTAGTGGTGGTGGTGGTGGTAGGGTCTGTGTGTGTGTATGCGCATGTGTGTGTGTGCATGTATGTGTTAGCCAAAGAATAACTCAGTATCATTTCTCAGGCACGGTGTTTGTTTTGAGATACGGTCTTGCATCAGCCTCGATCTTACCAAGTAGGCTATGCTGGCTGACCAGCAGACCCCAAGGCTCTGCCTGGCTGTGAGGCCTTCCCAGCACTGGCATTATAAGCATGCACCATTTCCAGGTACTTTATATGTGTTCTAGGGATTGAAATCAGGTCTTTAGGGTCTCAACTAAACTATCGCTACAGTCCAAGAGGCCAGTTTTGAAAATGGAACTAAAGGTATTCTCAAGTGTTATGAAGACTAGGAAAAAAGAACCTGGAAATGTGGTTAGGGGTCCAGAAGTCATACACAGCATTACATTCTGCACCCAAGGCACAGTTGTTAAGATATACAATGTGACTAAGATACTCCCTGCAGCAAATATAAGCAAGCATGTGTTCCAAAATAGCATTTAAGTGTCAAGCCTTCATCTCATTTTCTGGAGTCTACTTTGTAAGATGTTGTGCACATCTGGAGGGAAAAGGCACAGTCCAAGAAAACTGGGGGTGGTTAAGATCCAAGAATAAAGTTATTGTCGCTGAGCACAAATGGGTGGTTCTTTGGAACAGGCTTTCCTTTACTGTATAATAATTCATTATTCACTAAGGGTAAAATACAACGTTGCTCTTCTGGAATGCATCGCATAGATGACTCCAAGAGTTGGTGTCTGCAGGCTTCTAGCCATAAACGGTTACAGATGGGTTCTTAGGGTTCTGCAGATTGCATGCTGAAAAGAAATTACTTGCCTTGCCTTTCATTCTTTGTACAGTTGCAGGAGTTTGTAACTTACTAGTGCCCGGATCCTCCACAACAGACTTTGCCCTAAAGGGCTGTGTACTCATACTGCACCTGATACATGACCCAGTCTCTAAGCAAAAGGATGAACTTGGTACATATTCAAATCATTTATCACATTGGCAAATAGCTGGCATGAGTCCATGGTATTTCTCTCTCATTCCAGTGCATGTTCTATTCCAGTACATATTCTATTCCACACATGTTCCATTCCAATGTATATATATATTCTAGTTCATACATGTCCTGTTCCATGCGTAATCTATTCTATGCATGTTCCATTCCAATGCATGTTCCAGTCCATGCATGTTCATTATGTGCATGTTCCATTTCTTGCATCTTCTATTCTGTGCATGCTCTAATGTTTGTGTATCTTCCACTCCATGTATCTTCCACCTCATGGCATCTTCTATCCCAAGGCATGTTTTTCCAAGATGTCTTTTGATGTGCCATCTAGGGGAAAGCTTCTTTCTAGCAAGAAATAAAATCAGCCATGGAATCAAATACTCTCTCCAAACACCTACAACAGAGATGCCAATATGGGTACACTTGACCCAAAGACTTCTAGAAGCCAATCCAGACCTAAGTTAGCAGCAGATCTCAAATGGGTACAGAACTGGCCTTGTACCCACTTCAAACTGCTAAAGAGACAACATCTTTCAGCCATGGGAGGAGGCAACTGAGTTGGCAGTGATCTTCAAATGCTTGACCTCAGTCTCTCCCAAAGGAAAAGCTACCCCGCCTCCCTTCTCTTTCATCTCTTTATTCTGTTCTCTGAAAATATTGATTTTGGAGCCAGGGGATGGTTCCATGGGTAAACTACCACAGCACAAGTAAAAAGACCTGAGCTTAGATCTCAGAATCCACATAAAGCTGGGTACGGGGGATGGTGAGATGGACAGGCAGATAAAGGTACTTGCTCCAAAGTCTGACCTGAGTTTTGTCTCCAGGAAGAAGGAAAGGATCAACTCCTGCAAGATGTCCTCTGACTTTCCATTCACAAATCATGGCATGCATGCACACATGTGCACACACAGAATAAACAAATAAGTGTAATTTTTTAAGAGGACATAGGCATGCATGCCTGTGATGCCAGTTCTCCTATGCCACAGTAAGAGTGGAGACAGGAGACTTCCCAGAAGCTGGTTAGCCAGTTACCCTGGCATATGCATCAGTGAACAACATGAGACCTTGCCTCAAACAAGGCAGAAGTCAAGAACTGTATCTTGTATTCAGGCATGCATATGAACACACACAAACACACACACACACACACACACACACACACACACACACACAATTAATCACTAAGCCACTTGCTCCGATGCCCCCATTCCGTCACTATCATTTCTGTCCTCTGTGGCTGGAATGGCCTCTGAATCCATCTGCCTACCTCTCACGTTCTCACTGTCTGCCTTCCCATTGCCCCAGATCACAGACACATTCCAGATCTCCTCATGTACTTCCTTGACCAAAGGTTTGGGAGGCTCCACCGTCTGCAGAGGCAAGTCCAAGAGCTTTAGCATAACGATACATCAGTTCTTCCATCAAAGGCAGTTTACACTTTCTCCCACCTCTAGAAGGTCCCTGCCCCACGAAACCCCTGCCCAAAGCTGGTTGTGCTGCTTAACCTGTCTGTCACCTGTTTGCTTCTGGGGGCCTCTCAGAACACAAGCCCTCCTTGTCTCTGCCTGCTTTGCTTATATTCATTCCTCTTTCAGGATTCACCCCAAACATCTTTTTCAACTCTCTCCCCAGGTCCACACAGAGCACCCAGCATCTCTACTTTAGTGTGCATATTTTAAGTATTACATTTTTACCATCTCTACTCAGACTCCAACAGCTCTCAGGGTGTAAGAACTGGATCTTCATTATTCATGATATGTCCCCTGCCCCCACACTGCTTTGCTTTGGGAAAAAAAAAAACAAAACAAAACAAAACCTCAAGGAAGCTGCAAGGTGTTACAGTCGGTGCTTAAGTTGGCTGCTGGCTGTAGCCCTGGACCTTCCACAGCCCGAGTCAGAGAAGCAGAGGCAAGCAGTTCTGAGCACAAGCTATGTCTGTGGCAAGCACTTCCATCTGTATACCTGGGACACTCAGAGTCAGGATTTACACTGTGAACGTCACCTCTGGGTCTACTTCTGGAGAACCTAACAGAAGCAAAGAGGCCAGGGCAAGAAAGTTCCAAGGAAGAGCCATACCAATACCCCATTCTAGGGCCCATACTCTTCTCTACTTCTTGGACTAGTAGTTTACCAGGATGTCCCCCTGGAGAAAACACACAGCCACCCCACCTTCCTCTACACCCACAAGTGTTCAAACCACCAAAGCACCTCCATTTTCTTCTCTTTGAATGTTACAAACGTGTTTCCACACCATTATTCAGGGGCCTGGGGTACCCATCTTGCTCTAAATTTTCCACTTAAAATTAAACACATGCAATTTTTTCTGCTTCAAATTTTTCATATGTCATCCATCTGTTTCCTAACACTGTGTCATTACAAAAGTAGAAAATTCTGAATATAATACATTAAGCTATTGGATTTTAATCCTATTTTAACAACAACAACAACAACAAAAAAAAATCTCCTGGAGCCATTTCTATGATCAAAATAGCATCTATATACACAAAAATGTTGAATTGGTAATAATGGATCGTACCAGTATGGAATGTAAGCGATGACTACATTACTAAGGTCTTACCAACTCAGGAAGCTAGGGACATCTACTATGTGCCCATTAGTAACAAAGACTCTAATAATCTCTTTCTGAGTGCTTCGGCGAACTCAACCCTCCTCTAAAAGTCCTGTATTTACCTCCAATCCACCTGCATCTCTACCATCTCCTATAACAGACAGGAACAAAAGTCCAGGCATTGTAGATGAACTGCATTCAGCAAACATTACCTGAGGTAAGCCATTCCACACTGAGACGATCAAAGCATGTCACTGATGAGTTTAAGGTTCGTGGACAGCTGTGTGGGATCATCACACGTTACGACATAGTCCGTGTAAAATGCCGTTATGTTTTCTGGGTCAGAACAGTGGTCACACGGCCACTTCTGCAGCACTCACTGGACTTATATAACTGATTCAAGCAATCATAAGCACTTACTGGAACTGAGCCTGGGGTTGTCTATTCAAAACGAAGTTTTTATTGCCAAGGAAGACAAAGGAGAGCCGCTGTGTACACAGCATCACGCACAAGCATGGTTGCTTACTGTGTGCTCTAAAGGAGGGGGTGGAGAGAAGATGGAATGGGGGCCATGTAAATACAGTATACATATATGAAATTTTTAAGTATATTTTCAAAAAGTGTAGATACTAATAAAAGAATAAATGACAGTTGTTTACCTTTGAATTCTGTTCCTTGGCATATTAGACCACTTCTACCAGACCCTGCTAGATAAGAAAACTCTGATCTATGAGTCTACTTCCATATCCACTCTCCCCCAATGGCCCTACTCATGCTCCCAAATATGTCTGCCCTTCCTTCCCCGAGCCGTGACCCTGTGTCGTATCTCAGAGTCCTACTCTCTACATCACTTCTCTACTTTCAGTAGAGAATGAGGGATTTAATGAGAAGCTAGCCATATAAAGTTCCACACTTAGTATCTCCCCAAACCCAAAGGCAGCTCTTATTTATCACTCCTACTCGTTTCTGAGGTCCTACTAGGAACCAGCCGATTTTGCAAAATTCTGCTAGCTCTCACAAAACAATTATATGAAGTATAGGATGCAGATAAAGAAGAGGTTGAACTATTTGTACAAAACTCACAGCTCAAAACACAGGAAAACCCCTTACTGAGCACTGTGTGAGCCAAGGCTTGTCTTAAGTACTACATACAAATGAGCCCATCTATACGCTCTTAATCATCCTGCAAAGGGAAGCATTCACTCCCAGCAAACACCATCCCAGTCATTTTTATAGATAAGAAATCTGGAAATTCAAAGGATGAGTGGTTTAATTCACCCAGCTAGACAGTAACAGGTAGTATTTAAGGCTGGTCCTAACTCCCAAAGTTGCGCCCACCACAATGCTGCAAGGATTTTAGTCCAAGTCTTTTGAGACAGGGTTTCTCTGTGTACCTTTGGTGCCTTTCCTAGAACTCACTCTGTAGCCCAGGCTGGCCTCAAACTCACAGAGATCCATCTGCCCCTGCCTCCCGAGTGCTGGGATTAAAGGCGTGCGCCACCACTGCCAGGCTTAGTCTAAGTCTCTTAACTCCCAGGCTCATTTCATACTCCACATTAGGATGTCAGGAATTGAATTTGTTCTGTGTGGTGTTCTCCAAATAGCTCACAGTAAACCTGGCTGAAGAAGACAGAGCTGGGAGTCAGTGAGAAAATATTTAACAAATTCATCAGTCCCCTTCTTCCTCTTGAGAGTAGGGAGGAAAGATGGTTGATCCCCGTCAAGCTTAAAGAAAGGGAATCTTTGGGAAGACAGACCATTAGCATTTCACCTTTTCATCTCCTTCAGGCTGCACACTAAATGTGAGTCCGTGAATAAAGCAAAAGCAGACAATCGCCCATTTTAGGTAGTTTGTACTTCAGAAATATCTTGATGAAGGGCTCTGCTCTAAAATGCTACAATCTTTAGTTCCCCATCAGATTAGAGCTCTCTGGAAGAGAGAGGTTAAAAAGTCACCGTGCTGTCCGAAGTCACCCAGAACTAAGTTTCCTATCCCCGCTTGTCTCTTCAACGTCATTTTGTTCTTGTAGCGTGCCCACTCTGAAATCAGCAGAGGCTGCCTGCAGGAAGATGCAGTCGAAGGATCTTTCCTTGCCTGTTTCTAGTGCGCGCGCGCGCACACACACACACACACACACACACACACACACACGCACAAAGAATTTTCGAGGGGAAGGTGTGCAGAGACATTTCTTTCTTTGGTGCACCCTTGTTTCTTGCTGCTATTCTTTGGCTGTAGCTACTTAGATTTTTAAACAGGGTCAATACATGACTGAATCCCTTCTCCAGATAGATTTCTCTTCCTGCAAGGATAAGGTTTCAAAAGGCCAAACCAGCCATCTACGTGATTCCTCTAAGCCCACAGCATCCTGGGTCCAGCCTCCAGGAGAAGGCAGATCTACGCCCATAAATACAACCATCTAAACAACCCAAAGAACTAGAAGGAAATCAGTACGATGGTCTCAGAGACCAGGGCTTCTCAGGTCAACTAAAGGACTATGTAAAATGAATAAGGAAAACAATGTAGTAATTTTACCATTTGTTTTCACTCAGACACTAACACACACACACACACACACACACATACACTCATACACACACACACCTCACCACCAGCAGCAGCAATTACAACAACTTCACAGCATCATCTAAAAACTTTGTGTGGACTACACAGAGAAACCTTTCTCTTAAAAAACAACAAGGCCTGGCGGTGACGGTGCACGCCTTTAATCTCAGCACTCAGGAGGCAGAGGCAGATGGATCTCTGTGAGTTCGAGGCCAACCTGGACTACAGAGTGAGTTCCAGAAAAGGCGCAAAGCTACACAGAGAAACCCTGTCTCAAAAAACAAACAAACAAACAAAAATAACAACTTTGTGTGGCATAAACATCATGATGTATATTGTAAAGTATTTCCACGCAAGTGAAGATTTGAAAATCTTCCCAATTCTCAGCCCAGATGGTCGTGAGATGAATTTTTGATAGACTAGTGAACTGTCTATGAGGTTCCTTTTGTGTAAAAACACAACAAAATACTCATTTATTCACCTCATTTCCTGTGCTTTTTACAAGTTCAACTTCTGCACTATCACCTGCATCCCACAGTTCTATATTTAGTACAAAGATCTGTAGCTATCTATCTTATGCCAGTAGGCATAAAATGAAAAAACAGATATTAACCCAGCCCTGGCCTAAGCTTGGCACTTAAAAAAAGAAGAAGAATTAATTTGAAATCTCAATTCAAAGTTTGACTACTAGTACAATAAGAAACTTTCAGAACCTTCAGGACTCTAGAAAATTCCAAGAAAGCCATCAGCCAACTCTTATTGAAAGATTGCGTTTTAGCAACACCTTACATAAGCCCACTGGGTGCTGATTCACTCAAAGTTCTTGACTGTAATTTTGTAATGTACACAACTGTGGCTTATAGACAACCTGTGTTCTTAGCAGTTATAAAATGTGTACAAATTAAGTTTTTAAGGGGCGTGGGGGGGAGGGGAAGAGAGGCCGAGGGAGAGATCAAATCCAGGTCCTTGTGAATACTAGGCAAAAACCTCCACCACTGTTTGTTTTTTGTTTTGTTTTGCTTGTTAACTATTGAACACATTGAGACTATTGAAGCAATTAGGTGAGCTGTGGGCGCTAGTGGGCTACAAGATCGCTCTGAAGCCAGCACCTCCTCTTCTGAAACCACTGACCTGTGCTTAGATTAGAGGTCTATCGCCACTTGAAATCCTATAATCTGTCTCCACAGCCGCCTCAGCATGCCCTCTACAGTCATGATGGTAATACACATTTTACACCAAAAGGCAGTATCTCCTCACACGTCCCCTTCTGTGCATATCCTGTCTGCAGCGGTGAGTCCTGGTAGTCAAGTCGGTGGGCCCTGGAATCGCCTGGAAGACAGTAGCTGGTGTGTCTGGGAGAAGTATAATTGAAGTTGGAAGACCCAGCACCACATGGACAGCACCCTTCCAGGGGCTTGAATCCCAGGCTGAATAAAAGGGAAAAAGTGAGCTAAACACCAGCACATGTCTGTCTCTCTCTCCGATTCTTGACTCCAGATGCAATGTGACCGGCTGCTCCACACTCCTCACTCCATAGACTGTGCTTCAGAGGGGAGCCCAACAATCCCTCCCTTCCTGCCGTAGGTGGTTATTGTCACAGCAGTGTGAAAAGTAATTACCACGCTACTGCTACCTCTAAAGGTAAGAACCACTGCACCCCCAGACTTTGTGGGTACAGAACAGAAGACAATGCGGAGGTCTATAGAAGGGACAAGAGGGAAGAGGAAAGGGAGAAGGAACCTCCGATTCTAGTTGAGGGGATCAGTGTGACAGGAAATGAGAGGGGGAGTGGTTTTAATAATAAATAATATAAATGGCAGCTTTCTAAAAAACTGAGAGTCTGTTCACGTCCCCATCTCTACTGGGTTGAGAAACCTCCTCAAACAGGTCTTCCCACCTTGGAATAGAGGCTGAGAGAAGCAGCTTCGTCATGATGATCCCTGTTCCCAGCAGAGATGGAATGAAGAGAGAGAGGCAGACTCTTACCTTTCCAGTGCTCTAACCCTGTCACTGCCAAATCTCCAGAAGACAGAGGGGCTGGAGAGATGGCTCTGCGGTTAAGAGCACTGGCTGCTCTTCAGAGGACCTGGGTTCAATCCCCAGCACCCACATGGCAGCTCATAACTCTCTGTAACTCCAGTTCCAGGGGCTCTGATGTCAATACACATAAAATAAAGTTAAATAAATAATATGCTATTAAAAAAAGAAAGAAGGCCGGGCGTGGTGGTGCATGCCTTTAATCCCAGCACTTGGGAGGCAGAGGCAGGTGGATCTCTGTGAGTTCGAGGCCAGCCTGGTCTCCAAAGCGAGTTCCAGGAAAGGCTCAAAACTACACAGAGAAACCCTGTCTCGAAAAAAGAAAAAAAATAAAAATAAGAAAAGAGAGAGAGAAAGAAAAGGTAAGGGGGAAGAAGGAGAGAGAGAAGGGAGAGGAGAAGAAGGGGGAGGAAGAGAGAGAGGAGAGAGAGAGAGAGAGAGAGAGAGAGAGAGAGAGAGAGAGAGAGAGAGAATAAAGAATCTATTGACTTACCAAGTGTGAAAGAGGATTGTTGCAACAAAAACCCAACTCACCAGGTCCCTGGCCAGAGACCGAAAAAACCCAGACAAGTTCATCTCTTGATCAGGAGCAGTTTCCTCTGGGAGTTGTATGCACCGTTGGGATCCGAGGTCATTATGTTCCAGCACACTCCTTCCTTCCACCTGTCCCCATCCTCCACTGCACCGAGAATGTTCTCGGTCGAAGACAGATTTCTATCCTATAACCGACAGCATGACTGCCATATGGAAAATCATCCTGCGACATGGGGGGGTGGGGGGGTGGGGGTGGGCTCGAAGCCTAGCGACTTAACGGGGCAGGAAGACCTAGCGCTTGCTGGGTGTCTACTCTGTGGGTGAAGCACTTACACGCTTTGTCTGTCGTGGAAATCCTATCTGGAACAGAACTGAGTTCCTTCTGTGACCTGTGCACGGAACCTATGCTGGAGGCTCTCATTTGCAGAGAGATCATGTCCCCAGAACAACTGTACCACTTCACCAGCTGCTTCGCAAACTGTGTGTTTCTTTTTTCCTTTTCTATCTTGGCTCAGAAGACACCCAAAGAGCATAACACTGTCCTCTAAACACAAAGGTGTCCCATGTTTCCATCTCCTCCTTGTTTGCCAGCCCAGCCTCCTTTACATAAAAGGCAGACCTCACTGGGTGTGGCCAGCGTGCCCAGGCAGGAGACAAACTGCACATTTCTTTTCGGGGACCAGCTTTTGGGGGTAACCTCAGCGTGGTGTCATCGTGTACCGAATGTCCCTGGTCTCGGGATGAAAGCTGAGGCTCTGAGTACCACAGAGGAGAGCCAGCCACAAGCCGGTGTGGAGCAATAGTCAAGTCCGGAGCCTGCTTAGGCTGAAGGGAGGGGATGGAGGCACAGCTCAGCCACCGGTGCTGGGCTCACCTAACATGCGTGGGTCCCTGGGTTCCAAGTCCCGGAGCACAGGCACACACATACACAAGAGGCCGGCTATAAGGAGGCCAGAGCCTCGTCATGCAACAGCTGTGGATTGGGCCTTTCAGAGGGGCCTTCCAGAGCGGCCGGCCATTTGTTGCATCAGAGGAAACTGAGTTGCTGACAGGAGCACCCCATGGAACAGATCAAGGTGCTGCTGAGATGTGGCCCACATTTTGATTAAAAGCGGGCAACTCTACAGAGATGAGTTATTACAATTCTTTTAGTGTTCTGCGATTATAATATAATTGCATTTCCCTCTTCTCTTTCTTCCTTCCAACCCTTCTCCTGTACCCCTTCCTCTGCTCTCTTTCAAACACATAGCCTCTATTTCTTTAATTATTATATATATTTACATATATGTGCATATGCATGATATATTCCTAAATGTTTATGTACAACTCGTTCAACCTGTACAATGTCACTTGCATGAAAAGGTTTTCAGGGCTGACTGCTTGGTGTTGGATAACCAGGCTCCTAAGGAATGCCGAGAGTGGGAGAAACAGTCTCCTCCACGGAAGAGGACACCAGCGATGCATTTTTAGAAAGAAAAATGTCCATGCTTTGGAGAAAGCTATGCAGGGTCTGAACCTGTGACTGCTTCCCTACATCTTCTTCCCAAACACCCCGGAACCAGGTTCTTCCTAACTTTGAAAGAATTGTTTTCTTCGTGATGGCATTTGATTGTAAAGTTAGATTATATTTTAATTGGTTGTCCTCTATGATATTTTTCTTATAAAAATCTTCATAAAAATATATATGGTCACTCTCTTAAAAAAATACAAAGAGAATTAAATTCATACCCAATTCTAAAATTTGGATGAGCATTATTAGTCTGATCTTTATTAAAATCTTCAATCTTTTTGCTTGTATATCAACCTATCTATTTATACTGTATACATGTACAACTATTTTGCAAAATTAGGATCACTCTAAAACAGTCTCCTGATCTGTTTCCTCTCACTATAATGAAAATCTTAAGTATTCTCTGGAACCACGTTTATAAAATGACTACGTAATTACTGTTCTTTCTCAAACTGTGACAGTCGACACCTAGGACATTAAGTAGACTACTATATGGCTTTGTAATGCAGATTTGAGCCATTTGTATTTGATTCTACCCATTTAATGCACTTCTCTTTTTTTTTTTTTTTTAAGTTCAGACACTTTAAGTGCAGCCAATTAGATTTAAAAAGAAAAAAACCACTAAAGTGAAGACAATCGGGGAAGATTTATGAGAGATCTGAACTACTAAGACAGCTGTGCTCTTCCAAACAACCACTTATACCTACAGTCAGCTAGAGTCAGCCTTCTGTGAGTAAGAGATTGCTCGATTTGTATACTTCTGGATGTTATAACCGGCCAGCGAGGCTACATCACGAACTAAATAACACTCTGCCCTCAAACACATCCGACACCTTTTATTCCAACACATGCTATTTGTTACCATCAGAGCGTCTGGTCATTTAGAACAATCTCAACTTTGAAACAGGTACTGTTCCCAGCGTCGGTTTTCACACTGGTTGTTTGTTGGAAGCTCTCAGAAAACACACTCCTCAAAACCAAAGTTCTAGATTAGTAGGTAGCTGTTGGGGAACTCCAGGCAGCACGAGCTTCAGCTTAGTGCTGGGAACAAATGAATCCAAAGCACTTCGGTGTGATCAGTGGCTTCTTTCCCCGCCTTTCACAGCTTCCCAGAAGAAGGGAAGGGAAGGGTCAGGGACTCCAGGGAACTCCGTCCTCTATCCCTTCTCAGCCTCAGTCGACATACAGTCCCTCTTCTTGGAGCACTTCCGGGTGGGTCGGTCTCCTTGGTCCAGCTTTCTGCCGTTATCATGTTTGACACCCTGGTGCTTTGTCCTCTATACTACCCGCTTCCCGATTTATCTTCAGCTTTCCTTTTCCTAAAGCAAGTTTGAAATCTTGTTGGAGGTTTTCTAAGCATTTGTGTTGCTGAGAAACTGAGAAAGGAAAGTTAGAAGCTAGCTCCCGTGTCCACCGGGATTCTTGCGTTGGAACAGGGAAAAGCAGGGGTAGCGGTGAAGAGTAGACCTCACCGTGCGCGGAGGTCTGAAGGGAAGGATGCATCTATATTTCAAAAGAGCTTTCTGTCCCAAGGACTCCTCTGAAGTGTGGAGGCCCCGGGGAGGAAGAACAGATGATAAGATAGAGTCTAGGAGTTTTGCCAAGAGGTGCTTCATGGTCACCAAAGGGAGAACCCGACTCTCCTCTCTCCTTGCTATATCATTTCTGCCAGTGTGAATGAGAACTAAAGCAGCTTACGGTAGAGGAACAGTTCCTAAGTACTTAAGAAACGTGGGCCAAAGCTTTGCGACCTTGCAAAGGAGGAAAACAGAAGTCAAGAAGATTATAGGAAAAGAACAAGGTGAAGCAGTAGAAACCTCAGCAAGGAGAAAGCCAGCAACACCAAGACATGATCAAGGAAGCCCCCAAAAGCATCAGCCCCCAAACAGTATACTGTTCCCCGGCTGGAGCAGGGGGTGCCATTCCAAAGATGACCTCCACAGAAGGCGTAGTTGTGGGGAGGCCTCTTCCGCCAGACTGCATTGTATTTGGGCATCATGTACACACCTCTGTGGTGTGCTCCAACTTCTGCTAAAACAAAAGAGGCTCCACATAAATGATTTATAATGAAGTCCTTTCAGCTGGGCAGCCACTCCTCCCCTCCCTCTCCAGGCTTTACCATCAAGCTCCATGACCTTGATCAAGCCTACATTCGAAAATCAAGTTGGGATTTCATCCCAACTAGATGAGACCACAGCACATTTTCAATTGTTCTCGTATGAACTTCATAGGAGATTTTCTTTCCCTTTTTTCAAGATTTCTCAATTCTGAGTTTCATACCTTCCTTCTCTCCCCTTCACTGGTTTTATCAGGTTTTTTTTTTTCTAATGGATTAAGTTGATTTATTCTAAAGTCTTCCAGTAAAATTATTCACTCTCCTGTGATCTCTAGAAGTTATCTTTCTATGTTAACGAATTTACAGTGTAACTGTCTTATTTCAGTAAATTACTTGTATTTGCTGCTATTCCTATTAACAGATAGTTTTAATAGACAAAAACATTCCTAAGCAAAGTAAACGGAGGCCACAGACTGAAGAAAGGAGGGCACACTCCTAAGGGAGGCACCTGGGAGGTCTGGGAGGGGCCTAGGGCTTTCCCATTGGCTGTGTTCTCTTTCTGCTTACAGGTACCACCAAAGCTAGCACTGTTGGCTGTATTCATCAAACCAGTGGGGTGGCTGAGAGACATTTACCTGTCGACTTGATTGCTCTACAGCTGTAGAAATGGCCTTCTAAGCAGGATCACTAACTACCCTAGATAGCTAGAGAGCTGTGACTCCCCTAAAAAAAAAACAGTCAAATCCCGAGGATTCGGAGAACCCCATTCCCCCAAGTCCACATGATGTATGGCTTGTGCCCTTTCAAAGGCACAGGGAAGGAAGGAAGCTGTTCGTGACAAATCAAACTGTATTTTCTGAGTGTCAGAGAATGGTACATTCCTGCAGTGTTTAACGGTGTTATTTATGATCTTTACTGGGACAAGAATGAGGCAGTGAAATTCGCTTTTCTAGTTGAAGAATTTGAGGCTCAGAAAACATAACTTTCTTCTTCTTCTTCTTCTTCTTCTTCTTCTTCTTCTTCTTCTCCTCCTCCTCCTCCTCCTCCTCCTCCTCCTCCTCCTCCTCCTTCTTCTTTTCTTCTTCTTCTCCTCCTCCTCCTCCTTTTCCTCCTTTTCTTTTCTTGCTTGAGACTAACCCAAAACTCTGCATATACCATGCTGGGTAAGTTTTCACCACTCATCAATGCTCTCAGCCGCTTACTGTCTTTCTTAGAGTCACAGGGTTACTAATCAGTTCAGATGAAACCGGACTCCAGATTTTCCCATTTCTAGCCATATAGTCTTCCCTTTGCCCTAACATAATGTTATCAATATTAATAAAACTTGCTATATAATGTTTTAAAAAAGGAAGTTTAGGCAAGAGCTACCACCTTAATAAATATTCCTTCATACATGGTAAATCACATTCTATTGCTCAGTTAATAACTCATCATCATCACAGCAGATGTTGTAGGAATAAAAATAGAAATATTTGGTTAATAACCTTTTCTTTTTTCTTTTTTTTTTTTGTCTTAGTTTTATGGTTGTTGTTTGGTTTTGTTATTGTTTGTCGTTTTGTTTTTGAGACGGGATCTTGCTCTGTGATCCGGGTTGGCCTGACACTCACTATGTAGTTACCCTAGGCTAGTCTTGAACTCATGACAGACATCCTACCTCTGTCTCCTAAGTGCTGAGACTACAAACATGCCCGGCTGGCATTGTCTTATTTTAAAAGAGCAAGAAAACACTTATAAATCTTAAAGAAATGTCCAGATCTCAGCCCTGGATCGGGATGAGGGTATGGTTCTGACACCAGCATAGGTGGCAGAAACCTGGTGCCTTAGAGAGGTCCCTGGGACTTGGTCTACTTACAAAGCCAACATTCTTGGGGCTTCTTGATCCCTACTGTCCCCTCAGCATGGACTATAAGTAACGGCTTCATCAGCACCGCCATCAATTAGAAGCTCTTAGCTATCACAGTATGTTTGACAACTCCATCGCCACAGGGCAAACACCACCCACTCCCCAGCCACACCAGTACCAAATCTCAAGAGCAAAGAAAGGTTTTTTCCAGTGTTCTGTAGGAACACCAGAAGTTTCTGGGGCTCAGCGTTCACCCTGTACAGGCAGTTCCCTTCTGCCTTCCAAAATGTTTCCTCCTCACATGGTTCTACCCTTCCCAGGGCAGACTCATTTCTGCAAGGCTTGAAGACATCAGGCCAGGGACTTCTTTTTTTTAATTTTATTTTATTAAATTTTCCATTTATTTTACATACCAACCACAGATCCCCCTCTCATCCCTCCTCCCACCCCCCAGTCTTCCCCCAACCCAACCCCCATTCCCACCTCCTCCAAGGCAAGGTCTCCCATGGGGAGTCAGCAGAGCCCAGCACATTCATTCAAGGTAGGTCCAAGCCCCTCCTCCCCAAACCAAGGTTGCACAAGGTGTCTCACCATAGGCACGGAGCTCCAAAAAGCCGGCTACACAACTGTCCCTCCCATCCGGAGGGCCTAGTCCAGTCCCATGGGGGTTCCACGTCCACTGGTCCACAGTTCATGCTTTTCCTCCAGCTTGGCTGAACGTCTCTGTACGTTTTCCCATTATGATCTCTATGTCCCTTGCTTATAGAATCCCTCCTCTCTCTCATCAATTGGACTCCTGGAGCTCCAGGCCAGGGACTTCTAGAGACAGTGGAATGGTTTATATTTCTGCGCTTTGGAGTTATTATTTATGCATCTTAGGTTATCATTTTACAAGAATGTATTATTAAAGTGAGATAAATGGGAAATCATGACTAGTTAATTCATTGACAGCCTATTGGTATGGCCTAATATGCATTATCACTTTGTTCTCACTACCTAATTACTATGAGATGTAGCTTGAGTTTTCCTGCCTGGCCCACAGTCAGGGCAAATCTCTTTCACCTGCCAGTCCCACAGCCTCTCAGACCTGACCAATTAAACACAGAGACTTATGTTGCTTTCAAACTGTATGGCCGTGGCAGGCTTCTTGCTAACTACAGCTCAAATTAATCCATTTCCATTAATCTATACCTTGCCACATGGCTCGTGGCTTACCGGTATCTTCCCATGCTGTTTGTCATCGTGGCGGCTGGCAGTGTCTCTCTGACTCAGCCTTCCACTTCCCAGCTTTACTCTCCTCCTTGCCCCGCCTATACTTCCTGCCTAGCCAACGGCCAATCAGTGTTTTATTGATTAATTAGTAACACATTTGCCATACATCCCACAGCAATGAGATCTTAGTTTTCATCATGTGTGTTTATTTATAGGCACAATTCTTTTCAACAGCTATAGTTTTTCTTTCTAAAATTTTGTACAATTTTTTTCAAATATTTTTCTCTCTTATTTAGCATTTTGCTCCATTGTTACAATTTTCTCTTATTTGCTAATTTAAACAGACTTATTTTACATCACTCAAAGTTTTCTGTTGTTTTATTATGTTCCTGGGCTGCGTGTGTGTGTGTGTGTGTGTGTGTGTGTGTGTGTGTGTGTGTGTGTGGTTTCTATCATTCTGTTCTCATATGTTCTGAGGCATATGGCATGAGTGTGTCTGTGCATATGCACACACACATGTGTTCATCATATGTTATGAATTATAGAATGTACTTCACAAGTGATTTTATGATTTCCTCTAAAGGAAATCCCAGGAATTTCATTGCTCTCTACATTCATCTCATCCCAGGATTCTCTACTGCACCGGTAGGGTAAATTGGGTCCACATCCTTCTTTGGCACACGTGAGCTTTAATATATCACAGGAGGTAGTTTATCCACCAGAACCCAGGGTCACACCTGGTCTTCTTATAGCTTCCCTAGACTAGCAACAGAGCTTTTGTTTGTTTTTGAACAAACACTGTGTAGCACCAGCTGGTCTGGCTCTCAATTTGTAGACCAGGCTGGCCTTAAACTCCCAGAGTTCTGCCTGCCAAAGGCATGCACCATCATGCATGGCTTTGTTTGTTTCTGAGATGGGATCTTACCATGATGCCTAAGCTGATCTTGCCCTGGTGTATTTGAACATTCTCCTGTCTCAGCTTCCTAAGTGGTGGGATTGCAGATACATGTCTCTCAACTTTTTTCTTGTATTTCCTTTCATTTTAAGTATTCTTTCTCTCTTTCATTTTCTTTTTTCTTTTCCCTTTTTTGACATGAGCATTTTTAAAAGTTCATAGTTTGCTGAAAAAGCGAAACCAAACATTCCTGACTCTTTATACATGTGGAAGAAAATATGATAGAAAAATGGCTAAAGTACCTATAAAACTATTTAGAAAGGACTTAACAAGAATATATGGGACAAAATGACTTCCAAGACATGAATTATAGTACAAGACACACAGTAGGGTACAATTTGTGTTAAAACAAGCAATATATATACATAGTACACATACATACATATATGTATGATATATATATATATATATCATATCTAAAAATACCAAATAACATATAGGTAGACACACATATGTATGTCTAGGAAGGCAGAGAAAAAGTGTAGAGGAAGTTATACCATGGTACTTAGAGTGATTTCCTTGAGGGAGGAACCTGGAATAAAGGTTCAGGTCAAAAGATGAGGAGGAAGCTATAACCTTATATGTTATGTCTAACTTAGGCAATGAAAATGCAGGCATATGAGTTGTATAACTAAAAATTAATATATAGTTACCTATAGACATATTTCAACAGAGAGGATTTGCTGAATTCACAAGAGGTTTTTTGGTTTTGGGTTTTGGTGTTTGGTGAGGGGGGGTTGTTTGTTTGTTTATTTTTTACAATAGATGTGATGTGGGATGCACTGTGGAGTGACATCCTGGATATTGATATACCCCTGAAACACACTGATCTTGGTTGGTTTGTTTTGGTTTTTTTCTCTCTTATTTTCTGAGTTTTTGTAAAAATGTGAAAGGTAAACCAAAAACAGGTTGTCTTCTTCTAGCAGGAATTTCTACAATTATCAACAGAAAGACCTTTAGATCCAAACTGTTCTTAGCCTCCGTGCTAGTTAATCGTCAACTTGACAGAACCTAGAGTCACCTGGAAGAGAGTCTTAGTGAGGAACTATCAAGATAAGATTTGTCTGTGGGGGATTGTCTTGATCGCTAATTTGACTTAGGAAGACCCAGTCCACTGTGAGCAACACCATTCCCTAGACAGAGGGTCCTGAAGAGTATGAGGGAGCAAAAAGGTTGCTGAGAGCAAGCCATCAAGCAGGCCTGGATCCATTTATGTCTCTGTTTTTTACTGTGGACGTGATGTGACTAGCAGTTTGAGTTCCTGCCTGCTTCCCCTCAGTGGTGGACTTAACCTGGAATTATAAGCGGAATGAACCCCTTATCCCCTAAGTTGCTTTTTGTCAGAGCGTTTCATCACAGCTATAGAAATGAAACCAAACGAGCATCTTAACACCCTGTGGCATCCCATGAAACCCAGGGTGAAGGAGCCAAGAAAAATGACAAGGAAATGAGAGGCCTATAATAGTCAGAAGGCAGCGGGATGACAGTCATGGATGAGCTTGAACACAGCTTTGACCTCTAGTTTCAGCCATCTTCAATCCCAGTGTTTCAGAGTACCACACATGCACATAGGAAAAGGAATACCATGCACCCTAATGATACCCGTGAAATGGGAAACGTGTTTCAAACAGGATGTCACATTCTTCTGCCAATACCAATCTATTCACAGATCCAAAAGTAGATATTAAAAAAAAGAAGTTGTGCAATCTGAAGCTAAACCAGCCAGGTATACCGTGAGTCTCAGGAACATGCTAGAAGCTGGCATCCCCTTTGGATCATTAAGAGTCTTGCCTGCCTGACAAGCCTTGTGAAAGAACCACTTCTCGTTTTGAATCAAGCCATCTATAAAACGTAATGAGCCACAGCTATCAAAATGCCAAGGGGGAAGTCCAAACTCCCGTGGGCACCAGTGTCAGGTCCCTGAGGCTTAGACCCATGTTCCAGAGGGAATTGCTGACACACAGGGTGTAGAGCAGGCATTTCTTATAAGAAGTGTGTTCCAACATTGTGAATTCTCCAAATCCTTGCTTTTGATATCCATTTTCTATCCCTTGAGCATTTGAAGATAGATTTAAACACTTGGTTCAATTTACAAAGAAGACAAGCCATTCCTCAGACATTGGATGCGAAACGCAAAGGTTCCAGAACCTAGTAGGACCATGGAAATGTGGGAACTTTGTTTCTTAAGATGCATTAACTTCAGAAATGCCAAGTGGGTGGAGCACTCAAGCCGACTCTTGAGTTCCTTCATAATAGCACCATTGTGCCTTCTGTCTACTCCAAGTTTAATGAGTTTTAATATTACCCCTCCAAGCCAGGGAGTGCCTTGTATCCACAGAAACATCCTTCTGAATCTGAACAGAAGTGTCTTATTTACTTTCCCCTGTTAGATAGAATCTTGGTTTAAAGGTCACAATGAAACGTTGCATTGCGTAAGGAAATAGACCCTGGGTTCTCGTCCTTTCAACACGGCCTGTTGTTCTCAAGTGCATCAAGATCTCTCCCCGATGTCAAGTGGGTTGGCAGCTTAGACAAGCATGGTTAAGTACAAATGGGGGGAAAGAATTCAGTTCAGGGCAAGGAGAGTACTGCTCCTCACACATGCAGGACCGGAAGAGACCACCGTGGACCACAGGGGTCTGAGGAAACCAGCAGGAAAGGACTTACAACCTTCCTTCACCCCACAGAACCGGAACCACCTGAACACAGAGGCTTCAGAGACCAACAGCTCACACTCCCCTCCCCAACACAGCACCATGTGGAATCTGTGAAAGCCGCATCGATCTGAGAATCTCGCCTTTCATCTCAGCGCATCTGTGCCCGCAATTCACTCCTTACATATGCCTTTATTTCTTATTTTCTATTATCTGAGTCCTACTCTTGCCCACGTCTCCTGGCAGTTTTGTTTTTATTTGTAGACTGCTTGGTTCGGTTTTGGGACCATTGCTCACGTTTCTCTAGTGGTTTATTACAGGGCAATCTTTACTCTTCAGCACATCTCACACACCTCCTCTTACTCCACATCCTTTCTTCTTTTTCTCATCTTTATCCCCTCCTCTTTTTACTTCTTAATTGTGACATACATATATTTAAAAATTAAACATCTGCGGGCCCTTAATAGTACCCCAAACTTCCCCTTTCCAGGTATTTTCCTACCTTGACATTTTTCTCTTCTTTTTCAAGCCAGATCTAATATTTAATTCTTGTCCTCACCAACCCCACCCTCCCACTTCAAAACTTATTAGCTAAAATGGGTGTTTACTTCATGCCAGTCTTCAAAGAAGAAACTACTGTTGCAGTGCTTCTCAAACTATTCTGTAGAATACTAAAGGAAGAACCTGCCACCAAACTCTCTTTGTAAAGCTACTCTTATCCTGATACCAAAGCCAGACAAAGACGCAACAAAGAGAAAATTACAGAGCAGTCTTCGTGATGAACGCAGATGTAAAAATTCTCAACAATGTGTTTACCAACCAAATCAAAAGAAAAATCAATATGGTCATTCACCACAATCTAGTTGGCTTTTTTCCAGAGATGCAGGGATGGTTCCATATATGTAAATTAGTAAGTATTATAAATTATATACATGGTTTCAAGGACAGAAATCACGTAGTCATCTTAACAGATGCAGAAAGGCTTTTTGACAAAACATCATGTTAAAATTTTTGAAAGAACTCAGAATAGAAGAAATGTGTCTTGACATAATAAAGGTTACATGTGACAACAATAAAGGCTTTATATGACAAACCTATAGGCAACATTTTTATAAGATGGGGGAAACTCAAGGCATTTCTCTGTTGTTTGAATCTTAGATGGTCTTTTAATAAAAAAAAAAACCCAGAGCCAGATATCAGAGTGAAAGCTGAAAGATCAGAGAAGCAGAACAGCCAGCCACTAGTTCTTATCTCTATGAAATCCTCAGCCTTAAGAGAGGAAGTTCCTGTTTCCTCATGCCTTATATACCTTTCTGTGTCCTGCCATATACTTCCTGGGATTAAAGGCGTGTGTGCTTCCCAAACAAAGACATGAGATCTCAAGTGCTGGAATTAAAGGTGTGTGCCACCACTGCCTGACCTCTATGTCTAATCTAGTGGCTGGCTCTGTCCTCTGATCCTCAGGCAAGTTTATTAGGGTATACAATATATTGCCACATTTCTGCTATCAAGAACAAAAAAAAAGGGGTGTCTATATTTTTGCTCTTATACAATTTGTTACTGGAAATCTTAGTTAAAACAATAAAACAAGAGAAGAAACTACTTAGGAAAAGGAATGACTAGGAAATAAGTAATAGTATATCCATTTGCAGATGATTTATACAAAAGAGACCCTGAAGACTCTATCTAAAACTCTTGTAATTCATAAACATGCTCAGTAAAGTGACAGGATTCAATATTAACATACAATAATCAGTAGCATTCCTATATATGCTGTGAAAAAAATCAGGAAAGCAATCATTCACAATAGCTTCAAAAATACCTTGGAAGGCACAAGAGATTGCTCAGCAGTTTAGGGAACTTACTGCTCTAGCAGAGGACCTGGGTTCAGTTCCCCACACCCACAAGCTCACAACCACCTATAACAGTTCCAGGTGACCTAACACCCTCTTCTCTCCTCCAGAGGCACTAGGCACACATGCAGGCCAAACACCCACACAGGATAGTAAAACAAATAAATTTAAGACAATTTTAAATGCCTTGGAATTAACCTAACTAATAATAGGAAAGATCTCTATGTGGAAACTTGAAAATGCTAAAGAGGGAAATTGAGGAAGACCCTAGAAAATGGAAAGACTTTCCCAAGTACATGAACTTGCAGGATTAATTCTGTGAAAATGGCCATCTTACCAAAAGCAATCTACAGATTCAATGAAATCTCAATCAAAATCCCAGTGGCACTCTTCATAGAAATTTTTTAAAAAATCTTAAAGTTCATATGGAAGAACAAAAGACCCTTTATAACCAATGCAATCCTGAGCAAAAAGGAATACTTCTGGAAACATCACCATAACTTATACTAAAGAACTATAGCAATAAAAAGAGCATGATACTGGCATAGAAAGTTAAATGGGTCAGTGGGACAGAATGGAGGACCCAGATATAAGGCCATGCAACTACAGCCATCTGAGTTTGACAGATACCAAAAATACACAGAGGAGAAAGGACAGCATTATCAACAAACGGTACTGATAAAAACGTAAATCTACATACAGCAGAATGAACCTAGATCCATATCTCTCACCCTGCACAAAACTCAACTCTAAATAGATCCAGGACATCAGCATAATGCCTGATGTTCTGGAGCTGCTGGAGGTTAGGGAAAGGAATATCCTTCAAGATATAGGCATAAAGAAAAAAAGAATTTTCTGATAGGGCTCCAATTGTTCAAGAAATAAGGCTAATAATTAACAACTAAGGCTTTGTACATTTAAAAGGCAGAGGGAAGCTGTTAATTGACTAGAGAGACAGCCTACAGAATGGGAGAAAATATTTGCAGAAATATATCCAACAGAGGATTCGAGTCCAGGTTATGCAAGGAACTCAAGAAACTAAACACCAAGAAAACAAATAACCAGTCAAAATGTGGGCTATGGCCCTGAACAGAGTTCTCAAAAGAGGATACAAATGGCTAGTAACATTTTTTAAGTGTTTGACATCATTAGCTATCAATGTGAATTAAAACTACTTTGAAATCCCACTTCACCCCAATCAGAATGGCTATCATCAAGAAACCAAGGGACAACAAATGCTAGTGAGGATGAGGAGAAGCCTTATCCACTATCAGCAGATACATTAACAGCCACTATGGAAGTCAGTCTAGACCAGCGGTTCTCAAACTTCCAAATGCTGTGACACTTTAATACAGTCCCCCATGTTGTAGTGACCCCCAACCATAAAATTATTTCACTGCTACTTTATAACTGTACTGTTATGAATTGTAATGTAAATGTCTGATATTCAGGATATCTGATATGTGAGCCCTGTGAAAAGGTCACTTGTCCCCACAAAGGGGTCACGACCCACAGTTGAGAAACATTGGTCTGGAGTCTCTAAAAGCTAAAAATAGAATTATAATATGACCCAGCTTTACCACACACAGGCATATACCCAAAGGACTTTGTATCCTACTACAGAGACACTTGCACATCCATGTTCATTGTCTCTATTCACAATAGCTAGGGAATGGAATCAATTTGGACATCCACCAACAGATGTCAGGATAAGAGAATATTATTTAGCTGCAAAGAAAAGGAAATAATGAAATTTTTGCATGGACATGGATAGAGCTAGAAAATAGTATGCCAAGTAAGATAACCCAGGCACAGAAAGATAAATGCTACATGGTCTCTCTTTTATGTAGACATTGGCCTTGAATTTTTCGGTGTGTAAGTTTAATTTGGAGTGTCTATAGAGGTCAGAAAACCAGATAGGGCTCATGGGGGATGCATTAATGAGAGAAAGGGACAAAATTGGGTATTAAATGTTTAAGTGGGGGTGGGAGAGTGGGGGAGAGGAGATGGTGGGGTGGGTTAATTAAAACTAAGGATGTAATGTATGGGAACGCCTTATGTAAGCTAGTTGGTTGTTAAATTTTTAAAGGAGTTTATTTAAATGGATGTACTTTGCACGGGTAGACTGATATCTGTAGAAGACACGGATCATTAATAAAAACCTCAGCACCAGGCGTGAGGTATGTCCCTATGAGTTACTAGTCAGGGAGACCCAACAGGCCTCCAAAACAACACAAGCTATTGCTATCGTCCTTGGTTATCTGCCACGATTAGATGGTTAAGATACTATTACGGAAGACGTCACACACTTTGACTGTAGGACACTAAGAAATCCATCTCCCCTTGGTGTTTGTTTGATTGTTTGTTTTAGTTTTTGGTTTTTTGAGACAGGATTTCTCTGTGTAGCAATGGCTGTCCTGGAACTCACTCTGTAGCCCAGGCTGACCTGAAACTCACAGAGATCCGCCTGCCTCTGCCTCCCGAGTGCTGGGATTAAAGGCGTGGGCTGACTGACAACTCCTTCCCCAGTGGCTAACTTTTACTGAAGGAAGGTATTATGCAGATAGGAAAAACTATCAACAGTCTTACCCAGTCCTGGATCCTGAATGCATGCTATAGTACCAGCCTGCCAGGCAAGACATGTCCTTGTTGAGATTACCACTGCTGTGATAAAACACTATGACCAAAAGCAGCTCAGGGTTGATCTGGCTTATGCTTCCACATCCCTGTTTATCACTGAAGGAAGTCAGGACAGGGACTCAAGCAGGGCAGAAACCTGGAGGCAGGAGCTGATGCAAAGGCTGTAAAGGGGTGCTGCTTACTAGCTTGCTCCTCATGGCTTGCTCAGCCTGCTTTCTTATAGAACCCAGGACCACCAGCCCAGGGATGGCACCATCGACAGTAGGCTGGGCCCTCCCCATTGATCACTAATTAGGAAAATGCCTACAGGCTTGCCTACAGCCTGATCTTATGAAAGCATTTTCTCAATTGAGACTCCCTCCTCTCTGATAACTCTAGCTTGTAACAAGTCGACATAAAACTAGCCAGCACAATGTACCTAGCGGAACAATAATGGCATAAAAGTTCTAGGGGCAACCAACTGCTTTCTGATTGGACTTAAGGCCTGCTTCTGTCTATCCAACTAAAGACTCAAGATAATAACTGTACCATTAAGGGAACACTTTGCTTCAGCTGTTTAAGTTGTATCATTCCCTCACATATATCTCTCTACCTTTTAAGGGAGTTGCTCTCATATCCTGTTCAATGAGAAGACTGGGCCACACCTGCATATGCCTGCAACTCTAGCTACTCTGGAGGATGAGACAGCAGAATAAGTTCAAGGCCTTCCTGGGCTACAGTGTGAGTTCAAGGCCAGCCTTGGCAACATAGTGAGATTCTGTCTCAGAATATAAAATAGAAAAGGGAATCTGAGGCTATTGTTCATTGGTAGAGCAATTGCTTCATATGCACAAGGCCCAAGTTCAATTTCCAGCACTACAGTAATAATAATAGTAATAATAAAATAAAAATAAATAAAGGGCTGTGGATACAGCTCAAGGTAGAGTACTTTCCTAGCAGTTCGACCTCTAGTACTGAAGAGAGAGAGAGAGACAGAGACACACAGACAGACAGACAGACAGACAGAGAGACAGACAAAGAAGAGCAAGCAAACACAATGAGGCTGGGAAAGTGGGAAAGTTTGAGAACTTCTCCCGGCCCTCAGTTCAAATGCTCTCTCTGAAGAATCCACTCTACAAAGCTGTAGTCCCTCCCCACTTCTTCCTTTTCCTCCCTGCCACTCATTTCCTTAGCTATAACATAGAGTAACATTTTTAAAATATATGGCATTTGCATTAACTCTTTGAGGGTTTCATACAAGCATACAATGTATTTTGATCTTACTCGTTCCCCATCCCTCCCCCTAACTCCTCCTAGGTTTTATTTACTTTTTTATTGCCTATCCAACCCTTTTCACATATCAAATTCATGGGAGAACAGGGCTGCCTTTGTTTGCTGCTGTTTTCCCAGCACACAAAATACCTGGCATGGAGTTAATACTCAATAAATATTTGCAGAATAAAAAGAAATTATGAAAGCTGTCTCAGGCTGCAGAGCTAGTAGTTGGTAGACTCAGTAATTGGACCCAAGACTATAACCAGCTGTGGAATAATCCTTTTGTACACTGTGAATGTGTGTTACTCTCGTTGGTTAATAAAGAAGCTGATTGGCCTATGGCAAGGCAGAATAAAGTTACGCTGGATAATCCAACTGAAGATATTGATGAAGAAGGGCAGAGTCAGAGAGCTGCTAGCAGAAGCACAGAGAGGCAAGATGGGCATGCCGTGCTGAGAAAAGGTACCAAGCCATTTGGCAAAGCGTAGATAAGAAATGTGAGTTAATTTAAATGTAAGAGTTAGCTAGCAACAAGCCTAGGCTATCGGCTGAGCATTTATAATTAACATTAAGCCTCTGTGTGTTTATTTGGGAGCTACTGGAGGGATGGAAACTTCTGCTTACAATAACCCTCAAGCACACTGTCGTACATGTTGCTGTCAGTAGAAGTCACTCAGTGTTTTACGGTGCTAGAGCTTCTATCACAAAAAGAACAGAAACTAGAAATTTATTTCTCATGATTCTGGAAGTTTGAGAAGTCTATGACCCAGGTGATTAAAAAAATGGCATCTGACATGAGGATCCACTTCCCGGTTCATGGATAATGTCTCCCTCACATGCTTAATGGGACACAGGACATCTTTCTTACGCTACTTTTACAAAACAATGCATATCACTCATGAGGTTTTGACCCTCAAGACAGAATAACATCCATTCATAAGGCTTTACTACTGAATACCATCACTTGGGGGCTGGGATCTCAACATATGAGTGGGGGCATGCAAATAACCAAGCCCTCACACTTAGGCTGCTCTTTTCTAAGGATTCATCTGACTTCACATCAAAGTACTTTGCAGGAATTCCAGGCTGCCCTGGCCTTTCTCTGGTTACTCATCCTGTGGGGACTAAGCTGTTAGCATATTTACTTCAACACCACAGAAGGACACAGTGGAGTGAATGAGAGTCCTTAGTTGAGGTTGCATCAAACAGGGCAACTGAGAAAGAGTTATCACACCTTTGTACATCTCAACAAATTTATCAGCCAGGGATGGATATTCTGTTCAGCCCTAATTGTCTTACATTCCTAGAGTCAATATAAATGATGGGACTCCAAAGCATGCCAGAAGTCTCCAAAACCAAACCAATTTTTATGAAATTGAAATTGGAAAATAGGTGTGTATATTATAGCTAAGATTCCATTCCTATCCCGCTAAGCCAAATAACAACAACAATAAAAATAGGATATTCTCTAAGAAAACTCACAAAACATTAACAGCAGAGCTCTTTTGAACCAGGGACAATTCATTTTCTTTCTGCTCTTACGTATTTATTATATTATTTTTGTAACTTAAAATACACTGTTTTTTAAAAGTTTAAAAGTGAAACAAAAAGCATCTAATATAGCTTTTCAGGCTAATAACGTTTTATTAAAAGGACAGCAATCATCTGTTCTATAATCTAGAGTGCCATTAAGTGATAAGCATTTATAGTTCTTCTAAGAAGACTGTAAGTTATTTTATAAAGCTTAAAACAGCAGGGGTGCAGGACGGAAAGGTTTCGTTGGCTGTTATTGCATTTCAAGCATGGATTAGACATATCAGTAATATGCAGAAGACATACACAGCCCCCTACCCTGACCATCTGACACTTAACTCCTTTTCTATACACAAAACAAATTGTCTCTGCTGGGTTTCCTTCAACCCCAGGTAAGGGTATTCAGGGAACACTGACCCGACGCTGAAGTCTGCAGTGGGTCTTAGGTGGCAAACACTCTCACCACTAACACAAGGTGAAAGTCCTCAGTTTGAATTCTGCCCTCTCCCCACTGGAGTGGTCTCTCTGGGCCACCCCCTCTTCTGGCCCCAGTGTCTCGTTGCCCTCTTGTTCTGTGTGCCAGTGTTCTTGACTATGTTCGCAACCATCATCTCTCTTCCTATGCCCTCAGATTCGACCAAAGCAGAAGCACGTGCCTAGGAGAAAGGGGGACCAGAGGAAAGCACGTCCCATGTCTAGACCCACCAACAGTCTTGGTGTCACCTTGCCCTCCAAGAACAATAGGGCAGTAATTAGC
This sequence comes from Peromyscus eremicus, assembly GCF_949786415.1. NCBI lineage: Eukaryota > Metazoa > Chordata > Mammalia > Rodentia > Cricetidae > Peromyscus > Peromyscus eremicus. The sequence continues at coordinate 41,080,903 of NC_081427.1, forward strand.
TTGGCTTGGCCAGCCAGCCAGCCCATGATAAAAGGCAATGAAAGGCAGTAAACGAAAAGACAAAAAAAAAAAAAATAAGTTTATAAGCAGCATAGCTTTAAACATTTTATTATCATTTTAAATAAGAAGGTTCAGACCTTTAATTACATAATTAATAGCCCAAGAAGATACTTGTCTGGACACAGGGCATACCAACTTCAAGCACCCAAGTGAGGATGCCCAAAAGCGATTTGGACACAGCAAGGTACAAATTATAAATCCTTTTACAGACAGCAACATCTAAACTCCTCTGATCTGCCTCATGAATCTGCTTCCAGAAAGCAGGGTTCTGTTATCCCTGAGGGAGCCATCATGACTGACAGTCAGAAACCTGGGGGGTGGGGGGCAATCAGGAAGGTGCTATGTGCTTTTAGTGAGAGCAACAGTGTTTCTTTCCAGAATAAAGTGCTCATTTCACAAATACCCTAGTCATCTCTCTCTCTCTCTCTCTCTCTCTCTCTCTCTCTCTCTCTCTCTCTCTCTCTCTCTCTCTCTCTCTGTGTGTGTGTGTGTGTGTGTGTGTGTGTATGTGTGTACATGTAAGAACATGCACACAAGCACAATGCCAAGCATAAATCCCATCTGGGCCTAGGATCAGTTCTGGATTTCAACTGCATTGTTCAATTTTCTTTCACAATCATCTTGCTGCTAAGGTATGGTGAAGAATTAAGGAAGGTATCCTGAACCAAAAGTGAAAAGTCGAGGTCTTCTCACCACCACCACACTCTGGTTCATTTCCAAGTCTGTTTGCTTCTTGTCAAGATGATGATGATGGTGGTGATGATGGTGATGATGATGATGACAATGACGATGATATGATTGTTGGTAACAATGATGGTCATGATGGCCTCAGCCCAGTGGTTACATATGAGCAGTAGCTGATGCTGCAGAATCTTGACTGGGAGAAGGAACAGTGAGTTATCCTGAGACTCTGATGTCAAGCCAAAGGCAGAGGAGAGAAAGTCAAGTGAGGGAATGTCAAGGTGACCATGTAAAATAGAAACCTCTAATGAAGTACCCAGCTATCCAAAGGGACAGGGTGCAGAGGGACGAGATAACATCAAGTTCAATGTTGATCCACACCTATGTAGATCTGAATTCAAGGCTCACAGAACCTGAGACAAATAAGCCTTAGAATGGTAATTCCTAGAGGTTCTGGGTAAAGACCCTAGCCTATACAAGAAGTCTCTAGAGAGGCTTTTTTCTTTCTTTTTGTTTTTTGTTTTTGAGATAGGGTTTCTCTGTGTAGCTCTGGCTGTCCTGGAACTCACTCTGTAGCCCAGGCTGGCCTCAAACTCACAGAGATCCACCTGCCTCTGCCCCCTGAGTGCTGAGATTAAAGGTGTGCACCACCACTGCCTGACTCCTCTAGAGAGGCTTAAGGAGTCCAGAGAAGCAGGCTGTGGTTGAAATCTAATTCTCAGAGAATAAAAAGTAACAAGGAATAAAGAGAAAAGTGGACACATACACAGCCATGGTCAGGCAACTCTGCATCCACAAGTGCGGAGAGCCAGGTATAAGGCAAGAAGAAGAAACTGAGGGACTAATACCTCTGTGCCTTTAGCAGGACTGACTCAGGAGCTGACTCTGGGGGCCTCAGCGTTGTAGCAGAGCTCACAGTACTGAGGGAAATCAGAGAGAGACTCGAGATTCAGCACCCGGGCACTAAGTAACAGACAAGCCCCCGGAGGAAAGAAAATGTATTGAAATAACCATGAAAGATTAAAACTTGACATCTGCATCTACTCTAGGCTGAGAGTAATGGAAACCTGTTTGACAACTCTTTTGTGTCTCCACAAAGTGAGCATTTATGTAAAAATCAATACTAGGAATTCTTCAGCACGTCTCCGCTGTAGATGGATAGAAAGCCGAGTCCCCAGGGTCAGGTGCTGCCTCCTTTGATATGAAGAAGATTGGGAGCCAGGATAACCACACCATCTTGCAAGAGATGCCTCCTACAAGAAGGCTCCCTCCAAAGCCAGAAAGAGCTCACAACTAGGAGAAACTTGGACAAACTGGTATCCCACGACAACAGCTGAATGTCTGCCCGTAACCAGGCACTTCCTGACCAGCTTTTGGATGCACACAGAGCAAGCATTGCCTCACCCAGCTGTGGACTGTCTCTTGTCTTTCAACACAAGGGAAAGTCAACACCTTGGAAACAGAGAGGCTCTCCAGAGCATAGGTTTTCAGTTCCGGCTGCACTTAGAATCATTTTGAAAGTTTTCTTTAAAAACAACAGTTCCGTGGCTCTGTCCTTAGAGAGTGTGACTTTCTCTGCCTGGGAAAGCAGTCTGTCTGGGGATGTTTTGAAAGCAGCACAGGTGATCCACACAGCTGGACTGGGAGTGCAGTTTCTCAAACTCCAGCTACACACGAGTCTCTTACAACAGTACAAAACACACAGACAAATCCTTGTCTTTTTAGCTCCCTCCCAGGTCATACCCAAGATGTTTGTCCACAGGCCATAGGCTGAGGTGTGAAGGACAAGGACCTGTGACAGGAAAGGAAGTTCCACCCAGGGCTCCTGGTACATGGGTGCTCCCTGGTCAGCATACACCCTACCCACTCCAATCTGTGAACTCTGCTTCAGCAGTGCGGCAAGTTGAACAGATGTCCCAGGGCTCAGAAATGACCTTCTGAGTTAGTTATGATAATAAGCAATAGCCCAAATGTCCAGTGAGTCTTCAAATAAACTAGGACAATGCTAATAGGAAGCCAACACTCAGAGTCAAGCAGTGAACTTTTAAAAAATGAATCTGCTTTTGTTGTACTTTGGCTCTGTTTGTGGGGAAAGTCCACAAGCAAAAGCTTGTGCAGCCCTGGTTCAGACAGATGGCAAACAGGGCTGTAAATGAGGAAGAGGGGTGCCAGGGATGGAGGGCTCCACCAGTGCAGAGTGCTACAGACCATACCCATATGTAAAAAAAGACAGGCCACGGTCACATCAAGATTTGACTCAATGGATACCTCCTACAGTGACCGCTACACTTGTGCATCTTGGTCTTCCTCACCACTGCCTCCTTCAACTCCCTTTCCTGGCCAAAAGTATCCAGCAAGATGAACCACATACCCCACTGAACTATCAAATGTATGCATTCCCTTTGCCTTACCTCCGAAGTTCAGGGACCATCTCCTCACTGGGGCTCCCAACACAGGAACCCCCTCATGCCACCGTCTCTCTCACACATACTTCCAATGACAGTGCCAAAAACACCCACCCTGTAAGACCCTGTCTCACTCACATGTTTCTCTTCCAGTCATTCCAAACCACTGCCAGCCCTGACTTCCTCGGGCACATCTAGAATATTCTCTTGTTGCTGTGGCTTAACCATATGCTATTTCTCTCAACTTTACCATCTTTCATAAGAGTATGGTGTATCTCTAGCCATATCATAAACTTCTGTTTGGTGTCCCTGTCCTTCTTTTATCTCCTTGCCTAGTAGGGTTCTTTGCAAATAATAGATGCTTGCTGAACTCTCTGTCATGTTCAACACAGTTTCTGAACCTGAGATTCCCAGAGGCAGGGAAGATTCTTGGGAATTTGTACTCACAGCCTTCTAACTAAGGTCAAATGTCTTTGTCACCTTAGTGGCCCTCTAATGTGAAAGTCTTTTGCTGTTGTGTGGCACCTCACAGTCCCACTCTGGAGTTCCTCAAAGCCCTACTTTAAGGTCAGACAGACACCCCATCTAGTCTAACCTTTGTGCTGGGTATACATCTATTCCCATAATGCAACCCTCGGGCCCATGCAATTTTCACTCCTCCTAAGGACGGCTGGGCTCCTTGCAGAGTCAGGTCTTCAGCCTGTTCCTCTGAAGAGAAAAACAAGAGGGTGTGGTTGGGAGAAAAGCAGAGTCCCAGCCAAATAAATGTCTCCTGGAAAAACCACTCATGCAGAACAAACAGGTATGACCACTCTGCTCGCCCTGTGCCCGTACAAGGCCACAGATCTGTCCACAGCAAGCCACCCAAAATTCTCTGCACAGACCCACGAAACATCTCTGGGGGAAGAGGGTCTGCCTCAAATAATAATAACCATCATCATCAACATCATTATCATCACCATCAGAGTCACGGAATATTCCCAGAGGAATACTTTGGAAGCAGTCTTGCTAGGGGGAGGGAGGTCTCCAGAATCACTTGGTAGCTGGTAGCTCTTGACAAACAACAGAAGAGAAATTAGATACCTCAGCCATACATTTCTGCTTCTGCCCCAGGGCTCAGTGCACACAACACCCCGTATCCCTCCCCACCCCCTGGATGCAGGGCCAAAACCACTGCTCTGGGTTGCATGAATGACTTTGCCTTAGCTGGATTATGTGTTGGCGTTGTTCACTAAAAGCTTCCCTGAATCCTCTCTCACCCCCACCCCTACCCCTGGCTTTCTTGTCTATTAAGACACACTTTCCCCCTTACCCCATTCCTCTGTCATTCTAGAGAGGGAGGGGGGTTAAATTCAGGCAAGGCTGAGGACAGAGGAAAAGATGTTACCATTAATTGCTAACTGAGGAAGTAGCAACCTGAAGAGGCTAATTTGCACTGACCTACTTAAAATATCTAGCAGCAGATCACACATGAGCTGAGGTACAGCCCTTTTAGGTGTGAGCCAACTGACTTTCTTTCAGAATCACAACTATCAATAATTCCACGCCGAGGCCCATCTGATAGGCAATCAGCCACCGGCCCCTGGAATGCCAGCATTCCTCACTGCTGTTTTCCCAGTTGTCAGCTCTGTCTATAAATTGTCCATTTATAGCAAATCCAGCACCTGCTAGGAACACCTCACCCTGCCAAGTGCTGGAGTGCATCTCAGAAAAGGCCACCATAGACACCCCCCAACTCTCCCTCCCCCACCCCACCCTGTGCGCGCCCCCTTCCTTTTTAACCTTTTCCCAACCTGGGAATTTGAATATTTGCATAGCAATTCTGAGGGATGGCTTTTTTTTCTGCACAGGAAAAGCCAGATAATCAATTAAAAGTGAGTGTTTTGCTCCACTTTTTTAAAAAATAGGGGGAGACAAGAAAGAGTAAATTCTTGATACAATGCTGTCTTTCTTTGGGGACACATTTAAAATAACCCTGAAAAAAAATCAGCAGGTTCAAAAACCCCTGGAGACTTTAAGGGGGGGGGGGGCTTCCTTTAAGTTCTATTGTGTAGCTTTAAAGCTCATGGTCAACACCAAACCTGTGATGCGGTCTGCTACTTCAAAGTATTACGTAAAATACATTGAAGGACATTTTCCCGTACTAGAAATGTATTCTATTCCCTAGTTTGAGTTGGTTTTTTTTTCTTTTTTTCCTTGCCAATTATCCATTTGTAAAGTGCCTAGAAGTGATTCTCAAAGCCTCACTCCTCATACGCTCTCAATTTCTTGTTCTTTGCATAATGAGATCCAATCAATAGCACCGGGACCGTCTGTGGAGTGGAAGGCAGTTGCCTTTCTGGGGATGGTGATGGCCAGATGAGATGCCTGCCAGACAAATTTGCTGAGTAATGGGAGGATGCTAGGGAGACCCCTTGATGCTTCCGTTGACACATTCCCACAGTAATCCTGCTCAAGAGTAAGATTGTCACCTTTTAAAGCCAGAGAGGGAGAGCCTGATTAAGACCGCCTGGCAGAGGCAGCTGGCCTGAGCTAAGGACATTCCTGAGTCCCGACTCTGCATTCAAGAAGGCAGCCCTGGATTTTCAGGGAAAGATGGGAGCCTTAGTATTACTTTTTTTTTTTTTTTAAATGTTGAGATGTCTAGATTAAAAAGGACACATGCAAGCTTGTTGTTAGTACCAAACCAGTAAAGTCAGATGGTCATGAGAACAGGAAAACCAGGGGTGGTTCCAGAGGAGAATTAGAGGGCTGGAATAAATACCTTTCACCCTTTACCAACTCTTCCCTGATGCTTGAGGCAAGGTGTTTTCCTTTTCAGTCTTCAACATTCTGGTCCCTCTGCCTCGAGGCTTTTGCTATACTGTATATCCAACAAGCTGATCTCAGATTACACGGGCACCCATTATTTCTGTGCAAAATGCAACTGGGTTTCATCAATCCCATGCTTCTCTAAGGCAAATCATGCTTGCTTACTTCCCAGCCGTTCCGTGGCCTGTCCGTCTATTTTATCAACCAGGATTCTTTCTCTGAGCACACAAGTCAGCCCCCATGGCTGATCTCTGAGATGCCCCTGCTGGAGAAAGGAATGTGCAAATGAAGACGCTACAAATCAGTTTGAAAACTCACTGACTCCTGACCATAAATCTTTGTCCTTAATATTAAAAATCATTTGGAAGTGCTGAAAAGGAAAAGAAGTGATCGCTACAGAAAACAGCAGCCCCGCTCTTGCCGGGGCGCCGATTAGCAGTGGAGAGGGGTTAGGCAGATTCGAATCCATATTCTACTACCAAAAATAGAAAAGAGGAAACCTTTGAAGCTAAAGAAGGCCTAAGAATAACTGTCAGCAAAGAGAGAGCCACACGGACAGGAAGTTATGCTCAAGTGGCAGTTTTGTGTGCTGGCTTCTCCCCCTCCCCCGGGAGCTTTTCACAGTCATCCTGTTAAAAAAGATAGCTTTCAAAGGCTCCCCTTCAGCTCGGCCACGTCGGCCTGCGCAGCCCGCCCTTCCACAGCAGCTCAGGGCCAGCTCTGAACACCGCCTGCACACAGCCCTGGGGTTTGGTGTCACCCTCCCGGTGGCTCATTTCAATCTGTTTAAAGCTGAACAGTGACCGTTTCAGAGACTGCGCGGCACAGAGAGCCCTCAGTCGGAAACAGCTGGCTGAGAAAACACTCATTTCCTGTTTGCCTTTTAATTTGCCACTGCACCCCAGCCTGGCTTTCATCTTTCAGTGGCTCTGTCCTTGTGAAAGACAAAAGGAAGGCAGCAAATTGGTGAGGTTGGTGCGGTCTTCAGGGCCTTGCATGACACTAGACAAACATGTCATCCAATATTTCCTATAAAAAAGGGATTGGTGATAGAAAAGGCCATTGGGGAAGGCTTTGTAATGATTGGCTGAACAAATACAGGACCCAGTTGGGGGAGGGGCTTGGATTAAGAGGCAGAGAAGGATCCTGATGTCCACGGTGAGAAAACAGTGGGTAGAAGCTGAAAGAGGTATAAGAAAGGCAAGGAAGAAGACATCGGGGGTCACTGAGTCCTTGCTGTACTTGAAACACAAATTGGAAAAGTTCACCCAATAAACCCCTGTGAAGCACGGGGTGAGATTTTATCCCAGGCCCTTCCACAGGCCATAGCCTGCCCCATGCCTTACATGGGAGCCTCAGACAAAAATGTTCACAAGAGATTGAAAGGCCCAAATGGGGAACTAAAGACATACTGGAAGGAAGTGTGTGTGTGTGTGTGTGTGTGTGTGTGTGTGTGTGTGTGTACCATAGATGCTTCAGTGGCATATCGGAAATCTGGCTGAAGTCAGAATTTTTCTGGTGGTTGGGGTTTTGTGGAGGACAGTTAGCAAAATTGATTTCTTCAAAGCTTCGTTTTTCATCTGGTGCCAGTCGTATTGGTTTTAGGGGAGCTCTGTTGTTAGTTTCACCCAGTGAACTACTTCCAGAAATAATATGCTTTTTGTATTTGCTTGACAGGATCAAGATCTATGTTCTCCACTCTCAACGAAATCATATCATTTGAGCTTCATAGGATGATATTGGAAATGCTTTTCCTTTTTAAAATTTTCTTAATACATGTGTGTCTGTGTGGGTATATTGTTGTGATAGAGCAAGAGAGAGGGGCCTTGGTGGGTGGAGCCAAGGTGACCCACAGTGGGAGAGAGACAGAGATGCCATGCAGACAGCGTCAGTGGAGAGTTATTTGGTGGGGGGAAGAGAGAGGGAAGAGGGAAAGAGAAATAGGGAGGGAGAGAGAGGGAGGGAGAGGGAGGGAGAGAGAGAGAGGGAGGGCAGGAGAGAGGGAGGGAGGGAGAGAGAGGGGGGAGAGAGAGAGAGAGAGAGAGAGAGAGAGAGAGAGAGAGAGAGAAAGCAGGGGAGAGGCAGTGGCAGAGGGGGAAGAGAGAGAGAGCAAAGGGGGAGGAATCTTTTCTTAAAGGGACCCAGAACATAGGATGACATCAGGACCCTAGGCAGGCCAGGGTATTATCTGCTTATTGGCCCTGATTCCAAGAAGGGGGTCTGAATGCTAACATATTTGCCGTGTGCGTGTGTATAGGTCCTCCCAGGGGCCAGAAGAGGGCGTAGGATCCCCTGGAGCTGGTTACAGGCATTTGTAAGCTGCTCAACTTGGGTGCTGGGAATCAAACTCTGGTCCTCTGCAAGGGCAGCACATGCTCCTAACCACTGAGCCATCTCTCCAGCCCCCACCTGAGAATTTTTATCTGGACTTATCTCAAAAATTCAAGGAATGTTCTACTGAAACAACTGGTTAAATGTCAGTCTAAAGTAGGGGACATAAGTAGCCCCACATCACTCAGACCAAATTTTTATTTTATTTTATTTTATTTGTAAGTCCATGGCCTTTAATTGGTACAACAAATTCTTGTCAAATTGGTCAGGTTAGGTCCATGAGTTGCGTTATGGCTAGGTAAACAGAAGGTGGCCAAAAGCAACGTCTCAGAGAAAACCCAAAGAGAAGGATTGAAACAGGACCTTGCACATTGACTATTAAAACACAATGTTAAGCACTGAGGCTCTCACTCAGTGGTAGAGTGCTGGTCTAACATATACAGTGTGATCCTGTCTTCGTCCACCGCACCATCAAGCAGACACACACACTCACGCTCATACAACAATGTAGCCCTCTGGGGACAGATGAGATGCTAAGAGAGGCTGGGAAGTGGGCGGGAGGCACACGGGAGCTCTGTACTTTCTGCTTAATTTTGTTATGGATCTAAATCTACTCTTAAAATTTAAAAAGTCTGTTAGACATACACAATCAGTGAAAATTTTAAAGAGCTTGTCTTCAAAAACATGTCAGGTGCATCGTCTATGGCTCTGGGGACAGACATCCTTTCAGAAATACTCTCCTTTTCCCTCCTGTGGGTTCATGCATTTTAGGCAGTGTGTATTTTGAACCTGTTAACACTATCATCAATTGTAGTCTTTTAGATTCACTGTTCACTATTGCATCTTTTTTTTTTTCTTTTGATTTTGGTTTTGGTTTTTCAAGACAGGGTTTCTTTGTGTAGCCTTGCTATCTTGGAACTAGCCCTGTAGGCCAGGCTGGCCTGGAACTCACAGAGACCCGCCTGACTTTTTTTTTTTAACTTCAACAACATACGTGAGCACTGGGCCCCATGGGCTCCTCACTGACTTAATGTGCTGTTCAGACAGACTTTCAAGATCGTTCATTCTTATGTGGAGAGAGAGCCATGGTAACAGATTTCCTATCCACATTTTTCCAGGGACTCCCCATGTCATCTATGAAGCTGGGGGCAATAAATATGGTGGTTGCTGGGTTTTTTTTCCACTTAAGGAAACTACTTGATGTGAAATAAATAAGTATACACATACATACATACAATTTTGGCTTGCAAATACTAGACTTTTGATGGCAAAATCAAAGACGATGAAATATTAATTACAAGTGGATTCTGCTGTGCTTTAAAAGGGACGTTCTCTAGTGGTCTAGAAAACCCCTCTAAGCGCCCTATCTGAAGTCTGGGTTTGGAGACAGGGGGCATATTAGTTTGTTTTATTTTGTTCTAACCTAATTTCTCTTTACTAGTTTTGCCAGTGGTGGCAGCTGCTCTTTACACAGCATAAACAATCTATCACTTGGCCCTTCATTTTATGACTAAGAGGGAGCCATTAGTATTTATATGACTGTTTACAGATCCTACTCTTCCTTTTACAGACACGATTTCACTAAGAGCTCAGACAGCTCCTTGAACGAAGCATCATCTTGTCACTGCCTCTTAGTAGATGGGGAAATAAAAAAATGTGGACAAGCTGAGAGTCTCATCCACGACCATACAACAGTAACTGACGGAATTAGGACTCGGTCCTCTGGCTTTCCGCTCACATCGGTGATCCTGCCCACACAGCAGCTCTCTGGTTCCTCGGAGACATCGCCCAACAGCCTTGCACATCACAGACAGGTCCCTCGACTCCCAGGATGACAAGCATTCAGCCTGATGGGTGAAGGAGTAAGCAGTAACATACACTGACATCCTCATGACTCAGCATCCGGAAGATGTTAGCCTAGACTACTGTGTTCTCTACTGCCACTGACTCAGAAGGGTAACAACCAGCTTAAAAGATCTGATACTATGTTGAAGGAATTGTAAAGCCAAAAGCAATATTAATTAAGATCATACTTCAAACAGAACAGGTTTCCTGGGGTTTATGTTAGTTGTCTTGAATTGGTTTGGTGCAGTTAAGTGTGATGGTTGGTTTTAACCTGAGAGCATTTTGATGGATGTTACAGTTTGGATCTGGACTGTATCCCTAAAGCCCATGTGTTATAAAAGTTATATAACAGTTTGCTGCTATTAGGGGATGGTGGAACATGTAAGAGGCAGGGCCTGGTAGGAAGGCTTAGGTCATTAGGGTATGCCCTTATGAGGGATAGTAGGAGTCCTGCCCCCTCCTATCTCTCTTTTTCAAGGCCCCATCATGAGATGAAAAGCATTGCTTCTCCACACACCTTCTATCATGATGTGATGCTCTGCCACTCCAGATGCCCAAAAGCAAAGGGACCAACTGATGATGGACTGAATGATATCTCTAAAATGGTGAACTAAACTGAGACTTTCTTCTTGATAAATGTATTGTCTTAGATTTTCGTTACAGTATTGGAAAGCTGACAAACACAATGAACTTGAGAGTAGATCTTGCAAAGTACTCACAGGGCCAGTGAGATGGTTCAGTGAGTAAAGGTGCTTGCCTCCAAGACTGACAACCTGAGTTTCATTCCCCAGGACCCACATAATGTAAGAAGAAAGCTGATTCCCGTGAAATGTCCTCTGGCCTGTGTGCACTTGTATGCACACATGAACACACTTGGCAATTATAATTTTTAAAAAATTTCAAGACATTTGTCATGATTTGGGAATAGCCCCCATAGGCTCATCTATTTGAATGCTTGGTCTTTAGAGAGTGGCATTACTTGACAAGGATTAGGAGGTGTGTCCTTGTTGGAGTGGGTGTGGCATTGTTGGAGGAAGTGTGTCACTCAGGGGTGGGCTTTCAGGGTTTCAAAAGATCAAGCCAGGCTCACTGGTGCTTTCTTCCTACTGCCTTTAGATCCAGATGTAGAACTCTCAGCTCCTTCTCCAGCACCATGTCTGCCCGTGTGCAGCCATGCTTCCCTCCATGACAATAATGGACTAACCCTCTGAATGTAAGCCAGCCCCAACTAAATGTTTTCCATTATAAGAGTTGCTGTGGTTATGGTGTCTCGTCACAGAAATAGAACACTGACTAAGACAATGTTAGAAACAACCTAGCTGCCTTGTTGGAGAAATAAATTTAAAGCTGTAAATCAATTTGGATAGAGAAGAATGTTATACAGCAAATAAAAGTAATTAATTAGGTACACACATTTAAGAATGGTTGTAAAATATATTGCAGAATAAAGAAACACAAACTGTCAAGGCAAACCTACAAAGTGAATTCCAGGGCTGTTACACAGAGAAACTCTGTCAGGGGCGGGGGGTGGGGGGCAGAGGGCAGCAGGAAGAAAAAAAAAAAGAAACACAAACTGAAAAGAGCTGTTTATAAGTTAGTATTTGGGTAAAACCCTAAAAACTAATAGATACATCAAAATGGATAAATGTGTGAAAATACGCTTGGGAATTTTGCACACCAGTTTCACAGGTGCCCTGTGGGAAAGGATGGAAGCCGTAAAGAAAAGGTGTTCTATCAATATTCTTTTTTTTTTTTTTTTTTTTTTTGGTTTTTGGAGACAGGGTTTCTCTGTGTAGCTTTGCACCTTTCGTAGGACTCACTTGGTAGTCCAGGCTGGCCTCGAACTCACAGAGATCTGCCTGGCTCTGCCTCCCGAGTGCTGGGATTAAAGGCGTGCGCCACCACCGCCCGGCATTCAATATTCTTAAAAACTCTGGATGATTTTAGTTTTTACAACCCTTCAAACAGTACAGTATTTGCATGAAAGTAGACACATCACCCAATAAAATAAAATGAAGGGTTTAAAAGGTGTCCTCAAGGTACAGTTAAAATGGTTTGCAAGAGGAGAATCGAGACTGAACTGGGGGAAAGTCTGCAGCAAATCGCACTGAGAAAATGGGACATCAAAACTTAGGCCATAATTGATACCATATTTACAAATAAAGTGAAAATGGATCAAGGAGTTCAACGGAGATGCTTAGAAGAGAACACGGAAGGAGAGCATCATGGCTTGGGGTTCAGCAATGATTTATTGTGACACCAAAAGTTTAGGTCCTAAAACATATATAAATTGGGCTTCACTCAAATTTAAAACTTTTATAATCAAAGAATACAGTTGAAAGAATGGAAAGGCCATCCCCAGTGTTGCAGAGCATTCGAAGAGAACCTGTCTGGTAGAGGGTTGATGTCTAGGCTTTAAGGGAAAAATACAAAAGCCATAACTTTAAAATAGCCCTGTCTCATCAATCAATCAATCAATCAATCAATCAACAAATAAATAAATGGTAAAAGGACTTGATGACTTTCCTGCAAAGAAGATAAGTAAACAGCAAGTAAAAAGGTGTTTGCTATCACTGGTCACTAGAGAATGCAAATTAGGGAGACGCCACGCCACAGCCGGCAAGAGGAGACAGGGCCAGAAGAAAGGAAACGCTGATGATAATGTTGAACAGCAGAAGCACAGCCGCTCTGAAAAACAGCCAAGTGGTAAAAGGCTCAAGCACGGAACTGTTGTTATATGACCTGTGCATTCCATTTCTAGGTAAGTTTAAAAAATGAATTGATAACAGGACTCAAAAAGATGTTTACACATCCATATTCAGAGTCACATTATTCACAAAGCCATGGTAGAAACCCCCTGAAAGTTCACCAATGAGTCAATAGATAAACAAGATAGGGTGTGAACATGCGATGGAATATGGTTAAAAGAAAGGAAATTTTCGGGTGCATGCCAACACGAGTGAACCTTGAAATCATTATGGTAAGTGAAAAAAGTCACACCCAAAAGAACACAGTTCGCCAGTTTCGCTTAAAGGAGTTACCTAGACTAGGAAGATTCACAAAGTAGAATAATAGTGACCCCAGGCCAGGGGAAGGAACCACTGCTATTGCTTAATGGGCCAGAGTTTCACTTAGGGATGCTGAATGAAGGTTCTGAAGGTTGTGGTGTTGTCTCAAGTATAAACACATTCAACTGGACTGAATTATACACTACCTGGGTTTTAAATGCACATTTTTGTTATACACACACAAACACACACACGTGTGTGTGTGTGTTTGTGTGTGTATAACAAAATTATATATATTGTTTGTTTTATATATTGTTATATATTTTTATATCTATAATCTCAATAAAAGTGTTTTTAATTAAGAGAGATAAGTCAAATAAGACAAAATGTTAAAATTAAACCTGTCTACACCCAGCGGTAGACAGTGCTCTATTTCTGAGTTCCTGCATTTCCCTGTGGATGGAAAATGTCTCACCGTAATTGTGAACTGTTAGGAATCTTGAAAGAAAGTGTTCCAAAGACTCATTCTGAAGAATCTGGGGCTCTGCTTGTCTGGTGGGCCTTCCAATCACATGATTAGCTTCCTGTGGCCTAAACCAAAGCCCCCTAGAGCTGGCATTCATTGTGCAAACAAATGACCTAGAGGTCGTATTAAAATGTCAATCCAGTTGGTCTGAAGGGGCCTGAGAGTTCCCAGTTTCTAATTCCCAGGTGATAATGACATTAAGTCCAAGTTGTGAGTAGCAAAAATCCAAGGAATGATAGTAATCTACATAGATTAACCTGCACCTGAAGTTTTTGTTTGCTCGGTTTGGTTTGGGTTATTTGTTATTGTTGTTTGGGGTTTTTTTGTTTTGTTTTGTTTTTGTTTTGTTTGTTTTGTTTTGTTTTGTTTTGTTTGAGATAAGGACTTGTGGGATAGCTGGGCTGGGCTGGAACTCACTAGATAACCCAGGATGCCTCAAACTCATGAAATATTCTTCATGATTATCTTGGTTAGTGTTTTGTCAACTTGACAACATTTAGAGTCGTCCTAGAGGAGGGAACCTCAGCTGCGGAAATGCCCCCATCAGATTGGCCTGTGGGACATTTGCTTGATTGATGATTGTTGTGAAAAGGCTAGCCAGTGTGGGCAATGCCAGGCAGTCCTGGAGAGGATAAGGAAGCAAGCCACGACAGGCAAGCCAGTAAACAGTGTTCCTCTCTGGTTTCTGCTTCAGTTCCTGCCCCAGCTCCCCTCAGTGATGGAGTAGGACTTGAGAACTGTACAATTCTCAGTGAACCCTGTCCTCCCAAGTAGCTTTTGGTCATGGTGTTTTATCACAGTAATAGAAACCCTAAGTCAATTACATACCACCTAATAATAAAGGGCTGAAATAAGCCATGAGGAGTCTTGCATATAAAATGCCAGCATCTGCTCATTTGTTTGATAGACATGTATAAGGCTGAATTAGAATTAAATAATAATCATATTGAAAATGTTACAAACTTCATCATATTTAAATAATACTGCCTGGAAACTTTTGGCTCTGTTGCCAAAATCTAAAATAAATGCATAACTTGGGCTATACTAATTCCTCTTCCCGCAAATGATTTTTGAAACAGGCATTATTATGGCACAAATTTCCATTGATGACAAGTCACTTTACTTAATTATATGGGCCTTGAACAGCTTCTCTGGCATTTTTGAAGTTGTAGGATAATCCCAGGCTGGGACCTAATAATTTCACCTGCTATAAAATGACTGATTAATTCCTAAATTGAAAACACCCCTAGGAGAAGATTTCTTGCCAGAATTGTTTAGAATCTGTTCTGTCTTGTAAGGCCTCCGATGCCAATCTAATAAAGTTTTCAGATGCTCTGATGTCCAGAATTAGCCTAAATGTCACCTAGCTGACTGGCACACAGGGGCAAGCCCTCTGCATCTCGGTTAGCATCCCAGCAGGTTTTCTCTGTAACCACAGTGGTCAAGAGGAAGAACATCTCAGCTGTAATTATCCTACCACTAAGCCTTTTTTGCTGCCTCCAATGAAGTTCTGAGCAGCACGAGGCTGTTTGCAACCTTTATCCATCTTTCATTAGCCTTGATTTCCAAAAGTCAAGCCATCTTTAATCCAAACCAAGAACCTGACACAGGTTCTAGATCAATGATACTTTTCGGATTATCTGCCAGGTCTTTCCAAACAGAATATTAGCTTTAATAATAACAAGAGTTAATGGCTAAACTTTATGGTACCCTCAATAGTATGCTATGCCTTTTGTAAACATTTCATGCAAATTACTCCATAGCCCTTGAAAGATAGACATTATCATCTTCAACTCCTAATTTCAAGGAATCTCGGTAAATTAAACACATCCAAAGCCATGGACCCCTGTTATGTACGGTGATACCACTTTTATTTTTTTCCCTCGCTCTAGCTCTCCTTCTAAGACAAGGTCACGTTGCAGAGCCCAGCTGGCCTACAACTTGAGATAATCCTCCTGGCTCAGTCTTCGAACTAGGGCTACAGGAATGAACCACCAAGGCTCTCCACTAGTAATTGCAATTGCCAACTGCTGCATAAATAAACTCCTCCAGACTGCCTCACAGCAGGATGATAAACAGAGAAACAATTTCTTAGCAAACATCCTCTTCCATAATTGCTTTTATTCACTCTCCCTCGGAGCATTTATTAGGCGTATATGATCTGCTAACTAATTACTGTCATGGGAAAAAGTCCTTACGTGTGGCAGAGAACCTGGGCTGTTTAACAGAGGATCACTGTGTATCTGTTTAACGCTTCAGTTCCTGTTCTAATGGCTACTTAGCAGTTTACAGCAGGGTAAATAGGATCTAGGAATTTGCTGAAATCCCTTTGTCTTATACTCATTATTGTGTGTATGAGATGGTAGTGGGCATGAGTGTAGCTCAGCAGACAGCTTCCAGAATCAGTTCTCTCCTTCAGATTCCAGATATCCAACCCTGGTCAGCAAGGTTTCATTGCAAGCACTTGACCTGCTGAGCTATCTTGCTGGCTTCTAAGGTTTTCTTCTGAACCATGAACAGTTGTAATGCAGACCTAATATGGCAAATGCTGTTGACAAATATCAGCATGTTATCATGTCTAGAAGGAGTTGGATTGCCTTCTAAATGACTTACTTTCCTCACAGAGAGGAACCTCTTCCTTCCTGGGTCTGAGGTTTTACCACCAAGCAGAAGACCTTAAGGTGAAGGCATCAGTAGCCCAGCGGAGCTGTGTTCTTGCTGACTCAGGAATCACCCCTACCTCATTGGGAGAGACTGTGCCCAGAGTGGGCAGAGAAGAGAAAAGCTGAGAGGCTGACAGAATGGAGTGCCAAAGCAGAAAATCCAGTCAATCTCAATCTGTTTGCAGCCTTAAATTACAACATATGCTGACTACCTGTGTAGTGGATTGAATGAGAATGACCTACAGATTCATATGTCTGGATGCTTGGTGCCCAGCTGGTAGAACTATTTAGGAATAATTAAGATGTGTGGCCTTGTTGAAAGAACTCTCTCTCTCTCTCTCTCTCTCTCTCTCTCTCTCTCTCTCTCTCTGCCTCACATATTGCAGATCAAGATGTGAGCTCTCAGCCACTCCAGCAAACATGCCTGCTTTTTGCTGCCATGCTTACCTGCCATAAAGGACCCCTAACCCTCTGAAAATGTAAACCCAATTAATGCGAGCGCGCGCGCGCACGTGTGTGTGTTTGTGTGTGTGTGTGTGTGTGTGTGTGTGTGTGTGTGTGTGTGTGTGTGTTGCTTTGGTCGTGGTATTTTATCACAGTCATATAAAAGTAACTAAGATAACAACTGTATTTCAAAAAGACATTTCTCAATAAACTGTAATTCTGTGACAATGTCCTTCCCAAACTGCTGCCTTATCCCCCTGGGTTTGGACAGTGGTTTTTATTAGGCCCTGAGGGCACTAATGATAAACTGAGATGAAGCAGCTTTGGAAAGGCACAGAAAATGAGAAATGATCCTTTTAAAATGAACACAAAGAAAATACTTTCAAAATCCCATTGAAAAGCAACTGTGTCGTTAAATCACAGTGGTTAACTATATAAACCTTAAGCATATTTCTCTTAATTACATGTTTTATCCTCACCTAGGGAGAAAATGGCAAAACAAAAGCATGCCTTTTGATTGGGATCAGAATTACAGGGTGGCTATTAAGTAGAGAACATAAATACATTTTTTGAAAATAAAAAACAACTAATTGGAAGCCCTTAGTCACTTGTGGGGGGCTGTATGGAAGGCATCTGTTTATTAGCAACAGTCTGAATCAGAGATCTTCTGGGGCCTCTTATCACAAATGCAAATTTAGGGCTTGCTGGAAATTCTGGATCTGTGCATTGTGCTCATTACAGTTTTGCCCAATGGACTGTGTCAGTAGAGAGGAACAATCCAAATGATGTCTATGTGTCATAATCTAGCACGCAATTCATTCATTATGTGTAACTTGCCAGTGTGTCCAGACTTGAAGCTCACCCTACTAGTGCATTATCCTATTAATAGACTAATGCTTGTCAAATTGTCACATACTTAGAAATTACTGACAACCCTAAAATGCTTGGTTTTTTGCTTTTTTTTTTTTTTTTTGCTTTTTTTTTTTTTTTTTTTTTAAATAAAGCATGATACATTTACCAGTGGCTACTGTATTGGAAAGTAAACCAGAAAAAAAAATTACTTATTAAAGATTATAAATGATGAAGGACTCCTTCCTGAGCTTCCATAGTTCCAGAAGGTGCTATACAGGCTGCCAAGGGAAGGAAGAAATCAATAGTCCATTCCAGCTGTGATACCTCTGAACCACAACAATTACCAGCATGACCTACAGGTATAATAGTGGCATGCACGTCCTGGCAGCAACCAATAGCTATTTAATTGGACTAAAGGCCTACTCAATGGGAGGAAATCATGCCTGGTGCTGAAAACTTAGCCAACCACCAGGACCAGTGAGGTCATTGATGTTAGAAGAGAATCTACTACCACTACTTTACTAGACAGAGACCATTAAAGAAAACCACAATTGGTTATAATGCAGACATTAACTAACCATGGGGTACCCAGCCCCAGGGGATGTGTCTACAATACAGCTCCAGCACCTAAGACTGGAGTATCTTGGAAAAGGAGTCAGAAAGAATTTAAGAACCAGAGGACCAGGAAGTGTGCTATAAGATGGTGTCTCCTAGAAATGACAGAGAAGTTTTACCCATGATACCTCAAGAATATGGCTGCCAAAAGAAGACCTGAACAATGACAACACGTATGTTAAAATGTAAAAGGGAAATCTCACAGGGCCTACACCTAGAGAGAACTATAGGCAGCTAATGACTGTTGAAAGGGGGAAATTAGTCTTTTCAGGTACAAGCCCCCTAATTGGTTATCCAACACAAAGAGGTCCACCTGAAATCATATACACACAAGCAACACTAAACAGATTCAGCAGGTTGTATTTGCAGTGTGTGTGTGTGTGTGTGTGTGTGTGTGTGTGTGTGTGTAATAATCAAACTAAAGGGACAATCAATTTGAGAGGGAGTGAGGGGAGGCATAGGAGGAAGTTAGGGAAGAACAGGAAGGGAATATTCTCAAACTCCAAGAAATCTGCCTACCTGTACCTCCTAAGTGCTGGGATTAAAGATGCATGCTGCCATACATAGCTAGGATCTTGTTTTTGGTTTTTTTGTTTGTTTGTTTGTTTTTGCTTTTGGTCTGATTTGGTTTTTGTTTGTTTGTTTGTTTGTTTGTTTTGTTTTGTTTTTAAGACAGGGTTTCTCTGTAGCTCTGGCTGCCCTGGAACTCACTCTGTAGACCAGGCTGGCTTTGAACTCATAGATATCCTCCTGCCTCTGCCTCCCAAGTGCTGGGATTAATGGTGTGTGCCACCAACACCCAATGGTTTTGTTTTGTGTTGTTCTGTTTTTTTGTTTGTTTGGTTTGGTTTTTTATGCCAAGGATAAGTACTTTACTAGAGTATTCTGTTTGGGGAAAGGTTCAATTCACTGAGGAAATACAGTTCATAATACACCTTTGTTCAAAATAAGCATTTTAAGTATACATATTTATGGGATACAATGTGGTGATCAATACATGTGTGTAGTGTGGAATGATGATATCTGGGCAGTTGGCAGTTCTCTCTCTTCATCTTTATTTTGTGTTTGGAGATTTAAAGCTCCTCTCTTCTAGCTATTCATAACTAAGTGATGGTTATGAATATTATGAATATTATGAACTATGGTTACCTATGCTAAAGATTACTTGAGCTTGCTATTCTGTGTTTGAGAGGAGCAGTTCAATAACCTCTTCAGATAACTGTGAGTATGCCTTTTTGATACTACTAAACTTCAGTAAGAGTTTCTTTACCATTAACTATAACATGGTATCTAAACAGTATCCATGAAGTTTTCACAGTTAACACTAAAATCCATTGGCCTCACATACTTTGAATGAATCTTTTACTAACCCTAACCCTGTT
The DNA here is from genome assembly GCF_949786415.1 of Peromyscus eremicus. Classification (NCBI taxonomy): domain Eukaryota; kingdom Metazoa; phylum Chordata; class Mammalia; order Rodentia; family Cricetidae; genus Peromyscus; species Peromyscus eremicus. The sequence goes on from NC_081427.1 coordinate 41,100,526, forward strand.
ATCTATGTATGTATGTAATCTATGTCAATTAGAAAATATTAACTCTCTGGTTATGAGTATCTTCTAAGCACTGAGATATTAATTTACAAACAACAAATTATATTTGTCACATATTAATAATAGATGCTATTAATATTTGTTATTAGAACACTCAGCTCAGAAAACTCTTCAGGTATTATTTGGTAAGCTTCATTTCATGGTGAGAGATACAGTATATTAGAATTGTAATGTTTGCTTGAAATCCCAGATGTTAACATTGACAAACATTGACAAACATACTGCTGGTTGTTCTTCTTGGAATGGTAGCATTGTATCATTTGCGGGGGGGGGGGGGGGGGGGGGGGGGGGGTGTAATATCTGGCAAACACGCAGATTTTAATAGTCACGGTGTACCAATAATTCTTTCAAGTAAATATGCTATTCCCCAAATGAGATTGTTACAATGCCTTTTTTCAATCCAACCTTCTCTAATAGCAAAACAGAACACCCATACCATCACCAGAATCTTTAAAAAGTGTATCCATTGTGGGCAGTGAAGAAGACAATGGCAGATAGTACCATGGGGGCTGATTTACATGGAAACATCTGCAGATTCGCCAACCACTGCTTTGGAGCCCACAAGTCTGGATGACAACGGAGTCTTCAAGGGAAAGTCTCGCGGGTGGGAAGATGGCTCAGTCCGTAAGGTGCTTGCTTGCTGTGCGAGCCAGAAGACCTAAGGTGAACACACCTGTAACGCCAGCACTGGGGAGAGGAGGAGTCTCTGGGGTTTGCTGAAAGGGCAATCTCGCCACTCAGTGAAACTGGGAAAAATCCAACACCACTCTATCAATAATTCCAAAACATTCGTTATTGATAGAAAATCAAAAGCATGATCTAAAATGAGTACATAGTCCTTATTGTATCTGAAACATACATAGGCCATTTCCACAAAGGAAATCAAACTTATATTAAAGACATCTTGAGCAATGTTTATTTAGTGCTTCTAAAATTCATTATGTTGTGTAAGCCACCAAAGGGGATATGCAAATACACAGGGCCTGATCTCTACCTCATATGTCATGGCTACACCTTGTTATGTTGAAGCTACTGTTTTAAACAGTCTTTGTAAGTTAGAGTGAGCATCCCTTATCAAAAAAATGTCTGACCAGAAGTGTTTCAGCATTTTTAAAGTTTCTAAGCACTTTTTTTTTTAAAAAAAAAGTCTGGAACATTTGCATGATCTTTACTGAATTAGCATCCCAAATTCAAAAATTCCAAATGCTCAAACACATTCCAACCACATCAAGCAGTAACAAGAAAGAAGCCACAAGGGATTTATGACAAGTTTCATTGGAAGAATTGTGCTACAGTATTCATCCCTCACCCCCTCAGCCCTTGGGTGTCTCAGTGTATACTTTCTGAGAACTCAATTTGTGATCAGGTACATGGAATTCTTCCAACTTTATCACATGATGAAGATACAGTACAGAAAGAGATAGAAAAAATTAACAGGATGCAATTGTCTGCTATCCTATGTTTCTGTGTTGCTATGAAGTACAATCATTACCACACACTCACATCACACCCCCCAACACACACACACACACACATACACACACACACACACACACATATTTTAGGCTGTTTGAGTGCCCCCCCCATTGTCTTAGGGTCTCTATTGAGGAGACACCATGACCATGGCAACTTTCATAAATGAAAACATTCAATTGGGGCTCTCTTACATTCAGAGATTTAGTCATTATTGTCATGGTGGGAAGCAGACAGACATGGTGCTGGAGAGGTGGCTGAGAGTTCTACATATGGATCAACAGACAGCAGGAAGAGAGAGGGTTCTGAGACATTGGGCTTGGCTTAAGCTTCTGAAACCTCAAAGAACACCACAGTGACATACTTCCTCCAACAAGGCCACACCAATCCAACAAGGCCACACATTCTAATCCTTTCAAATAGTGCCACACCCTATGAGCCTATGGGGGACCGTTTCCATTAAACCACCCCTCCCATGAAGGTTGTAGAAAGTATTGCTCATGTCCCCTTAGGGTATCATGTATTACCTTTCATGGGAGAAGGCTACTGCTGTTTACCTTTCCAGAGTCATGCAAGCCCCAACACCAGAGCACCAGGGCCTAAGCCTGACCCTTTCCTCCACTGATGCGGATTTCAAGAACCACAGACTCATAGGATGTTGGAAGCTGGAAGGCTCTGCGGTTCTGTACTCCCACTTCACTGATAGAGAGGTTTCAGAGCATAATCATCCTTTTCTTGCCTTCTTTTGAGATAATGGCATGAAATCTAGAAGCCAGCCTTGCCCATGATGTTTCCTCACAAAAGCACTCTAAAAGAAGAGGTTCCCTTTTCCGTTTCTGTGATGTCTTCTTACCTATTCTTGATGTCTGCAACTACGGTAGTCATCTTAGACATCACTGCTATGCTACAGACGGCAGCACCATGAAACAAAAGAACCCATGTTATTCGTCCTTGAGCTGTGGACTGGCCCCCAAAATAACTCAGAGTCCAGGATTTGATGTGTGGCATGTTTCCTTATTCTTAAAGCCATTTTTATTTGGGTATTCTGTTTTACATCCCAAAGCATCCTGATTAGGAATCATTCCATCGAATACTTTCTTTCATTAAATAAAGCAACTGAGATTCACAAGACCCTGCCTTCCCAGAAGAGAAGCAAACAAACAAACAAACAAACAAACAAACAAACAAAAAAGACTCTAAATGCCTAAACAACTTGCCCAACACCACAGTGATTAGGTGAGACAGCTCCGGCTCACAACTAGTGTCCCGATTCTTAGGCTGAGCACTTCCCAGCAGCTCTTAGAGAACAAACTAGCTACAGTCAAATGAAAGCAAAGCCAGAAAGCAGCCTGGCTCTGCAGGGAAGCCATTCCAGGCACTCAGGGAAAAGGGGTTCCTGTGAGTGAGTGAGTACAGACCGAGGGGACAGGATCTGAGCCAACCATGCTTCTTCTAACTTATTCCGGATCTCTTAGCCCACCCTTATGTCCCAGGAAAGCCAATTAAAAACAAGCATTGACCATGTCCTTGTCCTAGATACACAAAAATAACATTACTGTACATGACCAACAGTAAACCAGATTCTCTGCATTTTTTTCCGACTTCCAAAAATAGTTAGGACTCACTGCCAAAGAGAGTGGGGGCCTGAATTCCCAGGAAGAAAAAAAAAAAACAACTTCAGTCCATGGCATTTGCTCCAGTGTAGAAATAATTAAGTACACACTGAAGAATGGAATTCTCAGTGCTCTTTCACCCAATCAGCTTGCTTTCTGAAAGTTAAAAAAAAAAAAAAAAAATCAACAATGTAGCAATCATCGTGTTGCCAAGAATGTCCTAGATTTATAATCAGGGTTGTAGTCTGTTTAAAAAAAAAAAAAAAGTTGCCACTCTTCACTTAGGCAGTATCTGACCTTTGAAAATTAACTAATTAAATTTTTTGGAGATTTAGGAAGCCTTCAAAGAACCCATCTCTACTGTTGTGTATATTTAAAGGGCCAGACATTCACGTTTCCAGCCTCTCTTGCAACTAACTTGGGCACCTGACCTAAGTTTCACTGTGATGGATAATGGTATGTGCCAATTTGACCTGGGAACTGGGTACCCAAATATTTGTTAAACGTTATTCTGTACCTGTGAAGGTATTTCTGGACGACACTAGCATTTGAATCAGTAGACAAAGTAAAGCAGATTCCTCTCCCTGATGTGGGTAGACCTCATCCAACCCCATTGCAGAGCTGAACAGGATCAAAAGAGAATAAGAGAGAGTCTGTTTCCTCTGTCTGCTTTTCAGCCACATATCCATCTTGTCCCGACTTCCAATTCGATCTGGAACACTGACCACTGGTTCTCCTGACTCCCAAGCCCACAGATTTAGATAGGGGCTGCTTCACTGACTGAGTCTCTCTCCGGCTTGCCAACTACAGATCTTGACTCTTCTCATCTTCCATAGCCATGTGAGCCGTTTACTTATTTATACAGCCCTCTCTTTAGGTCCCATGCCATTTTCTCTGGGGACCTCTGATACATCCACCAACCAGAAGCTCCATCCACAGATTTTTAAGTGGGAAGTTGGGGTGACAAGGGAGTCAGAAATAGGGGTTGGCAAAGAGGGGAGGGAAAAGAATGGATAATTGAGATTTGACCTGGAATTCTAATAAACAGTGTGAGAACTTCACAGAAAAGATGGCTTTTGTCGTCTCTCTCAGTGGTGAGACACTGGACGTGACTGATCCCCAAGTCTGGCTTTGATTATTGTCCACACAAGAAGCTCCAGGGGGAACAGGCTGCCCTGGCCTATTTGCCATTGTATCCTCAGTAACTGCCTCAGTGTCTAGAACTCCACAGCTGCCCAAGAAAATCTGCTGAACAAAGGAAACCCACTATGCACAAGAATACACTAGCCACTTCTTTTTAAAGTTTATTAGATGGTGATGATGATGATGATGATGGTGATAAGGGGTGTCTGCATGGATGTCTATGTACCACATTCATGCCTGATGCCTATAGAGGCCAAATGAGGGTTTCAGATCCCCTGGAAGTGGAATTGTTTTAAACTGCCATATGGGTGCTGGGAACTGAACCCGGGTCTTCTGGAAGAGTAGCCAGTGCTCTTAACCTCTGAGCCATTCCTATAGCCCCGATACCAACCATTTCTTAAAGACAATATTGGCTATACAGCTGGTGATAAAAATACACAAGCAATTTATGCCTTGGCTGGGAAACTGGTATCTTCCAACCCATATGTCCTCATAGCTCATGCTGAGATGGTCTGGGATACAGGTCCTCAATCAAAAGCACTTTGCAGGGAGGCAGTCCTCATTCCTATCTTGATTGTTACGCTTTTGCTGTTGCTGTTTGTATTAGTTATTTCCTGGTCACTGTAACCACAATGCCCAACAGGAACAAGGCAGGGAAGATTTATTTGACCTCACAGTTTCAGAGGGTTTGTAGGCCATCATGATGGCGAAGGCGTGAGAAAGGGAGAATGTGAATCTGTTCATTTCATAACAGGCTAGGAAGCAGAAAGAGCAGAACAGGAACCAAAGACAAGTAGACCCTCAAAGCCCACCCCTAGTGACCTGCTTTCATCAGCCAGGGCCTACCTCCTAAAAGTTCCAGAGGCTGCAGCACAAGGCCACTAGCTGGGAACAAGCATTGAAGCCACAAACCTATGGAGGACATCTCACATTCAAACCGTAACACTACTAAGAGGCGAACCAAAACAAGAGAGTAAGCAGATGCCGTTTATAACTTCTCCATGTGTTCATTAATATCTCTAATAAAGAGAATTGAGTTCAAAAGACAACCTGAAAGGTAGAGTTGTGTTTTTTAAAAAATTGCATTTCTTCAGCGTTTAGGTGTGGCCATTAAAAAGGCAGGAAACAAAAAGGCTCCCAACAGTCCTCTATTGGCACAGAACCATCTCCGGACTGACCGAGCATATGATAGAAACAGGAGCCAACGCCCGTGACTTCCCATGGCTGTCACCACCATTTTACACGCGCTTATGGAGAAACGGCTCACGAACCTCCATGGTATGTGTTACTACCGTCATACCCACTTCGTAGCTAAGACAAAGCAGACCCGGAGGAGGGAGTCTCTTGCCTGAGTTTGGGCAGCTAGGAGGAGTACAGATGGTGCCCTTCTCTGCTACACACCACAAACCCTGGTGGGGAAATGAGCCACTACCCGGCATGCGGAGCGCAGGGCTTACTGCCAACAGCGGGACCCGAGCTGAGCGTCAGTGAGGAGGAACTAGTTAAGAAAGAAGGCAAAGGAAAGTCTTTTTAAAATGCACAAAATCACCCCTACTATTTCCTTCTGAAGTATAATATATAAAAATGATATAAATATAAATCATATACTAATCAGAGGAAGTGTGGAAAACATGAAAAATATACTGAAAAGAAAATAGAAACTGACCTAAGTTTGAGTCTTTTACCTTTATCCACGGGTCTAACCTGTTGGTTATGCATCTTCTCTACCAATTCAGCATGCATTTGCCAAGTGCTGTGCATAGAACTGTAGACTAGTTCAGTCTAGTTAATTTAGAAGAGGGAGTTAAACATACGTAAGAAATGTCTTGTCATTTGTAATTGGAGGCAAGTTGTGATTAAAAGTGGGATTTGTGGAACACAGGGATTGGGAGCAAGGGAACTGTTCTACATAATACTGTCATGGTAAATGCCGTTATAGATTGTTCCACCAAGTAGACTAAACATGAATCTCAGTGCCAACTATGGACTTTGATGATCTGATGTGACAATGTGTGCTCGCTGACTGTAACAAATGTACGACCAGAACAGGACAGTTACAGAAAAGTAAGTTAGAGACAGGGGTCATGGCATGTGACACTCTCTACTTTCTCTTAAACTTTGCTATAAACCTAAAACCCCTCTAAAAAAAATCAAGTGTCCTTTCATCTCGAAAAGAGTAAGCTTTTAAGAAATTGATAGGAAGTTAAAATAGCTGATGCTTCTTGAGTGTATGTCATAGGCCACACAAAATTCTATGTGAATTAACTCTTTCTTCCCTTCACCAAAGGAGGTGAGAGGACCTTTAAATCTTTCATAGGTGCAGGAACTAAGGGGCAGAGAAGGGCCATAGCTTACCCAGACCATCATTGCTTACTTAGAAGCTTATATTGAATCTGAGCATAGCAATACATATCTAACCATTATGAATGGCACCTCAGTGGGGGTTCAGGGAAGGCCTCCCACCAAGGAGAGGAGGGGCCCGTAGTAGCTGAAACTCTCAAGAGTTTCATGAGAAGGGCAATGGAGCATCTGAGATATATGAAAAATGGACAGAAATCCTTTGTCCTGATCCTGAACTAACCCAGAGCCTTGCGATAGCCATGTTAGTTTCTTTGGAGGCCACAGTGCTGTTTCTGGTTGGTCTATTCTTTCCCAGGAGAAACAGCAATGGTCATAGCTGGTATGTGGTTGGTGCTACTACACACCACAGATACCTTGTAGTTGGAGTTGGATTCTCTGTCTCCAGTTGGTCACCTCGTCCAACATCTCCTTCTTCCTTCCCCTCAGCCCTCTCAGCCATATCTCTGATTGGTTCCCAGCAATGGCATCTCCAGCCATGTTCTCTTCAGGGCTGACCCAGCATTCTCCACACCCTCCCTCCTGGCTTCTCTGCTCACCATGTGGTTTGGCCCTGGAGGTCTGAATTGGACAGGGACAGCCCGAGCTGAACTTCGGGGAATGGGAAGTTCAATGTTTGCCTGAGACAAAACTGGTCATTCAGCAATCGGGAACTTTTACCTATGAGTATTCCATCGCAGTTACGACTTCTCATGGCACCCTGGTTCTGTTGAGGAGGGCCAACCCCAACAGGTTACTTCTGCCTCTCCTGCAAGAGACATTAACAAGATTACCTTCTAGAAAGTCTTTTAAGAGGAAACATCAAAAGTCTATAAAATTTTATCAAACTGTACTTCAAATACATTTTCAAAAATGATCTGGGCTCCAAAGGTGGCTGCCAATCTCTGTCGCTTTCTCTAAAACCACATGCCACTCTTCCTTGGGGACTCTATTCCTTCTCATCCTTGAATCAAGATTAGTTTGAGACTGCTGTCAATTGTAGGATATGGCGGGAGTGACACTGTTAGATCTGGACCCTTGTCTTAAAGAGGATTATCGGCTTCTACTTCCTGCCTCTTAGGGCCCTGAGAACCATGGGAAAGAATCAATGTGCATGAAGAAGTCATGTCAAATGCCCCATCCTCTGACTCCCAAGGGAAAAAAAAACTGAGTTCAGCCCATTCACCTTACAGAACCACCAGATGGAACAATAAGTTACTGGGTTAAGACACTAAATTTTATACTTGTTTATTATGTAGCAACAGATAACTGAATTATGACGGTTCACTAGGAAATAGTCTGAAATCCATGGTTCATTAAAGATGTTGACTACATGTTGAAAGTCATCATTAAAAATAAGAAAAAAAATAAGTTAATTATACATATGATCTATCATGCTACATTTAAATAATAATACATAGCTTTATAATGTTAAAAGTGTTTTAAAAAAAGGAGTCACTAAATTTAAATAATATGTGGCCTTCATGCATACATTTAAAAATGACTAGCAAGAAAAATACATGACTAGAAATTATTTAACAAAAATATGAGAAAAATAATGGCAGAAATGGGAAGAGTGTCACTTGCTTGCTTACATTTCTTTTATTTTCCTACATTTTCTATAATTGGGATTTATTTCAGGTTTTTTTTTATCATAAATCGAATGCATGCACATTATAAAAGAGTTGGAAAGCCCGAAAGTGGAAAAGGATAAAATGACTATCAGCCCAAGTCTACCTGATAGAGTTAACTTTTGCCAACATTTTCATATTGATTATTTTTGAGTTTCTTCCTCTGGAGATGGCAACGTGTAAATGTGCTTTCTGCAATAGACTAGGATGCTGTCTGCTCTATTTGCTTTTGTATTCTGATTTTTGCTCTTGTTTTATAAGAAAATGCCAAAAGATATTAAGTTGATGCTATTTTTCTCAGACTAACCCACTGAGCTTTATCCCTTCCTACACACAGGCTGGCACAAAGAAGACAAGCCCAAAAACACACACACCACACCCTAAGATAATAGAGTTAGGATTGACCACCAAGCAGTAATTCCCATGTTAAGAAAGTTGACCTACCAAAGCAGAGGCAAAAGTTTCATACTTCTCCCACTTCTTGAATTGCTACTTCAATGTGAGGACCCCATTGGGTCTAAGCACCCCCCAGTGGGGAGAAGGCTGTGAAGACGGTGGTGATGGGCAGTGTTCCAGTAGAGATTTCTGTTGCTGTGATAAACACCATGACCACAAGCAGCTTGGGGAGGAGAGGGTTTATTTGGCACAATGGTTACAGTTCACCATCAGGGAAGCCAAGCCCGGAACTAGATGCAGGAACTGGTTGATGCAGAGGCCATTGAGGAGTGTTTCTTACTGGCTTGTTCCTCCTGCCTTACTCATTTTGCCTTCTTACACACACCAGGACCACCTGCCTAGGGGTGGCACTGCCCGCCGTGGGCTGGGTCCTCACACATCAGTCGCCAATCAAGAAAATGCCCTACAGATTTGCCTACAGGCCGATTCGTTGAGGGCATTTGCTCAGTTGAGGTTTCATCTTCTAAATTGATGCCAGCTTGTGTCAAGTTGACAAAAAAAATAAAATTAAATTAAAAAAAAAACAAAACAGGCAGACTATGCTCCAAATGAGATAGAATTCTTTTTTCTCTCCCTCCTGGCTCTCTAACCTTGGCAAATGACTTCAATTCTGGGAGTTTCCATTTCCTTATCTAAGACAGGCTATTCTTAACAACCCCAGAGTAACACTGTAAAGACTGAATGGGGCAGTCATGGGACTGTTTGGCAGGTTCAATTAATATCTAAATGATGGTAATGTAGTAACTCTTCCTCTGTAGAAAAGGCTGTTGCATTTGCTAGACCTCGAACCCCACTGAGACAAACCAGCACTCAGTCTTTGATTTAAAGAAAAGAGAGAGAACATAAATCAGCGGGCCACAGGCCCTGCACAGCACATAGCACATATGAGAAAATTAAACAGGGATCCACAGTCTGTTAATAATTCATGAAGTAAATTAACAAAGATAGTCTGGAGGGAACTATAAAAACATGGACATTTAAGCTTTTACAGTTGTTTTCAGAAATTAGGCTTAACAACAGGAGGAAGATGGAAAATGAAGGAACCTGTAATTGTTGTGTATTTTACTTTATCAAGTAACACACAAGGTGGGGAAGCCACAGAATGGATCATCCCAGTATTATTATCCCTATATTATAAATGAAGAGGCGGGCCACAGCTCAGTCATAGAGCACTCACCTAGCATATACAAGGCTGTGCCTTTGATCTCTAGTGCTACAAATAATAATTAACAGTCAATGAAGAAACTAGGACTTAAGAAATTAATTTATTTGAGGACACACAGTGGTTAATGACTGAAGCAGGACTTGAACCCAGTACTTGATTCTAAGCTCTGTGTATCACCTTCCCAGCTGTTGCATGGCATTTCTATTCCCTTCATCACGATCCAGAGTTAGTTCCTATGAGGGCTTCCATGGTAGAATCCTCAGATCTCTCTGAAATAGTCTCTCCCTCATACCCTACATGTATTATTTCCCAGATCAGTAGCTGACTTCATAGCTGAAATGTAGTATAACAGGCCAGTCCTCTCCAGGAAGGTGCTAAGGTCACAGGCATGGGTGGACCAAGGCCTTGCCAGGTCTAATGAGGCAGCATGAAGTGACATGGGCCTCCATGTTGGTTCTGTGTGGACCTGGTGACCTCCTCACCTCACCACACTGCCCCCCCACCTCCCTTCAGGCATTTCCACTCTGCCTACCCAACTCCCATCCTAGGTTGGCTCTTCTGTCCTCTCTCTTGTCCCCACCTACCTCATCGATGACTTTGTCTCTTTCCTGAATGGCCCATCTTCCTTTCAAAGTTTCCTAGGAGGCTTTGATGGAAGCAATGTCCAATCCATTACATCAGGAAGCATGGGAAACCTCTTTCTCCATGGTTATGATAAGAATTGGGATGGGAGAGAAAGACAGAAAATGATCCTCCAGCTCACCAGCCATCCATCATTCCTAGATACCTGTGAGTCCTATGTCTGATCTTCTTCTCACAGAGCTGCCCTGCTGACATCCTTTTTTGCTCCAAGAATTCAGTTCTTAGAAGTGTCAAGCACTGTAATTTCTAGAAGGGAAAATTTGACTTGTTCACCAATGAAACTGCTCCAGGGTCTAGAGAGATGTCTCAAGCCATAGAGTGCTTCATGTTCTGGAGGACTTGAGTTTGGATCCCCCATACCCATGTGAAAAAACAGGAATGATGGTATTCAGTAGTAACCCGCAGAAACAGGCTGGTCCCTGTAGCCTAGTCAGCTTGCCTTAGCCCAGTCAATGAGCTCCAGGTGCAGTGAGGGACCCTATCGCAAGAAGTAAGGTGAAGGACAATCCAGGAAGACAACAGATGTTAACTTTTTGCCTCCATGTGCTCTCTCCCTCTCCCTCTCCCTCTCCCTCTCCCTCTCCCTCTCCCCTCTCTCTCTCTCTCTCTCTCTCTCTCTCTCTCTCTCTCTCTCATATGTGAGCATGCACACATACACATGTAAGCTCCAAGGTGATTTAGTTAATTAATTAATTGCTTTGAATTCATTGTCCTCTCCATTGACTAAGGCCTTCTGTGTGTTCTATGTCTGAATGAACAATTACCCAACATACTACCTTCTCAGGGCTGATAACACAGGTCATCGGCTGAGCAAGATTCCCTAACATGTGCAAGGTCCTGGGTTCAATCCCCAGCACCACAAAAGAAAATAAAACACCATAATGAAATTCACTTCTCTGTATGCTAACCTTAAAATATAATTTCAAAAAAAAAAACAAGCAAAGCTCTTAGGAATAGAAACAAAACAGCTACCTTTGTGTGGACTCTTCGATACTAAATCTTCCCATTTTGATTGTTGATTTCCACTTGAAACTCTCACAGAGGCCATCAGCCACTGTAAAATGTTTCTTTCTTTTCCCTGATAAACCCACAGAAAGGAGCTTTTGAGATAAATTAATGGTTTTCTCTTCCCATCTTTGACAGCTTGACATGACATGGCCCCAAGGAAAGCTTCAAACAGCCCAGTTTCCTCTCTGCCTGTGGGTGGGAACCTGGGATGAAAATGAAGATCTCCTCTGAGAAACTCGAAGCTGATTCCAGACTCTGCAGAGCCTTTCTCAAGTTCTGCATCCGAGAAGAATCCAAGGCTTTGCCCTAGGTGAGGACAGAGCCACTGTGCTGCTGTGAGGGGTCCTCTTGACAGCCTGTTGGCTTCTTGACTCAACCCTCATCATTAATTTCCTTTTTGTGGATGCAATAGATCCAGAGGTGCAAGAACACAGCCTCCTCCAAGAGGCCCTGAGCCCAGGCAGAGGCTACCACGGCTCCCTCTGGAACTCAGCTCCGCATCTGCAGCTGGAAGTTTTCCTGTGTCCTGCCTGGCCCTGAGGTCCTGCAGCCACTTATAAAATAATCACTCAGAGGTTTATATTACTTACCAACTGTATGGCCTATGGCAGGCTTCTTGCTGGCTAACTCTTTCATCTTAAATTAACCTATTTCTAGTAACTATTTAGTGCCACATGGCGTTACCAGTCTGCTGGCGTCTTGCTGCTCCTTGGGTGGTGGCTGGCGTCTCTTCTTACTCTCCTTTCTCCTTTTATTATCTCCCTTGGATTCCCCTGCCCCTGCCACCACTCCATCCTGCCCTGCCATAGGCCAATGCAGCTTTATTTATCAACCAATCAGAGCAACATATATTCACAGCATACAAAAAGACATCCCACAGCACACATCTGCACACAAGGTTACTTTTCTAATTTGCTCCCCATATACCCTTCAAAACAGGAAAATGTGAACATATATATGTATGTGTATGTATATGCATATATAATTTATTAACTTCTTGAAGTATATACATATGCTTTGTATATATGAAGCATAGATATATATACTTCAAGAAGTTACTAAATTATATATATATATATATAATATATAATCTATCTGAGCTCTATCTGTAAGACAGTTTCATTGGTGAACAAGTCAAGTTTTTCCTTCTAGAAATTACAGTGCTTGACACTTCTAAGAACTGAATTCTTGGAGAAAAAAAATGTCAGCAGGGTAGCTCTGAGAGGAGATTATACATAGGATCACAGATAGGGTGTATCTAGGAATGACGGATGGCTGGTGAGCATATATTTATATATTACGTGTGTGTGTGTGTGTGTGTGGTGGCAACTGTCATCTAGATGTGTTTTCATTTGTGAGCTCATTTCTCTTGAAGTTCAGCTTAAAGCTCTTCAGTTGAGTTTGTTAACCATATGCAAATGATAGACTCTTTTACTGTAACATGTTATCCGAAGAGGGGGATATAGACCATTTTAATTGTTCTCTATGCTTTTTCTAATGTTAAAAACCTGGATATATTACTTTGGAATGAAATGTCATTTCATTCTGTTTTCCAAAAAGCTGGAGAAAAGGATGAAGGCATCATACTTAAGTTAAAGCTATTTAAAAAAAAAAAAAAAAAAAAAAAAAAAAAAAAAAAAAACAACTACCTAGGAACACTCAGTCCTAAATAGGATGTCACCATCAAATCTCTCCCCTCAGGGCTCAGGGAATCCTACTGAAGAGAAGGCAGAAAGATTGTAAGAGCCAGAGGCGATGGAGGACACCAAGGAAACCAGGCCTTCTAAACAGAGCATGTGAACTCACAGAGACTGAGGCAGCATGCACCAGGCCTGCAGAGTCTGCACTAGGTAGGGTCCGAGAGCTGGGAGAAGTGTGCACCCACACCCATCCCTACCCCAGAAGCTAGCCAACTGATAACCACTTGCAAAGGCAAATTAGTTTTCTCCAAGGGAGTCTCACTGGGGAAACCACCCACCCTTAAGAAGATAGCCAACAGAAAAGAAAACCAACATTTTAGGTTCTTCGTCTCTTTCTCTCATAATGTGTCAAGGTTTTTGTTTCATTTTGTTTTGTTTTTAAAGAAAAAAACCTGACAGGTCCTTTGTGTATACAGTACGGCTTCCAGCTTTGTGTTTTTATGGGATGCCTGTGTGTCTGAACATGTTCGTCTCTGTGTCTATCTGTGTTTCCTATGCTTTTTCTTTGGCTCCTTTTCTTCTGTTTTGTCCTATTCTGATCCATTTGTTTTACCTCATTTTACTTTATTATTATGCCTTAGATGCCTGTTCTCTAACTAGAGACAGAAAGGGTGTGGAGCTGAGTGGGAGGGGAGGGAGGAAGAACTGGGAGGAGCTGGGGGAGGAGAAACCATAATCAGAATATACTATATGAAAAAAATCTATTTTCAATAGAAGAAAAAAAACTATGTAATAATTTTAAAAAAAAATGATCTAACTGAAAATCGGCCAAAAGCCCAACAACCAGAATTTCCCCTATCCATATTTATTCCTTTTCATTGAACAGATAGGTATGTATAATTGAAGTTACTTTCTTTTTTTAATACCATAAAACTTGTTTTTTCCACTGATTATAAAATGAATATTTTCCATACCATCAAGCAAATATTCTGAAAAATACATCTACACTAAAAAACAGATTTTTCCCATTTGCCTCTTTAGTTTATTGCCTATGCATGACCAGCACCATTTTAGTTTTGTCAAAAGTTGTTATATTTTCTAACTGAAGAAAAAAAGTTCTGAAGTTAAAAAATACCTGAAGGCCTGGAATAGAACTTTTTAAGCACATGGTTATGCTTTAACTGGAGCTATAAGACAAAAATAATTTGCTTTCACGTAGGTATTTTTCATGTCGACTGTAAGTATGAATGCTATGAGCATTCTTCTACTTCTCCATTCCACACAAAATGTTACTGTTTCTGTGGCCCAACCCCTAAGACCCTGTCTTGAAGTGTCAGTGGCCTCTGCTGAATGTGAAATGACCATGAGCATGACTGCGAACCTCAGTCCACAGAATATAGAAGGCCCAGGAAGGCAATGTTTGCAGCGTTCAGCAGCTGAACCCACCGGGCACAGAAGAAATGCCCCCATTGTCCTCCAGAGCAGAAATGACAATTCCCCACAAACAATCACTTGTCCGCCTCCGTTATAAATAGACTTTAATGTACAGCCAGCTGTCTGAGAGTTTACAAGGGTTGACCGAAGGCACAAGAGGGAAGGGAAACGAGGGGGTTCCAGATAGCCGGAGACCGGCTTGTCTGCAGACCGCAGTAAACAAGGATGCACACAGCACCCGGTAAAGTACGTCAGCACGCCTGGGTGCAGGCCACAGTTATGGGAAGAGCACTGCGGGCCTCACGTGGGAGTCTCTCAGGAGATGCTGTATCCTTCCCTCGTGAGCATCCATAAATTCAAGATTGTGAAACAAGTGGCAGTTACCAGCAAGCAGCTTGTAAAGCGTCGGTCGGGAGAGATGTTCAGACACAGCGTGATGTGCCCCAATTCGGCTTTGATAAGAACTGAGTCTGCCTCAGCTCTCACCCGTTTCCTGTTCTGTTTTCCTTCATCTTCCCGAGAACAGCTCTCTTTCATTCTGTTTTTCTTTCACAACTTTTCTCATGGATAGTCGCTAGTGTTGTTCTAGACAGTTCATTTTAACCAGAGCCAGTCCCTCGGGCATGATGGCTCAAGAATCTGATCAGGTGTGACAGAGAGCATGGCCCCGAGCAGCCAGGCATGGACACGTGGCTGGGCTAATGGCAACTCATCCCACCCACACTGCTCAACCCCGGGGCGACAAGAAAGAACTGCAAGGGGCCGAGACTGACGGTGGGTGGGAGACTTGTTACAAAGTCCTGTGAGACCCAACAGACTGGACAAATGTGCCCTAGGGAACCAAATACAGAAACAAAGAGGATACGCAAAGACAGAATGTAGACTGCTTCAGAAAAGACAGTGTCCCCTTGCCCAGAAAAAAACTAAATGAACAAGATGGCAGCTCTTAATTGAATGTTACATCTTGTGTGTATATCTTTCTGATGTGTCAATGTGGAAGACGATCTGAGATCCTGATGTCTTTCAAAGGCCTTCCTTGTTTGACTCTCCACCTTTTAAAAAAACTTAAAGACCATCACCAATATTTTAACACTTATAAAAATAAAAAAATAAGCCTATCATGATTACCTTAAACCCTCCACAGTCAATATCCATCCTTTAAGCTAAGATCACTGTTAAATTACCAGAAGTGAGAAATGTACTAAGAGTTTTAATTAGAAAATTATTTTCCTTCCACCTGAGACACACAAAGTTTAAGGCCAGGGCCTGGTAATTGATGGCTGCCTGGAGGGGGAGAGTCAGTTGTCTTTAAGGGTGTGGCCTCTGGTAGGTGGAACACACACTAGTGGATGGACGGCCACACACCCAGGACCATATAGGCAGCACTGATTGGACTCGGTGTGTCAAAGAGTACACCAAGTTAGGTATGGGATGGGGAAAGGGATCTGCAAGATTGGAATACGGGTGAATATGATCAAATTATAATATATAAAACTCAGTGAATTAATAAAAATATTTTAAATGCTTCTGTTTCAAGATGACCAACTTTCAACTAAGTAGATAAAGGCATTTTCTCCCATAGCTGAGTCTTGACATACTTGACAATCTGTTGCTAGCGTGATGACTTGTGACCCTCGAAAGTCCTCTGCCTCAGTCTTTCCTCTTCTGGAAATCAGTACCTCTATCGAAGATCAACTGAGTTTTGAGAAGCTTGCCTTGTTTCCAGTACTTAATAGTGTATCTGTTGCCAATGAGCTCACTTTAAGATTTTTTTCATTGCTTTTTCTTTCAAGGTGATTTTTTTAAATTGAAGGATAATATATATGCAGAAATACACATAAATACACAAGTTGAATTTTCACATATCTACAAGGCCTCTGTTTAAGTATCCAGAACATTCTACACTTTCAGAGCTCCCTTCCTTCTCTTCCAGCCTCTCTCTACAGCTCCACCTCCAGCGAGCAATGGCCGTTATCCCAGGGATGCTATGCTTGTTTTAAATTATATATTTTAGTTGCTATAAAACACACGTATGAATCACTACCTTAACCATTGTTTTGAGACAGGGTCTAAATGTATATACATTACTACATATATGGAACTCATTTCATAGACCAGGTTGGTCTAAAACTCCCTGGACTCTCCTGCCTCCTGAGTGCTGTAATTAAAGGTGTACCTGGTCCTTTTAAAATATATTTTTGAAGATTTATTTTTATTTTTCAATTGTGTGTCTGTGTGGGGGTTTGTGTCCATGAGTGCAGGTACCTGTGGAGGCCAGAGGCATCAGATTCCCCCTACAGGCGGTTGTGACCCATCAGCTGTTGATGCTGGGAATCAGAGATGAGTCTCTGCCGGAGCAGATACATCCTTCACTGGTGAGCCATCTCTCCAGCCCTGCCTTGGCCATTTTAAACGTACAGTTTTGCACATTAAGCACAATCACAGCTGTGCAATTATCACCACCATCCACCAACACACTCATCTTGTGAAACTGTACTTCACACCATTAGTTATCTCCCTGTTTATCCTGCTCTAGCCCCAGGCAACCTTCAGGCTCCTCTGAAGCCGACCATTCTAGTTTTCCCCACGAATGGAATACAGATGTGCGTCCCGATCTTGCCGTTTTCCATCTGTACAAACGTCAGGTCACACAGACACCTTCCTTCCCATGTCTGCCTTCTTCCCCGGAATCATGTCTGTGGCATTCTCTTCCACTGTGAGCAGTCATATTTTATCCATTCCTATTATATCACCATTAATATAAATACCTGTAGCAGGAATCTTAAAGGTACTTATTAATAAAATCAAACCTGAGGCCAGGTATTGGGGTGAATGCTGGAAGATCAGAGAAGCAGAACAAGCCACAGCTACCTCACCTCACCAGTTCCTCAGCTGATCCTGTTTCCTCAGACTGGAAGCCTCTGAGTCTTCATCCAGAATGAATCTCAGATGAACTGCCTCTCGAAAGCCTGAAAGCTTAACCAGCCAAATGCCTCCAGTTCCTGGTCCTCACGCCTTATATACCTTTCTGCTTTCTGCCCTCACTTCCTGGGATTAAAGGCTCACTTCTTGGGATTAAAGGCGTGTGTCACCATGCCTGGCTGTTTCCAATATGGCCTTGAACTCAGAGATCCAGACAGATTTCTGCCTCTGGAATGCTAGGATTAAAGGTGTGAGTGCCACCATTTTCTAGCCTCAGTATCTAGTGGCTGTTCTGTTCTCTGACCCCAGGTAAGTTTATTAGGGTACACAATATTTTGGGGAACACAATACCACCACAAATACCTATCAATGACAGGTGTTTATAGCAATTTTTCAGTTTGGAGTTTTTACATATAGTGTCAGTTTATCTTCTGGTAAAATAAATGCCTGAGTGCAATTACTAGGCCTTGGGATACACCATGTGTTCAGCATAGCTGACCTCCTCAGGCCTCCACCCAGAGAATTCTCTTCCCAGGGTTCACCTACATTCATCACCCCAACCCCAAACTCCCTGGACTCCACTGGGCTGCCTGCCCTTGCCAGAACACTGTTCTCACACTCTTAACAGCCTCGCATCCCGTACCCAACCAACAGTCACCATTCTAACAGTACTAGCTTTGTGGGTACTGTGTCGTTCAGCCCACACTTCCTGATTGGATTGAGAGCTCCTTGTCACTCAGACCTCAGCGTCTTTGAGAAGTGGCCCCAAAGCATGAATGAAAGCACATCTCTTCACACGCGGGACCGAGTCTGTTCTAGTTCGCTTTCTGCTGCTGTGACAACATTCTGACCCAAAGCGACCTGTGGAGGAAATGCTTTGTCTTATAGTTTGTCCTACTCGGCTTTTTATTTCTGTGACAGAACACTGGCCAGAACCAACCCAAAGAGAAAAGGGCTCACTTGGTTTACAGATCACAGTCCATCACTGAAGAAGCCAGTGCAGAGGCTGAAGAGAGGAACCTGGAGAGAGAAACTGAAGCAGAGACCACGGCAGAATGATGCTTATGGTTTGCTCAGCTATCTGTCTTACACAGTCTGTGGCCCTTCTGCCCATGGATCAGGACCACTCACAGTAGGCTGGGCCCTTTCACATCCGTTGGCAATCAAGAAAATGCCCCCACAAACACATCCGATGGCCAATCTGATGGAGGCAATTCCTTGGTTGGGATTCTCTAGTCTCATACGTCTGGATTTGCATTGAGTTGACAAAAGCTAACTATGACACACTTCCAGGTCCTTCTCTGAGGAAAGCTGGTGCAGGAACTCCAGGCAGAAACCATGGAGGAACTTTGTTTACTTGCTTGCTGCCAGGCTCATGGTTGCCTAGCGCATTCATGCAATCTAGGTGCACCTGCGTAGGGAGAGTGTCGCCCACAGTGGACTGGCTCTGCTACATCAATTATCAATCAAGAAAATGCCCTATAAACATGCTCACAGGCCAGTCTAATGAAGGCAATTCCCCAATTAAGATTTCCTCAGAGAACTCTGTGTTCTGTTGTTGACAGCTGAACCTAAGTAGGAGGAAGCCTGTCTTTCATGTTAGATTTAAGGCTGATGCTCTGGAATTTCTCTCTTTACCAGATAGTCTTAGCGTTTAGTGCTTCTGCTTTCCTGCCTTTTAGGAGGTGCCTCTGGAGCAGTGCATCCCAACCTTCCCAATGCTGCGACACTTTAATACAGTTCCTCATGCTGTGGTAACCTGTAGTGTGAATCTTAAAAGGTCTTATTAATGAAAACAAATCCAGAGCCAGGTATTGGGGTGACCGCTGGAAGATCAGAGAAACAGAGCAAGCCACACCTAACCTCACCTCGTCAATTCCTCAGCTGATCCTGTTTCCTCAGACTGGAAGCTTCTGTATCCTCATCCAAATGGATCTCAGCTGAACTGCTGTTCAAAAGCCTAAAAGTTTAACCAGCCTAGTTCCTGGTCCTCACACCTTATGTACCTTTCTGCTTCCTGCTACCACTTCCTGGGATTAAAGGCTCTTGTTACCATGCCTGGCTGTTTCCAGTGTGGCTTTGAACTCAGAGATCCAGAGGGATCTCTGCCTCTGGAATGCTAGGATTAAAGGTGTGTGTGCCACCATTTTCTGGCCTCTGTATAGTGGCTGTTCTGTTCTCTGACTCAAGTTTATTAGGGTGCACAGTATTTTGGGAAACACAATATCACCACCACAATATCACCCCCAACCATAAATTCTCATCACTACTACTAACTGCAATTTTGCTACTGTTATGAATTATAATGTAAATATCTGTGTTTTCTGATGGTCTTGGGTGACCCCTGTGTAGGGTCATTTGACCCCAAAGGGACCAAGACACACAGAGGTTGAGAACTGCTGATCTACAGGAATATGCTCATTGTATGTAATTAAACATTTTTGGAGACAGAGGTTTGATGGGGGGTTGGGACCCACAGCTGAGAACCAGCTCTAGCATCTCTATCCTTCATTCTCCATGGATGTATAGCATAATGCATAGAACATGTACAAACTCAACCCATTCAGATTGGCATCAGCAATCAGTTCAATCCTCTTCCCAATGGTGAGTTGCCTATAATATCCTGTTGCTCTAGATGTTCTTAAGCCTGAGAACATACCAGAAAGCAATCAACACCGAATTAACACTACACAGAAAAACAAAACTCTGAAGCTTTTCAGAGACTGAGTGCAACACAGGAAGCACCACCCTGAATTGATATTTAAAGTTGAACACACACACCTCCCCCCCACCAAAAAAACTCTCTGAAAGTACATGACCTCAGTTACAGAATGAAGAGTCATGGATTGGTGGGTTTAAATGAGCCAGATTAATTAGTTCTATTCACATTATCAACAGTAACCTGGACTGATCAGAAACAGTGTCAACAGAAATTGCTCATGACCTCAATGGTAAAAGAACACATTCAGATCATGTTCATCATTCCTTACCTATGAGGTTCTGTCATGTTCATGGGTGGGAGCGTATGTCTTCTCTCTGATTAGCCTTTCAACTGAAACCTGTATCTGCGTTTGTGGGGCTCAGCTAAATCAAGAGGGGAAGAAAAAGACATAACCTATCACAGTTTAATGAATGCACCGAGCACACCCCCACAGAATCCTAAGTACATATTAGAGCTGCAGTAACTTAGTTGCTAATATTGACTTGAGAATTGACAGATCAGTAGACCTGAATAGAATGTCAGAAAAATATTCATTTATAGAAGAACTTAATACACAATGAAAGTTGGTGTTTAAGTTCAGTGGGGAAAGTTTGAATAGTTGATGGAGTCAAGGCAATTGGCTATTTAGATAAAGTGAGAGCCTTATCAGGTAAGAATGCATTTGATGGCTAGTAACCAAAGAACAAAGCAGTGGCCAAAATCAAAAGAGATTTTCTGATAGAAATCAGCAATTCCTAGTATTGGACCCCCTGCTCAATCATGAACTCATCATGGGCTACCAGACACTCCTGAGAGCCAATCACTAGTTTTGCTATGTTACTGTCTCAGTTAGGGTTTCTATTGCTGTGAAGAGACACCGTGACCACTGCAACTCTTACAAAGGAAAACATTTAGTTGGGGCTTCATGGAGGAAAGGAAGCATGGCAATGTTTAGGCAGACATGATGCTGGAGAAGGAGCTGAGAATTCCACATCCTGGTCCACAGGCAGCAGCAGGAGACTGTGTCAATAGCTTGAGCATAGGAGACCTCAATGCCTGCCTCCCAAGTGACACTTCCTCTAACAAGGCCACACCTCCCAATAGTGCCATTCCCTATGAGCCTATGGGGGCCAATTTCATTATTCAAACCACCACAGTTACAAACAAGAAATAATCTTTATGTAGCTCAAATAAGCTTTAGATACAGACTTTTCATTATGTAACTTGGAAGACAGGAGCAAAAGACTATTTTAGGACAAATGAAAGTAACATTAAATTTGAATTTTAATTCACACAAATGAACTCTTATACACCTCTGCTCATTTGTTTACATTTCCTCAAATGACAGTTTTAACCCTGAAGTCCAGGATGGAGCGGCTGCAATGAGATTCTTCAGACATCTGCTCTCTGGCCCTTTACAAATGAAGCTTGCCCACCCCTGGCCCACGGAGCCCAAGCGCCTTCAGCTTCCTTTGCTGTTGTCCTTACATTGCCTTAGCAATGTAGTTCTTTGTCAGCACAGCCTCAGCCCTGGTTCTGAAACCAAAGCCTTCCTAGAATCCCAGCCAAATTCTCGCACGTCCCTACCTAGACGCAAGATCAACATCTCTCTCCAGCCAGAAACAAGTTCCAGGAGGTAGAGGGTATGGGACCAAGACAGGGGCATGAGAGCTGCAAGATGTAGAACTCCTGTGATCTCTTCACAGGAAAGAATAAGAAACCCAGGATCAATAAATATGAGACTAAAAACTCTATCCCTATAAAGCTAATTTATAAAACTAATTTATCCCTGAAAAGCAGAGTCAACTAAAGCAAATGCGCCACATTATTTTTTTCATTAAGAGTTTTATAAACCAAAAAAGGAGACTTAGTTGCTGTGGGATGTTCTGTATGGCAAATGTGTTGCTCTGATTGGTTAGTAAATAAAACACTGATTGGCCAGTAGTCAGGCAGGAGGACGTATAGGCAGGACAAGGAGGAGAATAAAACTGGGAAGTGGAAGGCTGAGTCAGAGACACTGCCAGCCGCCACCAGGACAAGCAGCATGTGAAGATGCGGTAAGCCACGAGCCACGTGGCAAGGTATAGATTTATAGAAATGGATTAATTTAAGCTGTAAGAACAGTTAACAAGAAGCCTGGTACGGCCATACAGTTTTTAAGCAATATAAGTCTCTGTGTTTACTTGGTTGGGTCTCAGCGGCTGCGGGACTGGCGGGTGACAGATTTGTCCTGACTGTGGGCCAGGCAGGAAAACTCTAGCTACACTTAGTAACTCCAAGAATTCAGAAAGGCTTAAGAAATATTCAAATTCTCGTTTTCAAAAAGATGCAACTGGAAACACAATGATGTTTTCCTCATCAGAATAACTTCCCCTGTAGAGAAAATGGAGACTCCCAGTTGGGGGGTAGGGGAGATAATGTGGCAATGTTTAGAGAAAAGTCCAATAGTTGGACTATGCCAACTCAGAACTCTTAACTAGCAGCTCTCTGTCTACCATTTCTGCCTCAGAAATCCTTCTATATGAAGGTGTGTGTTCAAAGACAGCCAGCAACATAAGAGCCTAGGACTTTAAATTCCCATTTGAGTGTGTACCAATAAAGAAATCAATTAAATGTGTTATTGAAATCTTTAAAGTAGTGCATTACACTCACACAGCAAAATACTGTCATTCTGGAAACTTGAGTGGTATGATTTTGAAATGTCCCCATAGCACCTTGTTAAAGAAAGCAGTGTCAAAGGGTGTATCAGACCTAACGCTATCCCAACTCAGTCTCCGGAGATAGAATTGCATCCAAACAGTAGGGTTTTCATGTTGTTCATAATGTAGATCCTGCTATCAGAACTCAAGCCAAATGTAAATTACCCTTAAGTCTGCCAGAACTTGGATTGCAGGGGAGAACCAAACAAAATAGGACTCACACAAGGTGAAGGTGCTTGGCAGACAACCTGAGTTCAATCCTCATAACTCACTCGATCGAAAACCGACTCCCACAGTGGTCTTCAGACCTCCACACACGTGCCACATACCCCTACCTCTAAAAAATTAGAAGCCACTACCACAAACCCACCTAGGACTGACAGACGCCTGGGCATCCCTGTTTACTTCAGAAACTCCAGCTCTTGCCAAGACAGAGCCCAAGAAAAGCAAAGCCGGGACACTACCCCCAGGCCTATGGTAAAGCCAACCCTCCCTGCACCATTCCACAGAGACGCAGAGTTATGACTATCCACTAAGACAGCGTCGTAAGGCAAGTCTGAGATTTCTAAATCTCCCTAGTGTGCTCCTCTTCCCCTCCTGTTGAGGGGACAGAGCATGTGATGTTGGAATGTATGAAGTGGTTCTCTTCTACACCAAATCTGAAGGGTAATTTTGACATGAAGCCCACACTGGAATCCTTCTCTATGTCTGCTTCTGGCCATTTCAGAAGTCATTTGAGTGGATGGTAGAATAGGCAAAGATTTATCATCAGAAGCACTCTCTTTTTCAGGATCCTTGACAATGAGACTTGAAACCCAATCTGTACTCACTCATCTTGCTGGTTCAAGGAAATGAGGTAGGGAATCCAAATTAAGAGACTCTCACGTTATAGTACAGCATTTTATTGTTACTAAGTTAAAGTTATTAGGCAGTGAAGTCCCTTAAAACAGTGAGATCTAACCCTTCCATGAGACAAAGGACCTTCCCCCCACCAGCCTGAAGGCAGTCAAGGGTCTTGATGTCCTCCACTCTTGGCTAGCCTGTGACATCATACCCCCTTTACAGAGTTTCCACTCACTCCACAGGCCAGGAATGTCGGGCTAAAGGGAACTGTCATTCAAAGACCAGATCAGCTTCCATTCAGCCCCAAACCTATGGTTCAGACAATAGCAGAACAGCCTGGAAGGATCCAAAACAGAGCCCCATTTAAACAGTAGAGTTTTAGCCCAACAGAGGGTAAATACATTCATTCAAGCTCTTCTTCCCCTGTCTAAGTATCCTCAAAGATGGCCGTTAAACCTGGCCTCCCTACACAGTTCATGACAGGCAACTGAATACCCAATGGGCCCAGCCCCTCAGTGGTACCAATGTCTGAGAATAGTAGTACAGAGGCGTCTGCCCCTAAAGAGAAGTATCCATGGAGAGGTCAGTCCTGCAACTCCATCTTTACTGTGCTTTGGAAAATAGGAACCAAACCCCCTCACTCATCCCCAAAGAGATCTGGAGACTATACCCTTAATAAACGACTAAGACTTAAATGAAGATCAGACCCACAAAAGGCTCCAGGGTATCTCAGGAGCAGCCACATTTTTCTACTAGGGAAGTGTTCACGTAGTGCACGCTCATCTTGTGCTCATCATCCTGGACCATCAAGGAGAAAGGACGGACCTTGGTAGGATTACAGACCTGAAAGAGCCTGGAGCAGGTGGGTGCTTCCCTCTGCAGAATAAAGGACAGAAAGATGAATCTATTGTAGTCCTGGGTCCATACTTAATCAGCAGACATGAAAGGCCTAAGTGGGAAAGGAGGCTGGGTACATGGGAGAAGCCTCCAGATTAGGACTTGAGAATGATCTCTTAAAAACTGGAGGTGTTCAGCTGGGCATGATGGCTTACTCTTAATTAGAGGCAGGTGGATCTCTGGGAGTTCAAGGCCGGCCTGGTCTACACAGTAAGTTCTAGGACAGCCCGAGCTACATAGAGAGAACTGACCCATCTCAAAACAGAATACAACAAAACAAAAAACTAGAGTTGTGCATTATAACAAAAATTAAAGTAAATAAGATCACAATGGGAGAAAGACATGACAAACTATGTTAGTGTAGATTACACTAGCCCTACTTTCATTGGCTTCTTTGGCTCAAAACGAGACATGACCAGAAAGTCCAATGTTTAGCGCTATTCCAATACAGCCCCAAATAAAAATAAGGATCATTTTGTACCTTGTAGTATTCGAAATTGGAGTGAAGGAGCTCACTGTTCAGCGCCAGGCAGATCCCTTGACAGTAAGGGAAGCTGAAACTCTTGGGTGCCACGATACACTGGCCCCAGGAAGCTCTGTGAAGGTTCACCTTTTGATCCTGCAGATGACAAAGCTTCTCTGTGGGGAGATGAGCCTGGCTAGGATCCACTTTCTGGTGAGTCTGGTTTAAGAACAGTTGTTCCACATTAGGGATAAAGGGCTCCTCAACGTAAGGCAGGTGAAACAGAGGTGGTTGGGCATAGGTCAAGGATGCGAACAGCAGCACTACATCTCGCTTGTCTTGGGTACTGGAACATTTCCACAGGACAGCTTCGGGGACATCAGTGGGCACAGACTTCTCTACCAGGAGGCTAGGTACCACCTCCATCCAATACATTAGTAAACAGTAGATTTCCAATAATGATCCTCCTTCTGACTGATGAGATGAAAAGATAATGGGGAAAGCATCCAGAAGGGTTCTTTGTGAGTCGTTTTGATGGTTCTTGAACTCAAGAACAAGCTCTGAAGCATAAGGAGCAATTGGTACCCAGGCCCAGAGCTGTATTAGGGCAGTACCCTCGAAGGGAGCTGCTTCGAAGTGCAGAAGCCAGTAACTATGTAGGAACTGGGTGCCTGTGGGGAGAGAGAGGGAAGCTTCAGGAGGTCGCTGTCAGAGTCCCACAGAGAAAGCTCACCGGACATTATTCTCTTCTTACTCCCTACCACCCCAGACCTGCAGGTCAACCAGTCACTTAGCAGATCCAGCTGTGTACACCCATCCATGAAGCCAGCTCTTGATTCCTTGGCAACCAGAAATGGATTTCTCAGCATCTCCACTTACTACCCCACAATTGGAATTGAGTCAGAGAATGACAGCCTCAGGGCTGATGACCATACAGGCACTGTATGATGCAGGACAAGCCACTTGCCCTGTTGCATTTCATAACACACTAGAATTGCTGGCAGGACACCTGTGTTGTGTACTCCATACTTCAGAGCATCTTTGTGTACAGAACACCAGGACATTTGCCATTCTGTCTAAGGCCATCTTACCTCTGAGATCCCTAGTGCTGAAACCAGGAGACAGACCTGAGGATCGCTGAGCATCCCTGCCCAGGAACTCCTTGTTCTACTCCCAAGGAGTCCAGATGTCTGTGTCTCCCTACTAGCCCCACAAAATGCTACCAGATGGCTCCCAGATTATTGCCTCCCCAGCAGAGAATAAAACTGTAGTCACTTACTTTTAGATGTGAGGGTAAAGCCATGTTGTCTGGAAGAAAAGATCGTATTTATACTAGAAGGCAGAATATGGGTGGGACATTGCAATGGTTGCACCCAGCTAAAATTCATGCACCAAAGACCCAGGACAAAAAGACCACAGCTAAGCCAAGAGCTGCCACCCATGCCACAGCGAGCCCCCATCATACGTCTTTTCGAAGCTCGCTGCCCCGTTTACTGCTCTTAAATACCCACCTACCCAGGTGTGGGCCTTAGGTTCACTGGCACAGCTTGGGCCTTCTTGGGGATCCAAGGTGAAGTGAATTCAGGTGGGAGAATCTGCCATTCCCAGGCCAGCTTCAGAACCTGCTTATGCAGTAGAGGTGTCAAAGTGATCATACAGAGTATTTCTCAAACTAAACTTAGGATGCACCATGATGTAATTAGCAGTCAGATGCATTTGTAGGGAATAGGTGCATGGACGGGACGTGTCAAGGCTACAAGGAGGACAGGTATGGAGACTGACCCAGCTGCACTCTATCTCTACCTCGAGTCCTCCAGAGCATGGCTCTCAAACTTTAGACAACAGAATGGCCTCAGTGATTGTTTAAACAGAGATTGCTGGGCCCTTTGCCAGAGTTTTCCATCAGTTAATGGAGTCTGAGTAGTTACCTTTCTAGAAAGTTCCCAGTCGATGCTGAGGCTGCTGGCCCTGAGACCAAACTTTTAAGAACCACTGATATCTGTTGTCTGTGCCACAGCCAGTACGTAGCAAATGCCCAGTAAATATGCTCACTCATGAGAAGTAAATAAGTGGTGTCTGGGTGTTGCAAAACTCTGGAATTCTTTATAGAAATTCCTTCACATCGGAAGGGTAGAATTCACTAGATCTGGAAGTATCAAATCGAGGGCCCACATTGTCTTAATTGTGTTTGAGGAGAGGGAAAAATGCAGATCGTCAAAACAATACAAAAATACAAAAAAAACAGGAGATTCCCACGCGATCCTCTTCAAGAGTCAAGATGTAGTGATTGTTATGAGCACATGACACACATATGTAAGTAGAATGATAGAATGGATAGGCTGAACCTGTCGATTAAGCACACAAGGTAAGACATGCTTCACTCACGAGTTACCTTGCCTGCCATAATACTTGCTTTTTATTAAAAGAACAAATCATGTGACATACACACAATCGTAAAGAAGAAACTTGAGGGAGATTTATGCTCGTTTAAAAAAACCTCAAATTATGTAAATAAGCATATCAAAATTAATAATGAGCCGGGCGGTGGTGGCGCACGCCTTTAATCCCAGCACTCGGGAGGCAGAGCCAGGCGGATCTCTGTGAGTTCGAGGCCAGCCTGGGCTACCAAGTGAGTTCCAGGAAAGGCGCAAAGCTACACAGAGAAACCCTGTCTTAAAAAAAAAAAAAAAAAAAAAAATTAATAATCAGTGCATTCCATCTTTAAAAATGTTTCCCCAGCATCAGCTCACAGACTCACCCGGCAACACGGAAGCTTGTGAGCTCAGCATGCAGATATTTGTTTTGCAGCTGGAAAAATAAAACAAGAAACGTAAAGACCGACCCAAGGCAGGGTTCCGTCAGTTCCTAAGGCAGAGCAGGCTGTGTTAGGACAGTTCTTCTGGATTTTTGCCCTTTAAAAATCATGAGATATTGCCAGATGTGGTGGCCCATGTCTTCAATCCCAGCATTCAGGAGGCAGAGCCAAGTGGAACTCTGTGAGTTCAAGGTTAGAGAGGTCTAGGCAACTAGTTACAGGACAGCCACGGCTACATAGTAAGGCCCTGTCTCTAAAATAAAATAAAATAAAATATAAATCATGAGCTACAGGGCTAGGGACGTGGTTCAGTCGGTGTGGTGTTTACCTAGCATTCGTAAAGTCCTGAGTTCAGTCTCTAGCGCCACAAAACCCAGGCACAGAACACATCTAGAATCTCAACAATACAGAGGTGGAGGCAGGAGGGTCAGAAATTCAAGGTCATCTTCAGCTACATAGAAAATGTGTGGCCAGCCTGGGCTTCATGAGACCTTATTTCAAAATAATAATAATAATAATAATAATAATAATAATAATAATATCATAAAACTAGTTCAATTTGGAAGAAAATAGCTTTGGTGAAGGAATAGGTACTTTTAAAAGCTAAGGACAGAAAATTAATTTTGAAAGCGAATGATTTGTGTGCCCCTGAGCGGCCCACTGATTGCCAGCAGCCCTTCTGTTGATTTTCTATCCGGCGAGAAAGCGATGGTAACTTCTCTATGGAGTCATGCCTCTGCTTTTTAATGAGCAGATTTTATGGAATTCCAATTAAACATGTAGTGAGCTTATGGAATCTCAAGCAAACCTGGGTCTCCTTTTTGTTTACACAAATTGATCTTGAAAATTCTCAGCAAGGCTTCAAAAGCTGCACCAAGTGTGAACGTGTGAAGGGAAATCCTTCCTGAATTTGCAAATTGCCTTCAGTAAGAGCTGTCAATAGCTATCCCCGCTCGGGAGCTTGTTTTGCTAATTTGTGGCTTAAGCAGCTGTCGTTTTTTGTGAGCTGCTTTTACAAGAGAAAATTTGAAAATGAGTCAGGCGGAGAGGCCAGATTGCTTTCTCTGGTAAATGTTTTCATACGCTTCTCAGAGGGCATTCTTGTTTTGCAAGGAAAAAGTCAGCAACAACAACAACAACAAAAAAAAAATCATTCATTAGCTACCACTCTGGAGAAAGTGTTGGCCAAAGACACAGACACCTCAGATTGCAATGGATTGTGTCTCAGGTGTCACACCGCGCCACAACTGAGAGTGTGGGGTGAGAACATAGACCAACAAAATGGGAGCCAACTCCTCTGGGAGCCTGCAAGACCTAGCAGAGGCCGAGAGGGGATGGCTGGTGCTGATGCTGTAGGCAGAGGCCCTCACCGGGCCATTCTGTCCGCGTGGATTGCAAACACTTCGTAGCTAATATGTTCCACCGACCAGGGTGCTTTGTAAATTTTAAACGGCATTGTCCCTTTCTGTGGACAGGGTGCCATGTGGGCCCGTAACACAGTCATCTTTACGTTTCCTTGGCCACTTAGCCAATAAAAAAGTTACTATATGTGTTCAACCATTAAGAAACCAGGGCTGGCAAGATGGCTCAGCTGGTTAACATGCTTGCTAGGAGAGCCTGGTGGTCTGAGTTCAACTCCCAGGACCCATGTAAAGGTAAAAGGAGAGAACCAAATCCACAAAATGTCCTCTGCCCTTTGCATGCATACCTGAACACACACACACACACACACACACACACACACACACACACACACACTAATAATAATAATAATAATAATAATAATAATAATAATAAATAAAATTTAAGAAACTTTCTATAAGTAAGAAACCACAAGCATCATATAAATACACCCTAAAACACAAAAACACAGAAATAGAAGAATAAGAAAAATACATAGGAATTCTATTTTTTAGTGTATTCTTCCTGCCCCCAATGAGTTATCTCTGGAGCTCTCACTCTATAGTCATACTGAACTTATTTGAAAATAAGGAGTGATAGCCATAATTAACATTTACGCAGGACATGCAAATACTGCTAAATATTACTAATTCTGGTGTTCCCACCGTATTAATTTGTTTGATCTTGGTAATGGACTTATACAGAAGGTATAATTACTGTATTCCTTTCTCAGATGATGAAACTGAAGGCCAGATGGTCTCTTAATCTACCCACAGCCACACAATTACAAAGGAGTAAGGAAAGGCTTGAAGCCCAGGCATCTAAAGCCAGAATCCAGCTAACCTGAACCTGGAAAGCCTCATACGTTATCCCACACTGACCAGTAAGTGAGAGGGTTCATGTGCATTGGCTCCCATAGTGTCTGAGTGATGACAAGTGACTTTCCATGTTATAATTGTTGCTTCAAATGTGTGTCTCCACTGCTAGTCTGAAAAGGTCTTTGGAGCAGAGACTGGGTGTATGTTTGTTTATATGGCAGCATTGAACACCTGTGCCTATCTACACACGCTCTTGGTAGGTATTGTTCAATGGCTGTTGGGTAAAAGAAAAAATATTTTTAAATTGTGTGTTAAGTGTGTGTGTGTGTGTGTGTGAGAGAGAGAGAGAGAGAGAGAGAGAGAGAGAGAGAGAGAGAGAGAGAGAGAGAAGGAGGAGGAGAAGGAGGAGGAGGAGGACGAGGAAGAGGAGGAAGAGGAGGAAGAAAAAGAAGAAGGAGGTGTCAGATCCCCTGGGGCTAGAGTTACAGGCAGTTGTGAGCTGCCTTGTTGATGCTGGAAACTGAACTCTGGTTCTACTCTTCTCCAAGAGCAGCAAGCATTTTAAACCACCGAATCTGCTCTCTAAACCCCAGAGTGAGGGAAAGAAACATTCTTCAAAAACTGGCTACATGGAAGAACTTACCCAAATCACTAAATAC
The DNA here is from genome assembly GCF_949786415.1 of Peromyscus eremicus. Lineage (NCBI taxonomy): Eukaryota > Metazoa > Chordata > Mammalia > Rodentia > Cricetidae > Peromyscus > Peromyscus eremicus. The sequence continues at coordinate 41,131,343 of NC_081427.1, forward strand.
GCACTGAAATTTTAATATGCTTGAGCTAGAACTGGAACTCTCTCTCCAATTAACAAAAATACTCAGACTTTTTTTTTTTTTTTTTAACTAAGAAATCAGTCTGTTGTTAAGCCAACACCTGGGGGAAATGGTCATGGATTTCATCAAGCTCGAAGTGTGGATACTGTCTGTTCATGATCTCCAGACCCTTGAGCTTAGAGAACAAAGGAAAAAGATGAAAGAAGAGAGATAAGATAGGGCTGTGGGGGCCCTATTCATGTCTCTCTGACGGAAGAGTCTAACACAGAGAATCTGTGCCCGAGCTCTGGAGACAATGGGAACTATATCTCATTGCCTGTGTATCTAGTTAGAAAAATAGTAATAATTGAAAATTAAAAAAGAAATATGAGTGAACAGACAAGTGGTGGCCTTCTTTTGCATAAGCCTGGGCTAGTATGGCTTGAACACAGGATGTACGCTTTCACTCCCTTGACTGATGTTTCGTCAAGCTACCCAGGCTGCAAGATCATGTGACAATTTACCCCCAAACCACGAGAGGCATCCTTTTGAATAGCACGATTTGGTACTGAGATAACGAGGCCCAAATCTCAAAAAGCCTGTTCCGATATTTGCAGCTAGACAAACTCCAGGGCACATTAATTTAAACATGAAGTCTAATAAAATGTCTGTATCTTTTTACACTAATCGTTTGTACCTATAGCTTAAGATCCAAAGCCTCCCAGTGAACACAGTGACTGTGCAACTGTGTTAATAAATTACTACTTAATGTAACAGGATGAGATCCATATAAATAATTGTATCGGTTTTTCCACTGCTTTATATTTTTTCAAATGAAAGGCAGTTTTATAAAAGTTAGATGCTGACCTCCGTTTTGTAATTTATTTGACCACTGACTGGTGAATGTCACTCTTTGGGGCTTCCTTCTACCAATTGTTCTGTAACAATGTCTATTTAATTATGTCACTGTGAGAGCTATGACTGTGTTGTCTTTATTTCCTGTTCTCCACAGTGACAACCACTATAGTGACTGTAAGGTGTTACCGAACTATATCACCATTGAACTGTTTAGCAAAGCTAGGCAGCTTCAAAGATATTCATCTCTCTCTGTCACCTTTATTTTTATTTTATGTATACTAGTGTTTTGTCTGCATGTATATCTGTGCACCATATCCATGCGATACCCAAGAAGACTAGAGGAGGGCCTTGGATCCCCTACAACTGGACTTACAGGCCGTTGTAAGCTGCCATGTGGGTGCTGGGAATCAAATGAAGGTCCTCTGGAAGACCGTTCAGTGTTCTTAATCTCCAGTGGTTTTCAACCTGTGGGTCATGACCCCTTTGGGTCACCTAGGACCATTGGAAATATCAGCTATTTATGTTACAATTCATAACAGTAACAAAATTACAGTTATGAAATAGCAACAGAAATAATTTTATGGCTTTACAGGGCTGGGGAGGTCACCACACCATGAAGAACTGTATTAAAGGGTCACAGCATTAGGAAGGTTGAGAACCACTGCCCTAAACCATCTCTCCAGCCCCAAAGACATTCATCTTAAGGAGCAGAGAAGCCCAAGGAGCTTGTTACTTAGGAGTGGTTAAATGACCCCTCAAAAGATCACCAGCCTCCCCCAACCCAGCATCTTCAAATACAGTATCCTGCAACTCTTGGGCCTTAACATGCCTGAACCAGGTAGATTAAACAGCATGCTCTGATTCAGTGGGGCTGAGAAGGGGCCAAGATTCTGCAGCTCCTAACGCTCCCAGAAGAGCTCATTCAGTGCCTCAGGACAGTCTGAAACAAGGAAGCAGCTGGTGAGGAATCCACACCTTCTAGGTCTTCTGCCTTCAGCAAAGGAGTTTCCTGGGAAAAGTCAGCTGTGGGTGCACAAGGGATTGCTTAGCCAGTCACCTGGGGTAGGCCCTTTACCGTTGAGGGACTGGACTTCAATAGACCATGCTAGTTCTCTGTTGGTTATCACGCTGAGTTAAACATAGGTAGTAGTACCTCAACTAATTTTCTGGTAGTGCTGACATTTGTCCCCTCTGTCCCGCTTAGGTGATCCCACTAAGACCAGCCAACTGTCATCTGAAATGGTTATTTTTAGGAGGGACCGAATCAAAGATGTAATTCTCAAGTAGAAGAAGAGGGCTTGCCTGTGTGAAGGTGTTTCAAAGCTTTTGTGATCTAGTATGCTCAATGCTACTGAAGCCAAATAAAGGGATTTCAGAACTCTCCTCCAGTCTTAGCGATGACCAAACTGATTCCTTCACCAGCTTCCTCATCAACAAGGTAAGCACAGAATCAATTTCCTAAAAGGAAAGGAAGGTTATAAAAGGGGCCGGCAAGTTCCATTGGCCCTGTGAGTGATGTGAAAGCAGAAAGAGGCCCCTGAGGGCTGGGAGGAGGCGGGCAGGGTGCATGTAGGGAAGGGAAAGCAACATGTTTTATATTAAATGACAAAATGAAACCTACTACTTGATGTGCTAGTTAAAAGGTAAAAAGCAAACAAAACTTGTTAAATAAATGCAGGGACCTAACACCACAAACCAAAAATCAACTGGCTTCTCTATATCAGTGGTTCTCAACCTTCCTAATGCTGTGACCCTTTAATACAGTTCTTTATGTTGTGGTGACCCCCAACCATAACATTATTTTTGTTGCTACTCCATAACTGTCATTTTGCTACTGTTACAAATTGTAGTGTAAATATTTTTGGAGATAGAGGTTTGTCAAAGGGGTCGTGACCCACACACAGGTTGAGAAACAATGCTCTATATCCACGTTCTCCAAGTGTGGTCCCAGGATAAACAGTACCACCCCTGGAATGTCTCAAAGAAACAAATTCTCAGATCCCACCCTGTCTCTACAGATCAAAAGCTTCAAGTAGGGCCAACAAATCAGTTTTTCAAGAAGTCCTCATGCCAAAGTGTGAAAACTACTGTTTTCCCTATAATTCTCTGGAATTATCGCATCATTTTCCCTCAGAATTTAAGGGGCCTTCAGATGAAGGTATGCAGCTGCAAGAATTTGTATATACGTGTGTATAGGGGTGCATGGGAAGGATAAGATGTATGTGGGTGCACCTGTGTGGAGACCAGAGTTGACATTTGAGGTTTCCCTCAATGTGTCTTCACTTTATTTTCTGAGACAAATTCTCTCACTGAAGCTGGAGCCCATTGATTGGCTGGACTGGTTGACCAGCAAGTCCCAGGGCTGCTCTTGTCTTTGTCTCCACAGTGCTGGGATCGCAAGGGTGTGCTGGGATTGCAGGGGTGTGCTGGGATCACAGGGTGGGTATACTGCCATGCCTGGGTTTCAGAAGCATGCCAGGATCCAAATGCAGGTCCTCATACCCATGTGATAACTACTGACTGAGCCATCTCCCCACCCTGTGAATTTTGTTCATAGTATAAAAACAATGTAAGTCCAGCCATGATGATGCACACCTGTAACCTCAGCACTTGGAAGATTGAGGCAGGAGGGTAACCCCAAGTTCTGAACCAGTCTGGGTTGCCAAGTGAGACCATCTCAAAAAGGAAAAGAAAGGAAGGGAGGAAGGGAGGGGGAAAGGGAAGAAGAAAGAGAGGGAGGGAAACCTAGTTCCAAAAAATTAAGAAGAAATTTCAAGTACAGAAAGCCACCTGCAAAACAATTACAGTGATCAGGGTGTCCCCAGGGGTGGAGCTTAATCCTCTTAGTGGGAAAGAGATGGGGCCTGAGCAAGTGAGGTGTGAACTCAAATTAGCCTGGTCTGTAAGTCAAGGGCCCTAAGGAAAAGGGGAGTTGGGGAGCCTCTGCCCCTCCACAGAGCTGCTCTTTTCCTCTCACAGAGCCAAAAGCAAAAGCCTGACCACCAGCTGAGCCACGCAGGAATGTGCAGTCAGGCTCACCACACTGCAGGGTGTGGAGAGCCCAAGAAATCCTGAAGCCCCCCAGGCACAGCAGAGGCCAGCAAGACACCACCCTGCAGGAGTGTCTGCACAACCCGGGTGCAGTCCATTGTACTGCGGAGCTAGAGAGAAAGGAGCCCCGAAAAGACATTTCAAGCTAAAGACTGGAAGACGGATGGAAGTGGATGTTGTATCCAGGAAGAAAATTATACAGCTTCACGGTACAATGTAAGAACCTAAAACGAGCAAAAGATAGCAACACATATTTCTCCAAAGAAAAGTGGGTGGCAGTGGACATGTGGAAAATTGCTCAGTCTCATATATGCTCAAGTCACACCCAGGATCTCAGTTCACTTCCTGTTGCCTTTGGATCGAGATGCGAGGACTCTCAGCTCCAGCACCATGTCTGCCTGCATGCCGCCACACTCCCAGGCACCACGCTCCCCGCCATGATGATAATGGACTGAACCTCTGAACTGTAAGCCACCACCTCAATTAGATGTTTTCCTTTGTAAAAGTTGCTGTGGTGTCTCTTCACAGCAATAGAAACCCTAGCTAAGATATCTTCTTTGGAGAAATGTCCATTTTAATCCTTTGCTCATTTTAAATTGAGCTTTCCTTTATTATTAAACTATACGAATCCTTTATGTTATAAATACAAGTCCTTTATCAGAGTTTCTTCTGTTTCCAGATGACATCCTTTGAGACACCGGCTTTTAGATTTTAGTGTAGTCCTACTTACCAATTTTTCTTTTATTTCTGGCATTTTGGATTTCACTCCAAAGAAATCATTGTCACATCCAATATCAAGATGTTCCCCCATTTCCCGCACTGTGTTTTCTTCTAAGGTTTGTTGGTGTTATTTGTTTTGGTTTGTTTGGTTTTTGGTTTTTGTGTGTTTGTTTGTTTGTTTGCTCATATGCTTTTGTCTTTTGTCCATTTGGAGTTCATTTTTGTAGCTGCACCCAGGGATCTGGTTTCAGGCTTCATTCTCTTCATGTTACTATCTAGTTGTTCCAGAATCATTTGTGAAAAAAATAATGTCTTTCCCCATTGAATTTTTTCAGGATCCTTGTCAAAGGGAATTGGTTCTAATGTGAAGGCTGGTTTCTAGATTCTCTGTCCATTCCATGGATCTAGTTCCTGTGTGTATGTCAGTACCACACTGTCTTGATTATTGTCGCTCTGTGGGAAGACGATATCAGGAACTGTGAGCGGTGGTGGTGGCACATGCCTTTAATCCCAGCACTTAGGAGAAAAAGCCAGGCACATCTCTGTGAGTTCGAGGCCAGCCTGGTCTACAGAGTGAGATCTAGGACAGGCACCAAAACTACCCAGAGAAACCCTGTCTCAAAAAAAAAAAGAACTGTGAGTCTTCCAACTTTCTTTTCTCACAATTGTATGATGCCTATATATGCATATACATGATATACATATTACATATCACTTCTAACCTACTTCATTTTATGCACATATGCTTTTAATAGTTGGCTCACTACCAAAGTCCTTCATTTTGGTTCTTCATAAAAGCTGTCTTTTCTTCCTTGTGGAGATACCCTGGTTGCTTCTTGTAGGGACTGCCATAATCAGCAAAGTGGCACTTTCTGGAACTCCCTCTGTCAACGCTGGTGAACAAAAGGCTCTCTGTAACAGAGGTGGATCTTCCTTCTTCCTCATATCTGTTCTTGGGCCAGGTCTCTCTTCACAGTGTTGTTGTTTTAAACTCTTGAGGCCTTTAAGATAATTATTCTGTGATTATTCCAGTTAAACTGTTCAAACTTGAACTGAGTGTATTCCTTAATAACAGATCCTTTGGAATAGTCTTCAATGTGTGTATATAAAGCATTCATACAGAGATGAGCATAATTCATGATGGTAAATATATATATATATATATATATATATATATATATATATATATATATATATATAGTTTTAGCAAATTATGTTATGAGAGCTGTAGAGACACATACATACACAGATACCTACTTTTGCTTGTAAGCTTCTACACATAACTTCTTTCCTAATTGACTAAGTAGTTCCCTAGAGAGTGTAAATTTCAGTTCAAACTAACAAAAGAAGCAGTCCCTCCTTGGGCTTTAGGGTATCTATGTCAATTCTTTTTGTGTCATGAAGGACACAAATCCCTCAGCACCGTCACACTGGCCTTTAAGAAACTCTGAGACAAGTGACATTTAGTTCAAATTCTAACAAGTCTTTTCCTGTGGCGAGGAAGACTCCCTGCCATAAGAGACTTGATTATTTTCCAAACTTTTAAGCCATCCAATATGTATCTTAAGAAACTGTTCTAAAAAAAAACATCAAGAAAGGCCTCCCCGTAAGTTAACAATAAGCAAAAAAAAAAAAAAAAAAAAAAAAAAAAAAAAAAAAAAAAAAAAGATAAAAATAAGCAGCATGGTGTTTGTGTGGGCAGCAAACCTGGTTTTAAATCACTTCTCAACACTGTCTGGGACTGTGAGAAGGCAGTCACTACGGCAAGTCTGAGAAGGAAGCTCTTAAGAGCATGGGTGTTAAATGTCCCCAGAAGGCCCACAGGCCGCAGGCTCTGGCCCCAGGTTGGAGCTATGGAGAGATGGTGCAACCCTCAGGTGGAGCTCAGTGGAGCATCCTTAGATCACAGCAGGACTACCTTGGAGGGGACTGTGAGAGCCTGGCCCCTTCCTCTTCTTTTGCTTCCAGGTCATGAGGTCAGCAATTTCCTCTGCCTGCATCAGGCACACTTCCCCAAGAGCAGAAGCAATGAGTCCCCTTATAAACCTTTTCTCTTTATAGAATAATTGGACCAGGTATTTTTAAAACAGTAACAGGAAGCTGGCTAAACAAACTTGTTGCTAGCAAGAGGAAATGGATTTACAGACCAATATGAGTGGGTTCCAGGGGTTTCTTTATGGCTGGTCCATTGTTAAGCCTGAGTTACAGAGCACCCCTGGGCTTTAACTATGGACAAAGGAAGACAATTGAGACGGGACCATCTAGGGATCCCGAGTGTGCACAGCTGAAGCTATTTCCTCACTTGGCCCTTGGGGACAGTGTAAGGCCTCAGATGCTCACATCTGATGGGCAATATTAAAATACGTTGATGATACAGATACTAGGAGCATCGTGCCGTGTATATGGGAGTTAGGAATAACCCTGAACTTCCATGTGGTGAGTTCATCACCACCCTGAGGAGCAGAAACTAGAACATGGAAACAGTAATAGTTGACACGAACTTCAGGGGAAATAATAATTATTTTTCATAGGTTAACTATGAACAGTAGCTGCAGTCATGAAAACATCCAGTTCCTGTTCCTACAAAACCCAAATTAAAGCTCAATTGTAGACGTGAGTGGGGAGTGTATGGTGGGAACAGTGGCAAGGGAGGGGACCGAACCCTCTTCTGTTCTCATGGTAAGAAGGCAGAGGATACCCAGGTCAAAATAACCAAGAAGCAGCAACATCCCGTGTTCAAAGGACACACAAAGATGAACTCAGATGAGTGGCGACCAAGGCTTCCTCAGAGAGGGGATATGAGAATGGGATCAGAGAACCAGTCTTTCACACAACAAAACCCACAGAACTGATTGATTCCCTAGGCTGTTTTTATTGAGAAAATGTAAGAAAAAGGAAGAGGGGGAGGAGATGAGAGCATCGAGCTGAGACACAAATCACTCAATAGTCTAAGAACAACTGAACTCGGCCAGAGCTGATGGAAATGGAGAGACTGGAGCAGAGAAGTGAAGACCATCTTAGAAAACATAGGAAGGCAGTGTCTGCTGCGTGGGGACAAGACATACTGAGATGCTCAAATCTCAAGCCAATGGTAAATGGTAAATGGGATCTACCCGCTCATACAATGAACATATGCCTATAGACCACAGGTTTCTAACCTGTGGGTCAAGGCCCTTTGGGGATCAAACAACCCTTTCACAGAGGTCACCTAAGACCATCAGAAAACACAGATGTTTACATTACAACTCATAACAGTAGCAAAATTACAGTTATGAAGTGGCAATGAAAATAATTTTATGGTTGGGGGGTCAGCACAACATGAGGAACTGTATTAAAGGGTCGCAGCATTAGGAAGGATGAGAACCACTGCTATAGACTCGGCTTTTTCAAATGATGGGGCTAGGGAAGGGAGTCCTTGATTTGTACAGGGCTCTCATTTCTGTGAACTACTAATGTCCATATTGTTGTTTTAACTCTACTATATAAAGATCCTCCGGTCCCACCTAGCCAGAGATACAGCAGATTCTCTGTGAACAGTCTAGGGTGACTGGATGTCTTTGTAGAAAGTTCAGACTTTAATGTTGACAACTAAGGAGTGACAAGAAATACCAATCTGTTGCTTCCAAAGTTACGTCACAAGAGCTTTAGGCATGGCTTCATAGAGAAGTGTAACAACGCACACTTTGGAGTGTCTTCCTCTTCTCTTTGTGTGTTTCAATCACTCATTCCTCACACTGACTCCATAGGCAGGTGCATGATAACCCTTCCACTGTATAGTTTATACAGGAGGAAGTCAGTGCACAGATCGGTTAAGTACTCTGCCTGTGGTTGCCAGAAAAAGACAGTTGGGCATGGATTCTTGGGACAGGTTTTCAAGTACATTAAAGTTGGTTCCTCGCTGTTTCAAGTAAAACCAGACTTGGGTTGGGCTGATTGCTCCTTCAGCTCATTTGGCTAAAGGGACTCGGCAACTATGCACATAAAGGGGTGAGGGTTAAAATCTAACGCCCAGAGCTGCAGTAAGAAGTCTCTTTGCTCCACTCACATGAACAAACTGCACCCTGACTGTACTTCAAGCTCAATGCTGGGGGCTGTTCTGCCGTTTTGAGTTCAGTTACATTTTAATTGATAAAGGGAAGTGAACCAGAAGGGGGCATGGCTTTCTCCCATGAACTTCTCTAAAGTGAAGCATTGACAAGCAAGGAAAAGTCTCACCTGTGACTGCTCACCCAGGATGAGACGCATTGTTTCGGGCTTTCTTTGTTCCTACACTATTCAGTCTTGAATACCTCCATTCCTCCCTCTCCAGTGGACTTGTGTGAATCCTGCTGGATGCTAACAGCAGAGTTTAGCATTGACCATGAAGAGTAAGTAAGACACCCTCTGTTTTCAGGTATTCACAATCCCTGGGGTAACATCCTTTGCAGCTGGAGCTGTCCATGTTAGTTAGCCCAAAACTCAGTGTCAAGGCCTTCAGAGAGCAAAGTGTTTTCATGGCACCATTGTTCAATTCCTTTCTTCCTTATGCATGCATGTATCTTTAGAGCAGTGGTTCTCAACCTGTGGGTCATGACCCCCTTGGGATTGAACGGCCCTTACACAGGGATTGCCTAAGACTACCAGAAAACACAGATATTTACACTATGACTCATAACAGTAGCAAAATTATAGTTATGGAGTAGCAGTTAAAATGATTTTATGTTTGGGGGGTCACCACAATATGAGGAAACCTATTAAAAGGTTGCAGCATTAGGAAGGTTGAGAACCACTGCTTTAGAAAGCTGAATTTCTGAAACTGATTTTCTAAAAAGATGAATGTGAAGTATTCAGTTTACAAAGCAAAGAAAATATGCGAATACAAGTATTACATCCTTTGCCAGGTTCGGGGGTGTGAGGATGGTGGCACATGCCTGTAATCCCAGCACTCTAGAGGCATAGGCAAACGGATCTCTGAGAGTTTGAGGTGAGCCTGGTCTACAGAGAGAGTTCCAGGACAGCCAGGATAGTTACACAGAGAAACCCCATCTGGAAAAACAAACAGAAAAAAAAAAAAGAGCTGCCATGCAAAGCTGCCACCCATAGCATCCCCTTAATAAACACTTCCTCATTCTCAGGAGAGGCTGCCCTTGGTCTTTCCATCAATAATTATGATACATGTATCTTGTTCTCGCGATTATTTAGTCCTCTGCCTGAAGCGATCTACTATTTTTGACAAATTGCAGAAGTAAAACAAAAATGAAGAGAATATTAAAAATCACAACAATCGTAAAAAAGGATTAAATCTTCTTTAGGACATCAGTATCACCACATGGAGTGGCCCAGGCTCCTGTATGAATGTGAGAAATGCCGGTAGTGAATCCAACAGAGACTCCTAGGGAAGGGCAATGCTGGGTTTTCACTGAGGATGCAGGGTTATACTGCCCTGCCATTCTCTCACAAAGAATGGCCTTGACAGCTACATCCCAAGGCTAACATCATCATCATCATCATCATCATCATCATCATCATCATCATCCTTGGCTAGGGATCCATGAAAAGTTATGACCAAGACTGAGCTTCTTCAAGTCAAATGAAAACAGCATCCGAGGAAGAAAGAAGAAATACAAGTGAAGGCAGCTGAGGTAGAAATGGCCGTTAGACAGCTGCTCAGCTGATCCAATGGGACTAGCCAGACATCTGAAGGTTTCCCTTCCCTCCTGCCAGGGTGACTAACAGGTGAACAGAGGAACTGCGACTGTGCCTCAAACCATACCAAGGAGCTCTCACCTGTCCAGGGGACCGCAGAGAAGTTGCAGGATCTAAAACTTAGATGTCCTGGGGCTTCTTTGCCATCATTCAGAAGGAACCTAAGAACCAGCTGATGATAGTCTACAGAAGAGACAAATTCCTTTTTAAAAAAGATGATAGTTTAAAAAAAAATTACCTGAGACTGGACTGGAGAAATGGCTCAGCAGGTAAAGGCATTTAGTGCTCCTGCAGAGGACTAAGGTTTGGTTCCCAGCATCCACATGGCTGCTCACAGCCAACCACTTTTCCAGGGTATCCAGCGCCCTCTTCTGGCCTCCACAGGCTCCTGCATGCAGTGGTACACATAAACTCATGCAGGCACACACACACACACAAAAATAAATAATAATAATAATAATAATAATAATAATAATAATAATAATAAAGGAACACACAATCTTTAAAAACTAGCTGAGAGCTGTTCTTACGTTTCAGGAAGTTTTCATTTCTAGTGATATGTCTATGCACTTCTTTAAACTTTCTTTTTATTTATTCTTCATGTCTTTCACATCATGCATCTCGATCCCATTCATTTCCTGTCCCTTCATATCCACCCTCCGCTCTTGTAGCTCCCCACCAATAAAATTTAAGAGAAAAAAGAAGAGGAAAAAAAGGGGGAGGCCCTCATCATGGAAGCTGTAGTATGACACAGTGAGTCACACAGTAAACCTTTTGCTCATATTTATTTACTTGCAGGTATTCATTACAAAAAGTCATTGGTCTGGTTCAAGGCCTCTGGTTTCTGCTGCCTCTGGTTTCTGCTACAGCATCAATGCTGGGCTCACTATCAATCCCGGAACTCCTCTTGGATATCCTGTTGTTGCCCTGTGTTGTGGAGATCCTGTAGTTTTGGGTCTGCAGGACAGGTCCCTTCATGTGCTCCAGCAGATCACAGATGGAGTGGATGTTGGGGTGGGCGAACCCATAACCCTGGTTCTGGACCCGGGTAGTGGCAGGGTTGGTCAGCCCTCCAGCTCTCCCTTGTCCTCACCACCAGAGCAAACTCTCCTGCACTGCCTGGGCGAGTTCACACTTTACAGCCATGAACAAGGGGCGGGACCAGTTCTCCTGCTTTCATGTCCTCACACCTCCACCAGCACCTTCAGGGTCAGCTCTGCTGTGTTGTCCAAGTGTGGCATAGGGGCCACTCTCTTGAGCCCTGCAGCCAATGAGGGGCAGGGCCAGCTCCCGCTCTTAAGGACCTCAGGGCCAGCTCTCCCACTTGCTTCAGGTACTGATGGGTTAGGAGGGTGCGCATCTCTTCCCCGCCCATACTGCCACATGACAGATGAGTAATGAGGACAGCTCTCGCATGCTCACAACTTCGGGGCTGGCTCACCCACACCTCTGCCAGCAGGATTGGCTCTATTGTGCTGCCCAGGAGAGGTGCAGAGCCTGCTCTCCCAAGCATTGCTGCTAGTTGAAGGCAGGGGCAGCTCTCCTGCCCTTCTGACCTCAGGGCCAGCTTTCCCACCTGTCTCAGGGGTTTCTATGCACTTTTCACCCTTGAACATACATACATACATAAATAAATAGATAAATAAACAAACAAATAAATAAATAATAAAACAAAACCTGAATCTTCTCTAGTTTAGGTGCAATTCATTTTTTATAGTATTTTTATTTTATAATTAACTTAATTTCACATATCAGCCACGGATTCCCCCCTCCTCCCTCCTCCCACTCCCCAGCCCTCTCCCCAATACACCCCCCACTTCCACCTCCTCCAAGGCAAGGTCTCCCCTAGGGAGTCAGCCCAGCCTGGCAGACTCAGCCAAGGCAGGTCCAGTCCCCTCCTCCTCCATACACCAAGGCTGAGCAAAGTGTCTCAGCATAGGCCCCAGGCTCCAAAAAGCCAGCCCATGCACCAAGGACAGGTCCCGGCTCCACTGCCTGGGGGCCTCCCAAACAGTTCAAGCTCATCAACTGTCTCACTTATCCAGAGGGCCTGGTCCAGTTCCATGGGGACTCCTCAGCTATTGGTTCATAGTTCATGTGTTTCCATTAGTTTGGCTATTTGTCCCTGTGCTTCCTCCAAACATGGTCTCAACATCTCTCGCTCATACAGTCCCTCCTCTCTCTCGCTGATTGGACTCCCGGAGCTCCACCTGGGGCTCGGCCGTGGCTCTCTGCATCTGCTTCCATCAGACACTGGATGAGAGTTCTATCTTCAACAAATGGTGCTGGTATAACTGGATATCAACATGCAGAAGACTGCAAATAGATCCATATCTGTCACCGTGCACAGAACTTAAGTCCAAGTGGATCAAAGACCTCAACATAGATCCAGCTACTCTGAACCTGACAGAAGAGAAAGTAGGAAGTAGTCTTGAACACATTGGCACTGGAGATCACTTCCTAAATATAACAACAGTAGCACAGACACTGAGAGAAACAATTAATCAATGGGACCTCTTGAAACTGAGAAGCTTTTGTAGGGGAAAGGACACACCACGGTCAATAAGACAAAACAACAGCCTACAGAATGGGAAAAGATCTTCACCAACCCCACATCTGACAGAGGGCTGATATGCAGAACATACAAAGAACTCAAGAAATTAAACATCAAAATATCCAACAGTCCAATTTTAAAAAATGGGCTATAGAGCAATTCATTTTGTCAATATCCTATTAAGCAATATCCTAGTGAAGGAAGCAAATATTTAAAATAAAATGTTCAGAACCTCTGAGATCTCAAAAGTGGTTTAGAGTAATCGTAAAGGAAATTTCCAAGTCTCCTCTGCTTGGTCCAATGTTTAGGGTTGTTTATTTGTCTGTATGTCATTTTTTAGGTCTCTCTCTTATGTGTATGTATATAGACGTTTCCATGTGTATGGGCATGTGTGTGAGGTGCATGTACACATGGTTACACATGCATGTGGAGGCCCAGTGTGAGCCTTTGGGTGCCTTCCTTGATCACTCTCCTTTTTATTCACTGAGGCAAGTTCTCTCCATTGAATATGGAGCTCACCAATAAGACACCATACCATATTCTATTATACCATAGCCCAGTAGATCTTCTGCCCACTACATCACCGGATACAGCAGCTGTATTCCTCAATGCCAAGAAGTACGTGTGAAGGGAAGAGAGGGCTCATCAGAGAGAACTTACACCTCAGAGTTGCTGTTTGGATGACTGGTTTACTATCCATCTTGGAAATAATTTTTTTTTATTCAGGCATGGTGATACGCACCTATGATTCCAGCACTCAGCTGACTGAGGTGAGGGGATTGCTGAGTTTCCGGGCAGCCCACCAGGCTACTCTGGTAAGACCTTGTTTCTAAAACTTGCAGAGAAGGGGCTGGGGAGATGGCTCAGGGGGTAGGAGCACTGGCTGTACATGCACAAGGACCCAAATTCAAGTCACTAGAACCCACATCAAAATCTGGGTGTGGTCATCCAGGCAACTATAACCCCAGTGCCGAGGGAAGGGAGCTGAGACAGGAGGATTGCTAGGTAGGGCTTAGTGGTCACCAGCCTAACTCTAGGTTCAGCAAGAGACCCTGTCTCAAGAGAATAAATAGAGAGCAATGGCAGGACATGAGATACCCTCCTCTGGCTTCATGTGCACATGGACTTGTGTACACACATGTAAGTCCCACACATGTAGAACACACACTCTTACATACACACAAACAAAATAAGTAATTGGTTTTAAAAAGCTGGGTGTGGGGCTAGCTATATGGCTCAGCGGGTAATGGAGCTTGCTGGCAAAGCCTGACCACTTCACTTCAATCCTTGAAACACACTTGGTGGAAGGAGAGAACCGAGTCCTGCATGTTGTCCTCTCATGTCCACACGGGCACTGATACATAGGCACACAGGCACACAGACACACACACACACACACACACACACACACACACACACACACACACACAAAATGTAATTTAATGGGAAAAAAAAACTTAAAAGAAAAAAAAAACCTGAGTGTAATGACTCACTCCTGTCATCCCAGACAGATTAAGAATTCAAGGTCGGCTTTGGTTACATACCAAGTTTGAGACCAGTCTGGGTTGCATGAGACTATGTTTCAAAATCAAATCAAATCAGTAATGTCTCCTATAATGAAAACTTTAGAACACTTTGTTGCTCCTTTTGGTTCCTGGATGAAAGCCCTCTGTTCTGATTTTCACTCAAGAATAAAGATAGCAGAGAACAGGGGGACCAGATGTCTTCTCCTCCTGCTTCGAGCCCCTAAAAGATTCAGACAGGATGAGTAAGTCGTGGTTTTGTAATTAAAATTTGGGCCAGTGTCCACGTTTGATAAGACTTCTTTAAAATGACAGCTGAAGTGAATGTACGTCTCTAGCTCAGTACCCTACACTTTGGAAAGTGTGGTGAGAACAGAGGCCTGAATAATTCATCCAACACCACCCTGGTGGCCCCAACTGCTACATGCTGAGTCTTGCTGAGGGCTTTTCCGGCCCTTCCTTTCCAACTGATTATCAGTTTTTCTACGACATCTTCACTGCTGGTAGCTGATAAGACCTTGTATCAGCCACCTTTCCACTGCTATGACAAAATACCTGAGATACTCGGGTTAATACCTGAAAAGGTTTGTGTTAGCTTGCATTTTCAGAGGTTTCCGTTCATGATTACTACCCTGTCACTGTGGGCCTTTGGCAACTATATGGTAAAGGAGGCCTGTTCACCTCACAGTGACAGGAAGCAAAGACAGAAAAGGAACAAGGACTTCAATATCCCCTACAAGGACAATAGCCTCAATATCCCCTACAAGGACAATATCCCCAATATCCTCTACAAGGACAAAATTCCCAATATCCTCAAATGACCTAACTTCCTTCTAGTGGAGCAACCTACCTCTTAAAGGGTCCACACTCTTCCAGGAGAACTACAGATAGGCTGGGGACCATGTCTTTAACGTATAGCACTGTGAAGATCCAAATAATAAGGGATATCATTTACTATTAAACACAACAAAGTCACTGTGAAAGTATCATAAAGAACCTTTTTTTTTTTTATAGACACCCACCATGCTCTATTTTTGTGAATATCTTTGCGATGGTGGGTTTGTGGCAGGGCTTTCTAACGAATCTGTCCTTTGTCAGTGCATCACTGGGATCCAGGCACCTGTCACTTTATAAACATGGCAAGTACGAGGTCAACCCAGTATCTAAAATAAATAACAAACCAAGAGTTGTTGACACAGACCAGGACCAAAGCACACCAGAGACCTTAAAGCTTTTAGAAGCCCCCATCCTCCATCCAAATGACACATGGAGACTGGCATCTTGCCAGAGTATGTTCTGGAGTTAACGTCATCTGCTTGGGTGGAGCAGAGACTTCCGTTTTAATGATCATGAAACTATGGAAAATAATGAAAATTACAAGCCATTTGAAGGCAATCCACATATTTAGAACAACTGAGTTTTAAATGCATTATGTCAATGCCCAGTTAATTAGCTATCATATGGTAGTGTCAACTGGTGGTCTGGGCATCAGGATCAGCTAGCATTTGTAGAGGGCTTTGCTTACGCCTTCCTTTTTTTTTTTTAGAACTTTGACTTTTCTGACTGTTCTCTCCTCTCCTGCTTTGAGCTCCCCCAAATGCAGACTGTGGTACAGGGTTCTCGTCGGTTTGGAAAGTGACAGAAACTCTGACAGGGGTGTGAAGAACTGGGACAGAGAACCAAGGAAAGCTGCCTTTCCAAGCTGGCCACCTCTGTGGGGGGTGGAGCATAACCTGCTTGGGTTAAAAAGTTTACATATATATATATATATATATATATATATATATATATATATATAGAGAGAGAGAGAGAGAGAGAGAGAGAGAGAGAGAGAGAGATCTATGGAACACACCCCTGAATTATCTCACCCACAGACTAGCACACACTGGTCAATATTTAACAGCTAGCTCTGAGGGAGGGTGGGGGAGCTCTGACTCGCGATGCCCGCCAGTTTCTGCTGTGTATGTATTCCCATGATAGCCAAGTTCCAGCTACCCGAGCACTAGCTCTATCTAGACTTGGAATTAGGAAGAAGTATGCACTCTAAGATCTCATCAATTGGTACCTATCACTAGCTGAGACCTGCCCAGGGTAGGAGGCCACTTCTGACTTGCCGGACAGTCAGCAAAGCAAACCTCAGGGGCCAGAGAGATGCAGGCACTGCCATGGAACCAGCTTTGTGTGCACCAGAGTGGTGGTATGGGTGAGAGAAAACAGGGAAGCCTCCCATGGTGACGGCTACCTCACCCTATTAGTGGTGGGTGAAGGGTATGTATCTCATTGATATGAAGGTCCACTGCTTGTCATGGGAGAGCTGATGCATACACAGGCCTGTCAGGTACCACAACCCACTTGTCACTGGGTCATGCTCCTTCTGCCGTCAAAAGCTGTAAGTCTCATAACACGTGAATAGACAAAGAAAATTCTATTGCATTACTTCAGGAAGATTACCTTATCAAGTATATTGAGTAACGGCTCGAGACAGTAAAATAGCTTTATTCCTGGGGAGAAATTAAAGTTGTCTAGGAAACTGTCCTCCATCCGTACACCCAGGGATCCTTTTGTTCTGTGATTCTGCAGCTGCTGAACCATTGTAGTTGTCTGCATCCAGATGTGCTGTCCCTCTAAACCACAGCTTGAATACTTAGCTGCAAGGCATTCTGGGATACCCAGGCCCTGGCAAGGCAATTAGTTGCTTCCTCATTGTGCCTGGTAGTGGATGGAGAGAGAATTTTATGAGCAACTGTCTCTACCATACTTTTTCATAGGCCATTTAGGCTAAGATATTATTTTCTGTTTCTTTTTATAATGAATTTTAAGATCCAAATTTTAAGTAATTTGGAAGTTCTATCTTGGAAGTGTATGTCCGGTCAGAATTTTGTTTTTCAAATAGGAGGTTTGATTCAACTTTGAATATAGGTTAAAAAAAAAAAAAAAAAAAGACCATAAAGTGTAGTATCCTGTTCCCCATTCAGAGGTTTTTTGGGTAAAGAGCCTCTTGGTTTAACTTTTACTTGAGAAGTTTAAGGAACCACTCGGGAATTATATCCACACTGAGACGAAGCCTTTGAACGGGCTTATGAACGTGCTTATGTCTGTCTATTAAGAAAATAATAGCAACTAACTTCAGAAGGACATCACAGCAGCTCTGAGGTTAAAGGAATGTGTTGGGAAAACAGACTATCTAAGTTCAAATCTTACATCTTCTGGTTGCTAGCTGAATATCCTTGGCCGAGTTACTTGCCCTCTCTGTGTTTCATCTATGTCTGTAAAATGCAGGTGATTACAATACCTGCGTCAGAGAGTTATTATGTAGACTAAATGTTAATGATCTGATGCACTCGCCACTGCTCCGGCACACAGTAAGTACTCAATAAACATTTATAATTATATTTAATAATATTTAGCACCTGCTCTCTAGAAACGTTTAGAGTCCTCTTGCTCTATCCTTTGAAATGTGTCTGTGTTATAGAGATTTTTTTTCCTCTAAGTTCCTATTCCATATGTCCACTGACTTTTGTCTTTATGAACCACAGTACCACCTGAACCCCAAGCCATTTTTCAAAGTTCTGCTTCCTGTGGTGACTCCCACTGTCCTCACTGAGGGCCAGGGGGCCATCAGCTCCTGGCTCCCGAGGCCTTTCTCCCATCCTTGTGAAGAATAAATTTCACACACACGGGTGGCATTCTCCTCCTGCCTCCCTCCACCAACAGTCCCACAGGCTCCAGAAGTGAAGCTTTAAGCCCTGCATTCACCATCCTTTATCTTCCTTAAGCTTTCCCGGGGATTCGCTGCAAAACTCTCTGCCCGTCATCTCTCCTCGCCACCAATTATCCTCAAAAGAGACCGTGAGAAGGGCTGCGGAGATTGCCCTGGTCAGTGAAATGCCTGTCACATGAGTGGAAGGACCTGAGTTTGATCCCAAGCACTCAAGGACAAGCCAGGCATGACTGTAACTCCAGGGCTAGGAGGGTGAGGGCAGGGGTGGAGGCGAGAGATCCCTGGAGCTCACTGGCCAGCCAGCCTGGCCAGATCAATAACCTCCAGGTTCAGTGACCCTGTCTCAATAAATAAGATGAAAAGCAATAGAGGCAGACCACTAATATCCACTTCTGGCCTCCACACACGTTTGCACACGTGCCCACATATGCACGCCCACACCCCACATGCATTCGTCATACACATAGAAATGACAATTAGATTATGTATAAACAAATCCTGAGTGTTTTCTAAACTGAATTCACAAATTTGCAAATGAAGCAATATTACAAGGAAATTTCACGTTTGTTCCCGGTGCGGGGTAGGGAGTGTGGTGTAGGGAGAGGAGTTCAGGGGCATATCCTAAGAACTTTTAGACAGTGTTTTGTAACCACCTAAATCAGCTCCTATTTATTGAGTATCTGCTAGCTAGAAACCCTGGGGAGGTTGAGTGAGGATGGTGAAGAGGGCATGCCTCCCAGGTATGGCTAGTAGCAGCTGGAAATGTGTACAAAAGCAGTCCTAACACAAGAAGATTTTCTAAGTTGCCCCAGACAACAAGTGCTATCTCATCTTCTCAACTCCAAGAACCCAAAAGAATGCCCAGCCCTTAGCAGGTGCCCAGCAGTGCCTCCCTCAGACCTGAGCAGGGGGAAACTCTGCACTTGACCTTCTGCTTTAGAGTGTGCTGGGTGTCCCAAATTTGGAAAAGCAAATATATTAAAGGACCACGGTGCTGTCACACAGTGGTGGCTCAGCATAACCCATCACCCTAACCATACACTCCACAAAACCGCAGGGAAGTGTTACTTCACATGCTTGCCTATAACCTGAAAGGACCAAGGTTCGCACATGGGCTGCCGATGCTGGAGAACATCGGCTTGTAATCAGGTGGGGTGTCACTGGTTGAAGTGTTTAGTAAGAAAATAAATGAATAATGTATTAACTTGCCAAATTAATCTCTTAAAATAGTAGAAAGCTGGTGGATTCTGGAATGATGGCACAGAGCACCCTAGTCACCTGAGGGTCAGAACTCTTGCGTCTCTCTGTGGCCCATTTTGTGAGTTCCCAAAACTATTCATACATCAGTAATATTCACATCTGTACACAAATGCTAAAGAACAGAGTTGGAGAGATGGCTCAGGGGTTAAGAGCACTTGCTGCTCGTGCAGAGGACCCGGGTTCAATTCCCTGTACCTACCACAAGGCAACTAACAACCAACTATAACTCCAGTTCTAGGAGATCTACCACCCTCTTCTGATTTCCACAAGCTCTGCACACATGTGGTGCACACACACACATACACATACACACACACATGCACACATAGGCAAAACACCCATACACATAAAATACAAATAAAGCTTTTAAAAAATGCTAAGGATAATTTTATAATATTGAGAGCTATGTATACTTAAATGTATATTTGTGTGACTAAAACAAAACATATGAAGTGTGTTGCTCTTCTATATATTGTTAACTATGTGGCTGTGAATTGGTGGAATTATAGTTGTATTCTAATAAAATATTTAATAGCATTCAATTTTCAAGAAGTTTTAGTATCAGCTCATTTAAATAATTATTCAAATTTTTACTAGCCATGAACTTTGTATTTTAAGCTTATTTTTGCTTTTTAAAAATCATAACAGTTAATTTAAAGATAAAACTAATACTTTATTGAATTGTTTTAATGAATTTAACATAAATTATGTGAAATGTAATTAGTATGTTTAAAAATAAAAGCTTCAACATCATTTCATAAAGCTGGGCAGGGTGGCATACACATGTAACGCCTCTGAGCACCAGAAGCAGAAGGAAGATTGACACAAGTTTGAGGATATCCTGGCCTACATAGTAGTGAGTTAGAGGCTAGCCAGGGCTCTATAGCAAAACTCTGCCTCAGAAAGCTAGGCAAGTTTCATTTTCAAAGTTTTAAAATTGTGTATGACTTTATTCCTCATGCCAACACGATCAGCCCATCAGTGGAAAACCCAGATGTATGCAGCTAAATACAACCATCTCTGTACTTTGTCACACCAGCTGAGGTAGTCTGAATGTAATTCACTATTAGGGAGTGTGGACTTGTTGGAGTAGGTGTGGCCTTGTTGGAGGAAGTGTGTCACTTTGAGGTCTCATATATGCTCAAGATACCACCCAGTGTATCACACCACTTCCTGTTGCCTGCAAGATGTAGGACTCTCAGCTACTTCTCCAGCACCATGTCTACCTGCACACCGCCATGCTCCCCACCATGATGATAATGGACTGAACCTCTGAAACTGTAAGCCACCACCTCAATTAAATGTTTTCCTTTATAAGAGTCGCTGTGGTGATAGTGTCTCCTCACAACAATAGAAACCCTAAGACACTCGTCATATCAAAACTTAAAGTTGCAAACACAGTTCAATTATGTATTTATAAAAAATATTCTGTTCAGGTAGGAGCCTCAGGAATGCATTTACTGTTGACTCAGATATTACCTCTGAAGTAATTAAAGATGTTGTGTGGGCTCACCTTTTGTACTGCTGCTCTGTTCTTGATGGTATCAGAAGGGTGAGGATTTGGGCATGAAGTGGATTTGTTTTCTTTCTTTTTTTTTTTTTTTTTTTTTTTTTTTTTGGTTTTTCGAGACAGGGTTTCTCTGTGTAGCTTTGCGCCTTTTCCTGGAACTCACTTGGTAGCCCAGGCTGGCCTCGAACTCACAGAGATCCACCTGCCTCTGCCTCCCAAGTGCTGGGATTAAAGGCATGCGCCACCACCGCCCGGCAGATTTGTTTTCAGAAGGTCTTTTCAGGAGAAGAGGGTCTGGGAAAAAGCATGGAAGAACTCACTTGATGTTCAGTGAGGTGAGAACGGAGCAGTTGATGGTAGTGGGTGTAGAGATGTGGACACTTGGCGTGCCATACAGGTAGAAGCCATGATCTTTGATCTCTGGGCTATTCCTGTGACAGGTGTGAAAGAGTAGGTTCTATACTCTATGCTGAGTTGAACCGTGAAAGAGTTTGAGGAAAGAAAACAGAATTAGAATGATAGGTAAGAAAGATACTCTGATCACAGTCATCAAAACTTATTTGAAATGGTAGACTCCTGGACGTAGAGAAGCTGAGTTACTAAATTATATGTTACTAACATATCTGCCATTTCTTCTGTTTTCTGAATATATACAGGTGGATATTTTTTGTCATATACTGATATGCCCTAATCAGACATTCTGCAGTCCATAAAACTCACAAGTCTTAGACATGACAGTCACAGAACTTGCTGTGTGTTATAGTAGTCACGCGCAACAGATGCATCTGTGATGTTTCTCAGCCTCCCTGAAACTGCAACCTTCTAATACAGTTCCTCAGGTTGTGCTGACCCCCAACCATAAAATTATTTTTGCTGCTACTTCATAACTGTAATTTTTGCTACTGTTATGAATTGTAATGTAAATATGTGATATGACATCCTGAATGGGGTCTCAACCCACAGGTTGAGAACCAGTGATCTAGAGGGCTGAATGCCTGGAGTCTGAGCTAAGATGTTTGAGATGTTCTATAAATATAAAACACACCAGTTCTGATTAAGAAGATGACACATATCATTAGCAATATTTTGTGTACTGTGTGAATATCCATTTAAATATTTAGGGTATAAAATACATTGCTGAAAGGAATTTTACTATTTTACTCACTCCTAAGTGTGATTAATAGAAAACTAAAATTGTCTGTGTTGCTCGAATGTGTTTTGCATTATTTTTTTTACTGAATATCATTCTTCTAGTGGATATCAATTTGGCCTTAATTTTGGCCTCAAAGAGAGAGAGAAAAAGCCACCACAAGGCATGATGACACATGCTTGTAATCCCAGCACCTAGAAGGGGGAAGACCAGAGGATAATAAATTTGAACCCACCCTGGGCTACCAAGCAAGACCCTGTCTCATAAACAAATCCCCTTCCATCAGGAACCAATTTGGCTCATTCAAATGATTTGAAGATCAGGGCATGTTAGACACGGTAAAATTTTGCTATGAAGGATGGCTAAATTTAGTAACTCTGCCCTGATGTAATGGCCCACACCTTTAGTCCCAGCACTCAGGAGGCAGAGGCAAGTGGATCTCTGTGAGTTCAAGGCCAGTCTAGTCTACCTAGTGAGTTCCAGGACAGCCAGAGCTACCCACTAAGACCCTATCTCTAAAATAAATAAACCAATACACAAATTTTCACTTTATCCTTAAATTTAAAATCTCTTTGATTATTTTTCATCATCATAAAATTTACTTTCTGGTTTTAGTTACAGTGCAGGTAAACGCATGAAAATTCTGAAGATATTCCCTACTCTAAAGGAATTATTCGCATACATGTACCTTAGCTGTTTTTACTCTCATTTAAACAGCAGGGCTTTGTTTTGCTCACTTTGCTGGTTTGGGGTTAGGACTTGGTGGTGGGATCTTGGGTTTTTTTTATTGTTGTTGGTGGTGGTGGGTTGGTTTTTTTTTTTTTCAGTGTAGGACCTCTGCTTATACTTCCTTGTATCCACCTCACAGTTCACCCTGCCTACAAATTACATTGTCTTTGTAAGCTGGTATTCACAGATACTTGCAAAGCAAATTCTTCTAAATGGGAATACTCTCTTCCCCATATTTTACATAACCATCATAACCACAACTGATTTGACAGCAACTATTTTCCATGCCTTGCCCTCATTCATTCTTTGAAGCACTTAGTTCAGCTTTCATTGACAATTTTCATTTTTCATTCATACTCCTATTTTATCGCTCTGATAATCAATTGAATAACATCTCATTAAGTTTCACAAGAGCGGTTGTAATAGGTGTGGTCAGATTCGACAACTTCACTGGGTTCTCATGGGCCCTATAACTCACCTAGTGTGAACAGAAGTGTGCAAGTACACTCCTGGCACAGGCCGTGAGTATTTACTGCACGGCGGCTTCCCTTGGCATGTTCCATGGCACACCACCACGCCAGAAACAGGTGGTGTATGCAAATGGATGAACTAGTCATGTGGACAATAGTTAGGAGATTTGCTACTATGTTACCTACACTATCCACAGATGACTTAAAACATCTGGAGTCACCTGGGGAATAGTGTCTGGGGGAAAAATGCATGAAGAAAACAAGATCTGGCCTCACTTCTCTAGCAAGTATCCAAAATAAATATTTATTTGAAAAAGCATGACAAAATGCCAGCTTGTATCTTAGTCTCAAGGTTGTATTCTTTAAAAAAAAAAAAAAAAAAAAAAAAAACCTTCTTGTTTTTACTTATGTGTGTGTGTGTGTGTGTGTGTGTGTGTGTGTGTGTGTGCATGTATATGCTGTGTGTGCGGATGCCCAAGAAAGCCTGAGAGGGTGTCGGATCTCCTGGAGCTGGAGTTATAGGTGGTTGTGAACTGGGTGCCGGAAACCAAGCTCAGGTCTTCTGGAAGAGCAGCAAGCACCCTTATGTAACCGGAGTCATCTCTCCAGCCACCCATTCTCACTCTTGGCTATCTTCCTCACATACGGGTCTCACAAACATATGAGCATATGTCAGTCAGCCTGACAAACACCCACCAGTAAAAATATTTGTAGATGAAAACATTTCATTCCCCGATACCAGCGGAGAGGAATAAAAAGCCTTGCCTGTGCAAAGGAGGAGCTGAGTAAATACAGGCCGAAATAGTCTGCTAGTACATAGGTCTTTCCATTTTCACGCCCTGATATTCGTGCACAATGAGGAAATGCCCCGTGTTTATCCTCCAAATGAACTTGGTGGAGCAGCTCGAGTGTGACTTGGGCCATTCCCGGCAGCACTCTGTGGGAGCGGTGACCTGGAACGTTCGGTGTAAAAGTTACTGAAACTGTCTGTCGGTGTACAGGAAATCACTGCTAAGTGTAAGTCCAAGTGAGACTGGAAACCAAGAGGTTGGAAATCATAGCTGTGGAGAAACGAGGGGGAAATGGCGTCAAATTCATGCCATGCAGAGCAGGAATACAGCACAGGATCCAGACAGTGCCAAACCAGGGTGGAGGTGGGGGTAGTGTGTGTGTGTGTGTGTGTGTGTGTGTGTGTGTGTGTGTGTGGTGGAGGGGGGAGACACTTAATCATGCTTAAGACTCGGAAAGTTGGGTAGGAACCTACTCAGTTAACTGCTTTCAAAGAAGACTTTATATCAACAATATAGTAGAGGGAAGACTTCCTTAGTCAATCTGATCCTTTGACTGTCTCTGTAGGAAAATCGTGTGTCCACGTGTACATGCGAAATGACAACCGGAATATGTCCATGAAAGGCTAAAGGAAATGGGACTCAGAACACCAGAAACTATGGGAATACAGCACTTGAATTTCCCCACCGAGTTATGTGGAGGCCAGAGAACTGTAATTAATCATTTGTGCTTCATTTGCCGCCCCTCATTTTTGCACAGTTCAACCACTGTACAAATAAAGAGGCAAAAGTCATCTTTTCTTATTGTTTTACTTCGCCACTCAGGCCAAACTTTGAAAGCTGGTCCAAAGATGGAAGGCTGGCCTGCCCCGGCTTTTCTCACTTATAGGTACCTAACTATGATTGTGCCAATTTCAAGTTTATTTTAGATCTCAGTAGAAACCAGGGAAGCTAATCCTTTTCAATTTAGGATTTGGTGGGTGTGGCGATCTAGGAAGACCTGGGAAATAACTACTGTTTGGTTTGGATGTTATGCTTGTCTACCATTAAAAGAGCATATAATTATAGCCTAAATGTAGACCTGGAGCTTGAACAGACTAATCTAAACTTTCAAAACTTGTACCTTTTAATGGTAACCATTGAAAAGTATAGTACGCCAGATGTTGTAGTACTGTTCAAAACACTGAGCTTAAGTTGAAGTCAGGACCCTTAAAAAATCCCTTTTGTATCACCTTGCTCTCCAGCTGGCAATATGCACCTGAGGGAGGGGGGGCTTCATTTGATCCATTTTAGAGAAGTTAAATGAATTATTGCAGATAGCTCAGGCTTTTGCCTGAATGCAGGAGCGCTCCCCCCGCTTTCTCTGCGAGAGAAACCCTTCTTACCCCTCCCCCACGCCTCATGCCTTAACGTTTCACAAAATAAATCTAGAGCTCCTGGGTTCTGCGAGATTGCCTATTCTAGACAAAGTCGCTAGAGGAAAACAAGGAGCGGCGAGATAGAGACCTAGCAGCTCCCTCCCGCAGAAAAGTGGTCCGGAAAAAAAAAAATCACTATCTCATACAGACTGCTTTTCCTATCCCCAGCGCCTTCTCTGGAAAGGTTCTCTCTCGGGCAGTGGAAAGGCAAGGGACACCGCGTAGGACAACCTGGGAGCGGCAGGGGGTGGGGGACCCCGGAACCCGGTCTGTCACCTGACTGCCAGGAAGACGGACGTGCGGCGGGGAGCATCGAAGGGGAGGGGTGGGGTGGCGGGGGGGGGGGGAGGCGCTGGTGGAAGATGGCAAGATCCAGCGCTTCCTGGCACAGAGCTGGCTCCTTCCCCAGACGTGCTCTCCCGCTTTCGGTCGGTGCCTGCCGTTCCAAGACGAGGGGGAGGAACCGCTGGCAGAGACCCGGGTTGGTCCCGCTGCGTAGCCGGCGGGAGTGGGGAGGAGGGGAGGGGTGTCCCAAACCAACGGTTTCAGCCGCGCACAAGGTAGCGCAGGAAATCTCAAGTCGTGTTATTTGTGGCACGAGGGCGGGACAAGAAAGAGGTCTGCTTTCCTAACAGAAGGCTTCGCGTCCCTCCGGTGAACGACTCTTTTTTTTTTTTTTTTAAGTCTGCGGCAGGCGACAGTCCCGGGCGCCACCACCTGCGCGTCGGGCGCGGGCCGGGCCGGTGCGCGCGGGGGATCGTCCCCCCGACCCCACCCCTCTCCGGTCCCCAAGAGCTGGCCGCTAAGCGCGTGCAGCGACAGGCTTGTGAGTCCTCCCGCTCGCGTCCCCTTCCAGCGCCGCCGACTCAAGCCCCGATGGCTGCTTGCTCAAGGGGTGGGCGAGCTCCCGCCGAGCCGCGCGTCCCCCGTCCCCGTCCCCGTCCCCCCGACACACACACACACACACACCCTCTCCCCCGCCGCCCCGCACTACCTGGCCGCAGCGGGCTCGCGGCACACAGCGCCCCGCGCGGCCCCTGCCCTCCCACCTGCGCCGCCCGCCGGCCGACCGGCCGGCGCCCGCCCGCGCCGCCCGCCCGCCGCGCGCTCCCGGGACCCCGGCGGCGCGGCCCCGCTCGCGCCCGCGCACCCGGCGCAGCGCGCGCCCGCCCGCCCGCCCGCCCTCCCAGCCGCCGCTCCGCCCGCCCCCTGCGCTCTCCCCGCCCCCTCCCTCCCCCGCAGGCACGAGCGAATGTAGCCCGCGAGAGAAAATGGCGGCGGCGGCGGCGGGCGATCGCGCGTCGTCGTCGGGATTCCCGGGCGCCGCGGCGGCGGCGGCGGCGGCGGCGGCGAGCCCCGAGGCGGGCGGCGGCAGTGGCAGCGGCGGCGGCGGCGGCGGCGGCGGCGGCAGCGGCGGAGCTCTCCAGGGGAGCGGCGCGCCCGCGGCGGGCGCGGGGCTGCTGCGGGAGACGGGCAGCGCGGGCCGCGAGCGCGCGGACTGGCGGCGGCGGCAGCTGCGCAAAGTGCGGAGTGTGGAGCTGGACCAGCTGCCCGAGCCGCCGCTCTTCCTCGCCGCCTCGCCGCCCTGCCCATCCACTTCCCCGTCGCCGGAGCCCGCGGACGCGGCGGCAGGGACCGGCGGCTTCCAGCCCGCGGCGGGATCGTCGCCCCCCGGAGCGGCGGCGAGTCGCTGCGGCGCCCACCCTGCCGAGCTGGCGGCCGCGCGGGACAGCGGCGCCCGGAGCCCCGCGGGGACCGAGCCTCCCGCTGCAGCGGCCCCCTCCGGGTGAGCGGCGGGGCCGGGCCGGGGGGCAGGTCGGGCGGGCAATGAATGAAGCGAGCACGGAGCGCGGCTTCCGGGGCTCCGCTCGTGGGGGGGGCCCCCAGCGTCCCCGAGCCCTGAAGGTCGGGCGGCGCCCGGGACGGGACGGGACGGGAACGTGCGGGAGAGTTTTGTTATTGTTTGCGGACATGTGACAGGCGTGCGAGCCGCCGAGGTGCGGGGCTCCCGGGGCCGGGCCGAGGGTCGTGAGAGCCCCACGGCGCGCAGTGAGTGGGGAGGGACGCGGAGCTCCGCGGAGGTGACGGCGGTGGGTCCGCGCGCTGTGACAGGAAAGAGCCCCCTCGGCCCCACGGGGACGCGCGC
This sequence comes from Peromyscus eremicus, assembly GCF_949786415.1. Lineage (NCBI taxonomy): Eukaryota > Metazoa > Chordata > Mammalia > Rodentia > Cricetidae > Peromyscus > Peromyscus eremicus. The sequence continues at coordinate 41,158,923 of NC_081427.1, forward strand.
CCGCCGCCAGGTACCCGGCCGGGCGCAGGCGGCGCGCCCCGGGGCGGCGGCCGGGGGATTCCGGGGACTGCGGGGGGGGGGGGGGGGGAGGAACGCCTGTCAAATGGACGCGGGCGGACGCTGCGGACTGCCGGGGTGGCCGGGTCTGCGGGGACTCGTGGCTCCCGTGGCTGCGTGTCCTTGGGGATTCCTACTGCACCTCTCAAGGCGAGAGCGCCTGGTGCCTGGAGTTTGAATTCGCCTTTGAAGTTCGCGTTTGGCGGAATGCGGTGGGATCCAGGACCGGATGTGTCAGCCATTCAGTTTCCAAGCGGTGGGGACGGCGGCGCCCCGCAGCCCCGCTGCGTGGCCGGGGACAGGGACGGTGCGGGGCTGCGGGCTTCGCTCGCGGGGGTCTTCCGGTGCCCCCGAAGTAGGATGTGCGTAAGATAGTTTACACCAACGGCTCTTTCTTTGGCCTCACCCTTTTTTTTTTTTTGACTACTGGAAATTTTTCTGTTAAAGGAAATTCTTTGAAGTAGATGATACTTTTTTTTTTTTTAATTCTGATTAAAAATACACAAAAGCCTAAAGTCTGGACGGATGTGTGAAGTCGCTTAGGTGTGTTTTCGTGATCGTCGCCCGGTGGCCCGGTAGAATTTCTTGACATTTACTATGGGTGGAGAGTGTTTTATTGTGTGTCGAATCTGACAGTAGGAATCCTTGGTTTCGGTTAGTTATCTAAAGTAATTTGAGCCTTTTTGTGCAGTGGATTGTCTAAAATCCCGGTCCATTTATTACTCGGAGGCGGTTTTCTCTCCCCCAGCGCCCACCCCCTGGTAGTAAAAAGTATGCTGAGCCCCGTCTGTACTCCGGCAGGCAGTGTGGGAAGAAGGTAGGCAGTATCCTTCTGCAGCTCTCGGTGTACACAGCGGATACATTCCTATGGGGTTTCCTGTTGCTGTGAGGATTAGAAAACCTAACCAGAATAAATCTTAGGTGGCAACTGTTACTGTAGGTCGTCTGCAGGTGAGAGAAGAAAAAAAGTAACTCCAGCTTTGAGGAATTAATTTTATCTAGTCCTATGAAACCTGTTTTTTTTTTTATATGACAAAGCCTGCCTCACTTAAGCATTATAGTCAATATAATGGCCTATGCGTGTAGTATAAAAACAACTACAAGAACGCCATAGAACTTTAGTGCTGCCTCTGGACACGAAATCAGAGGACCATGGTGAAGGCAGGTAGAACTGAATGACTGAGTAATCTGGGATTCGTTTTTGCATTTTCTTTTTCTTTTTTCTTTTTCTTTTTTTTTTTTTTTTTTTTTTTGAGAAGTGGCTTATAATTGTACAGGAGTCTTTAAAAATAAAATCTGTTAGCGAGAATGCTGTTGGTGCATCTCGAATGTCATACGTGAAAGTTTCATTTGCAGTAAAATATTGCTTCTCTATATTTTAAAATATACTTTTAAATTTACTTCTGAAATAATAGTGCCCCCCCCCGTTTTTGTAGCACTAGGTTGAAATTTCAGATCTGCTGGTATAAAGCTTCTATCACAAAGAAAAGGTATACGGAATTATTGCCGTGTGTTTTGTGTTTCCTGTTACAATGCTTTATTGTTTTATCATTTAGAGTCCTGGGGAAATGGTTATAAAGCAGTCATATAAAATCTCAGTTGAACAGTGCTTCCCCCTTTCCAAGTAGTTCACATTCATACTTTAAAGAGGAAAATGTAATACTAATATTTTGTGGTTTTATTCTCAGTGGTAGTAAATAAAGGGCTGAAGACCCTTTCCATCTGTCTGAAGACCGATTGCATCATTTTTGTTGGGTTGCTTTTTTTTTTTTTTAAATCCAGTTTCCAAATTGGAGTCTAAAAATTGAAAGTGTAGAAAATACACATCTGTAAACGATAATGTATGGGGCCTTCATTAAAATCAAAGATTGTGTGTCTGCCTGCCCCCTTCCCCTTCCGAGGAGTAACTGGCTGAGGGCAGTGACCGTCTGTGCCTGTAAGTGGCGCCCAAGGGCCGGGGATTTTTCCTTACACTCCAGAATGAGGGGCTTCTCTTCCTATTTACCGCCTTTGAAGAGAAATTACAGAGTTGCTCTCCATTGAGCGGGCTGTTGTGAGTTTGGCAGATATAATTACCCCATCCTATTTTTGTAGCTTCCACCACACTATCAATTTGCTGCCCCGTGAAAGAGCAAGATAGGCCGTGCTTGTTAACGTTAGCGTTGCTTAAAACTGAAGATATTTCATAAGCCGCCTTGGCTTCCTCAGGGGCCTCCGTTTCACTTCCTTTCAGAAGCTGCTAGGCTAAAAATATAACTGACCCTTTGCTAGAAGGGAGGTATAAGAACATTAATAATAAGCCTAAAAATAAGTCCCTTCAAACCTTGAGTGGATGATTCTCTCAAGTGGTAGCAGTAGCCCCAGAAGGTAGCCTGGCGTGAATTCCTAGGGTTCTGTACTCAGAAACTCTCTCCAGGTTTTGTTCTAAACCAGCTAAGGAAATTACTGTATTTTTAAAAGATTAACCTTATTAAATAGGATTCTGGAAGAGAAATATCGGAGCGAGAGTGGTTGCCAGCTTTTGTTTCTCTTCCTATCTGATCTTGGCAAGAGTGACTGGCTAGCCAGCATTCCTCACTATATGATTTCCAATACACTATAACGACTCCATTTTGTTAGCTGGGACTCCAAGCACGGTGTGTGGCATGTTTTGGAAATGGTCGCCGAACTGTGGCCCTGAAGAGTTCAGAATGTGCAGAGAAAGGGCTCTTGTGTTGCTCTCAACCAGAGGAAAGAAAAAAAACCAGCTACAGTTTGCCCAGGCTGAGTCTGCTGCTCTGTCCTTGACCCTGATGGCCAGTTCCAAAGGAAGAAGTGATGAGGGACAAGTAGTCAGGGGGAATGGGTTATCCTGAGGAAAAGCGAGGGGCATTCCACGGTGCTAAGTTAGTATAACCCGCCTTTGCATTCTCTGCTCCAGGTGCTTGCTTGGCGAGAGGTGGGTAATGTGTGTGGAAGAAAGTGGGAAAACACGGCCTGGGAAAGGCTTGGTCCATGGAGGATGCTTCTGAGCCCTGCGTTTGCACTTTTCCCCGAGGAGTGCTTTGTTGGCGTCACATGTGTCATGTCTGTCCTTTAGACCTTCTTGTCTCCCTTAGTCCTGGCCTTGCTGCATCTTTAAAAGTCAAAAGTTAGAGTTGCTTAAGAATGTAAAAAGAGCCTGTCTCGGAGCTCAGAGGTAGAAGAATGCATGCCCTTAGCATGATGAGCAAGGCCTTAGGTTTGATCACTGAAATGTGCAATATTAAAAGTAACCAAGTTGTCTTTAAGAAATAATTTGAGAACATTTTTAATCATGAAAGAAGCGAGGGCCGGAATGAAAGTAAATGACTCACCCAAGTGGGGAAGGTAGTCCGGTCCTCTTCAGATTGCTAAACATAAGGATTTTACCTGTGGCTGAACACACTTGCTGGCCATGTAGACAGATGTGTATGTTTTAACGTAGTCACCTTCCTTGCCTTCTGTGTGGCAGGCAGGTTATGTAGGCCACCTTGTTCAATTACCACTGCAGCCCTCTCAGGCATGAGGATTTCTGTTTGGGGAGGTAAAAATGAATTGGAGATATAAAAACCCCATGATCACTCAGCTAGCAGACAAGAGAGGATTCAACCCCAGTCAGCCTGCCTCCGTTGCCCATTTCCTCCCATTCGTTTTTGCTGTTTCCATTCTTGTGTTCAAGTTCGTTGTTAAGTTAATTGATGAACTTTAAAAAGGGAGTTGTTCAGTAGGAGTCATGGGAGGGCTGGCTTGGACTCTCCCCTGCTTGTACAGCTATGACACATTTCTGTGACCCAGCCTTGCGCGGGAGCAAGTATTTTACAAGTAAATACTATCTGTGCCCCTCCGCTCCCCTGCCACACACCACTTCAGAAAAGAGAATGAATGATGGCTGTTGAATGTGTCTTAGATCTGTGCAGCATTAAATCATAAGTGAGAGGGGACCGAGAAGCTAGAATAGTGTCCTCACTGTGTTAGATTTCATTCATTCGGAGTAGATGAACTTTGCAAGACAGTGGTCTGGTTGATAAAAAAGGTCACCAGTACAGAGCCCCTGTTTCAGCTTGTGGATTGTAGAGGGAACATGTTTCACCATACTATGTTAAGTGCAGAAAGAGACAGACAGACTGGCTAAAAGCAGTGCTCTGAACCTCACCCACACCATTAGGTGAATACAGCCACACCTTCCCAGCTCCCTGAGGCCAGTTACTGGCTACCCAGCCGTCTAAGTCAGTAGCTAGGAAAGATGGGCGTTTGCCCTCTCCTGCGTCTGGCTTGCTTGGCATTTGCTCTTTTCCTCCGGTTTCCGTCTCTTCTCAGAACAGACGCTCGGCAGGTTTGGGTCCCAGCGCTAGTGAGTAGATACAGACTTGGTTCATACCCTCAGCCTGCTCTGATTTAGAGGGATGTAGACAAAGCTGCAAGTTCAGGCATGCTTTGTTTTTTCCCTGTTCAAAGAGAAAATTAAAATGAGCGTATGGGAGCAGGAAATTCAGTATCTGCCAGCACTGGTTTTAAAACTCAGTCCTTGTTATTAGTAGACGCAGCTCTTGATACTTAGGAACACAGTGCAGGGGAACGCAAGATGTGCTCCAGGGCGTAAGGGGATCATGATAGCCCTGTCTTGTTTGCTGTCCTGTGGTGCAGCCCAGTGGATTCCGGTATGTTTGTGTGGAAGGGAGTGCTGTACTGTCCGAGTTTGGGTTGTTGGCTTGATACTTCGATGTTATAGACTGAGATGTTAGAGAATGCTAAGCAGAAGTTTTGAAGTCCTAACTAGTACACATTTAAAGTACTTGGCTGTCAGCTGGGAATTCTTACTGTGGCCATTGGACCTCTTGAAGACTCAAGAGGAAGTCTCTGGAGCCGCATGGTACAGTTTACACTGTGCTAGTTAGTGAAATAAGCAAGTTAGTTTGACATGTATCTGTCCAGGGCATGTGTGGGGTGACGGGGGTGGGGGGTGGGGGGGTAGATACTAGATGGCAGGTGGGAGCTTGGCTTTCTGGGTGGCTCAAGTAATCATTAACTGATAAGTTATCAGTCTTCAAACAGGTCCTACAGCATTCTGAATACCAGGTATCGTATCAGGACCGTGATTCTTCATCCCTTTTCCCGACATGAATTTTTATGTTTTGTACCTTGCTTGGTGTGGAGCAGCAGTTTGCTGGTATTTAGTTAAGCAGTCACAGGAAATGTTGGCAGTTACAATGTCAAAGCTAAAACAATTATCAGCACATTTCAGTAACTTAAGTGTAATTATAAAACAATTTAGCAGTTCTTCCTTGGAGACTGTCCTTACCTTTGGGACATTAGACTTAAGTCCTCAGGGTGGCCCTTAGCTGTCCCTCTTCTGTCTCCTTACATTGGCCATTCAGAATAACTCTGAAGTTTGTTTTCCTGGTCGTGACCTCTTTGGACTGCAGACTGCACCCGAACCTGCTGTTCTTTCCAAACCGTCTGCTAACCCCTCCGCTCACTAAATGCAGAGAGAGGACCTAGGAGCCCTCCTTGGCACCTGCCTCCCTCTCCCTCAGCCTTGTTGGCTCTCAGGTGCCTGGCCTCCCTAGTTCAGGCATCCACCATCTCTCATAGACCTACAGACCGGCCTCTTGAGTACCCAGCATCCCCCTCCCGCCCTTCTAGACTTCTTTCCATGTTACATGCCTCAGTGACCATTTAAATGTAAACCTAACCTTGGCTTCCTCCCTCCAGAAGAAAAAAAAAAAAAAAAAGAGTTCTATCAAGTCCAAAAGCTTTCTGATGCTTTTCGTTGAAATAAAGAACAAATGAGTCCATAACTTTCTCTCAGGAGTCCCTGTCTGGCTGGGTCGCTGCCTCTCAGGTCCATCCTGGCTCACCCTGTACCCTGGGCTCCCCCCCCCCCCTTCATTTCCTCAAACTCCGAACACTGCCTCCTGCTGGGGGTCTGTGCTTTTCATGTCCCTTCTGTCTGCACTCTTCTCTCAGGCCTTAAGGCGGTCACTGTGGAAATCTTAGTCCATTGCCCCTTTCTTAGGGAAGCCTTCCACTTGCCCTGTCTGGCTTTTGTGTCTGCGGCATCACTGTTGACATTTTGAGATTTTAAATTTAACTCCTTTGTTGAATGACTGCTAGCCCCAGAAGTCCACGTGACCTGAGTGGGCAGGGCTGTGGCTGGGTGGGAACGGAGCACCCAGCCACGTGCTGGGTACGTACTGAACGGTTGGCAGCTTGTGTTGAAACAGAACGTGAGGGAGAGCGCCCCGTGGCGTGTTCAGACAAGTGGATCCTCTGTTCTTCCCTCTGGTCAGATGGAGTTTATGACCTAGCCGAGAGGAGGACTGAGCAGGAAAAGCATAGACTCGGCTTACAGGTTCCTGGTAGGCTGGCTGGGAAGTTTCTGGACTTGTAACAGTGCCTGGTGCGTCCATTAAGTAGGTCAGCTCAGTGTGGTCTAGAGCACGTGGCTGTAGACTACCTGGTCATGCTCAAGTAGGAGTTTGCTCAGTGCCCAAGATTCTTCTGTATTTACTGGGGAGTTGAGGACGCACACAGGAATACGTTCACCCATAAGGAAGAGTACTGGGCCTGAATATAACTATTCTTTTACCAAGTTCTCAGGACCTTGTTTAAACTTAAGATATACTTTCAGGATTTTTGTCTTTGAAAACTGGCTTCTAAGATTTATAATCTTGGTAAGTCACTTTGGGATGAGTAGAAGTTCACCTTCACCTTAAAGAAAAGATTTGCTAGGCAAGCACTGTATGAGATTTCAGGCGCCGTGGACCTGTGTAACAGGAACCAGACAGGCAGTAACTGAACCCAGCAGTCCCTTCCCTAGAACACGGTTTAGTACTGAGAGAAGGCCCCGGCATCCAAAGGGGGCGGGGCGGGGAAGGGTGGATTGTGAAGCCCTTTGATTTTACAGGTCTGGGCGTTTGTGCAAGACCGACACTTGCTTAGGGTGTTGCAGTCTTGGTTGTTTGGTGTTCGTGCCTCACAGTAGTTAAAGGAGCACAGTGTGAGCATTGCAGGCAGCAGGCAGGTTCCTTTATGGCAGAGGTATGGCAGGGCTGCCTGGTGTTGGGACAGTTAGCTCCACCTGGGTAGACAGGGTTGGCTGTTAAATCATAGCATCATCCCACATCACGATTTGGGGCATCAGTTTTTCCTGGCCTGCAAAATGAATGGAATCTAGGTATAAAATCACGTTGATTTCTAAATAAGAATCAAGTATGGCTTCTTATTGAAAGTTTTCATCTGTCGGTCATCTCAGAGCTTGTAACATGTATACAGAAATTTTCTCAGATAGTTCTAGAAAATGTTTTAATGCTTCAGGTGGCAAGCCTAGATGATGAGTAATGAAGTGTGCTTCAGAATGACATAAAAGTCGATTCTGCCCCTTAGAAACACCTTGTGGATCCTCCGTGTGGGAAAACCTCTTTGTTTTATTTGTTGGTCTGGGTCATTTTAAACCCTGCAATTTCTTTGAAATAATAATAAGCATTAAGCTGCCACCAGTATATCCCGACCTTTCCCCTAGATTTCCACAGGTCAGGCACTTGGCTGCAGCTCCCAGCATTGACCAGATTGGGTAAATTACTGAAGGTTAATGATGTAGTTACTTGCAAAACATTAATTGTGTATGTGTTCTACGATAGGATAGTATTCCGTTTCTACTCTTTTCCCTCCTAAAAGTATTTTAATTGGCTATATCTGTTACTGATTTTCAAGATTTCAACTGGTACTTTTTTATTGGACCTTAGATTTTTAGAAAGATGTGACAGATTGGGGAGGTAGCTCAGTCATAAAGCACGCTTAGCATGCTCAGAGGCTGTGAAAAGAAAAGTGAACGGACGGACAGACAGAAAAAGATGTGCCGATCAGTATGGATGTTCTCTTCTTTTCTGTAGAATTGAGCCCAAGTCTCCTACGTGCTAGCCAAGGGCTCTCCCCCTGAGCCAGATTCTTGAAAGGGGTTTTGTGTCTTCTGGGGAGGGTGGGGCGTGAACATAGGGCCGTCTTATATAGCTCAGGTTAGCTTTAAACTCAGTTATAGCCTTTCTGCTAAATCCCTCTGCTTCTGCTTTCCAAGTTCTAGGGCGTGTGCTACCACACCTGGCTTCATTTCTGTGTCTTAATCTAATTTTATTTTGAATTTTGGAAATAATGTTTTATTAGTTAGTATACTGGCACCTCCCTGCTGTTTAAATCACAGTGAGGCTCTCATGGCATTTGTCATGTTTCCGGAGCTTGGTACTAGTCACAATTGAAAGAAGTAAACTTCATCAATAAAATGATAAGACAGTCCTTTGGAAAGCAACAGAAGAACTGACGCATTAACGGTTTCGTTAACAAATGGGGTCTTGTTATACACAGCACTGTAGAAGTTACCTTTTCTCCTTGGCAGTATTTAGCTACTTTTAATAAACATAGCTGTTTATTAAGGACTGCATAATAGTCTCAAATAATGTTTCATTAATTAGACAGTTTATTATCTTTAGACATTTATATTGTTTTGAGTTGTTATTAAGCTTTAGTGACTTACCATATATATAAAATATAAATTAATACAAATAAGTATATATATTTATATACTTGTGCCCTTAGCTTCATAAAATGAATATACTGGCATAAATTACTGAGTCAAAGGTCATGTGTATTTATAATGTAATAATGTAGCTGGATTGCCCTGTAAAACATTGTGCCAGTTTACATTCACTTCACAGTAGGTAACAGTGACCATTTTCCAGTCTTATCAATATCGTATATAATTACAGTAGTTCTTCATCTTCCATCTTCATCAACCTGGGGGGTGGAAGAAGGAGTCTCACTTTAATTTGCATGTCTTAGCTTTTGAATATAAGTGTCCATCTTGTATTTCTAGACAATTTAACCTGCTTTTGTGTTTCATTTCACACATGGAAGAAAACTATTATTCTTATTGATTTCTAAGTACTCTTTGTATATCAGTAATATTTATTGCAGTTTTCTTGTTTTGTATTATGACTAAAGATTGATAATAGTATTTTCACATTAAGACTCATTACAAGTTTGTTTTCATATTTCAGTTCTACGTTCAGGTCATAGAAAGGCCTTCCAGGGTGTGCATGTAGTAGTGCAGGATACAAACGCTGTGTGTGAGTCAGGTTTTCACACTGGAGCACTGGAGCTGGAAAGTAGTCAACCAGATTACTTCCTATCTCCTTTTCCTCAGCTGTAGCTGTAGCTGTAAAGTCTACTTCAGAGTTGTTAGGACGGCTGGAAGAACTCACATTTGTGTGGCTCTTTCAGAAAGTGCTTGGTAAACTAAATGCTGTATAAATGATTACTATTATTTTATTAATATTTTCTTGGTTTTTAAAAATAACCTAAATCTCAGACCCATCTGAACTATAAGAGGTGACTTATTTTAAGAGGTAGCATTGTTTTCTTCAAATGGCTGGCTAAATGTCTCAGCACTGTTTATTGGGTAAGAAAAAATTGTTTTCCCTTACCATCTATTAAATTTTCAATGTACTTGAAAATTCCCAACATGTATTTCAGATTTTTTTCTGGCTTGAGGTCGGGGTGGGGTGGGAGTGCCCCATTCCTAGATCACCAAATTTCAGAATGCCCTGTGAAAGATAGAATGAAAGCCAGCTGTTGCCCAGAAACAAGGGCATTCTGCTGACTCATCCATGGTGGTGGTTTGGTGTCTGAGAGGTCTTGGCTTTGGTGATGGCGCTCTGCATCCGGCCGTCACCTGGGTAGCTCCCCCGGTTGGGATGATAGTCCTGTCATGAACTGCAAGTCCTCTGTGGGTGCTGAACTTTGTCCTCCCAGCCCTTCCATCCTCACATGAGCCTTTGGCCTGGGAGGTGCCTTCCTGGGTAAATGCTGCCACCATCTCCCTGATTGCTCTGCTTCATTCTGTCTTCCACACCATCAACCTCGCTCACCCTGAGTGGGCCTGCCCCCTCCACCATACCACCACAGCTGTCAACGCAGCCCCCCTCCCCCACCCTCCACCCCTCACCCCCGTCAGACTTTTCTCCATCCTTAAAATGAAGCTCAGACTTGATAATGCAGTGTAGATGCTCTGGATGCAGTGTAGATGCTCTGGGATGCAGTGTAGATGCTCTGGGATGCAGTGTAGATGATGCTCTGGGATGCAGCCTTTTCTTGCCTCTTGCCAATCCATATCCCTACCCACTGAACACCTGCTCCCTCCCGTGGTCACCATTTAATACCCCAGATGTGCTTTCCCACTGTGTGGAGTACTTCTATCTAAATGCTCATTCTGTTTCCTCAGTGAGGTATTTGTGTGTGTGTGTGTGTGTGTGTGTGTGTGTGTGTGTGTTTATTCTCTTTGAAATAAAGCATTATTGGTATTCTACTAAAAATAAATGTGTCTATTTGTGGAAATCAGTGCTGTGCTATAAAAACTTTTGAACTGTTTGATTTAAACTTCTCTGTTCACTGTCTTTAAAGCTTTACAGTTTTCTCTTTATCATTGTATACATGATCACGACTTTCAGCACAGCATTATTTACAAAGGGGTCCGAAGCACACATTGTTGTAAAATGAATCAAACGTTCTAACTGATTGGTGTTAAAATTTCAGACGTGCAGTGGCAGGGGAAAAATGTTGGTACCAAGCCGAGACTGCCCTTGAGACTAATCCAAGGCCGTCACGGGTCAGACAAATAGGCTCAAATGCTTCAAGCAGAGAATTTGGCTGGGCATGACCACGTCTGTGGCAGGTCTAGATCAGCTGTCTGACCTCCACAGCCCCTCTCCATGGCCCTGGAGTGGTGTTTTTAGAGAAATGGAAGAGTAGAGTAGTGACTATGTCAAGGTGAGTGACCTCTGTGGGTCCTGTCACCACTCCTGATGAAGGGACACCATACCTCCGGTGTATCTGCCGTGAGCTAGATACCAGGGTGCTGGGAACACAATAGGAAGGATGTCTCTCTTGCTATCAGCTGTCCCATGGTGTTGTCCGTGCCCAGGGGTGTGCTGCTGTCATCAGCCTGGCATGGGAGTGGGGGTGTAACTGGGAAATGCAGGGTGCTGCTAAGTCCTGAAGCTTTGATTCCGAAGAATGGGACCCTCGCAAGGGGCTTTCAAGAGATTTCCTTGACTCCTCAGTGGAAAGTACAGAGGCCCAGGAGTCAGTGGTCAGCGATGATTACAGACATGTCAGGTATAGTTCAGGCAGCCCCACCTAAATGGAATAGGGTACAGGTGGGGCTTAGACACCAAGCTGAGGACAAGGTCCCTGGCCCTGGCCAGCTGGAGAACTAGACAGAATTCTCTGCCTGGGTTTTGCTCCACTGACTGATACTTAGGTCTCAGGTCTTAGAACAAAATACAAAGCCTTTGTGGTTGGACAGGTAACCACAGTGCACCAGGAAGTGGGTCAGCTGGCTCAAAGGAGGACTTGCAGAGCTGGGAGCCAGACCATCAGCTACCAATTGCCAGCAGGCTCCTGGGAGCGAATGCCACTCCTTCGCATATCTCAGCTCCAAAGTGGAGTTCTCAGTGGGAATAGATGGTAGACAAGATTCCTTTGAAAGTTTCTCTTTAACTGTGTGTGATGCCACTACACATGACCTTGAAGGCTTGGGAGGAAGAACTCCCTCCAGGTCACCCTGCAGCTACTCCTGTTTTAGCAAAGGCCGTTTGTGTACATAGTGATCATCTTGTTAGAAATTCATTTCCCCTTACTATTTTGAAAGATTTTTCCAGAAAAATGGAAAACCGCAGCTCTTAGACTCTGATACTGGGTAAAATCGCTGACAGGTGGGCTTTAGAGGCTGAGGTCCTGACACCCCCCACGCTGTGTGTGTGTGTATGTGTAGGGGAGGCAGCTCAAGTGGAAGTGTAGGTTCAGAACGGAGCGCCAGGGAGCCGCCAAGACCACAGGGAGCCACAGTCTGCAGACTTGTGCTGCCCAGACAGTCCCACCCAGTTCAGGTACAGCTCCTCCTTCGAACCTCCTGGCCCGCTTCATGGTCCACTGTGGTTGCTGTAGCAGACCAGGATTCTCACACTAAGGGAAGTGTTCGGTTTGCACGTCCCTAGTTTTCCTTTATGTTCTTGTTCCTTCCTGAAACTTAATTTTAAAAGTTTTTTTGTGTGGCTGAATTTACGGAAACATCTTTTTTTTTAATTTATAAACTCTTGCAATTTCAAACCTGTTTACCACCCATAAAGAGACGCTTAAATGAATGTAAAGAGAAACAATGGAGGGCTAAACATGGCTGTATACACCTGTAATCCCAGCACTCTGGAGACTGAAGCAGGAGGGTGTTCCAGGCTAGCCTGAGGGACATAGAGATCCTGTCCTAAAACACACACACACACACACACACACACACACACACACACACACACACACACACACGGTGGGGCCAGTGAAGCCACAGAAAAAAAGAAAATATCATGTATGAAATAATGAGGAAAGGTTTTTTAAGGAAGCTTGCAGTTGTGAGAAGAGTACTCTTTTGCAAAGCGGAGAAAATAGAATGTATTTAGCAGGCAGTACCTAGTTAGGAGGCAGACCTGGTAGTAGCTATAAATCTACTTTCTGGTAACTTCTGCTACCCTTTTAGCTGAGAGTTAATTCTGTAAAGGGATATTCACCAGGGATAACCTCTGATGAGCAAAGCCACCCTTCAGCTTCCTGTGTTTAAAAAGACTGGTTCATAAACACACATGTGATGGTGTGGTTTTTTGTTGTTGTTGTTTTGTTTTGTTTTGTTTTTGTTAAAACTTAGTGACCGTTTCTAATTGTGAAAGTTCATGATGATGTCTCGGGCTTCTTTTCACATAATTTGGACAGGAGTGGCAGTTTCTGGAAACTCTGAATTAACTGTAACTCCTTTTCTGGTTCTTCGGCATCTGATAATTTCGTTTTCAACCTCCAGAAAATGATTGCATTGAACTAGATCTGGAAAAGACCGTTTGACTGGTCTAGACCTGTGATGACCCCAGCGTGGTTTGAGTTCACACACCACACTGAAGCCGCTCAGAACTCACTGCCGAGCACTGGGCCTTGAGCAGTGATTGCTCTCTGTCTTGGATTGGTGTTGAAGAATCCTTGACCCTTCCTGCTTCCAAAAGCGCTCCCCATCACAGCAGTTGCCTGGGCCTTGTTGTTGCAGTCAGATATGAGATGTTCATATGCTCCCAGCATGTGAGTCCCAGACAAGGCAGGGTGAGGGGCAGAGCGGTTGTTAGGGACCCTGGTTCCCAAGGCACCATTGGGAAGCCTTTGTGACAGATTGTGATAGCTGGCTGGATGTTCTGTCACTAGGAAATAAGGCAGCTGGAAATAAAGCTCTGTCATCTGCACCGTGCACATGAGTTCATCCGGCAGTCTGCGAAATGGAGAGAGACTGGGGCATCCCCTCCGCTGACGAGGCTTTGCTAGGGGCCGCTTCAACAGCGGTGCCAAAGACATAGGGGAGCAAAGCCTTCCCTCTGGGGCGGAGCCCCAAAAAGGCTGTTTTGGCATCAGAAAGAAAAAGTTTATGCTCAAGAACTTGTTGCTTTCTCTTCTGCCTCCTTCTGGGGCCAACTTTTGTTGATAAGATACAAAGTTATTAGTGTCTGGAGTCAGCTAATCTCTGAATCCAGCCGCTTGCTAAGAAATGCACCCAGAATTCTGTTGTACAGTATAATGCTGTGTCCATGTAGATGGGTCCCCAAAATACTGAATGTCACAGACCTTAATAAATACAAGTAAGTTAGCAGAAACCTCTTCTCTGGGGCTGGGGGTGTAGTTCAGTCGGTAGTGTTTGCCCAGTGTACCTGGAGCCCTGGTTCAATCCCTAGGACCACGTGAAACTGGGGGTAGGGGAACTCGCCTTTTACCTCTCAATGCTTAGGAAGTGGAGGCCTGAGGATCAGAAGTTCAGGGCCAGCCTGCAGTGCCTGGAACACTGTAGAACAGTGGTTCTCAACCTGTGGGTCATGACCCCTTGGGGGACCACGCCGCCCTTTCACAGAGGTCGCATGTCAGATATTTACATTACAGTGCATAACAGTAGCAAAATTACAGGTATGAAGCGTCAACAAAAATAACTTTATGGTTGGGGGTCAGCACAGCATGAGGGACTGTATTACAGGGTCGCAGCATTAGGAAGGTCGAGAACCACTGCTCTAGACAGAGGGCCGAGGGCCGCCCTTTGGATTATGAAGCTGCTCTTTGGCAAACTGGTCACTCCTGTGCCTCTCCCCTTGAAAGGCCACCTGACACCCTCAGCATCCGTCCGGTGGTCTTGAGTGCCGCCTAGTCACCGCCTGCTCCCATGCTGCGGTATGCTACCGCAGGGTCTCCGTGCCCGGTTCTGCACAGCACCACGGTGCACACTCGGAATGCCCATGCACTCCATCTCCCTTTTGTTCCCTCAGTGTGTTGTTTAAACTAGATCCCATGTGTCAAACACTGTGATTCAGCCCTTGGTACGCCATGTTACTGGTTTTGGGGTTTTGTGTTTTAGTGCTTAGGGTTACCCATCCTAAACTTGTCCTTGTCCTGTGGGTTCCCTCTGCCCCAACTCTTCCTTTATGTGTCTGTTTAGAGCACATGAACTAATTTTATAATGACCAGAATTTTTTTTTTCCAAATCACTCACAAAAGTCAGCCCAAAGACAAAAAAAAAAAAATGTGCTGTTGGCTGCTGATTTTTTTTAATGCTAATTTAGGATTGATTTTTTTTTAATGCATTGATAAGAAGCATTGATGACAATATTTGCATGGCTTTTAAAGGGTTTCAGCTTAGGAATCTGCTTTAAATGTTGATCCATTCTTAGCTACACAGAGAAACCCTGTCTCGAAAAACAAAAAAATGTTGACCCATTCTTTTCCCTCATACTTAGGCAGAATCTTTTTATATATAATGTTCTTTCCTTAAATAATTTAAATTGGCTGGGCAGTGATGACCCATACCTTTAATCCCAGCACTTGGGAGGCAGAGGCAGGAGGATCTCAGTGAGTTCAAGGCCAGCCTGGTCTGCACAGTGAGTTCCAGGACAGCCAGGACTATTACACAGAGAAACTTTGTCTCAAGGGGAAAAAAAAGAAAGAGAGAGAGAGAGAAATTAAAATTGTCTTAGAAATCTCATCACTTGCTATTCTAACCTGGCCTTCCACCGGTCTTGCTATTTATTTGGTTCACTGTGAACTTGGAGTTCAGAGACAATAGTCATTGCAGAGTCTGGCAACTCCCACACACAGGCTTCTGACACTTGGGATTCCTACCTGGGGTGGGAGCTGGAGGTGGTCTCTGCACTCTAGTTCCTGGGGCTTCCATCGTCTCCAGCAACAGTAGCATTTTAGTCTTCCTTAAAATGGAAGCAGGAGAGTGCACGAGACTGTGAGTACCCAAGCAGGAGTGTGCACGCGGCCCTGGGTACCCAAGCAGGAGTGTGCATGCAGCCCTGGGTACCCAAGCAGGAGTGTGCATGCAGCCCTGGGTACCCAAGCAGGAGTGTGCATGCAGCCCTGGGTACCCAAGCAGGAGTGTGCATGCAGCCCTGGGTACCCAAGCAGGAGTGTGTATGCAGCCCTGGGTACCCAAGCAGGAGTGTGCATGCAGCCCTGGGTACGGAAGCAGCCACTGACACTCCTTTTCAGGCTGGAGCAGGAGATGCAGAGCAGGAAGGTGGGGATGGATCCCCAGCACTAGTGAACTTCAAAGCCCTCTCTCTAGGGAGTTAGACCTCTGGGGAGGAAGAGAGGAGGAATGGTCCCCAGAAACTCTGGGGCCTCCTCATCTGGTTTCTGCTGTGATAACAAGAGAGAGAGACCCAGTCTCAAGTAAGGTGGAAGGTGAGGACCGACCCAGGAGGTTGTCCTCTGACTTCCACATACTCCAGTGGCACAAACGCTCCCACACCCACACACATGTTGTACATTCACAATCCCTGTAAAACCACACACAGATTCAGGTTGAAATGTGTTCACTGCGACGAGAGACTAGACTCGAAATGTGGTTAAATTTCCTTACTAGACACTCACTGTTTTTTGGATTTTGTTTTGTTTTGCCAGCAGAATGAGAGATGTGTGGGTGTGCGCATTCATTAAGAGTAATTGTTAGCACCTGTGAGGCACTTTACCTTGCTCTGAGAGCTTGGCCAAACTTCGGCTCTCATGGGGGACTAGCTCATGGTTCACAGATGGGAATAATTCAGGAGGGGGGGGGGGGGAAGAGTGACAGCTCCAGCCCTGAGCCTGGCCTCCGCCCATAGCCCAGTGAACTGTGCACATTCCCTGGAGCCAAGCTTCCCTGGTTCTGCAGGCCTTGGGAAGTTACTTCTTAATGAGCTTGCCTTAGCCTAGCATAGGCTCCTCGATGATGGGTCTGAGAACTCTGGAAGGCGGCTAGTCTCCCCTTCCAGCAGTTATCACTTTTAACTCATTTCACACCAGGATTTTTTTTTCTTTTGGTGTGTTTTAATTGTTGGTCGAGCCTCTTAACTAGTTTGACTGAAGACCAGCATCCAGTATAAAGTGCTCCCTAAGTAGAGTTCAGATCATGTATTCTCTTATTGATATCTGTTCCGCTAGTGAAGTAAGTTAACGGATGCCTGCCTGCTAAGTGGGGGACCTTTATTTTGTGTTCCGTGGACAGCTTTGATAATTGAAAGAACTTAGTGGCTCTGAGAGAATTCAGTCATCTGCTGTCCCAACAGAGGAGATGGCTTTTGAGTTTAACGGGGCACCCAGACAAAACGAAGTCTTAAGGGAAGGCCTTCGCCCTTGACTGTGTCCCTCACGTTGGAGTATTTTGTTTTCTTCAGTACTGATGATGTGCTTGCCACTCCACCAATCTTATACGTTGGCGCGTTAACTCGGTGTATGACTGGCACAGTTTACTGTGTGGGTGCTGCTATGCCAGAAACTAAGCTGTCCCCAAGTCAAAGCTGGAGTTTGGGAGGTCCCCTTGGGGTAATGCTTGGCTCTCTGGCCACTTTCTGATTCCTGGGATCTAGTCTCACAACAAGCTTTTGAAGAAAATCAAGGCATGGTTGTGTGCTCCCCTGGGAGGTGATGTCCCCCGGGGATGCTGGGGCTGCGGACGCCTGGAGAAAAAGAACTTGTGTAAAGTTGTTCTCCTGTCTCACTCCACTCATAGTAACTAACCTTCAGGACTGTGTTCCCCTCTAATGTTACCTCTGCTAAGAACATGACCGACAGAAATACTGATTTGGAGAAATTCATGGATGGTCTCTAATGATAAAGGTAACTCCTTGATGGGTAGGTCCAGGTTCATGTCCGTATCTCTGAGAGAGCAGCAATGAATGTTACATCTGGTTGTTCCCTAGGGCCAGTGTTTCCTGGAAGAGAGCAGGGGGGACCCTGCAGAGGAACTGGGACATTGCCAAGTGAGGGACACGAGAGGCAAGAAAGAGGACTTTCCCAAAGAGCAGGTGGTTGGCCAGATGACAGCCACAGAGGGTGCCGACGACTGTCCCAAGACAGAGCAGCTGAGTGGAGTGGTGGAGAGGTAGCTACTGTACTTCAGTGTGGACAGAAGGCATGTGGAAGCACAGGCTAGCTCCAGGCAAGCCTGGGGAGGAGGGAGGCTGGAGCGAGGTATGAAGCCAGGGGGCTTGCAAAGACCATACTTGGGGACTTTTAGGTTGGTTTCAGGAAAGGACAGGTTTTCAGAGTTTTTTGGAGGGAAGAGTTTTGTTTGTTAAGTAGTGATCGTGCTTTTCTGAAACATGTTTCTCTAGGAGGGGCTTGACGGGGGTTAATAGGAAGCCAGTCTATGCCAAAGTTTGCCACGGTAGTAATACGAAGTACATGCATAGGAGTTTTCTTGTTTAAATTATTATAGTTCGTGGTGTAATAAAACACTGGCTCCGCAGATTCATTAAAAATTGGCAAACAGTAGGAAGACGGCAGTGGAGAAACACAAACCCCTGCCCTCACAGACATCACATCCTAATGGAAATGGTTCTGAGTGTGCCCATTATCGTGGTCTGGTCACATGGTCTCTTCCCTGTTTCTTTGCACTTGTATTAGGATGTTGTAAATGCATCCTTTACCACTTCGTTCCATTGCCCTGCCGTCCGAATTGTCCTTTTAAATTATCTTGTACGGTGGCTGTCTGTCCACAGGCCAGCCTGCTCAGCCTGTTGGTGACCAGTGACAATAAACTTTGCTATCTTAGAAGCAGAGGCGTGGCAGCATCTAGTGGGTGGTGTGAGTACTCAGAGAGGGAGTAGCTATCAACATTTCAGAGTACTGGTTTAGAAACAGTTTGAGACTTCCATAGACGTACTGTCCATAGCTTGCTCTCTTGTACATGGATAGCTTTCCCAGATGGACAGTGTAAGAACACAGCTGAGAAGATATGGAAGTTTTATGGGATTGTTGTGTTTTGAGACACAGTCCTGCTAAATAGCCCCCACTTGCCCCAAACGCGTCCTCCTGCTTTTCCGCTGGGATCCCAAGCCTGCCCAACCACCCGGTTCGTTCCCACTTTTGTGTTGGTTTCTTTTGTAGCACTTGCCGGGCAAGTGTTGCACCATTGAGCTACACCCCCAGCTCCAGAGTGCGGCCTGTCTTACAGGACGTACTTGGAAGCACGAACAAAATTGAGTTTTGTGGCTTCCTTCAACTCGTTTAAGTAAGTTGTCACATACTTTTTTACTTAAACTTTTGCTGTGGACCTGCACATCTTGCAAATCTTGGAATAAACTTGAAACTTTAGAAATAAAACCACCACTGTTGTAATTAAAAAAAAAAACAAAAAAAAAACTGGCATTTGTCCATGGAATCGAAGAGAGGACCAGGAAAAAAGCCGGGGTGCAGCCACCTGAGTGTCTTTATTTATTTATTTATTTCAGAGAAACGATGGCTTTTTTTAGAATGATGCAAACTCTATATCCACACGCAGAAGAATGAAACTAGATCCCTGTCTTTCATACTGTACAGGCCAGAGTAAATCAAGACCTTAACATGGGACTTAATTACTTTAAGACACAAGCACAGACAAGGACTTCCTGAAAAAGTCTGCAGTGGCTCGGGAAATAACTGCACGGCGTGCTTACCAGCTGCTCACATGATGGAATTAATGTCCAGAATATATAGAGAACAAAAATCCATAAAAACAACCCAGTCGATAGTTGAGCAAATAAACATTCTCAAAAGAAGTCCGAGTGACCAGCAAGTGAAAATGTCAGCATTCCTGACCATTAGAGAGATGCAGGTCAAAAGGACGTTCAGCAGGTATGGTAGTATATGGGTGTGATCCCAGCATTGGGGAGTTGGAGGAGGAGGAGGAGGAGGAGGAGGAGGAGGAGGAGGCTGAGGTCATCAGTTACATAGTGAGTTCAAGACCAGCCTCGGCTACATAAGACGCTGTCTTAAAAGCTCCAAAGGAAAAACTGCACTGAGAGTCCTGTGGTCTGGAAAACAGGCTACTGCTAGCAGGAAATGTTAACTGGCTTAGTCAGTGTGGAGAGTCCGTAGAAAAACACAAGTAGAATGCCCGAGTGATCTAGCTATACCACTCGTGGGTAGATTTCTAAAGAATCTTAAGTCTGAATACAGCAGCGATACCTGCACACTCTGCAAGGTGTAGAGCTAGCCTAGATGTCCCTAGCAGATGAGTAAAGAAAATGTGTGAGTATGCAAGGCAGTTTTATTCAGACATAAAAAACAAAACCATGCTGTTTTCAGGAAAATGGGCAGAACTGCACATCATTGCGTAAACAAAATAAGCCAGACTCAGACACATGTGGCGTATTTTGTCTAATGTGTAATATTTATATATATATATAACACAATTGTATGTATATGTATTGTGTGTGTGTGATATACACACACAGTGTGTATAGTGTATGTGTATATATATTTAAGGGCCTCAAAGTAGAAAGAGGGCTATTTGATAAGAAGGGGGCTGGTGGGATGAGGTGTCAAGAGGGTGACAGTGGTGAATGATCCATGTATGAAAACGTCATAATGAAACTCACCATTCATACAGTTACTGTATTCAAACAACACAACTCCACGTCTCGGTTCTTACAGTTCGGATTCAGATGCTTCCTGCCAGCCCTATTTCCCCCTGTGTCTGGGTTCCCAGTTCTGGCACACGCACGCACGCACTCACTCACTCACTCACTCACTCACTCACTCACTCACAGGCTGGCTCAGTTCCCTCTTGCCTCCCAGGCTGCCTGCCTTAATCAGGCACAGCTCAAGGCTTCCACCTCTTCCCTCCTAGACACAAAACCTTGAGATTTTCCTCAGGGCTTTGGTTTCTCGCTAACCTCAGGAAAATCGAGTTAACTAAATTCCGTGGGCAAGTTTCAAGTGCTGGGAAAGTTGTTCTCGCTGAGGATAAATGATCGAGACTCAATGGCTTCTTTACTGATGATGACTTAGTGTTTTCCTGGGGACGAATTCTGTCTTCTAACCCGGGCCTAGTGTCTGACCCCCCTCTTCCACAGTGCCACCCAGAGCATGGCGGATGCTCCTCAGAGAAGCTTGTCTGCCGTTGGGGATCTTTGCTTTTGGGGGCTCCTGGTGAAAGGGCATTGCTTGCTCACAGCGTGTGCAGATCCCAGGGGTACCGCTCAGCACTGCTTGTAGAGTGAAAGATGAAGAAGTCAGATCTCAGCCTCAGGTAGACACAGCCGGAGGAGAGAGAGCAGTCCACTGTCTGTTCCCCTTGTACTGATCTCGTCCTTCCCGTGTGCCGACCTGTCTACCCAGACAAGGATAATCGAGTTGAGACCCACTTCTGCCCTCAAGGATCTCATTCATAGTCTGCTGCTAGGGACAGATGAATGGTGCTGTGTGCTGACTGGGGCCCGAGGAAGGTTCTCTTCACTGTTATTACAGGGACTGTGACCAGTAGGGGAGCTGAGGGTGGCATCTGGGGTGACCCTGAGGCCTGTGAAATGTGACCCTATAGGTCATTAAAAAGACCAGGGCCAGGGCTGGAGGGACCGGAGAGATGCCTTATCAGTTAAGAGCACTTGTTGCTCTTGCAGAGGACCCGGGTTTGATTCTCTCCGGTCCCAGTTACAGGAACTCCCATGCCTTCTTCTGCCCTCCTCAGGTGCTTGGCACACTTAGGATGCACAGATGAGCATGCAGGCGGACACTCACATAAAATGATAATTCTAATTAAAAGGTTTAAAAACAACGTTTTAAAAGACCAGTGGACATACCTAGGAAGAGCAAAGCAAATTGCGGAGTTTCCTTTAGTTTCCTTCCACAGTGCTTGGTAACCTTGAGTTTTATCCAGTCGGGTGGTTTTCATGTTTCCTCTTGAAAGTTGTGAGGCCCGTAACTATAGTCCGTTCTCAGCCTCCGTGATAGTTACTGGAGTGTAGCTGCTCTCGATGAAAGGACCGGCTGATTGGAGCGCTTGTGAAAGAGTTGCTGTTTGTTTGGCGGGGAGAACATTTCTGTCTCGTTCCCCTCGGTATCCGCTTGGACTTAGAACTAGAAAATGGTGACGAGGGGGTTTGAAGCATGTACCTGACAGTATGAGCCAGACCCCGCCAGCGTAAAGGCAGAGCCGTTTGTTGTTACGGCTTCTGCTAAGGTGAGAAGAAGCTGGCGTTCACGAACAACGGCTTCAGGACTCCGCTGGGGTGGGGAAGACGTTTTAGGAAGACATGACTTCAGATGTATGGGGGGCAGGATGTCAGAGTGAACAGGGATTTGTGGGCAGGTACCTTTGCTATTAATAATTGCCTAAATTGCATTTTTAAGGGAAGAGTGCCCCCTACTGAGTAGAGTGTAGTTTTTCTTGAACCCTTTTCCTGTGATCTATTTTTCTAGCCATGGCACTTAACTCTAATCAGTTCATCTTGCTGTGGAGGGACCACGGCAGCCAGGGCCCTCCCGCAGACCCCACAACAGCACTTGGCGAGTTCAAAGCTTTGCCGTGTACTAAGTGGCTCAGCTGCTTTTCTTTGTCTGGCCTGATGATGGACACAGGCGGGAAGAAGAGACCTGTTCTAAAGAGTGAGCAAGGGAGAGTGAGGAGCATGTGGCCTGGCCCGAGACCTCTTAGGAGGCTGCATTCTCAGGGGGAGGGGCCACTGTTACCGCTGAGGTCATCCCAGCTTACAGGTCACTGGAGGGATTCCTGAGAGCCAGTCACAAATCCAGAGATCCTCCTGGGGCTTTTTCATTATTAGTCCTTTAACAATAGCATGTTCTCTCATGACAGGTTGAGGACATGAATGACAGCAGACACTCCAGTGTCAGAGCTAAGGCATGGTATTTCACAATTCTGCAGTCACTGTTTTTAGTCTGTTGATACGCTTTTGGTGGCGTGGCTTAATCAACTACTAGGCATTTATCTTAGCTTTTTTACTTTGATGGACTACACAAGCATGAGGTGACATGTAAGGATATGTAAACTACATGCCGAATGGATTTGGACTTGATGGTGTGTTCGTTTGTATTGTATAATTCGTGAAAGGATGATGTATTAAGATCGTGAACTGACTAATGCAAGAACAGAGGCTGGGGAGATGGCTCAGCAGTAAAGAGCACCTTTGCTCTTGCAGAGGACCTGGGCTTGGTTCCCAGCACCCACGTGGCGGCTCACAACCATCTGTAACTCCAGTTCTGGAGGATCTGACGCCCTCGTCTGGCCTCCATGGAGAGTGCACACATGTGATACACAGGCAACACTCACACGCACAAAAAAAATAAATATTTTAAAACACCACAACTATAAGGTATTAGAGCCTAATATAAAATATTTCTGTGTCTGAGTCAAATATGTCATCTTTGTGTCCAAAAAACCATATGTTATTCACAAGAATTTAGTCACTTGTTTTGTTGTGTTTTGCTTAAGGTGTATCTTGAAGGGACAGATGCCTAAATAATGAGTATTAACTGGCTGAACAGCAAATAGTCCTGAGAAGATAGTTTTAGTAATATAAAATACTTGGTTATGACAATAAATTATGCTTTCAGATTAGCCTTCAAAAGGCTACCATAAACCAGACATGTGAGGCGTGCCTGTAATCCCAGCAAAGCCAGGTGTGTGGCACATTCCTTGGAAGGTGAGGATAGGCAGATGGGGAGCTCAGGGTCATCTTTGGTCATAGTGAGTTAGAAGCCAACCTGGCATAAATGTGACCCTGTCTAAAAGTAAAAAATAAGCCATCATTTCTTTGGCTTGACACAGAGTAAGTGTCTTTGGTACTATTCTTCCCAGTTCTCAGCGATGGCCAGATGGCTCCAGAGCAGCTTGTCCCAGAGAGTTCGAGTTCAGTGTAGGACATCAGCATAGCCAGGACTTAGCTGTGGCAGCCACGCTTCGTTCCTCTCCGGCCCCTAGTATTTTCTCATTCCCTGCACTTAAACATGGAGAATATGAGCCGGGCGGTGGTGGCACACGCCTTTAATCCCAGCACTCGGGAGGCAGAGCCAGATGGATCTCTGTGAGTTCGAGGCCAGCCTGGTCTACAGAGTGAGATCCAGGACAGGCACCAAAACAGCACAGAGAAACCCTGTCTTGAAAAACCAAAAACAAAAACAAACAAACAAACAAACAAACAAAAAACCCATGGAGAATATGTCTTTTAAGGGAGAGTATTAATGATGTAGTCATTTTTTTAAAGACCAGAACAGTAATGTTTTAATGTAAAACAGCCTGGACATCCATGCTTTGCACTTGCTACTTACTTAAATGTTCCTGTAACCCTTTTTAATGTTTCCAAGAGAGCTTTTAAATGATGTTCACGCTTAGTAATTAAGTTGGAACTGCTTTATAACAATACAGTATTCAGTGTCTTCCTAGGCCGCGTTATCACAGAGAGCATATGATCCACAGCGCTTCTGTCTAGATGTCACGTGATCATGCAGGAGTCTCACATTTAAAAACGCTGGTCACCAAGGGTGTCTGTGGCTTTAGGAAGCTTTGTTTCTGATGCTCTGTCTCCTTGTGCTGTAGGGAAATGGCACCTGTCATGTGATCTTAGTGCCCACACTAAACTGCCCTGATCCCTTACCCCAGACCCCAGATCAGCCTCCACAGCAGTCTTCATGTTCTTCATGTCAACTGTTACCTTCTGAACCTGACAGGAGTAGGCGGCGGCAGGGCGGGTAACGGCTTTGTGTTGCTGCCTTCGTGTTTTTTAATTAGTAAATATTGTGTAAAGAATTAAGAAGCAGCGCAGTTTAGGAAGAAGAGGACAAGCTATGAGGCCAGGAAGACCTGGTTCTAAAGCCCCCAAGTTCCCTAGGCTACTTAATCTTTCTGCCGGAGTCTGTCCTCCTCAGTGACGATGAGTCTCACCCATAGCTGTGCTCAGGCCTGGAGCCACTGAATCTGGAGCAGCCCCTGGGACTGGGGAGATCTCCGCAAGGATAGTGTTAACAATAGTAGCAGTAGTCATGGTTACAGTATCTCCATTATCTCCGTTTTACATAAGAGCTTAACGGAGATACGGAAGTTAACTTCCTAAGTACTGCACACACAGATCCATGCTCTGGAACCCGCCTTATATGGTAGGTATCGTTAACCCCACTTTACAGTGAGGAATTGAGGTACAGAACTGGTTGAATAACTTGGACCTCAGTTACATACCTGGGAAGATCTGACCCTTGCATTGACCCTAGGCAGCTTGCTCCAGAGCTCACTCCCCTGTCACTGAGCTGATGTCTGACCTTGTCCACGCCATCCTAGGAACATGCTTTGCAGGAGATATCTCTGTTGACGATGAAGCCTCCTGGGGTTTGTTGCATATATGAATAATGTGTGTATAAATTTTCTCACTGAGTCCAGCTTGTTAAGTGATGTCTCTTTGATGGAAGCTCCCTCAGTTTTTCTGGATTTGGTGGCTAGTGTCCCATTGGTGCCTCTAACAGTCACCCCCACACACACACATCCTGCACCCCCATAAGGCCTCCTCGTGTCCTCAGTGTGAGGTGGTGAGTGGCTGTGGTCTACATGCCTTTTCTGGAGCTCACTCCTTCCCTGGCTGTCAGCATCACCACCTCCAGCTGTGCTGGCCTGGCATCCTCTCCCGGGTCCTGATGCTGAGCATCCTCCAACATGATTCATAGGTCAGTCACTGCCAGTGGCTCAGCTGTGTGCACTGAAGGTGCCCCGTGCTGTGTGTGACAGAACCCCGGGCTCTGTGACAGTGAACAGAGAACACTCTTGAGGCCCCCTTTAAAAGTCCATATGTCGGGGCGCTCTTGTAGCAGTAGAGAGGTTTTTAGAGAAAATCGGGGTTCTTAACATCTTTGGACTTACTCCAGAATGCCCTCCTTGGCCGAGAATAAACGCATTAGACTGGTGTAGCTGATGAACTTGGGCTCTGCCAGGGATTAGATTGAGTCAAGCTCCAGTGTCTGAGGACCACTTCCCTCCCTCAGCAGGGGCTGGGGGGGATATTCAGATCTGGAGACTGCTGGCACATGCTGAGTAATCTCTTCCCACCCTAGTTTAGATCTTGCCTTGAAGTCAGGGTGAGTTTTGTGTTCGCTTAAGCCCTACGTTAACCCATAAGACAGTTGATATTGGGTTCTTCTCTGGGTTTTGCATCCTAGGAATACTGGCTCTTGGAACAGGGGTCTCTAAGCAAAACCCAGAGCAGTTTTCTTGCAGTGTGTTCCATGGAGCAGCACCTCCCTATCAGACATGTTCTGCTAGAAAGAGTTTCCATGCTGTGGGCCTTCTTGCCTGCCATGCACCTAGGTTTTCACATTAGAGACTCTGAGATACCCTGCAGTGAACAGGTTCAGCTGTCTCTTTCTGTTAGTATTTCCTCGTCTGCACACACGTGATATTTGCAATTATAAAGTATCATCTCTTCAAAGGGTGGCTTCTGTATACTTTGTACTGTTCAGTACCGTTCATCCTTCGCTGGTTCTGTCTGCCAATCCTACTGTTGATAATTGTTCAGGCACCACCACCTCAGGAGATCGTTCTAGATCTTCCATAGATAAGTTAACAATGGATTGATCCTGCTGCAGCATTTCTGGGATGGCAGACTCTGTCCAGTGTACCGTTTGGCATTATTTTATTCTTCTGCCTGACCCAGTGCTTACATGGGTAGGGTGCCACTCCTTGAGTAGAGTGGTTAGCTGGCATTAGGAGCACAGAGAGGAAAAGCTTCGTTGGGAAACCATTCTTCGAATTCTGAACATCCTAGCTAACCCGCCTTCCCACCCGCCAGAAGGAAGGACTGTAGCCCTGGCTCTCCCTCGGGGTCGCAAAGAAGTCCTTTTAGCAAAGGCTGTAAGAGGGCATTGCATTCTACCTCAGTGGGAACTCTTCTGTTAATTTCAGAACATTTATGTATCTAACCACTTTCCCTAAAATATGAGATAGGAATCTGTAATTACAGAGTGTAGCCCTCAGGACTAGCCTTGGTTAGTGAATCTCTTAGAAAGATGCTCACACATTTGGAGAAGGTCCCAGAGAAAAATCCACACTGTCACACCACACACTTGGGATCTTCTGGATGTAAAGCAAAGCAGCGAAAGAGCAACCGCCCTCTCTGCCAGTTGCCTGTCACATGCTCTGGGCAGTGCTCCTGGATGGAGCACTGGCGGGAGGGAGCAGGCTGCCTCGTTGAGAACCGCGCCACACAAGTGGTGGAGACCCAGTCTGCTTCTCTGGTGAAGTGTGAGATCTCATTAGGCTTATGCACCGCCGCCGCCGTCTGGTACACTTTCCCAGGCCTGGATGTGAGCACAAAGGGGTGGAGTTCTTGAGAGGAAATGGACAGCTAGGCAAACACTGTAAGAGCATCCTTTTCCGTGCTTCCTAAGGAAAAGGGTGCTCACAGCATCCCATTCTAAAGGTCCATCATCAAGTATCAAGGTCACAGCCAGGAAAAGTATAAACACTGGAATTTTTAGCAGTGACTATCAAAAGAGTACAAGCTTTTACGAGTGTTTATTGGAAAGGAACACGTGGGAAATGGGACTGTTGATCGTAAACTCCCTTGGAAAACATGGTCACTCAGACAATTATTTGCATTAAATCTATGACACCCTTTCCGAATTCCTTCCTGAAGAGAAGCATTCAGAAGTACCGTTACAAAGATGACTTCTTTGATGTGTGAGAAGGATTTAACTTATTTTTAAGTAGTAAGTGTCCCAAGAGCGACCGATGGCTTTATAGCCCCTCTGTCCATCTATCTGTCCGTCCGTCCGTCCGTCATCGTGAGGTACTTGCTTCCTGTCTCATTTCCTAAGTGACAGTTCATGAAAAGAACTACTCCTATCTCTGCCCAGTTCTACCATTTCCCATTGTCTACATAAATATTACAAACTGAAATTTTAGTTCCTAGCTCCTGACGGGCAGTGGGCTGCACTGAACTTGAAGGCAGACGGCCGGCTGGTTTCACTTCAGTCTGGCTTGTTTCCTTTCATGTCCGTATGCACGAACCCTTACCCTGACAGCACATCTGCCCTCGTCCCCTTGTTCTCCACAGCTGCTTTTGTCAAAACCTTAGCTCACATTGCCTGGTGTCTCGGCTAGGCGCTCCCTGACCAGCTCACTTCATTAGTAACCTGCTTTGTCTTACCTCTTTGCATTTCTTGACGCTTCGTTTCGGTTTCAGCGATGAAGGTGTATTCCTGTCTCCCCCGACCCACCCCTGTTGCTGGTATCTGATTTGTCTGAGTTGTCTTCTCCTCCAGCAAGCCTTAATTTCTGTTGCATTTTGATGCTTGCTCAACTTGTCGGTGTATATAATTGTCCCCATAACTTGACAGAAGACACGTGGTATGTTTTCATTCTTATAAATTTATTGATTGTCATATTCATCTAGTAACATTCAAAAAAATTCTTTTTCCACATGTAGGTACGACATTTCAGTGACGTCACCAGTTTTGTGGATTAGACAGACTTACACTGCTTTTGAATAACTTGAATTTGGTTGGTTTGGCTAGAATCTTCAGCTACGTATCTGGGCTACTTGGGGGTGCCGAAGAAACACTGTAGCCCAGCTTTTGCAGTATTATGTTGTTTCTTTCTTGGCCTACTAAGCAAAGAGATTATTTGCAAAATGCTTGCACTCCCTGGTTTTCTGCCTTTATTTGGCTTAAGGCACAGGGATCGAGCTTGTGAGTGTGGTGATGGTTATCTGTACCTGTGTCCACCTGAAAGTTGAGCCGTGTTGCCTTTAAGTGTGTCAGTGGCTCTGGGGGTTCAGTGTCTGTGTGCTGGCTTCGCAAGGTTTCCTTTTGAAGGCAGTTTTTTTCAAAGTTATATTTGAATACTCATGTGAGTATTTGTGATCAAGAATGATACCTTTTAGTCATTAAAAAAAAAACTATTGAGCAGAGTTGAACAATAGTGTAGTCTTGTACAAGAAAAAAAAACTTTCCATGTAATAAGTTTTTCATTTCTAAATTATGTGCCCTTGTAGTATTCTGTATAACTGATCTTAAAGTTTACAAAGTGTCTGAATTGAATTACTGGTAATAATTTACCTAACAGTCCCTTAGAGTTTGTATGGCACGCTCATACATTTCAAAGGTAGAAGGGCACGTGGTATAGTATAGCTGCGTGATTGAAATACGGTTTCTTTGGTTCATTGACTTGTCTTCTAGAGAGACTTGGGACAGCAGGATGATTCAGTGGGTAAAGGGTTTGCTAGGAAGCCTAACATTCCGAGTTCAGGCCCTGGACCCACGTGTGCAAGGAGAGAACCAGCTCCCAAGGTTGTTCTCCGATCTCTGTGCACGTGTGAGTGTATGCACACACAGTAAATACATGGAAAAAGGTTTTAGCAAGACTTGGCCTGGAGTTAACTTCCTAGACTGTCACAGGTGCCTGACAAGGATGGAGGGGAAGGGGAACCATCTGGATCTGTCCACTTTAAAAACTGATGAGAGGGAAATGGATCAGCACGGAAAAGCCGGCCTCCTGAGTTCAGTCCCAGCAGTCCTGTGGGGACCGGAGCACCAGCTAGAAGCTGTAGGCCAGCTAGCCCAGAAACAAGAGACCTGCCTCAAAACAGCTGGAAGAACTGACTCCTGAAAAGTTGACAGCCAGCTTCCACACGTGCACCAAGGGCACACACATGCTGACACCAACATGCACACGTACACGCTGGCACACGCCATAAATTTGAAAAGTGGTTTATGCTGACTAGTAGCTCTGACATTTTATAAGTCTCTGTTATTAAATGTGCATGGTGGCTATTCAAACAGTCTCATCCAGAGCACTGATTTAGAAGTAGAGAGACATTTTGGAATCCTGGTTCTCTTTGAAATTGTTTACATGTCCCCACAAGCACTAATCTGTGGCAGGAGCTCCAGGTTGTGAGAGCTGGGACCGTCACACACAATATTTCGACAGGTCTGTGTTGATTAAAGGTGATAGTCACGGTCTCTGTTGCTATTAGGTTTACTCACAGAGGACAGGAAAAAACCTGCTCCCAAGCACTGTTTCCTGGGTCAATGAGCCTTGCGCTTGCAGTGTGTCCATGCGTTGTTTGGTTAATGTTACACATAACCTTTGCAACCATGATTAAGGTTGCTTTTAATTTTAAAATCACGTTGGATGATACTTTAATAGAAACTAGTCCATGAATCCAAGTAAGTGAATGTATAGCATGTATATGATTAATTGGAATACACTGTAAATGTAAATCACTCAAAATTACATGATGGAGCCAGCTGTGGTGATACACATCTGCAATTCCAGTACTCAGGACACTTGAGACAGGAGGATGACAAGTTTAAGACCAGCATGGTCGGCATAGCAAAACTACCTCCAAACAAAAAAACAGGAACAGCCGGAATGGCTCAGCTCAGCTGCTAAGTCCCCTTTCACCCAAGCCTGTTGGCCTGGGTTTGATCCTGGAGGAAACAGGCCGACTTCTATAAGTTGTCCTCAGATCTCCACAAGTGTGACGTGTGTCTGTGTGTAAAGTCCCATACATACATACAACACACATACGTGCAAAATGAATAAATGGAATAAAAATGTGTAATCACAGGCAATATATGTTTTTATAGTCACACATTACTATGTAGTTAATCAGAACATGAGCTTTTTGAAGGTGAATTCTTTTTATCCACAAAAGACTGAGGAAGTTTTTGCATATTAATAGAAATAACCCCGTCCCCAATGATTACCAGTATAGAAACTTGTTAACCCGTGGTCGTATACACATTAAGAAGCAGAGTCATGGCTGAGCAGTGGTTCGGTGGGTGAGGCTCTTGCTATACAAGCAGCAGGACCTGAGTTTGAGTCCCTGAGACCCATTAAAGCTAGGCTGGCACATAGAGAAGCAGAGTAGAGGCGGGAATCCTGGAAGCTTACCCTTCAGCCAACATTCTGTCCACAGCAGTGAAGAGGTCCTTGTAAGGACCAACACCCAGGGAGGCCTCTGACCCCCAGAAGATACCTGCCTCCACACGCTTAAGAAAACAAAACTTCACTCAGTCGGGTGGGATGACTCAACACCTCTAATCCAAGCACTCCTGGAGGCCAAGCTGCAGAGTGACACTGTGCCTGCAAGAAAGGAAAGGAGAGGGTAGTCACAGTTTTTGGTTGTGCCAAAGAGAATGTTCACCCAATTTGGAGGAAGTTAGCTTGTTTCTCCATAAGGTAAATAGGAGTTGGTTTTTCGCTCTCCAGG
Source organism: Peromyscus eremicus (assembly GCF_949786415.1). Classification (NCBI taxonomy): domain Eukaryota; kingdom Metazoa; phylum Chordata; class Mammalia; order Rodentia; family Cricetidae; genus Peromyscus; species Peromyscus eremicus. Next base: position 41,189,555 of record NC_081427.1, read on the forward strand.
TGCAGTGTTCCTGAATAGCCGAGAATAAAGTCTCCCGTGAACCTGCTCTGATGGCGTGAGCATCTTATGTAGCCTTACTGCCTGTGCAGACTTGGTAAATGGTGCACTGGGCAAAGGTGGAAGAGCCGCCCTTCCCCGTGGCTCTCAGAAAGCCGGCTGTGGCCAGTGACCGTCCATCCTGAGAGAACGCAACTGGCCCAGTCCTGAAGCTCAGAATTTTGTTTTGTTACTGTTTTCCTGTCTGCACATGTTCACGTCTAGTTTAGTGGATTCCAGACACTTGTCAATACTCATTTCTTTTTGTCACCTGTCGCAGAGAAGAGACTGATGTCACTCGTAAGCATGTGTTGGTTTTGTTTTTTAAGTTAACATAAGGACTTGTTCTCTGTGCGCATAGAACTTTGCCTCCCTTGGCTTTTCTCACCTGTGCAGTGGGACGGTGTGAGCCCCAGCTCACTTAACCGGAGCCTCACTTAACCGGAGCAGTCCCTGCTGGGCCCCATGCTGCAGAGTTCTTAGCCTGGGACACTCATCACACACTCACTCTTTTCTTCCCTGGCCCCTTCCTTTGCCCTCTCTCCTCTTTCCTTGGTGGCAATATGTGCATTTGATGTGTGAGTTTCTGCTGGCGTGAGGGCCTACCAGTGGCTGTGAGCTGTGTGTGTCTTTTTCCAAAAGTTCTCTTCTGGACACCAAGAGAATCAAGAGTCTCCTTTGTACAGTTACCCAAGGTCTACACTGTTAAAGAAGTGCTTATCCATGCTAATTACCTCTGCTAGCCATAGCCAGAAAGCTTTCGTTTGGATATTATAATACTAGTTACTTCCGTTATGTGCTCTAATAATGAACAGAATTAATGTACTTCTTTAATTCTGATAGTAAAATGGTTGCCACAAAAAATAAATAAATAAATAAATAAATAAATAAATAAATAAATAAATAAATAAATAAATAAATAGAGAGGCAGTATAATTGGTGTAGCCCAGGCTAGCCTGGAGTTTGGAGTCTTCCTGCTTCAGCCCCCCAGGTGCTAGGATTACAGACTTGTGCCCCAAGACTTGGCTCACAACATCAGACTAGTGCCCTCAGCAGCTGAGCCAACTCTAGCACACATTTAGTCCTTTCTGCTGTTACAAAGCCTGTCAGGGATTTCTCCGTGTTAGTAGTTAGTGTAATATTTCCAAGCTAAAATTAACCACTCAACTTTTTTTAAATGGTAGGATTCTGCGCTTCCTGGAGAGTTTTGTGTGTCTTTGTTATGCAGAGCTGAAGTCTGGCTCTTTGGGATTTTTGCAGGGAATAGAGTGTGTTAGAGTGTTTTCATTCCAGACTAGAAATACTTTGGTTTATATTTATAGATTAATTTAAGAATGATGAAAACCCCTCTTAATAAATAACATTAGAATCTTGGCTTAGCTTGTTAAAGAATCTGCGAGAATGCTTCCCTCTCGGAGACATGCCTGTGGCCCCTGGAGAGTTAGAGCGTGTCACTTGGGGTGGTATTAGGGTGGCATTAATTGTCTAATAGCTGCCAGGGGACCCAGTACAGCCCTTGTGCCTACTTTTATTACTTCTCCCTCGGTAGCTGTGTGCTCCCCGAGTTCTGTCTCCTCCCATATTCCCATAGTCTCCGCATCTGCAGCATCCTCCGCTTGGTTTATTTTGGTGCCGTTCTTTATGCAGTGACACTTCTGTGTATCCTGCTTTCAAACTCTGAGAGTGGTCCAAGGTGTGCAGTCCCATGTAGTGTAGAGTGTCTTTGAAGCAAGGCACATTTGGACCAGCCAACTATGAACTGCAGGATGGGTTCGGTACACAACAGGAGAGGTGACAACTGGGGACCCCCCGTCACGTTTCTAAAGGTGCCGTGTATCAGGGCCCAACACACTGTGCTACCCACAGGAAAATGGTAAAAATGCAGCCTGTCCTGGAAGGTCTCCCAGTGCCGTGAGGCAGACCAAAGTTTAGACAGGTCCTCGATTTTATATTGTATTACAGTGGGTATGTACACACACATAGACACACACACACACATATGTGTGTGTGTGTGTGTGTGTGTGTGTGTGTGTATTTGCATACTATCTGCAAAGACTGAACTGTTAGTGTACTTCGGAAGGAAGTGTCTTAATGCTGTAAGAACGGGTCATGCCTGGCATGTAAGGCACTCCAGGAGAGGGAGCCTAGTTTATGGACCCGATGAGGTTAGTAAGATGATTAGACCCAGACATTAATATAACAATAATAAATAGTATACAAAGAGAAACCCTGTCTCAAAAAAAAAAAAAAAAAAAAAAAATGACCTCTTACAGGAAGGGAAGGTTCTTGAAGCACTTAGTATGTAGCAGCTGTATTCTGTCGGTTTCTAAACCTAACGTCAGACCTAGAAAGGCCTTTAAAGTTGTAGGTCAAGCATAAATATCTTCGGAGGAATGCTTAGGAAAACAAGGAAGGAAGCCGCATGTACCCCAGATAAACAGGAAACGAGCCCCCCCCCCCATCTCTTAGTGTTTATTCTTTAGGTTTATCTAAGACCTTATTCTTGTATTTAAGTCTTCACAGTAGTTTTCCCAGACGTGTTCTGGCTTTACTATAATCAGTTAACTTTAAAGGTGAGAAATATATGAGCTATTTTAGCTAAAACAAGCCTGTTTCTAGGTAGTAATAGCCATGGTTCACCTCCAGCACACGTACACACGCACATACACATGCCTGCCATGCTTAAGTTTGTTAGCAGTTCCTAAGCTTCAAGGCTTTCTGATTATAGTAGCTTTGGTTAAAAAAGGGAGTTTGCATTCTGTAACTGTAGGATTTCAGCTGGCAGATCATTGCTGTGTACATAAGCACACATCCCTGACAGGGCTAGGAGCCCTGTCTGTCCACGGATGGAGGGTATATTAGGGTTGTGAGGAAGCCATGTAAGCATGTGAACAGGCTTGTCTTCCAGCGGGCTCGTTCCCATTTCAGAGACAAAAGAAACCAATTAGGTATGGTTTCTTCCTGGCATGAAAAATGGGATGAACTGTATGTTTTGTTGGTTCTGAGACCCCAGTGTTTATAAATTATACCATTTTATATTCTATGAAGGAGGAAAACATACTTATAAAATTACAACTTTTGATTGTGTGGAGCCATTCAAACTTCAAATGATAAAGTATAAAAATGCACATTTTAGAATTATATAAAATTATTTTGAGAGAACTAAAACATGTTTATATTTATAGATTAATTTAGGAGTGATGAAAAATTTTCTTAATAACATCAAAGTTCTAGATTTAATCCTAAGTACAAAGTGATAAAAATATTAAGTAATATGAAAAAGTCGTTCAGTGTTAAAAGGGCATCCCTTAGGCCCACTGAAGGTGTTAAATGATCGTTCATGTCCTCTGTGTGTCACACTCACGCTGCACTCCTGGGCTTCGATGCGCAGAGAGTAGACGAATAAAGCGTGTGCCAGCTACTCCAGCAGAGTTGGCAGCTGGTGAGAGAGGGGATCCCTTGGAAGGAGGGCTGTGGAAGGATGAGCTGACCAGGCCTCTGAATAGTTGAGGAAAACTAGAGTGAGTAGACATGAATCCAGTGAGTAGTCAGGGGAGTCAAGATAGCCTGTGCAGGAGAACCCTGAGCCAGGTGTCCTGGAGGCTGGGAGGAAAGGCACCAACCCGCAGGGACCAGGTGGAGGGTGAGCCGGGGAGGCGGGAGTGACTGCTTCAGAGAGTGTGAGCTTCAGAGACACTGACAGACAGTGTGGATTTGCTAGGGGCTCAGCCAGACTGGAGTGCCCCCTGTCCCCAGCAGTTGTTACTGTAACCTGGGACAGGGCCTGTGACTCTTCTAAACTGAGGGGCTTCCTGGGGCTCCTCAGATTGTTCCCTTCCAGGTCCTTCAAGTCTTAGGGAGCCACCTTCCGGCAGGGAGCTGTTCAGTTCAGGGGAAATAGGTTCCCTGCCTCCTCTCCCATCTTCCCCCTTTCCCTTCTGTCTGCCTTTCTTGCTTCCTCTCTTACTCTGCGAGTGACATCGTCATCATCAACAGTAGCACAATACTTAATCAGCATGGCAACTACCAAGTACTGCTGAGTACCTGAACCATCATGTACAACAGTGTGCGTCCTGCATGCCTCCTTTCTTCGGAACAGTTTGTGGTGGCAGGAATGTTGGCTGTGTGGCCTGGCTGCCCATTTGTAAGATCCAGATCAGATGTCGTCCTGACTACATCTAGGGCCATTCCTGACATTGTGCTGGCTGTGTGGTTCCCAGCCCTCCACGGTGTTGGCATTTCATGGGAGTCAGATGAGCATTGCTGCTCTGCTCCTGTTTATCTTGTGTTTTGTTTGTTTCGCTGAAGCTGCTGCCTCTGAGTTATGATTAACTGGAAAATTCCTAGACAAGTTCAAAGTTGACATTTTAGTGAGTTCAGGGTCATCATTCCTGGTGTTTCCACGAGAGCTTCCTTTTCCTCTCAGGGTAGAAAAGTATTATTCTCTAGCTTTACTGGCTTTCCAAAAACAGTTATTGAAGTTAGTCTAGAATTATAAAACTTGGTACTTCTCCCAGAATGCAGGTACTTAATCTTCCCTAAGAACAAGGCTTTGAAGTCTGTGTGGTGTGGGTATGTGCTTGTACATACATCGAGATGGGTACGTTTTGAAATTAGTAGTCTTCCAGAAAATGCCACTTCACCTAATAGACTGTCAAATTAGTTCCCCAAAGTCCCTAGCTCAAAGATGATCTTAATTCTGGGGACTTGTCATTATGAAACGAAGGTCAAAATGTTTGTGGCAGGTCGTTTCCAAGTGTACCAAGAGCTCCATCACTGACTTGAGCATTCAGGCAATGGGACATTATTTCAGGATATAGTTCTGTTTAGAGTCTGTGTAGTTTGTTCAGCCTTTACTTAGTTCGTTAAGAAAATAAGCATACCTCCCCAATCCTGTGTGCATTGACACTAATAGTTAGAAATTCTGGAATAAGGATAATAAGATACAAATAAGGAACTTCTTCCTTGTATATTATAATATTGGTGTAGTGGGCAGTCTTTGTGAACGCAGTGGTTAATGTTTTGGATTCATTTGGCATTGATATTATTAGTAAGCCTACAACCTCTAAGTAGAACCTCGGTTTTTTAGGGATACTATTAAAATTGATGGTAGCAGACAACATTCAGCAGTATCCACCTTAAACACAGTCAGGATCGTGTACACTGTTTTCATACCTTACCTCAGTCTTTTGTGGGTTTTATCACCTGTCTTTTCAGGTACCTGTAACCAGACTATAAAACGACCACACTGTTCACTTGTCCTTGGAAATTGTTTTTTTGTTTTGTTTTGTGTTTGTGTTTTGTTAATCTGACTTCTCTCTTTGTCCCATTTCTCCCTTGATTTTAGTCGAGAGATGGAGACTAAAGAAACCCTCAAAGGATTGCACAAGATGGACGACCGCCCGGAAGAGCGAATGATCAGGGAGAAACTGAAGGCCACCTGTATGCCTGCCTGGAAGCACGAGTGGCTGGAAAGGAGAAGCAGGAGAGGCCCTGTGGTGAGTGCCTTGGGCATCTGTTCTGGGAAGGGAGCGCAGAGGAAGTGAGAAACCCTGCAGTCGCTTCCTATTTACTGAACTAGGTCAGAATTCAAACCCGGCTCACTAAGCAACTTCAGCTGCTGTAGGAATGTGTGTGCTGGAGTGCTTCAAGAACACTGCCCTCCAATGTCAGCGTCTGTACCCTTGGTAGTTTTATATAACATGCTTTCCGAATCAAAATTCTAATTCATTTGTGATGTTTCATCTCTGATAAGGCCTAAGAATCTTATTTCCAGAAACCTTTCAGGAAACCTGGAAACAATTAGATTAAATAGACCCAAGAGCTGGAAATTTATGGAATTTGTCAAAAGAATAACGAGGTTAAGAAAGATGAGAATACTGTATCCTGTGCCATGGTTTTCCCACTAAAACAGTTGGGGATGGTGTTGTGAAATGTCCTCTGCATTCATACACAGGAGGAAGTGCCCGCTGCCAGTCTGTTGATCGCATTTTGTTTATATTTTTCTTTTGAAGTAGAAATAACAATGATAAGATTCATTCCGCTCTGGCCAGGACCTGATAAAACCTCACCACATAATCTTCTAGCCTTCATCTTCGTCCCATGGGCCTATTTAAGGTTAACTAAACACGAAAGTAAAAATGTAAACTTCTAAATTTGATTTTATGTATGTTAGTGTCTTGCCTGCATGTCGTCTGTGTAGCATGTGCCTACCTGGTACCCACAGAGGCCGGAAGAAGGCCTCGGATCCCCTGGGACTGAATGTCAGATGACTGTGAGCCATGTGGATGCTGGGATTCAAAACCCAGGTCTTCTGGAACGACAACAGCCAGTAACAGTAACCGCTGAACCTTCTCTCTGACCCCCAAAGTTTCAATTTACTTGTCAGTCACACTAGCCACGACCTTCAGGTGCTTGATAACTGTGTGACCAGTGTGGTCCCCCCTGTCCAGCGAGTGCTGTGGGGGGCCTTGCAGTTCACAGTTCCTCAGTAGCCCCAAGGCTTCTACCCCTCTGTTGAGATGCTGTCTGTCATGCAGATGCCACAGGAAAGGTCTGACTGTCCCCTCCTGCCATCCTTCTTTGCTGCCATTGTGCCCAGCTAAGCTTCTGCATCTTCCCTTCACTTGAGGCTTCTCGTGGGGTCCTTCACCATTTTACTGATTGCGGACGATGGAGAGAGAAATCATGGACTGAGCTTAGAACATTTTACTGGAACAGCTTGTAGAGGTGGCAGTTACGAAGGGCTTGTTTCTCCTCAGTGGCTGTGGAGCTCTCCTGAGCAATGAGAGCCATCTGAAGTTAGAGCATGCTCCTCTCCAAGCTCCTGGAGCTGGAGTTCCTCTGTGGTGCCGTATATCAAGGCCAACCACACTAATGTTAGATCGTTAAACAAATTTTTTTCTCACTTTCTACTTTCCAGCAAATATTTAAATACCTTGCCTGTGTATGTAGGACAGGAGGGAAGAGAGATATGTAGAACAAGAAATACAACATGTAATCCTTGAACATAATTGCCCATCCTGAATTTTATTGCTCATAGATTTCAAATTATCCTTAAGAAGTTTACTGTCTACTTGGGAGGTCTAATTTTGTTTATTTTTATTTTTTATTAAATTGCTTCAAGCCTTCTCAAAACAGTAAATAAAAAATAAATATCTCCAGATGGGAAATTAAGGCTCATACACAATAAGTCAAGTAATGTGTAAAATAATGCAAAGCACTTAATGAGTAGGTGCCAGATGTGTAGAGTGAGCAGAAGAACAGTCAAGAATTAAGAAAGAAGAAAAATGTAGACTAGGGGCCAGTAAGATGGCCTAGTGGATACAGGCTTACTCCAGGTCAGCCTGTCAGCGTTTGGTCCTCAGGACCCACCCAGTGGAAGGAGAGAACCAACTCACACACGTTATTCTCTGACCTCTACGTGCATACTATGGAGTGTGCATGCACTTGCGACCCCCGACCCCACATGGACACACCCCCCGGCCCCACATGGACACACCCCCCGGCCCCACACGTACACACGTACAAACAAATAAATAAATAAATAGATGCAGCTTTTTAGAGGTTGGAGAGGTGGCTCAGCTGTTACGAGCACACACTGTTCTTTTGAGGGAACTGAGTTTGGTTCCCTCAAAACCATAACCACCTGTAACTCCAGCTCTAGGGAGATCACTGCCTCTGTCACCCTTAGGCACCTGCACTCATGTGCACATATCCCCCACCATTAAAAACAATAAAAAAATAAAGAATGTAGGCTGCATTAACAGAGGTTTTATGAACAGTAGGATTTAACCAGAACTTAAAAGATGGGGGAGTTTCCCTCAAGTGAAATTGTACTGTACATAGGAAGAGGCTTCAGCTGGACTGAGGATTCGGTCTGAGAGGCCTATATTTAAACACGGCAATAGCAGCAGCAGGGTGTGTAAACTGCATGTTTCCAATTTAAGAAATTGGTCTTTAAGCTTGAAGCATCCCTGGCTTTTTCTAGCCCCTTAATCTTTTTCCCCCTTCCTACTGAGATTTGAACCGAGGGCCCCAAGTGTGCTGAGCATCACTGTACCACCGAGAGTGCTCCAGGCCTCCCCCTTCCTACTGAGATTTGAACCAAGGGCCCCAAGTGTGCTGAGCAATCAATCACTCTACCACCAAGAGTGCTTGGGGCCCTTCCCTGGCTTCTTAGCTGTACCTTAAAATTATTGTAAAATAACATTTTTAATGATAGTTTAATATCATCGGATTGTACTTGACTACTTGAATTAGTACCCATTATTACTGTTTTTATGGCCTACATTTTTTTCAAAACAAATGAGCAGTTCTTGAAGTGCTAATTTTTCTTTATTCAATTCCTGATTCTGAGTATTAAGTGAGCTAGAATTACAATAAATAGCACCTAGTAGTTTTCCTAAAATTTTGTGCAGTAACTTTAATTAGTATAAACACAAAATAATGACATTTGAGTAAGTAAACATCATCTCCCAACATTAGTGACCTTTTATCTGGTATAGTTGTGTTAATATTGTATAGTAACTCAAATTTGTTTCCCACTCTGTGATGTTCAAGTGTACTTCTTTGTGTATGTTTAAGTGATCAAAACATTGAACTACTTTTGTTCGATTCAGGTGGTGAAGCCAATCCCTATTAAAGGAGACGGATCTGGAGGGAGTAACTTGGCAGTTGAGCCTCCAGGAGAAGGCCAAGTGAGCTCGGCCTCACCCGCCCCCAAAGGCCGCCGCAGCCCGTCTCCTGGCAGCTCCCCGGCAGGGCGCTCAGCGAAGCCCGAATCCCCAGGAGTGAGGCGGAAGCGAGTCTCCCCCGTGCCTGTAAGTTAAGATTCGTACCCGGCTGGCTCAGGTCTGCCATCTGTTGACTCACAGCACAGAAGGGTTGCCCAGCTGTGCAGCAGAGGCACAGCTGTGGAAGTGTGATCTGAAGGCCTGTGGGGGACTCGGGAGATGCTTTCTGGGGTCTGTCAAGCCAAGTCTAGTTCTGTACGAAGACGGGTGTGCTGTGTCTCGTTCCGTACACTATCACTGATAAAGTCGCTGGTGCTCTCACCCCCGTGAACACTGGACTGCGACATCAGAATTGAGGTTTCCCTTCAGTAGTGTGTATCCACTGTGTGGAAATCGGTTGTGTTACCACCTTTTCGTGCCTCCCGCCCCCTGCGTTTGCTCTGTCTTAGAGGATTTTTGCTCTTTTTTGCTATATATTGTCCACAAAAGAAAAGGGTACTTTGTTTTAAGAATGCCTTTGTCAGAGAAACTTTTTGACTCTCATCCTTCTTAGTACTCTGTGGTGTGTGATTGAATGGGACTCTTGGGTAACGCACCTCTGCCACACACTGAAGTTCCGTCACCATCGAAGGGAAAGCCTGTATGCCGTTGTTGGCGTCGCAAGCTGAACCAGTCATCCTGTTTTCATGGAGCAAAATTATTAATTGAGAGAATGGCCAACAGCATGTGGCCGTTCAGACACGCACTCAGCAGACCTTTTCCCCACAGTGCACCAAACGAACCGTCTCATCAAGGGAAAGAGAGTGTTTTGACCGCCGATGAGGTTGGAGGTTCCAAAGCAAAAATTAAAATTTTAGAAAACGATTTCTACCATGCCTTCCTGCTTCTTAGTATTTAGACTTTTCTCCGACTGACGATATAAAATGTTTTTTTTTACATTATATAATTAAGTATATCTGGGGTTGGGGATTTAGCTCAGTGGTAGAGCACTTAGGCAAGCGCAAGGCCCTGGGTTCGGTCCTCAGCTCCGGAAAAAAAAAAAAAGTATATCTGTATGACTTAGTAAACCAGTATTTTCCAAATAGATAGTCTGTGCTGAAATAAAATCACTCACAAGCTCCATTCAGAGGGTAAAGCGTACCATGGGGATTTACTGTGCCATTCGGAAAAAGCCAAGACCGTTCTTTGAAGTTCACATCCCAGCTGCTTCCATGAGGCTGGAGAGGTGGCTCAGCAGCTAGGAGCACTGGGTGCTCCTCCAGGGGACCCAGGCTCCATGCCCAGCACCCGCAGGTGGCTCACAGCTGCATGTAATGCCAGTGTGGGGGAATCTGATGCCCTCTTCCGGTTTTGTGGGCATTGAACATACACAGTGCACATACATACTTGTAGGTAAACACTTGCACACACAGAATAGAGAAACAATCTGTTGTTTGAGCTTTGGGCTTATATTTGGGACCATGCGGTCATAGAAAAGAGGCATCGTTTTGTGGAAAGGCTCTAAAATACTCCTTCCCCTGGTCGCCAGATTCCTTTTATATGTGTACTTAAATCACCACATATCACAGCAGAGCAGGTGCGGCTTTTCATGTTAAATCAGACATCAGAGAGATGTGCCGAAGGACAGTCAGGACTGCTAGTGGTGGAAATCACCGCACATTGAAACCCTTCCTGAGTTTGAAGAGTAAGCGAACGGATGAACGGCAGAGAGTGCAGTTGTGAAGCTGTGAACCCCGCCAAAGCACACTGCGTTCCCAACACTGTGACTTACTAGTCAGACATTTGGATGTTGGGGCAGGAGCTTGTCCCCGCTCCCGATGGCCTCTGCTCAAGCCAGGCTTGCTTCCCAGCCCATGCACTGCCTCATCTGCAAAGCTCAAACCGATGGGGCTGTTGGCATCTACCTCCCAGCAGGGCTGCATGGCTGCATGGCTGCTGGGTTGGAGCAGAAGCTACTGGCCTGCAAGCTCTTCGTAGGCCCCCGTTTGCATCTTGGTTTCATGAGGCCCCAAAGCAAAGGAGGACCGTGAATATATATATATATATATATAAACAGAATCGCCTCTTCCCATCCTGCCTCCCCAAGACCACCCCACTTTTAAAGCACAGTAAGGCCGACCTAGACACTTGGAAATCAGACAGCTTTAGTCAATCACAGACAGACAGCCTATTCGTTACATAACCAGGGTGTGCCCGTCACACACACCCCGATATGGCAAAAGGCTCATGGTAGCCGGTCCAGCCATTGCTTCACCTTGCTTTGTGTTCAGCCTATAAAAGCTGGCTGGACATTGCTAAATCAGCTCTCTGAAACTCCAGGTTTGAGTGCTGCCCAATTCATGGGCTTGTTCTTTGCTCCAATAAACTGCTGTTTATCTCCAGTTTCTGTTCACAGCAGTCTCTTCATTAGCCCTAGGCAATCGCTGGCCTATTTTGCCTATGTGTTTGCCTTTTATGGATAGTCTTTCATGGCAGGCACCTTTGACTTGGGTCCTGTCGCAGCATGCATCGGTGCTCCGTTTTCAATCGTTGACTATCCTTCTGTGTGCCTCTGCACCACGTTTTGTTTATCCGTTCATCAAATGGGCTGCATCTTCCTTTGGGCTGTTATGAGTAATACTGGTGTGAACATTCACATACAAGTTCAAGTGTAGGTATAGCCTCATTTCTCTTGAGTTCATACCTAGGGGTGGGATGCCTGGGTGGAAAGTTTAACATTTTCAGAGACTGTTAAACTGTTTGCCACAGCAGCGGCACACTTTACACACCACCAAAGGGTTCTGGGATGCTTCATGGTCTGGCTACCACTGATTCAGTCCGGGTGTCTCCACCAATCGTAATTCCTGCTGGATATTGATGACAAGACCAAGTTCTGGGGCAAATGAGTAGCGTGGCGAGCGTGCTGTTTGTGACTGACCACAGCAGGATTTGGTCGGCCTCCGGTAGGGCGTTTTAAAGGAGGAAGAGTCTGCAGAGTGTAGCCGGGAGGAGTCCGTGGCCATGTTTTTGAATCCCATCCTAGAGAGCACTCGCCAGAGCCTTCAGTAGAAGCCAGGAGGTTGCATGTTTGCACTCACTGCTAGAAACAGCATTTTCCTGCTTACGGTGGTCACTTTTAATACCCTTAATTTTGGTTTGCATACTACTTTAGAAGACCCAAGTCTATGGAGTAGTTTGTAAAATGACCATATGGATGTCTCTCAGGCAAAGATCTATCATCACTTCTAGGAATGACTGAGAGTTTAGAAGTTCTTCTAAAATGAATGTGTCAGATAACAGCATTTTGCTTTTTAGTATACTTCATACATGAAGTCCCCCCCTCCCCCGGAATATAATCTGCCACATGACTTTCTGCAATGACCTTTTTTTGAATATTAATTTCCTATCAGGAAGTGAGAAATAAACCTAATAAAAAACAATGTTGTAAAGTTTCAGAGCGGCAGAATCACACCACCCCGAAGAGCCCCGTCACCAGATGGCTTCTCCCCATATAGTCCAGAGGAGACGAACCGCCGTGTGAACAAAGTGATGAGGGCCAGGCTGTACCTCCTGCAGCAGATAGGACCCAACTCCTTCCTGATTGGAGGAGACAGTCCGGACAACAAGTACCGGGTGTTCATTGGGCCACAGGTAGTATTTGGTGCTGTTTTACATCACATTAGTATATGGTCCCATTTTAAGTCTGTACTGTTAAATCACGTTGTTTCTTTGTCTGTGGTTGGAAACAGCATGCACAGCTTCATGTTCATTAAACAAGTATTACCTCATTCGCAGACATAGACTTCTTTTAGTCTTTCCTTGGGTGTTTTTTGGTTTTGTTTTGTTTTTGCAAGACAGGGTTGCTCTGTGTAGCCCCGGCTGTCCTGGAACTCATTTTGTTGACCAGGCAGGCCTCAAACTCAGAAAAAGTGAGTTTAAAATGCATCCAGGCTATGTGTGATGTTTTTACTGTAACAGTACCTTGAACAAGATAAATTTAATCTGTTGAATAAATTCATTGAAAATAGATTGTATGGAAATATCTGTATCTTTATATGTAAGGACAATGAAAAATATTAATAGAAACGTTAATAAAATAGACTTAGAAATGCCCAAGCAGGATAGGCATAGATGTTCTGATGGACCCTCCCAGGTGGATTAACCCATGGGCTTTCTTTCTGTTCCCCAGAACTGCAGCTGTGGGCGTGGAACATTCTGTATTCACCTGCTGTTTGTCATGCTCCGAGTGTTCCAGCTGGAACCCTCTGACCCCATGTTATGGAGAAAAACTTTAAAGAATTTTGAGGTAATTTTTAATATATAGCTATAGTATTAAATTGGCAATAAACTTGTATGGTACGTCATGAAATTTTTCCAAGATCACTGAATCTAAATAGACAGTGGCCGTGTTGGACATCTGAAGCTACTTAAGAATTATCTGATGCCTTGAAAATTCTTTATTGAGGTGATAAGTGGTTTGGGTTTTTTGTTTGTTTGTTTCTAAACTGTAAAAGATTTAAGTAAACACTGGCCTGCTGTAAAAAGCATTGTCCTTAGTAAACTGCATTCTTATGGTTGAAGCCCTTAAATCAGCTTTGTGCAAATTAAGATGAGTAATCCACCCCTTCATATGCATAATTATGGCATCAATATCATTGACACTATCTTTTTCCAATGTTAGGTTGAGAGTTTGTTCCAGAAATATCACAGTAGGCGTAGCTCAAGAATCAAAGCTCCATCTCGTAACACCATCCAGAAGTTTGTTTCACGCATGTCAAATTCTCATACATTGTCATCATCTAGCACGTCTCCATCTAGTTCAGAAAACAGGTTAGTACTTGGCACGAAACTAAGCATCGATCGAGTGGTGCATCTTAATTTAGGAGTAATTTTTTATTTTATTGACTGAATTGCTATACGACGATGTAACCATTGAGTCTTGGTTTCTCATGTTCAAGCAAAGGTAAGGGTTATTAAAGGTCACTTGAAGACATTTTGCTCTCCATACTGTACATTGGAAATGACACATTAACGTGATGTCCCTTCTTGTGAGAAAGCAGGTGGCAGGTGTAAAGTAATGAGCGGCTGCCATGGCAGACATTACCTTAGCCAAGCACCTGATAGCGCTGGTCCATCCTCTTCTTACAAAAACCTTGCCAGGTAGATTTTATCACTGTTCTACAGACAACGAGGCTAAGGCAGTGTGAAGCAGAAGGAAACATCTGTGATTCTTCTCTAAATAAATTATATACAAGGCAAAGTGGCTTTCCAAATGACTTTGAAGTATAGGATTTTTGTGTTGTGTAACATCAGTACTTCATGCATAGATGTTTTCAGAGAATCTTTACCTGGGAGAAGATAAGCATGTTCTCACTCAGTAGGCTGCTCAGCCGTAGGAGGAGGCACAGGAGCTATCACTCAGTTACTACTTAGAGTCCACAATGCTTCACAAACTCTGCATTGCCCGGTTGCTGCAAAGATGGCAACGCTAAACTCTGAAGGACACGCAATGCAGCCTAAAATAATTACCGTGGGTGTTTCCAAGTCTCTAGTACTACACGGAGACCATTGTCCTCTCTGTGCCATCAGTGTCTTTCTACTCCGTGGGTGTGAAAACGAGATGGTTCGGGTCCTGCAGAAAGGAGACAGGGCGTCCGTGGTCCTGGGCACCCTGGTTTGAGCAGCCCTGGCTGTCCAGTGTCATCTTCATCCCACCAGTCTAGTGTCGGGACCGCCTCAGAACACGGAGCACAGGATGCAGTGGCCACCAGGCGAACAGGGCTTTGGGTTTTTTGTTTGTTTGTTTTTTCTGTCTGTGAAAAACACAAATATTTGACCTTTTTTTAAGTTTGGATTCAGTGGATTGACTTTAGAATCCTAGAACGTTTGAAGTTATTTTTGTGAAACTAAAGGTCTTCTGGCTTACTTACAATGGATGAAACCAGGAGAGGTAATAGCATAACCAGAATTTGGTGACTCCTAACTCAGCCTTCTTTCTGTTATTCTTTGTCTCTTCTAAATAAGTGAAAGAAAGAAAAGGAAGGAAGGAAGGAAAGAAAGATTGATTTTTCTTTATTGAACTTCTAAAACCAAACTTACTTCTTTCTGCTTTATATTGAAGAAAGAGAATAAATGTTTAAAGCTCAAATCAGAAGTTTCTAAGATGATCAAAGATACTTTCTTACTATGGACTGGAATTTGAGGTTTCCAGGTGTATTGGTATATCAGCAGTGTAGGCACAAAAGTTTCTCAGATTGTAATATATCATGTTTAACTTTTTGTTCATGTAGTCACGTTTT
Source organism: Peromyscus eremicus (assembly GCF_949786415.1). Classification (NCBI taxonomy): domain Eukaryota; kingdom Metazoa; phylum Chordata; class Mammalia; order Rodentia; family Cricetidae; genus Peromyscus; species Peromyscus eremicus. The sequence goes on from NC_081427.1 coordinate 41,204,604, forward strand.
TATGGAAAAACTAAAATCAATTAAAAAAAAAAACCTAAAGGATATTCATCTAGGGATCTAATTTTATAAAAATTTCAAATGGTATTTCCAAAGAATGGAAAATAGAGATAGGGACTGGAGAGGTGGCCCGGTTGCTTTTCCAGAGGACCCAGGTTCAGTTCCCAGCATCCACATGGCAGCTTACGACCATCCATAACTCCATTTCCAGGGGATCCAGCATCTTCTGGCCTCCACAGGCACGAGGCATGTAGGTGGCATATATACGTACATACAAGTAGAACACTCATACACTTGCAGTAAAAATTCAAAATAAAAAAAAATTAAAGCAAATTAAAATTACACAAAACCCTTCCAAAAACTGAAAGTGCAAAGATGATCCCAGAACCTCAGTGTACAGATAAAATGCATAAAGAGACAGACTAGCAGACATGCCCAGTCAACCCACTCACATTCTGAAAAACGCTTGATAAAAAATGCTCTGGGTGCAGAGGAGGAAGGCAGGAGAGGGATGAACTGGAACAACATATAATGGCATATCTGTGTGGCGATGCCGTCGTGAAGTCCATTACCTGGTACTTTTTCCGTATATACATATATATGGGTTGTAGTTCCCGTATTAAATTGCATTCACAGTAAGAACAGCTTAACTCCCAGCACAGTCTGAGTCCGGTTCTGTGGATCTGCTTCTAGATTACTGAGTATCACTAGGAGAAGTCACTGCCCTGTGGTTATCGGTGATGCTGTCAAGCAAGCGTCTCTGGTTGATATGTGCGTAGTCCGGAGGAGTCGCAGACATCAGTGCTCAGTGTTCTGCTTCCCTCCCTTGCAGCATAAAGGATGAAGAGGAGCAAATGTGTCCCATCTGCTTGTTGGGCATGCTGGATGAGGAGAGCCTGACCGTGTGTGAAGATGGCTGCAGGAACAAGCTGCACCACCACTGCATGTCCATCTGTAGGTGGCTCCTCTGTCCCCGTGCTTGCTCAGCCCGGCTGTATTCATTTATTACTGCAGCATGGCTTGTGGAGAGAGTCGGGAGAGCAGAAGAACAGCCTGCCTAAGCTCCCTGCATGTGCAGTTTCCAACACATTAGGATTTAGGATCTGTGGAGATGTGGGAGTGCAGTGTGTATAGGGGAATGCGGGTGGAAACAGAAGGTGTTCAGACTTAAAAACTCCCAGCCCAAAAGCCGTGAGGCGGGACGGAGGTGGAAGACCTGGCCGGCCTTTCCAGAGGGTGAATCTGAAAGACTAGCCACAGAATCAAGTGGGGCAGAATGCTTTGAAGGATGCTAAGCAAACAGTGTTGTCGTGAGTGACAAGGTAGCGTTTGTTTGGGTACAAGCGTCGGATAGTTTACTCTGCCGCATTGGCCAGCTTTAAGATTGATACCCTATCAAACTGTATGAGGCTCCTTCCAGAGCAGTCTTACACTAGCTGTTAGGAATACTTAGAATTTAGAAATACTTAAGGGTAACAGTTACATTTTTGTAATAGTTTTTCTTTCTATTTTTTAGGGGCAGAAGAATGTAGAAGAAATAGAGAACCTTTAATATGTCCCCTTTGTAGATCTAAGTGGAGATCCCATGATTTCTACAGGTAATAATTTTGAATTACTGATTTGTGTATATCTAACAAAAAATTAAAATGACATCTTCTAGCCTCTCGTGGTGGCACACACCTGTGATCCCAGCTTTTGGGAGGCTGAGGCAGGAGGATCATGAGTTCAAGGCTAGCCTGAGCTACAGTGAAGCTTTGTCTCAAACTAAGTACAGAGTGTGACTTATATCTGTTAATATTTTGCAGCAAATTTTGTGATCTTTCATTTTAGCCACGAGTTGTCCAGCCCGGTGGATCCCCCTGCCTCCCTGCGAGCTGTCCCCCAGCCAGTCTCCCCACAGCAGCCTGTGCCTGGGTCACAGAGAAGGACCCAAGAGAGCAATTTTAACCTTACTCACTACGGAACCCAGCAGATCCCTCCCGCTTACAAAGATTTGGCTGAGCCCTGGATTCAGGTAAGTAGTTATCACTTCATTCATCTCTGGTGTCTGTCCCCTTCCCTCGGTTGTTTCTGATTTAGGAACACGCTTCGCTGTGTGACTCCTCGCATGCTGGAGATTTTAATCCGGCTCTTCGTGTTAGTTCCTTTCTGTATATCTGTTGCACAGCTCACACTTGAAAGTTTCTTTGTGGTTTTCACCTACCTGGATGTGTCTCTCCCTGAACTAACAAATGTAAAAGGCTGTGCAAGGAAGGGAAGTGCACCTCTTCAGTGCTGGCTTTGCCCATGTTTAATCCCCAGTCCTGAATCACAGCAAGTGATTCTGTTTGCTGCCCTTTAACCCCAGTTTCCCCTTTCTGTGTACTGGTGTATATCAGGCACTTGCCCAGAGGACAGGTAAAGGTTCAGAATGGTCTTGGGTGTGGTGTTTCGGTTGCCTTTACCTCCTCAGAACAGTTTCTTGTCTTCAGTAAACACAGGTTTTGGTTGGCCAACTTATAAATTATTTTCTTGGTTGCTGGGGGCTTGCTATGTTATTTTTAAAGGTAGGATCGATAGCCAGTGCTCCAGTAGGGAGATAATGAGATAGTAGTGAAGCCTGTGCTCAGCATTTGGCTGTGAAATTTGTGAGAGGTTAACTCATTCACTGTCTCCATCGTAGAATGTGCTGCTTTTCTGCTTTGTAACCTGCCCTTCATGTCAACCCCCGCTCCTTAGCAGGCTGATCAAATCCACAGGATTCACAGGCACACTTAGTTAGCTCTTCCATCGGATTGTGAACGGTATTCCGCAAAGGCCCTGTCTGTGTCAGGGTCCCAGAGAGCTCTCGGAGTTCATGCTGAGCTGTCAGATGCCATGCTGGAAGTTGTCATCAGCTGGGCTGGGCTTATTCCTTAGGTGTCACGCACGCCTGTAGATGGAGTTTTCCTTCCTGGCCCACAGTTAGGGCAAATCTCTCTAACCTGTCAGTCCCACAGCCGCTCAGACCCGACCAAGTAAACACAGAGACTTATATTGGTTACAAACTGTATGGCCATGGCAGGCTTCTTGCTAACTGTTCTTACAGCTTAAATTAATCCATTTTTATAAATCTATACCTTGCCACATGGCTTGTGGCTTACCGGCATCTTCACATGCTGTTTTTCATCATGGCAGCTGGCAGTGTCTCCTCTGACTCAGCCTTCCACTTCCCAGCTTTATTCTCCTCCTTGTCCCGCCTACACTTCCTGCCTAGCCAATGGCCAATCAGTGTTTTATTTATTGACTAATCAGCAACACATTTGCCATACAGAACATCCCACAGCACACGCCTTTCATCCCAGCACTCAGGAGGCAGAGGCAGGCAGGCGGGTCTCTGAGTTCGAGGCCAACCTGGTCTACAAAGCAAGTTCTAGGACAGCCAGGGATACACAGAGGAACCCTATCTTGAAAAAATCCAGGAGGGAGAGGGAGAGGGAGAGAAGAATGCTCAGTAGACATTCTCAGACATTTCTAAATTCCATGAAGTTGACAGTCAAGGACCTGGGCAGATAGACAGCTCAGTCAGTCAGGTGTTTGCATGGAACCCTGAGTTTGATGTCCAGCCCTCTGCAGAAAGCTGAGTGTGTTGTACTTGCAATCCCAGCTCTGGAAAGGTGAGACAGCTGGACCCTAGCCTAATTTGTGATGGAAGACTCCATCTCAAAAATAAATAAATAAAGCCAAAGTGTACAGCTCCTAGGAACACCAGCTGAGGTTAACCCCTGGCCTCCACAGTGTACACACATGTACATGAGTATCCATGCCCTCACAGAAGACTGTGTGTATACTATTAAAGTTCTCAATTGTAAAACTATCAAATACAGTAAAGAATTGAGAAGTGGCCAGTTTTTCTTTAATCATCAGAAACTGTCCTTAACACGCCATAGGTCCATTAATTTCTCACCACATTGTGTTTGTTCACTATAGGTGTTTGGAATGGAACTCGTTGGCTGCTTATTCTCTAGAAACTGGAATGTAAGAGAGATGGCCCTCCGGCGTCTCTCCCACGATGTTAGTGGGGCCCTGCTGTTGGCAAATGGGGAGAGCACTGGAAACTCTGGAAGCGGCAGTGGGGGCAGCCTGAGTGGCGGAGCCGCCAGTGGGTCTGCCCAGACCAGCATCTCAGGGGACGTGGTGGAGGCCTGCTGCAGTGTGCTGTCCATAGTCTGTGCCGACCCTGTCTACAAAGTGTACGTTGCTGCTTTAGTAAGTACATCATTCCGTAACCATATCTTTATGAGTTGGCTTTCCTTGGGGTTTTGTAGGTATTAATTTTAAGAAACAATAAATCTACTTTACCTAATTTAACTTTAGAAAAGCCAAGTTTTTTTTATCCTATAGTCCTAAGAAATTGCAATATTCCATTTTATCTCTCTATATAATTTTACTGATTTTAATCTGTTCATGATTTCTTATGCACCGTTTACTTTTCTCCCATGTAGTAGTAATATCTTGCTATTCATGGTTGGTTTGTTTTTTTAAGATTTATTTATTATGCATATAGTGTTCTGCCGGCATGTATGCCTACATACCAGAAGAGGGCACCAGTTCTCATTATAGATAGTTGAGAGCCACCATGGAGTTGCTGGGAATTGAACTCAGGACCTCTGGAAGAGCAGCCAGTGCTCTTAACCTCTGAGCCATCTCTCCAGCCCTTCATATGTTTTCTTCAATGAATACATCACATATGACCAAATTAAAACTTCTTGATGGTCTGGTATGGTGATGCCATGCCTAGAAACCCAGCACTGGAAAGGAGGAAGGTAGAGGATCAGGAGTTAAGTTGACCTTGAGCTATCCAGGGAGCCCAGGGCTAGCCTGGTCAACAGGAGACCCTGTCTCATGAAACAGAAACAACCAGGTAAAAATAGGACTAGAAAATGTCCTTTGAGTTTTGTTTGTTTCTTGGCTTCAGTAAACATTGTGAAAAAATTCAGAAAATGGTCCCATATTACCTTGGTTTCTTTCCTGTAACTGTGTTTAAACACACACACACACACACACACACACACACACACACACACACACCCTGACAATGGTCCCATGTTACCTTGGTTTCTTTCCTGTAACTGTGTTTAAACACACACACACACACACCCTGACAAAAGAAGCTTCAGGAAGAAAGGGTTTGTTCTGGCTCACAGTTCCAGGTTCCAGTACCTGTGGCAGAGAAGTCATCGTGGCAGAAACTCCTGGGAGCTGGCCACATTGCATCCTGGCAGGAAGCTGGGAAAGAAGGTGTATGCACACTTGTACATGGCTCACGTTTACTCATGTAGCCAGCTCCTTCCCAGTGAAGATGCTAAGCACATCAGTTAGCAAAAATCCTGACAGTCCCCAGCATGGGCCCAGAGGCCCATCTCCTAGGCGATTCTAGATTCTGTCAAGTTGACCAGTGGAACTAACCATCATGCATGCCGTAGACATAGGTTGTTTGACTGTTAGAACTTGTCTCTCAGGAGTAGGCTAGCACGATGAGAAGGTCATTTGACCTTTTCCACTCTGAGATTCCCATCTCCTTGAAGCACTGTCTCTCAGTCTCAGCACTGGTGTGGGGGCCAGATAATTACCTGGGGGAGGGGACACCAGAGGTGCTGTCACTGGAGGATGTTTCCAACTGAGGCGTCTGACCACTAGATACTAGCTAGTAGCAGACCTTCTCCATTGTCTGTCATGGTGAAGAATGTCTGCAGGCCTGACTGCCAAACGACCCCTGGAGCTCAAATGCACACACCCTCCCCAGAAATCCCTGCCGGAGGGTAATTGTTGAAAAAGAAAAAGGAAAGAAAACATTTAGTGGAGAGGGAGGGCATGTGTGTCCCATTGCTGTGTGTGGAAAAGAGGACCACTTGCAGAAACCAGTTAGCTCCTTCCATGTGGGTTCTGGGGCTCGAACCCAAGTCTGTCATGTTTGGTGACAAGTGCCATTGGCCACTGAGCCATCTCACTGGCACGATTTCTTACCTGATATGTTTAAACTTCAGTCTCCAAGCTATCTCTTGCAATCTTTTTTTTTTTTTTTCTAACTCACACCCTAATAGTTGGGTCTAGTAAAGAAATGGTCCTTTTGAGAAGCATGAGTGGCTGTGAATATAAATTGGGATCAGAGTTCAGTGACCTCGAAAACCTTCACAACTAGATTACTAACCATGCTAGTGTGCTGGGAGTAGCCAAGGATGTCTGGACATGGAGCAGATGTTAGAGCCTTGACTCCACCTCTTGCTTACGTCACTCACCACTACTTAGGGAGCACTGCTGTGCTTATCCATTTCTGTAATTACTTACTTGTTTGCTCAGATCGTCTCAGCTTAGGACATTTTCTTGGATGCATTTTGAAGGTAGTTAAACTGACCTTCAGGGTTTTTTTTCTCCCCAGAAAACACTGCGAGCCATGCTGGTGTATACACCGTGCCACAGTTTGGCAGAAAGAATCAGACTTCAGAGACTTCTCCGGCCAGTTGTGGACACCATCCTAGTCAAGTGTGCCGACGCCAATAGGTAAAGGCCTCACTTTGAGATACCCGGGCCATACCTCACACCTCAGGTTGATACGTCTGTGCTAGTGAATCTTCGACTGTTAGCACGTCCTAATGTGAGATCTGAAATTAAAGCACGGCTTAGAGCTCGTAAGGACTAGGGAAGGAAACCCCAGTGGCAAGTAAAAGCCAGGCTAGCAAAGTGCATGGAGCTGCTGCACATCTGATGGATTGTGATTGTAGGGTTCTAAGCTGGAGTCCAGTCGACAAGAACACTGACTGGCATACAGAACCGTAAGGAGTAAACGGACTGTAGAGAACATGTAACATACCTGCCTCTGCCGCAGGTGGATTAGAAGAGAGTCCTGATCCATTATGTGATGGAACTTTACTGTAATTATGAGAGTTCTTAACTGTTTTTAAGTTCCATGTCTTCCCATAATAGTCTTCAAAACTGACAGTGAACGGTGGTGACGGTAGATGTGAGCGCAGGCCGTGCCTCGTTTAGACCAGTGGACAGAAAAGCTCGCTTTCAGTTAATAAGCCGTGAGAGGTACCTTGGCAGTTCCCATCTCCTGGTTGGCCAGAGCCCCTCCACCTCCCTCGTTCTGCGGCTGCTGCTGCTCAGTGCAGAGTGTCCTCCTCACTCTGGTATTCCTCTCTCCATGTCAGGAGTTAGTTTTGTAGGGAGTGTGTCAGTGTGCAGGGCACATCTTCTTTTCGGCATGAGGATGGGTTTAGATGGCAAGTAGCGAGCAGCCCTCTTTCTGGAGCTCTGCAGTTGGGCTGTTGATCCGAGGTTGTTGGTAGAACGATTGCAAACATCGGGAGTGCGGTAGAGAGATTGCATGGTCCTTGCTGCTCACCATTGAGTTGTTGCTCTTCTTTCTCGGCAGCCGCACGAGTCAGCTGTCCATATCAACGCTGCTGGAGCTGTGCAAGGGCCAAGCAGGAGAGTTGGCAGTTGGTAGAGAAATACTTAAAGCTGGTAATAACTTCTAATTTAAAATTAATGGAGCACGTTTATTGTTTCCCTTGACCTAAGATTTCTCAAGGGACTGTTATAAAATCCTGGAGTAATTTTATAAATTGATTCATTCAGCTGTTTTAAAAATAGGAGTTAATTTAAGAGAAGTCCTTAAGACTAGCAACCTAGAGCGTTTTTATGGGCCTTCCCACCATCTGATCGTGTTTTGTTTTAGAATTTTGTGACCCTGTTTCTCCGCCGTTTGTTTTTACTTCCGTAGGATCCATTGGTATTGGTGGTGTTGATTATGTCTTAAGTTGTATTCTTGGAAACCAGGCTGAATCAAGCAGCTGGCAGGAACTCCTGGGCCGCCTGTGTCTCATAGACAGACTGCTGTTGGAATTTCCTGCTGAATTTTATCCTCATATCGTCAGTACTGACGTCTCCCAAGCTGAGCCTGTTGAAATCAGGTAATTTCTCTTGTGAAAATCAGTACCCCCCTTTTCCTGCTTGCTCACATGTCCCCAAGTTGCGAACTAGCACCTTAGTACTTGATTTTAGAAACCTGAAGAGGCCGGGCGGTGGTGGCGCACGCCTTTAATCCCAGCACTCGGGAGGCAGAGCCAGGCGGATCTCTGTGAGTTCGAGGCCAGCCTGGGCTACCAAGTGAGTCCCAGGAAAGGCGCAAAGCTACACAGAGAAACCCTGTCTCGGAAAAAAAAAAAAAAAAAAAAAAAAAAGAAACCTGAAGAGCAGGCTACTTTTAGTTAAACATTTACAAATTCTTCGTGCAAAGATTGTTTTTGTGTACAAGGGCAGGTATAAATTGCCATTTTTAAAATGGCCATATTTTTTCGATGGTTTGAACTTGTCTGCCAGTTGAAGGTGTTTTGCTTTGTTTTCCTTCCAGGTATAAGAAGCTGCTGTCCCTCCTGACCTTCACTTTGCAGTCCATCGATAATTCCCACTCAATGGTTGGCAAGCTCTCTCGAAGGATCTATCTGAGTTCTGCAAGAATGGTGACGTCGGTGCCCGCTGTGTTTTCCAAGCTGGTGACAATGCTGACCGCTTCCGGTTCCACGCACTTCACCAGGATGCGCCGGCGTTTGTTGGCGATTGCAGATGAGGTAGAAATCGCTGAGGTCATCCAGATGGGTGTGGAAGACACTTTGGATGGGCAACAGGACAGCTTCTTGCAGCCCTTGGGCCCGACCAGCTCTCCTGAGAACAGTTCCCTCGAGCACACAGTCCACTTAGAGAAAACTGGAAAAGGGTTATGTGCTACGAGACTGAGTGCCAGTTCAGAGGACGTTTCTGACAGACTGGCTGGCATTTCCGTAGGACTTCCTAGTTCAACAGCAACAGAACAGCCAAAGCCAACGGTTCACACAAAAGGCAGACCCCACAGTCAGTGTTTGAACTCCTCTCCCTTGTCTCCTTCCCAGATGTTTCCAGCGGTGTCAACCCCTTGTTCCTCTGCCCCATCTGTCCCAGCTGGCTCTGTAACAGATGTTTCTAAGCATAGACCTCAGGCATTTGTTCCCTGCAAAATACCTTCCGCATCTCCTCAAACACAGCGCAAGTTTTCTCTACAATTCCAGAGGAACTGCTCTGAGACCAGGGACTCAGATAAACTCTCCCCAGTCTTTACTCAGTCAAGACCCCCACCCTCCAGCAACATACACAGGCCAAAGCCATCTCGACCCATCCCAGGTAGTACAAGCAGACTGGGGGATGCCTCCAAAAAAAGCATGACACTCGATCTGAACGCTGCTTCCAAATGTGACGACAGCTTCGGCCGCAGCAGCAGTAGTGGTAACGCCGTTATACCCAGCGACGAGACAGTCTTCACCCCAGTGGAGGACAAGTGCAGATTGGATGTCAACACGGAGCTCAACTCCAGTATCGAGGACCTTCTGGAAGCATCGATGCCTTCAAGTGACACAACGGTCACTTTTAAGTCGGAAGTTGCGGTCCTCTCTCCTGAAAAGGCTGAAAATGATGATACATACAAAGATGACGTCAGTCACAATCAGAAGTGCAAAGAAAAGATGGAAGCTGAGGAAGAGGAAGCTTTAGCAATTGCCATGGCAATGTCAGCATCTCAAGATGCCCTCCCCGTAGTTCCTCAGCTACAGGTGGAAAATGGAGAAGACATTATCATCATCCAGCAGGACGTGAGTACAGTCTTCAAACGTTTACAGTCTCCTTGGGGCGTGCGAAGATCTAGGAGAAATGCTGCTTTTGATAACTGTGAGGGTTTTCCATGTATAACTAAGCATGTAGTAATAATTTTGAGTCATTACTATAGCAGTACTCGCCTATTTCAGAGATACTTCTGGCTGATTCTGAAATGGTTCTGAAATGATTCTCACTTACACATGTGATACTCTTGTTAACATTGTCCTTTCAGAGGTCAAATTCATAGGTGGTTTGGGAATTACAGTAGCATTTTCTCAGACTAATTGTACAAGATCCTGCTCTTTTAACAGAACGATTGCTTTTATTTAATATGCAGACACCAGAGACTCTACCGGGACATACCAAAGCAAAGCAGCCTTACAGAGAAGACACTGAATGGCTGAAAGGTCAGCAGATAGGCCTCGGAGCATTTTCTTCTTGTTACCAAGCACAAGATGTGGGGACTGGAACCTTAATGGCTGTTAAACAGGTTGGTATCGGGAGTCCAGAGTGAAACTGTTCAAACTGAAATGAAGCGTGTGCAGCTAGAGAGACAAAGGATGGGGTGCTGGTGTCTTTGCGCTTCAGTGTCAGAGTTGTGTTTGGTTTGGTTTTGGAGACAGGGTCTCACTGTGTAGCCCAGGCTGGCCTCAAGCTTGGGACCTTCTTGCCTCCACTTCCCTAATGTCTCGATTACAGGATTGTGCCACCACACTTGATGGTTTTGCAAAGCTTCAGACTCAAAGTAGGTGTTACCAAAAGCAGCACCAACATGAATTCTGCTATGAAAAGTTGAAGCTGGTCATTGTGAGATCCAGTATCAAGATGGCCGGAGAAATGCTTTGTCATTTCTGCGCCTCTCCACCTGTGCCAGTTGGAGATCTCTCAGTCTGTGTTCTGTCCTTCTGTCATGAGCACACTTACAAATGCATGCAATGAGCATGTATGCATAATACATAGAGTGAGCACACACACATGCAAAAATAATGACTTCATTCAAAGTCACACTGTTTGTTCCTCTGTAATCGGCTGTTCTCGTTTTTACTGTTTTTATACAGTTCCAGTCTTGGCTCCAGCACCCTCCCCTTTTATCATTTTTCTGATTTTCTAGTTTATTAAGCTATATTCTTACTGTCTAAAGTTACCTGACTTGTGTTCCCTGTTGATCTGTTGGTTTTATGTAAAGAATACTGCATCCATGAGGTTTTATGTAAAGAATGCTGCATCCATGAGGGTAGATGTAAAGAATGCTGCATCCATGAGGGTAGATGTAAAGAATACTGCATCCATGAGGGTAGATGTAAAGAATGCTGCATCCATGAGGTTTTATGTAAAGAATGCTGCATCCATGAGGGTAGATGTAAAGAATACTGCATCCATGAGGTTTTATGTAAAGAATGCTGCATCCATGAGGTTTTATGTAAAGAATGCTGCATCCATGAGGGTAGATGTAAAGAATACTGCATCCATGAGGGTAGATGTAAAGAATACTGCATCCATGAGGGTAGATGTAAAGAATACTGCATCCATGAGGGTAGATGTAAAGAATACTGCATCCATGAGGTTTTATGTAAAGAATACTGCATCCATGAGGGTAGATGGCTAAATGCCATTTGCTGTCAGTGTTTCAGATAATTTGGGTTTGTCTAGTTTAGGTCGGGTTGTTTGGAACACAGAGAACATCAAAACTCAAAATCTTGTCAACGTGTTTATTAAAACAGGTGACGTACATCAGAAACACGTCTTCTGAGCAGGAAGAAGTGGTGGAAGCATTAAGGGAGGAGATAAGAATGATGAGCCATCTGAACCATCCGAACATCATCAGGATGTTGGGTGCCACGTGTGAGAAGAGCAATTACAACCTCTTCATTGAGTGGATGGCGGGTACGTGCACGGTGTAAAGCATGCATAAGTGCACAGACTTAACTTTCTTCTAGTTAAGGGCGATTTACTGAATACTTCATTTAAAAATAAATACCTTTGGGTCTCTAAAAACAAATCATTCCTGATATACAAGTATACACAAACAAATAGTCTATATTTTAAATATAGTAAACAGTAAAGTTTTTCCATCTTGATGTTTTCTTTTGTTGTACTTGGAATTGAGCCCAGAGCCTTGTACATGCTAGGCAAGCACGTTACCACTGAGTGACAGTCCCCAACCCAGCAACCGTTCTCAAGAGTGATTTCGTGGCTTGGGATATAAGACTCTTTTTTTTTTTTTTTTTCCCAAACCTGGATTGTATAAATTCTGTATTCTTCTGGATCGTCTTCACTAATTGTATATATGTAAGAAATGTTTCTAACAACCTAAAAGTTGAGCAGGGCATGTGCCTGCAGTCAGAGCACTCAAGAGACTGAGGCAGCAGGATGGTCTGTTCAAGCCCAGCCCGTTCTCTAATAGGGGAGAATCTGTCTCAAAAAGAACTAACTAAGCAACTAACTGGCCAAACTACATAAATTAATATATCATTTGAAAACCTTCCTGCAGATGAAACAGCACTGAGACATAAAGTTACACCTCGTCCTCTTGAACATAGACTGAATTTACTTCTCTAATATGTATAACAGCGACTCAGGGATGTGACGACTAGGTTATTTAGCCAATTGTTTAAGTTCTTGTGTGATTTGAGTGCATTTTTAGTTCATGTTTGTGTGTGCTTACTAGCGTGGATGTGTGCACATGTGTGCATATGGATGTTACCTCTGTCTCTCTCCGCTTTGGTTTTTGAGACAGGGTCTCTCTGAACCTGACGCTCATTTGGGCTAAGCTGGGTGGCCCATAGCGAGGCTACAGACACACACCACCGTGCTCGGCTTCTTAATGTGGGTTCTGGGGATTGAACTCAGGTCTCCATACACGCATGACAGGCACTCTACCTACTGAACTGTCTCCCCAGTGACACCCAGGAGTTCTCCAGTCCCTTACATGTTTTCATGGGGACATACAGAACAGATAGGTTGGCTCTCACAAGTACTTGTAAGTGAGGTTCATGAGACTCTGACTTGGGTACATGTATTTGGTGCCTGAGTACCTTCTTGCTCCTCCCCTGCTCTTTATCTTCTGCTAAATAACACATCAGTGTTGTTTCCTTGATTCTGGAATAGTGTGTACACTCTGATTGAGAAAAGAAAGGCCTAGACTCTACATTGCACAATTAGTTCAATCTAAAATGTATAACTTTTAGTGCTTTCTGAAATCTTGGCCCTGTAGTAAGCTGGTTTCATGAGGGTTCTGTAAAAAATGTTTCCTAATTTACAGTTTGAGGTATATAGGAAATCAACTTTACTTCTGATATGCTATGAGTTCAACATTTCCTATGAGCTCATATAGTGTAAGTTTAAGAAACTAGAGTGTGATAAACAAGTGTAGTTCTGGCCAGGTTCACAACAGCTGTGTTGGTCTTTCAGGAGGGTCTGTGGCTCATCTCTTGAGTAAATATGGAGCTTTTAAGGAGTCAGTGGTCATTAACTATACTGAGCAGTTACTCCGCGGCCTTTCATATCTCCATGAAAACCAGATCATTCACAGAGATGTCAAAGGTAAGAACCCTAATACTTTCTAGTGACAAGAAAGCAAGTGTAACTTTTAACCTTGACCTTTGATGATTTCTAACACAAGTTTGGTATTAAATAACCCTATGAATATTAGAACTAAAAGGACCCTTAAGTGTCTTCAGTCCGCCAGGCAGTGGTGGCATACTCCTTTAATACCAGCACTCAAGAGGCAGAGGCAGGCAGATCTCTGTGAGTTCAAGACCAGCCTGGTCTACAGAGCATGTTCTAGGACAGCCAAAGCTGTTACACAGAGAAACTCTGTCTCAAAAAACAAAACAAAGTCTTCAGTCCACCTTTCCAGTTGTGTAGGACAGTGTGTTCAATACAAGAAAGGGTGTGACTTGACAGGAAGTGTAGAACCGAGGTCTCTGATCCCCTGTCGTGGCATTATGATGTTTTCCCAGGAGATCCCTGCTCTTGGTTTTTCTGAGATAATTGGCGTATCATAAACTTAAGAAAATCATAGCCAGGCAGTGGTGGTGCATGCCTTTAATCCCAGAACTTGGGAGGCAGAGACAGGCAGATCTCTGTGAGTTCGAGGCCAGCCTGGTCTACAGAGCAAGTTCCTGGATAGCCAGTGCAGTCACACAGAGAAATCCTGGAGGGGATGGGGGAGAGGGACAGACAGTCCTGTCAGATCTTGCAGTTTAGATTATATCTATTAAAGGCAACTTGGGTTTTCTGTTATGAATCTCTTCAGTATTTGACAATATATTGAAGTGCTGTTGGGATACTAACTTTAATTAAACTGTGATTATGAAATAAGCATATAATTTGAATTGGCCTATGTTAGTATGTGTCAACAAGACTGTTTTAAAATGTAAATTGTACCAAAATTTGAATTCTGGATAGATTTTGCTGAAGTCATCATTTTAAAGGTTTTGAATCCCCACTTGAAAGGGTCTTTAAGTGTATTCCTTTATCTCCATGGGCCTTAGGACTCTGACCTTCAGAAATTTCCTTCTGAGGCTTTGCATTACATCTACCCTAGAGACCCTAGTGTGCCTTCAGCAGAAATGGAAGACAGGAGCAGCTTTCTCTGAGGCTGTGACTGTACCCACATGGTTTAGTTCATTAGGGGAACTTCATGAGGCTCTCGACATGTCCTTACGTGATTCTAACATGCCAGGTCATTTGCTGTCTCTGTTGACAGGTGCCAATCTGCTCATTGACAGCACAGGGCAGAGGCTGAGAATTGCAGATTTTGGAGCTGCCGCCAGGTTGGCCTCGAAAGGAACCGGTGCAGGAGAGTTTCAGGGACAGTTACTGGGGACAATTGCGTTTATGGCACCAGAGGTGAGAAGTGGCTTTGAGTGTAATGAATCACTGTGCCAGGTTCTTTCACAGTAAGAGCCAGAACGCACTTCCTCATTGCAAATCCACGACCTAGAAGTTGGTTTTTAGTAGTACCTTGCAGTTTAGACCCTTCCTCTCAGCCTTCCCTTTTTTGTCTTAAGATTACTAACAATAAATTTTCATAGATTTCCTTAAAGGCTACTTCAGCGCAATTAACACAAACTTAACAGAAAGCAAATTTAACACAAATGGTGGGGTTAGTTTGTAATACTTGCTTTATAGTAAAACAAAAATGCATGTAGTGGAAATAAGCAGACGTTACCTTTCCTTTCTGTCGATGTCGTAACACAGTACGCACTTGTGAATGTGGCTCTCCTGAGCTCACAGCCCTCCGTGCTCAGTGTAGTGATGACTTGTTCCCTGCCCCATTGTGGAGGGGGAGGGGCTGCTTTAGAAGCCTGTGATAAAGGAGCTTTCAAGTAGTTCCTGTAACTGCTGTGTGTACCACTGTTTACTCTGAACTCCTATATAAAACATAGATCTCTCTTTGAAGTAAGTCCCATGTCCAAATGAACTGCCTGTTTTAGGTACTGAGAGGTCAGCAGTACGGCAGGAGCTGTGACGTCTGGAGCGTTGGCTGTGCTATTATAGAAATGGCTTGTGCAAAACCGCCTTGGAATGCCGAAAAACACTCCAATCATCTCGCTTTGATATTTAAGGTAATTCTGACAATTTTTTGTACTAAAATTGAGAAAAGTCAAATTCTCCTGAGCTGTCCCTACCAATGGTCGCTCGTTTGTGTATTTTATGTTAAGTGTGTGGGTATTTTCCTGCACATATGTCTGTGCAACACATGCATGTCTGGTGCCTGCAGGGGCCAGAAGAGGGAGTCACAGCCCCTGGAACTGGAGTGACACATGGTACTGGCCCCCAACCTCCAATTTTAAAAAGATACTTAGTACTTTTTTATATGGATTATGTATGCAGGTGTTTGTACGTGCATGCCGTGACATGTGCAGAGATAAGAGGACAACCTGAGGAGTTGGTCCTCGTTCTCCATCTTGTTTGAGGCAGGGTTCCTTTGTTGGCCACAGCACTGCATATTCCAGGATTTCTGGCCTCTGAACTTCCAGGAGATTCTCTGCCTCTAATCCCACTGTAGGAGTACTAGACTTACAGATAAGCATCCTCATACCTGGTTTTTACATGGGTTCTGGGGATCCAAACGCAGGCCATCAGGCTTGCTTAGCAAGCGTTTTCTCCCAGTGAGCCAGCTCCCCCAATTTTGTTTTGTTTGGGGTGGAGGAGGGTGGTAAGATATGGCCTCTGTGTAGTCCTGGCTGCCTTCAATGTAGAGGTCCGCCTGCCTCTGTCTCCTGAGTGCTGGCATTAAAGGTGTGCCTCCCCACACCCGGCTCTACTCCTTATAAGGAGTTTACTCCATGTTGTCAAACTCAGGACAATGCACTGTGCATAGAGCACTTAAACCCGAATTAACGGAAGTGTTTGACAGAAATGTTTGGGGTTTTTCCCTGTGAAGGAAAAACAAGAGCAGTGAGTGGTTACTCCTGGGCAGATGGGAAGGGATGTCATTTTTGTTTTGTTTTGTCTTATGTGTTAAGAAATATGTGCATCCACTGAGTGTCTCTAGATAGACAGGGGATCACAGGTGTGTCTGCATCCACTGAGTGTCTGTAGACAGGGGTCACAGGTGTGTCTACATCCACTCAGTGTCTATAGACAGACAGGGGATCACAGGTGTGTCTGCATCCACTGAGTGTCTGTAGACAGACAGGGGATCACAGGTGTGTCTGTATCCACTGAGTGTCTGTAGACAGACAGGGGATCACAGGTGTGTCTGCATCCACTCAGTGTCTGTAGACAGACAGGGGATCACAGGTGTGTCTGCATCCACTCAGTGTCTGTAGACAGACAGGGGATCACAGGTGTGTCTGCATCCACTCAGTGACTGTAGACAGACAGGGGATCACAGGTGTGTCTGTAGACAGACAGGGGATCACAGGTGTGTCTGCATCCACTGAGTGTCTGTAGACAGGGGATCACAGGTGTGTCTACATCCACTCAGTGTCTGTAGACAGACAGGGGATCACAGGTGTGTCTACATCCACTCAGTGTCTGTAGACAGACAGGGGATCACAGGTGTGTCTACATCCACTCAGTGTTCTAGATCACAGACTTTAGGGTTGGTTTTTCCTTCTGTCAATTTGCATTTTTCAGTTATCATTCATGAAGTTGAGGGAAAGGGAGTTTTATTGTGATTGTGAGTATGTAGGTTTAAATTAGTTGGATTCATCCTTTACCTGATGATAGAATAATCGGCTCTTATCTGGGAATGGTGGTACACAACTGTGTTGAAGTACTCTGGAGGTGGAGCAGCCTGTGCTGAGACCTTGTCAAAAGAGGGGGTGGGGGGAAGGTTGTTTGTACTAGTTGACACTAAGAATTAAGATTTGTCCAACACAGAGGGAGAACTCACGGCATACACCACGTGGGTGCACACTGATAGAGGCTGTGAAATTGATGTCCATGTTCTGTGCAAAGTCACTGTGCCAAGTTCAGTCTCTGGTTTTGTCTCCTGCAGATTGCTAGTGCGACCACTGCGCCATCCATCCCATCCCATCTGTCCCCAGGCCTGCGGGATGTGGCTCTGCGCTGTTTAGAACTTCAGCCTCAGGACAGACCTCCATCCAGAGAGCTCCTGAAGCATCCTGTCTTTCGTACGACTTGGTAGTTAACCGTTTAGACCAGCCCTAAGGGAGACAGGATGTACAGCAAGGAGAGAATATAAAGAACTTGTGGGCGACCACGTTGATAATCTCCTGGCCCTCATGCCACTGAACAGCTAGAATGAGGCCAGTGGGGAACCCTTACCTAAGTATGTGATTGACAAATCATGATCTGTACCTAAGCTCAATATGCAAAAGGCCACAACTTGTGTCGAAACTGTAAACCGTGCCTTTCAAAGGACTGGCTCTAGGTGAACAGGAAAGCGATGGAGTTTGCATGATTAAATAACAGAACATAAATTTATTTTTGGAGCACTTTTTCAGCAATATTAGCAGCTGAGGGCTCAGGATCTGTTTTAATGTGTCACCTTCTTCCATTTCATCTAGTGATCACAGCGGGGGGGGGGGGGGGGGGGGGCCTACAATTCCGTTTGGGGTTTTTGTCACTGGCTATAAAACAAATCAGTGTCTGCCTCTTTTAGGTCAGAGTATGCTGAGTAGCAGAAAATACATGTGTTTTTAAAAGTTAATAACTTCTTTATGACCCACAGTTGACTTTTTTTTTTTTTTTTTAACTTCTGGTCGATTGTGGTTCATTGTGCATTTTACTGTTGGCCCGTTCATTTCGTTTTTTTGGAAAATATGGTTCTGTATTTTCATTTCGCCTTCATTTGTGTTTAATATTCAGGGAAAGGTGATCTCTTCAAACCAGAAAAAAAAAAAAATAGAAGTAGGTGTGAGCTAGTTTATTAAATCTGTGCCTATTGCAAGAGTTCTGTTTTCTTCTCATTGGTGTATAACGAAGTACTGGCTACACGGAGTCAGTCTCCGCCCTCGCCATGCAGGGTAAGTCTGTACTCACTTCAAACAGAGTCAGCTGTTGAGATGCAGCTCATGGGCAGGGCAAGGTTATCCAAAAGTGAGGTGGATTGTTTCATATTATTTCCTAGCCTATAGGGAACTCCTGCCATTTAAATCTTCCTCTTGGTAACAATCCATCATTCATTCCCACTGATCGTAACAGAACTGCTGTTTTCCCTGTACCATGCACGATGTTTTTATACTAGACCCGGCTGAAAAACTCTTGGACTCACTTACCAATCAGCAACGTTTTCAAACAAACAATCAATTTGCTTTGCATTTTAAAAATGTTCAGACGGAAAAGTAAAGTTGAATTTCATTTACACACTAATTCCTGGAATTTGCACAACTATTTGTCTTAACCTCAAGATGAATTCAGATGCATGGAATCCTGAAGGAAAATGGTAGATCTTTGCATGTGTGTCTTTTAAATCAAGTACTGATTAGCTTTTAAATGTAACTTTGAAATGTTAAGTTTTAACTCTTCAGAAGCCAGTGTGAAATAGAATTGGTTATTCTCAAAGACTCAGGATAAACTAAATAAGCTATATATATGTAGTACATTTGACATGTACAACACAAATTGGAAGTAAAATAAGTTCCAAGATAAGTTTACAGGGATATATTGCAGATAATTTTCAAAGACAGTTTTTCTGTGAAATTTTACATTCCTTTGTTTGGGAAGATTGGCAATATTTGAAGAGTTAAAAAAAATACAGAAATGTGAAGTTTGGTAATGCTAAATGTGTTGTACTTGACTTCTTTTTTTATTTTCTTTTTATTTTTACTTTTTGACTACTTAGAATTTTCACAGTTCTAATAAGATTGTTTCCGAGTCTCGTGTGCAAGCTTTAAAGGACGCACTCTTGCCATTGTATGTACTGGAAGATCATTGGTCAGATTCACACTGTCTGACAGAGGTGTAAACTGTATAAACTGAGGAACCTCAGCTAATCAGTATTACTGTGTAGATCAGCATGCCCGCCACATTTCAGACTCAGACCGTCTCCAGATGTCAAGATCCACTGTGTTTGAGTTTGTGTTCAGTTCCCTCAGCTTGCTGGTAATTGTGGTGTTTTGTTTTCGATGCAAATGTGATGTAATATTCTTATTTTCTTTGGATCAAAGCTGGACTGAAAATTGTACTGTGTAATTATTTTTGTGTTTTTAATGTTATTTGGTACTCAAGTTGTAAATAACGTCTACTGCTGTTTATTCCAGTTTCTACTACCTCAGGTGTCCTATAGATTTTTCTTCTACCAAAGTTCACTCTCACAATGACATTCTATGTGCTGTGTGACTATGATTCCTAAGACTTCCAGGGCTTAAGGGCTAACTCCTATTAGCACCTTACTGTGTAAGCAAATGCTACAAAAAACCTCTGGGTTAAGAGAATTTGGCTTAAATGTATCCTTTGTTATTTTAAATATATCGAGATATTTTAATTAAAATTTTTACCCCTTTGAACCAATTTTATAGTATTTGTACCTATTTTGGTGTTTTGTCTTTATAGTAAATAAAAGTTTTTGAACAAAAGTTAACTGGTACTTTGGATTTTGTAAATAATTTCATACTAATAGAAAGGTTATGAAAGCACTGTAAATAATTTCTTTCATCCTACTCACACCCGGCTGCCTGGTCACACCCTTCATAGCTGGAAGCTGCAGAACAGGATCCTGTGTTGCTTCGGTTGTCCCACTTTCTTGAGTCTCAGCCTAGAACCACGCCTTACTCCTTCCTTGGCCTTCGTGGTTTGTGATTGTATTGGCTACTGGCTTACGGGAGCCCCTCAGGCTGAGCGTGGTGCGTCCTCCTTAGACTGCACATTAGGGAATGTGCAGGTGGCTGGAATACTGTGGGCAGTGCTGCTGTTCTGACACCCGATGGCAGGAGGGACACACCGTCCATCTGTCCCTTTGCTGCTGCAATAACCTGAGCTGCACCATGAAGCCACGGTTTCCCCTTCATAACCAACAGGCACTTTCATATTAAGCCTTCTGTAAAGGGATACTCTGAGACCACATAAATAGCATGTCATCCAGTTTAGCTATGTGCTCTTAGCCTTCTTGCTTGAGATTTTACCCTAAAAGTTGCCGAGTAATTATTTTTCTTTTCATTTCCTTATTCCTCAACATTTGTCAACTGTATTTTGCTATTAGGGAGCAATTTCTTCCATTTACTTATTGTATATTATCACGTATTTGCTCAAGTTGTCACAAATCAGTGACAGAATGTCTGTTTCTGAGGGCTAGCATCTCTGTCCTTGGCTAGTGTACTAGTCGGGGTTCTGTGTAAAAACCAGTAGAATGAACATCTTACAAAGGGCATCTATTAGATTGGCTTACAAAGGGCATCTATTAGATTGGCTTACCGTCAGACTCCAGGTGCTCCAGCAGAGCTGTCTGTACATCACAGAGTCTGAGTCACTGGGAAACTGCTGCGTCCGGGAGGCTGACCACCTCAGCAGTCCCGTCCGGCACTGAAGGCCTGGAGGATTTCTGGAGAGCCGCTGGTCTTCCACCTGTGTGAGAAAGCTGAAGAAGCTGGGGTTTGATAGTGGCAGCGACCGGGGACCAGCAAAAGGTGAAGGCATGCGAGCAAAAGGCAGCGTTTCCTGGGACCTCCTTAAATCCGGGTCGCCACTAGAAGGTGCTTCCCCTCAATCCTTCCAGGAGCATGCGTCTTAGTTGATTTCAGATCCAGTCAAGGCAGTCAAGGCTTCGTAGCAAGCCACCATTATTCTACAAATACGTAATAACATTTGGCTCCATCTTGTATATTTGTCTTGTGTAGTCCTTGGAGCAGTCATTTTTCTCTAAGATCACTGATTCCTTTGATGGGCAACAGCATTTAAAAATGAGGTGTCTGCACCGGGCGGTGGTGGTGCACACCTTTAATCCCAGCACGCGGGAGGCAGAGGTAGGCGGATCTCTGTGAGTTCAAGGCCAGCCTGGTCTACAGAGTGAGATCCAGGACAGGCACCAAAACTATATAGAGAAACCCCATCTTGAAGAAAAAAACAAAAACAAACAAAAAAAATTAAGTGTCTGCATGCGTCAGTATCAAACATCACATGGTACTCCATTAATATGTACCATCATCAGGTTATATATTAAAAAATAAATGTGGTGGTATGGTGGCATAAAACATTAATCCCAGCACTCCAGAGGCAGAGGCAGGCAGATCTCTTCGAGAACAGGCCAGCCTGCCTTAAAATGTGAGTTCCAGGACAGCCAGAGCTACAGAGAGAAACCCTGTCTCAAAAAACAAACCCAGTATTCAACCCCAAAGAAGGAAGAAAAGGAGGAATTAAAAAGATTCAGGAGGCAGAGGCAGGCAGATCTCTGTGTGAGTTCGAGGCCAGCCTGGTCTACAGATTGAGTTTCAGTCTCTAAACACCAAAGAGAGAGAGAGAGAGTAAAGAATAGATGAGATAAATGGAGAACATAAGAAAATGTTAAACCTCAATCTACTGTCCAGAGATTATGTTAAATTTGATTAAGCATCCACGTAAAAGAAAAAGTAAGATTCATGGTATGCATGTTAAGATAGGCTAGCAGTGGGCTGGAGAGATGGCTCAGAGGTTAAAAGCACTGGCTATTCTTCCAGAGGTCCTGAGTTCAATTCCTAGCAACCACATGGTGACTCACAACCATCTAGAATGAGATCTGGTGCCCTCTTCTGGCATGCAGGCATACATGGGGGAAGAACACTGTATATATAATAAATAAATAAATCTTTAAAAAAAAAAAAAAAGATAGGCTAGTGGCTACTGTGTGTCCAGCCCTTCTCAGAGAATTAGAATAATTAGTTTTTCATACATGCAAAATGTATACAGTACATAAACCTACATGTGTATATCTACACACACAAACCATGAGTTTGTGCCGTGGTTTTGATCAAACACCAACAGGTTCAGTGAAGCTTTTCTACTTTCTAAATTTGTGATTCTTTTCTCCAAGAACTGTGGCTATAATCATTCTCAATGTCTTAGCTTAGTTTAGCTCCTCCCCACCTCTGCCCCTGTGGAAGCAGTCTCTTGATCCCCACACCTGGGTTTCACAGAAAGAGCCTTCCTTTTGTGGACTCCCAACTCCTAGGGTGTCATCACTGCTCCCGGGGGGGGGGGGGGCAGCTTTGTTTTTTACTGAACTTTTTTTTGTCCTGGTTTTGTTTAAGACAGGGACTTACTGTGCAGCCCTGACTGGCCTGGAACCCACAGACATCTGTCTGCCTTTGCTTCTAGTATTAAAGTCATATGCCACTACACCAACTTTTCATTGTTCTAAAGTAGTCTGTGTATGTGTGTCTTTAACTGACAAGATGCATCAGCATTAATTAGTTACCATGTGACGTTTCTATGCATATAGTCTTAAAATTTACTTTTTATTTTTATATATGTATATATTTTTTCACAAAGTAAACAACATCTCAAACACTTCTTCATGCCAAAACTATTCAAAAGCTTACTATCTTAAAAAGAAAAAAAAAAAAGGTAGGGCTGGAGAGGTGGCTCAGAGGTTAAGAGCACTGACTGCTCTTTGAAAGGTCCTGAGTTCAATTCCCAGCAACCACATGGTGGCTCACAACCATCTGTAATGAGATCTGGTGCCTTCTTCTGGTATATTATGTATACATGCTGTACACATAATAAATAAATAAATTTTAAAAAAAAAGAAAAAGAAAAGAAAGTATACAGTGTCACCATTATCCATAGTCACCCTACAGTGCACAGCAGGTAGTCTTATTCCTTTATTTTGGTGGTACTAATGACAAACCTGGGTCCTCCTGTATGCTAATGCTCGACCACTGAGCTATATCCCTAGCTTTGATACAGAGTATGACTAAGTTGCCCCGGTTGGCCTTGAACTTTCAATCTACCTGATAGAACCTTCTGAGTAGCTGGGATCACAGACCTGTACCAAAAGCCCAGCCTCTTTGAGGTTTCTAACTATAACTTAATGCCCATTGGTCAGCCTCGCCCATCCTTCCCCCACCCCACTATTCTCAGCTCTGGTAACCACCTTTCTACTCCCAACTTCCATGGGATCAGCTGTATAAATTCTATGAGACATCGTGTGGTACGTGTCTGGCTGTGCCGGGTAAATTTCACTTAACATAAAGATCTCAAGTCCCATCTGTGTTGTCCCCAGTGACAGGATTTCATTCTTTTTATAGTTGAAACACGCTGCACTGTATATATGTACCACATTTTTAGATGGCTTCATCAGTTGGTCAACATTTAGGTTGATTGCACATCTTGATATTGCAGATTGTGCTTCAACAAACATGTGAGTGCACATGCTTCATTGACATCCTGATTATGTGCATACTTGTAAGTATCTACGCACACACACACACATGCACACACATCACACAACACATCCAGAAACGGGGTTGCAGAAGAATACTGTGTTGGATAAACTTTATTTTTGAAGCAGTTAGGTATAAAGACAAATGAAGCAGAAGGCACAGAGATTTGTGCCCTCACATACAAGGCTTTCTGCTATAAAATGGAAGCCACCATGTTGTCAATAATATGGAACTTATGGAAATGGCCTTGAACTGTACCCAGCACACAGTGGGTATGGTTGTATATTTGTCTGAACAAGTGACAAACAGTTACAAAGTCAAAGACCTGTGGGACTAGAAAAGCTTGGTAAAGGCTCACCACAAACCTGAGATTCATGCCAGCTTCATGGCTAGGGGGTGCAATGGTTGTCATGTTAGAATGGCAGCCCAGTGTTGTCAAAGCCCTTAAGTTTTCAAAAGAACCTGGATATCTAGGTTGCACTGTAATTTCCTGATGTCTAAGCGTTGTAGACAGTCAACTATTTTGGTCCATGCCTACCTATAATCCCAGCACTCAGGAAGCTAAGATGAGAGGATCAAGAATTCAAGGTCAGCTGGCAGTGGTGGCACATACCTTTCATCCCAGCACTGGGAAGGCAGAGGCAGACAGATTTCTGTGAGTTCCGTGCCAACTCGGTCTGTGTAGTGAGTTTCAGGACAGCCAGGACTACGAAGAGAGATCCTGTCTCAAAAACAAACAACAAACAAGAATTCAAGACCAGCCTGCCTCACCACAAATTAGACAGACAGACAGACAGATAGATAGATACATTAGGATAGATAAAGATAGATGATAGATACATAGATAGATATATAGGATAGATGATAGATTATCTAATAGATTAAGATAGATTAAGATAGGGGCTGGAGAGATGGCTCAGAGGTTAAGAGCACTGACTGCTCTTCCAGAGGTCCTGAGTTCAATTCCCAGCAACCACATGGTGGCTCACAACCACCTGTAATGAGATCTGGTGCCCTCTTCTGCCCTGCAGGATACATGCAGGCAGAACACTATATACACAATAAATAAATAAATATTTAAAAAAAAAAAAAAAAAAAGATAGATTAAGATAGATGATAGATGACACATAGATAGATGATTGATAGATAGATAGATAGATAGATAGATGATAGATAGATAGATAGATAGATAGATAGATAGATAGATAGATAGACAGATAGATGATAGATGGAATTATAGACTAAACAAAATTCATCACTGGAGTGTATTGGCCTGTGCTTGGTTGCTTTTTGCCCTCTGACTTAGTTCCAGGGTTACAAATATGTAATTCAAAGAGAGGAAGGATCTCAGCCTTGGGAAAACAGATCTTTGGAAAATCAGGTGGTCTATAGGTCATTGCTTTGCCAGATCTTTAGAGATAAAAACCAAACAGACTTTGTAGGGGCAAATCCTTCGTGTCCTAAAGCTCCTTTTCTCGTAAATAGGAGAAATGCCAAAATGCTCACTAGAGTTTAATTCTTAGATAACCAAATGTCAGTTTCCCTTAAAGCCCATTTGCCCAATAAGATCCCTCAGCATTTATATAGACACTATGAGAAGAGCTGGAACTTGGGTGGGACAGAGTGGTGTGATCATATCTATACTTGGAATCTTGAAGAGTTAACTGTGGGCAAAACAAGCAGGAAAGCCAGAAGGCGATGTCAGTGGTACTCAACCTCCCTTTAGTACAGTTCCTCATGTTGTGATGACCTCAACCATAACATTATTCTGTTGCTACTTCATAACTGTAATTTTGCTACTGTTATGAATGGTAATGTAAATATCTGATATGCAGGATATCTGATATGCAACTCCAAAGGGGTCATGACCCACAGGTTGAGAACCACTCACTGGAATAGACGAACTCTTCAGCTGCATGTTTAAGTGACTTGACTGTATAAAGATGCTTTTGTTCTTTCTCCTACTTAAAATAATTTTATTATTTTTATTTTACTATTTTATGTCTATGGGTGTTTTGCCTCCATGCATTTTTCTGTGCCATATACAAGCGTGGTGCCTGAGGAGGTCAGAAGAACGCATTGGATCCCCTGGAACTTGAATCATAGATTCTGCTTTGCACCTTCCCTGTGCTCTCTCCAGAGCCCAATCCCCATCTGTTTCTTTCACACTGTGTAACAGCTATACCTTGCATGCTAACTCAAGGTGTTTGCATTTTCTGGAATAGTCTGTGCACAGAAGTAGGGTAGTCACAGAAGTGACTCAAACAATTCCTACCAAGAAAGGAAGCCAGGGTGGGGAGAGGGAAGAATAGAGTACAGTGTTGTGGGGCTTTCAAAATCCAAATGCTCTCATAGGTTGTTACCTGATGCTTTTTGTCAGTTTTGACATTTTGTTTAAGAGTGGTCATAGTAAGGGACCCCAGGATAAAGAATTCTCCCTTCCTCTGAGAATTGCCGTAGTGTTCCAATGCTGTGAAGAGACCACAGCAACTCTTCTTATAAAAGAAAACATTTCATTGGAGCTGGCCTATAGTTTCAGAGGTTTAGTTCAGTATCATCATGGCGGGAAGCATGGCAGCATGAGGGCAGACATGGTGCTGGAGAAGGAGCTGAGAGTTCCACATCCTGATCATCAGGCAGCAGAGAGAGACAGAGACACTGGGCCTGACTTGGGCTTTTGAATTCCCCCCCCCAAAAAAAAGCCCATCCCCAGTGATACACTTCCCCCAACAAGGCCACACCTACTGCCACATTCCCAATCCCTCTCGGGTAGTGCCAGTTCCTGATGCACTCAAATATATGAGCCTGTAGGGGCCATTCTTATTCAAACCACCACAGTGGACAAAGAGACTGTCTAGTGAGAAGTGATGGAGACCAGATCTTAATGAAGACGAAGACTGAAGCTCCAATCAGCCAAGAAGCAGAACATTAGATGGTGGAAAATGAGAGGTCCCACTACACTAAGGCATGAGATCAGGAGAAGAGAAATTGTTAAAGGCAATGCGGTGGTTCACACCTATAGTCCCAGGAGTCAGGTGTGAGGCCCTCCTGGACTCAAGACCAGTCTGGGCTATACAGCAAAACTCTGGGGGGAGAGGAAGGGAGGGGTGAGAGAGAAATCAATGATTTCAAAAGCCACAAATGTGGAGATAAGAAGTGTGCAGTCTGGACATGGAGTGTCCCCTCTAAGTTCGTGAATGAAAGCTTGGTTCCTAGCTGGCACAGCTGAGAGCTGACTCAGCCTTAAGGCACTAACTCCATTAATGAGTTCACACTGAAGGGGCTCCTAGGAGGTGGGGCCTGGAAGGATAGAGAAAGTCCCTGGGGTCATGTCTTTGAGATGCGGATCTCATCTCTGGCCTCTTCCTATCTCTCCAGCTGCTTTCTTGCAGACTCGTGAGGTGAGTGGCTTTCCTCTGGCACCACTATGGTGTTTCTGCTCTGCCACAGGCCTTAAAGCAAGGGAGCCACCACACCACGGACCTCTGAAACTGGAGCCAAAGGAGCCCTTCATGTGTTTAATCTCAGCTCCTTTGTCGTAGGAACGAAAACTAACACAAGCACACCAAGTCTCTGGAGATGAATGACAAGGACCACTTCAGTGGAGCAGAAAGAAAGAATGAGGCTGTATTTCAGTGCATGCCATGGGGAATCTGTGGGCAGGAAGATGATGTGCAAGACACAGTTAGTCACGAAGCTTGCCTAGGAGCAAGGAGTGTAATCTGTACCCGGCAATGGGCACGGATGCAGAGAAACAGCAAATAACAAAGCTTACAGGGTTCTCTTCATGGTCTGCTGTCTGTTCAGCTCTGCTCTCCTGACCACCCACCTCATGACCAATGAGATAGCTTCCCAGCCACTGCTGTCTCCCAGCATCAGCATGATCTCCTGCTAGCGAATGCCTCTACCACCCGGACATCCTGACCCTCTCCTGAACTGGACTCATCCTACTTTTTAAAATTGCTCACTTTGTTTTAAGGATTTATTTATGTACATGAGTGTTCTACTTGCAGGACAGAAGAGGGCATCAGATGGCTGGGAGCCACCATGTGGATGCTGGGAATTGAACTCAGGACCCGTGGAAGAGCAGCCAGTGCTCTTAACCACTGAGCCATCTCTCCAGCCCCTAAAATTGCTCACTTTTAAGGTTCATTTTTGTTATGAGTGTTTGCTCGCGTGTATGTATGTGCCCATAGAGGTCAGAAGATGATATCATGCCGGGCGGGGGTGGCGCACGCCTTTAATCCCAGCACTCGGGAGGCAGAGGCCGGCGGATCTCTGTGAGTTGGAAGCCAGTCTGGGCTACAGAGTGAGTTCCAGGACAGGCACCAAAACTACATGGATAAACCCTGTCTCAAAAAAAAAAAAAAAAAAAAAAAGGGAAGAAGAGGGCATTGGGCATTAGACCCTCTGGACTGGAGTTACAGACAAGTTGTGAGCTACCATGTGGGTGCTGAGAACTGAACCCTGGTCCTTTGTACCCTTAACTGCTGAGCCACCTCTCCAGCCCATAAGACTCTTTTGGTTGGTTGGTTGGTTGGTTGGTTTCGAGACAGGGTTTCTCTGTGTAGTTTTGGTGGCTGTCCTGGATCTCGCTCTGTAGACCAGGCTGGCCTCGAACTCACAGAGATCCGCCTGCCTCTGCCTCTCGAGTGCTGGGATTAAAGGCCGGCCCTTAGCAGGGTTTCTATTGCTGTGAAGAGACACCATGACCACAGCAACTCTTGCAAAGGAAAACACTTAATTGAGGTGATGGCTTACAGTTCCAGAGGTACGGTCCATTGTCATCATTATCAGTATGGTGGCATGCAGGCAGACGAGGTGCTGGCTACATCTTGATCAGAAGACAACAGGAAGTGTCTGTGACACTGGGCAGTATCTTGAGCATAGGAAACCTCAAAGCCCGCCCCCACCTCACAGTGACACACCTACTCCAACAAAGCCATACCTCCTAATAATGCCACTCCCTATGAGCTTATAGGGGCCAATTACATTCAAACTACCACAGACAGTATCTTCTTCATTTCTATGTTCTCAGTGGCTAATACAGAGGCTAAAACACTCGTTAGTTGAACTAGTCAGTAATAGAAGAGGGCCACTGTATAATACCAGTGTCTCAGGAGGCTGTGTACAGTACTATTTTAAGAGGGCAACTATTGTTTAGGACTGAGCTACCCTGGTAGGGCCAATAACAAGGAACTACCACAAGTCAGGGAACCTGGGGGTAACTTGACACAGACCGAGGTAGAAGACAGCCATCGGGAGGCAGTCATGGAGAGGGAAAGAGTTAAACTTCCACATATCCAAAAGTTTCAGGTGGCATGAGGCTCAACTCAGACCATGAAGGGTACATAACTGATGGCCTCACCTCCAGAGCCTAGGAGCTGAGGCCATCACTGAGGACAACTGCCCGTCTGATAGCCCTGGCCCTGAGGTCAGTGGATACATCAAGCACTGGAGAATTCCGACGGTCCAGTGGAGTATTTCACCCACCCACTACCCAGCCCCTGAACCCCACCACCCCGCCCACCTCCCACCCCCACTCCCCCACCTCCCCACCCCACCCCACCCCCACCCCCCACACACAATCTACCTCGGCTAGAACCTGAGCCATTCCAGGGTGGTAACTGGCGAGTTTTAGGAGTGTGTGGTGGCTTGCTCAGTCCACAGACTGCAAAGTCAAGGGTGGCCAGCAGAGGCTCCTGGTCTGAAAGGAACGGAAGGGAGCAAATGATGGTAGAGCGCTTGCCTAGTGTGTGTGAGGCCTTGAGTTCAACCCACCACACACGCGCGCGCGCGCGCGCGCACACACACACACACACACACACACACACACACACAAAGTGGGGACAAGGACGCAGAATGAGAGAAGAGTACTTTATCTATACTTCAGGGTGTGACTAGAACGAGAAATTTCCAAAATGAAAAATTAGAAAAATATTTTGAAGTCTGAATAGTCCTTGGTTTGACTAGACTTTAAAAAAAATTGTACCTTCATTTTTCCTTAAAAAAAAAAAATCGTATCTCCTCTTGCAGGCGAGTTCCTGTCTTTCTTTCCCCTGCACCTACTGAACAGAATTGTTTAGCACACCAAGTCCAGTAGAGGGCAGCAGAGTAAAGCTTTGATTTAAGGGCCTCTTAGCGTGTTGACTTTGCTAAGAAATCTTACACTTGGTTATTCTCAAAACTACAGCATAAATCCCAGAGATCTCCGCAGAAATGTGAAAAATACACAAAAAAAAAAAAACCACAGACAATTCCACTTTTAGCAGCCAGAACCCAGACTCGGTGTTTACCTACTTCCTAAAAGGACGTGCCTCTTCCTCCTGCTTTCAACCGTGGGCAGGGAAGGAGACACCCGCTGCCCCCTGCCAGGGCTCCTGCTCTCAAGACCTTTACTCCCGGCTGCCAGTCATCCACCCATCCATCCATGGATCCACCTATCCATTCAGGCATCCTGCCAATCATTGGTCCTTGAGCTCCGAAAACTATTCCTAACCAGTGCTCTGCTTACAAACCTTCGAAGACCACCCGATGCCTGCTTCTTTAGCGCTCTAGACTCACTCCACCTAAAACTTACTTTCCCGCTACTGCCCACAAAAATGTCTGCTCTTCTCCCAGTCCTCTCATTCTGTGAAGCCATGTGTTCAAGCCCACCCCTGCACCTTCGTGGATGACACTGATTCTCCACCTTGTTCATTCCCTCAGAGCAGCACCTTCCAGCTGATACTCAAGGCTGCCACAAGCACCCGCGTTCTACACAGGTCTGTGAGCACCGTGTATGTTATAGTTTTATTTGGTTCATGTATTTATTATAATTATGTCCTGGCAGATAGCAGTAAAGTGGCTGAAGGAAAAGGTGACTTTTGCTCATTTGCGTGCAACCTAGCAGAGACCATTTTTCTCCTCTTAATGCAGCATTTTAAGTCTTTCAGCAGAAAATAATTAAAGGATTGTTAAAGAATACTTGACAAAAATCCTCTAGAAAAGACTGGCGAACTGAATTTAAGAACATATTATAAAGATCACATGTCATAAACAAGATGGATTCATTTCAGGAATATAAAGATGGTTCAACATACACAATACATAAAATAGCACATAAAATAGAATCAAAGCTAGAATCATCTCCATAGATGTAGAAAAGGCCTGCCACTTAAGCATCCCTTCACAATAAAAGCCCTCAAGAAACTAGGAACAAAAGGAACATACCCCAATACAATTACAGTTATACATAACAAAGCTATAGCCAATATTACTAGCTGAGGAAAAACTGAGAACATATTTTCTAAACTTAGGAATAAGATAGGGATGCTTTTTATCTCCACTCTTAGTCAATATACTGTTTGATATGTTAGCCAGAGGAAAAGAAATAAAAGGACTTCGAATAGGGAAGGAAGACGTCAAACTTTTCCTGTTTGTAGATGTAGATATTTAAGATGCTATACTTAAGCATCCCTAGAGGTTTCAGCAGGAAACTCTTGGATACAATCAACACTTTTAGTAAAGTATCAGGATACAAAGTCAATACAAAAATCAGCAGCTTCCTACATACCACTAGGAAATCTGCAAAGAAAGACACCAGTAGGAAAAAAAAATCCTATTCATGGTAGCTTTAAAAAAAATAAAACACCTAGTAATAAGCCTAATCAAAGAGGTGAAAGGCATCGCAATGAATACTTTAAAACTGAAGAGATATGGAGCTGGGGAGATGGCTGAGTGGTTAAGAGCACTTGTTGCTCTTCAAGAGAACCAAGATTCAGTTCCCAGAACTTACATGATGGCTTACAGCCATCTGTAACTCCAGTACACCAGGCATGCATATGGTGCACATACACATATGCAGACAAAATATTCAGACCCATGAAATAAAATAAAATTTAAAAAACTCAGGAAATAGCAGAAGACATTAGAAGATGGAAAGACATATGCATGAATTGGCAGAATTTTTATTGGCAAAAGCAGTATTAAGATTCTGTGACATCTCTATCAGAACATCCTACAACCTTCTATCAGAATCTCAACTCTGTGGTTACATAAGTAGAAAATAGTCCTAAAATTCATATGCAAGAACAGCAGTTTTGCTGGGCGGTGGCGGCACATGCCTTTAATCTCAGTACTAGGGAGGCAGAGGCAGGTTCCAGGACAGGCTCCAAAGCCACACAGAGAAACCCTGTCTCAAAAAACAAAAACAAAAACAAAAACAAAAACAAAAAACAAAAAACAAACAAACAAACAAAAAAACAGAACAGCAGTTTTCCAACAGCCAGAGCAATCCTAAAATTCCAAAAGCCTAAGCAGAAAGAGTAAGTCCGAGGTATCCCAATCCCTAATCTCAACTTACATTATAGAGCCACTATCACAAATCAGCAAGATTTCAGAGGTGGCGGGACCATACTGGTAAACCAACAAAACAGAACAGAGGACCCAGGAATCAACCCGACAGCTACAGCACCTAATGTTTGACAAAAGTGAACAATTATCCACTGCTGACGGGAATGCAAACTGGTGCGGCCACTATGGAATTTGCTATGGGGTACACACACTTAGAACAGAGCTACCACATGACTACTAGCTTTGTCTCTCTGGAAGGACTTGAAGCAGACCACAGAGATACTTGCACACTCACCACAGAGATACTTGCACACTCACATTTACCATGGCACTGTTCACGATAGCCATGACATGGTACCTGTCCAGATGCCCATTAACAGGCGAATAGGCTAAAGAAAACATGGTATATCGCACTATGATGACTTAGTCAGCCATAAAGAAGAATGATATTTGCAGAAAAATGAATGGAACCGAAGATCATAATTTTAAGAAAAATAATCCAGATTCAGAAAGACAAATATCACATTTTCTCTTACATGCAAAATCTAGACTTAAATATATATATCATGCTATATTTATTTAAATATATAAGAATAATATCCAACTATAAGTGACTATGAAGAGAAAGCAGGGATCAGGAGGGAGCAATACGGGAGTTAGAAATAAAAAGTGTAGTATGTTTCCTCCAACATGTGGAATCTATATTTAACAATATATGCATATATATGACATAAAGCAGAAGGTGACCTTTTTCAAGGAGGGAGGACACCAGCAAGACTATATATATATATACAAATGTCACAGTGAAACCATTTCATTGTATGACAACTGAAATATTAACTACAAATTTAAATATATAGTAGTCGAACATTTTTGAACAATTTCACACTGACAAATCTGAAACCCTAGACTAAATGAACAGATTTCATTACAAAAACAAAACATCTTACCAAATGTTATACAAGAAGAAAAGGAGTTTTGAATAATAGCCTTTTTATCTGTTGCAAAACTGAAGTCAGTGTCAAAGTGAACTACACACTCAGACAGTTCCTACTGGCAAACTCTATCGGAAAACTTAAAAAGAAAAAAAAATGTTGGCTAACAGCAATCGCATCTATAACTATCTGTAGGGTCTTCCCACAGAGACACTCATACGTGAGCAGATTGATCCCAGACTCCTAAGGACGGTTCAGTACTTGAGAATGCATGCCTGTAATTGGCTACAATAACAGAAGACTGCAGATAAAATATCTTAGTAACTATTAGGGGAAACATTCGATACCTATCATTCACTGAAAATTAAAATAAAACTTCTTAGAGGGTCAAAAATAGAACATTCACATAGTCCACAAATTATACCCACCAGAAGATTTAAAAACTCACACAAAATACTACGGCTTTACAGGAACAAACGAAGGTAAAACATCAATCAGTGCCCCCAAATAAAACCTGCAGAAAACAGATCACCCTGACAGCCGCTGGGTAGGGATGGCGGGGACCAGACCGTAGTGGAGAAGGTTGCCACAAGTTCCTCGCTGAACTAAAAATTAATTTTAACACTAGAAGCACCAGAGATGCCTGGCGGTGGCGGCGCACGCCTGTAATCCCTGCACTCAGGGGGCAGAGGCGGGAAGAGCTCTGAGTTCGAGGCCAGCCTGGTCTACAGAGTGAGTTCCAGGACAGTCAGGGCTGCACAGAGAAACCCTGTCTCAAAACAAAAACAAAAAGGCACCGGAGAGATACACTTGATATAAGTAAAAAATCTACTAACTCTTAATTCTTTTTGGTTCTGTGTAAGTTTGGAGATCATAAAGACATTCGGTTCATATGCCGTCAGTAAGTGTGGAAAACACATCCTGGAACTGAACCAACTTTACTGAGCAGGTCAGATAAATCTGATCGATATCATTGCTAAAGGCAGAGTCCAGGAGGAAAGGAGCTATGAGCAGACAGACACTCCTGCATTCTCTTTACTTCTCAGGAACAGAGCACATCAGCTCCAAGGCCACGGGCATCTGCCCGAATTTTCACTAAATCTGAGCCGTCTGTTTTCAGCTTCAGGTTGGGATTCACCTTCACTCTCAAGCTAAGAACAGGGAAGCCAACCCTCCAGCCTGAAGAAACATCAGCAACACATTCACATTTGAATAAACACATGTTGATTTGAAAATGGTCCAGGAATTCTATTAGGCTGTCCTCAATGGAACTGAACCTTGCCCACATCTGTCCTGTGGACACCCGACCTATTGATACACATGGGTGCTTCCTTTGTGCACCGGGTGAGTTCTAAAAGTCCTTTCAAATGTCACCTACGGAGGGACAGCTTCCCACCTCATTCCATGAGGCCAGTATTACTAAATATCAAAATTGGATAAAAAGACATCCAACACAAGATTGCAAACCCATATCTCTCATAAATATATATGCAAAACTTCTAAACAAAATCTTACTGAAAAAAATCCAATAATACAATTTAAAGAATAATATATCATGATTAAATTAATCCAATGACAGAAAACTTAACCTGGGTACTGGGAGTAAGAGAACAGACGGGAATGGTTAAAGAAAGTTGTAAGGGGATTTTGAAAATGATGGATGTTTGCGATCTTGATTTTGATTAATGCATGTGCAAAAGACTTAGCAAACTGTTCACTTTGTGTATGGTTTATCATATATCCCAACTACACTTTTGAAAGCGCCTTTAGAAAACATTAACAAACAATAACAAAAAAATAAGATAAATAAATTTAAAAAAAAAAAAAAAAAAAAACCTCTTTGGATGCATCCGCTCGCTCTTAGAAACGCCTGACGTCTAGGATAGGGCTGGAACTTGTTCGGGAAGACTCGGGCTGCATGGAGGCAATGGGAGAGTTGGGGCTGAGCGAGGGCAGCGGGAAACACCGCCGACAGGTACTAGACAAGCAGCAGGAACTCCGAGGGCACGTTCCTGGAGGGCAGGATGCCCTGCAGCCCAGTGAACCTTCGCGCACAACCAAGCTCGGTGTGCACGTGGGAGCGAAAACGCACGGAGACCGAGAGCGGGCATCGTGGGCTGCTCCAGCTCTGCGAGCCCCGAGCAGCAGAAGCCAGGCCAGGCAGGACACCAAGGTGCGGAGGGCGGGACAGTGCGACCCGGCTCCTCCCTGGGCTGAGCCGGCCCGGGACTTCGACCCGCCTCTCCCGCACCCTCCCCGGCACCGCACAGCCCCGCAGCGACGCCAGGGCGGCCTGCTGCAGAGTGTGCGTCCGCGATGACGCCGCTTCGTTCCCCGGACCGTGCTTAACCTAAACCACAACCCGAGGTGGGAGGGCGGAACGGCGGGACCGCACGACATCCCGGAGCTCTCCGTGCAGCCTCGGTTGCTAGGCCCGAAGACGCCAGCGGGCTGAGGCGGGCGTGCCGTGGGGGCGGAGCCTGACGTGAGTGACGCCCCGGGAAGCCAAGGAGGAGGCGGGCGGGACGAAGGGGGCGGAGCCCGAGGTGGGTGGAGCCTGGGGAAGCCAAAGTTCTGAGGCGGGCGGGCGCAGGAGGAGGAGCCTGAGGTGGGTGGTGCCTGGGGAAGCCGAGGCGGAGGCGAGCCGGGCGAAGGGGCGGGGCTTGAGGTAGGTGGAGCCTGGGGCCGCCAAATTCTGAGGCGGGCGGGCGCAGGAGGAGGAGGAGCCTGAGGTGGGTGGAGCCTGGAGCAACCAGAGGTAGGAAGAGGGCGGAACCCCGGTGGGTGGGGCCAAGAGTAGGCGGAGCCCGGAGCCCGAGCGTAGTGGAGGAGGTCGGGACTGCGGGCCGACGCCCACCTTACGGGGGCGGGGCCTGCGTCCCCTTTCCCAGTGTGCGCCGCGCCGCTGGGTCTCCCGCGCGCTTTTTTTTTTTTAACCTGTCCCGCTGCAGCAGAGCTAGTGGAAGCTTACGAAGTTGGGTGTGAGCTTTTCTCAGCCCCCTCATGGTTAGGTGCTTGAACCCCTTAGAAGAGCCGAGGTTTTTTCTCACTGCCCCGTAGAAGGAAATTGTGTGTTGAAAATTGCCCAGGTCTGATAGGAGCAGGTTGGAGGGACTAATGCACAGAAACGTGCAGAAAGAAACTGCAGGCAAATCGGGGTGGGTCGCCTCCTCGGGCCTGTCCCTGCCTGGCGTTGCAGAGGGTGCTGCTGACCTCAGTCAGTCTACGCAGTACCCATTCTAGCAGAAGACTCCTGAAAACCGTTTTCTGAAAAACGGGGACACACCCAAGCGCTCTCCCGAAGCTTCACGCTACAGAGACGTGAATTCGGGTGCATCGTTACTGTGGAATTGTTCTGGAAGTAAAAGTGGTAATAGTCAAAGAAGTTTCCGCTCCCGGGAGAGAATATGACAAGGGGTGCGAAGTTGACTTAAGTTTGCCTTTGAAAAGAAAACGCCTGTGAGAAAAAAAAAAAAGAGTTTATGAGGATTCTTCTTATTTGAGAACATTCAAGTATCTGTTGGATGTTTTGAGGGAAAGCTGAGCTACGTGTCTGCTTCTGACCCTTCCATTTACAGCTTTAGTACCTCCGGCAAGTTCTCTAACATTTCCATGCCTCAGTTTCTTTACAAAAACGCGATAAAGTATGAATAGAATAGACCTTTTCATAAATACTGGCTACTTGGGGGGGGGGGGGCGCATTGTTGGGAGTTAGGTAGTTTGGCGCTTTCCCAAACAATTGCTTTTTCTAACGTCCTCTCAGTAACTGAGAAGAGCTTAGTTCATTAAGGCCAATAACTCAGAAAGCCTGAAGAACACTGACTTGAGTCGACTGATAGGATAGTGAATGGAAACTTTCCCCATTTTTCGTATTCCTCGGTACATTCCAGAGGAATCCAAAGACAGAATTATCTCAGGTGAAGATGCACTCGGAATGTTACTGAAGGCTTCACAGTCTCTAGGTTTTTTTTTCTCATATTTTTTTATTGATTCTTTGGGAATTTCATTTCATGCATCCCAATCCCATTCATTTCCCAATCCTTCCATGTCTACCCTCCACCCCTGTAGCCTTCCCCACCCCAATCAAATTCAAAATAAAATAAAAACAGTTTGCTCCCCCGTCTTTCCCACCTCTCCATCATACATTTTTTTTTTTTTTTTTTTTTTTTTTTTTTTTTTTTTGTCGTAGTGGCCTTGGGAGCTGAGGTGTGTCGCACAGCATACCCTTTGCCCAAACAGCTTTGCTTGCAAATGTTCATGGCAGTGAGTTGAACCAAGAGGTCTGGTTCAAAGCCAGTACACCATCAATACTGGACCCTCATTGAAATGTCTCTCAGATATCCTGCTGTTGCCCCAAGTCATGGAGATCCTGCTGCTATGGTTCAGCAGGACCGATCCCTTCATGCACTCTAGCAGGTCATAGATGGGGTAGATGTTAGGGTGGGCCAACTCAAAAGCCCTGGATGTGGGCCTGGGTGATAATAGTTGAGTTGGTCATCCAGGCCTCCACCGAAAGCCATGTGGATGCCTGGGGTCAGGGCCAACATTGGAAGCCACTTTGGTGTCGGAGGGCTATGCGGCCACCAGGACCATACAAATCTGAGTGGCTTGCACTGCCATCCGGGATACTGCTGACTTCTGGGCCCAAGCTGCTGCTGAAGGTCCATGGCCCTACTGCAGATGGGGTCTGTGTTGAGGTCCGTGGCCCATGATACCACCAAAGACCGTGCTGATGCCCGCAGTCTGCACCCACCTGAGGCCATGTTGATGTCCAAGGACCATGCTGTTGCTGGGGCCATACTAATCCGAGTGGCCTGCACTGCCACCGGAGGCCATGATTACATCTGGGCAGGCTCTATTGAAATGACGGTAGTAAACAGTCAGATCTCTTGACTGTGCTTCCAGAACCTGTTGAGTCAAAATATCAACACCTACTGGCTGTTCAGCATCAAAGGGTGAAACTGCTTAGAAATAGAGACCACCAACAAAGCACGTTCAAATCAGAAGACATGCTTTTTAAGACCTTGGGTTTCATTCAGTGTTGCTTGAGCAGCTCACGGATTTCTGTAGGAAGAGGTGTCTTGCCACTAAAGGACTGATACCAAAAGGGGGCAGTTGTGTCTGTGTATCCCGGTAACACCTCAGTTAGTACTGCCATAAATTCCTTCTATATTGATAAAGTTCAACAAAACGCTTAGCCTTGTAATCAGAGCAAAGGTCAGAATTTGCAACCCAAGTCCCCATACTTTTTAAAATTATCATTTCATGATTAACCTTATGAATTATGTTGTGTGTTGAAAAGTATATTATAATGTTTGATGGGATAATTGCATTTTTAGGGCCATCTTTTTGGTCACAAGACTCTCTCAGTATTAATTTTCTCCTTTCCTTCTTTGCCAGTAAAAGAAAACAAAAACAGCCTGAAGGTCAGATTCATCTATCCCTATAGAAGTCTACATTATACATTAACAAAATGCACTTTTAAAAATACTCTCCAGTGGATATCAAATCATAGTCTAAATAAATATGTGTGTGCATATATATGTGTATAAAACTTTGTAAAACTGAGCCTAAAATATGCTGTTCATATTATCATTAAGTAAGAAAATTAGATTCTGTCTGCTGTATGGACAGGTGGTTCTGTGCTTCATGAGCCGTTAGGAGCAAACTCTGTAAAGGGAAAAGTCCCTCAAAAACATGATGTTCTAAACTGGAAATTAACTGCTTAAAAAGATGGGCCTTTAATCCCAGCACTCAGGAGGCAGAGGCAGGCGGATCTCTGTGAGTTTGAGGCCAGCCTGGTCTACAGAGCGAGATCCAGGACAGGCACCAAAACTACACAGAGAAACCCTGTCTTGGAAAACCAAGAAAAAAAAAAAAAGATGGAAGGACATATATATAAAAGTGTAATAATAACCCATTATTTTATGCAACTAATATACGCTAATGAGATATTTTTAAAGATGGAGGGATTAAAACAGACTCTTCTATTTTAGATTTATAATTAAAAATGTCCTTATAATATTTTAGTTTTACATGTTGCTTTGTCTCTGCCTTGTTGTATAGTAGGTACAGTAAATAGAAGTATGAGCCATTCTTTTCCCAGTCCATTGGAAATCCACTTGTTTTTAGATGCTTGGATGGCATATTCATTGATGGAAATGACAAAGGAATACCAAGAATTATATTCAAGTAATTAATATCCATATCTGAATTCATTATCAGATGTAGAGGCACATTTGTCCTAAGGATTATGGCATAACCATTTATACTTTAAATAAAAATCCATTTAGATGGCTGCTGTGTGGCAATGTAGCTGCTTGATTGGTAGACAGAAACTTTTTGGGAAGAAATTGCACTTGCAGGGTTCATTTTGTGCTTTTGGATTCTACTTTAATACACAGAACACTCTGAGCTCATGTTTTCATCTCTTCTAGATCTTGCGCTGGGAGAGACCGACTTAGCCTTTAAGAATGAGTGACGGTACAGGGTTAGCATTCAGAAATTCACAAGCCACTGACTGGAGGACAGTATGTCAATGATTGTTCAGACAGTAAGCTGGCATGATGAGGCTTTTGACAGGAGGTACAACAATGGCTAATTCTTCTTCACCACGTGACTGAGTACAAAGGCAATTGAATAACAGTACTTAAGCTGCTGTAACTTTGAGAAGAGATGACTTTTGATCATTAGTATTTTAGAGCTGTTAAATGATTCCAGAGTATTTTATTGGTGTTGTAGCATAGCCTAACGAACTCAACACTAGACTAGTATACCCTTTCTGCTGATAAGTTTGGGAGTCGTCCGTTTATTGGCTTGACTTTCCCACAGGTAAAACCCTGACCCTCTGGAAATAGGCCTGACTCCTTCATTTAACCAAATGACTGTCTGGCACCCTTAGTTCCTGATATTTCAAAAGTAAACTATCAAGTTGAGCATGATGGTGCGTGGTTATTATTCTATCACTGGAAATAATCACTGAAGCAGGAGGGCCACGAGTTCAAGGTCAACATGGGCTGCGTAAGAAGACCCTGTCTCAAACAAACAAGGGAAAACATCTGTGTTTATTACATAGGTTTATGTATAATCTAAACACATGTACTACTTTAAATTTTTACTTTCCTCCATATTAGTAATATTCTGAGTGTGTTCCATTCGTTAAGCATCATAATTCAATAGTGTTTTTTACTCTCACCCTGTGTTGTGACTTTTTCTCCAAAATGATGCGCCTCTTCCTAGACAACGCCACTAATGTGTTATTAGGAATTTGATGTCTGCAGTTTGCCCTGTAAAACTGAAGCAAATCTCCCAAACATTGCCTACAGCTGCGACAAACAAAGCCAGTCTTTACAATCAGTGTGTCCTGTCTTCTATGTTAGACTACATTTGAAAACTAAGATTTCTAAGAAAGATCTTTATAGAATTAGGAGCAAGTTTTTCTTTTTAGTAAAACTTGATGGACAGGGAGGTGGGTCAGTGGCAGAGCACTTGCTTGGTATGTTCAAGACCCTGGGCTTTGTTGTTGCTTTTTTTGTTTTTGTTCGGTTTTTTTTCAAGACAGGGTTTTCCCACGTAGACCTGGCTATCCTGGAACTCGCTTTGTAGACCAGGCTGTCCTTGAACTCAGAGATCTGCCCACCTCTGCCTC
The DNA here is from genome assembly GCF_949786415.1 of Peromyscus eremicus. Taxonomy (NCBI): domain Eukaryota; kingdom Metazoa; phylum Chordata; class Mammalia; order Rodentia; family Cricetidae; genus Peromyscus; species Peromyscus eremicus. The sequence goes on from NC_081427.1 coordinate 41,244,938, forward strand.
CTGAGTGCTAGGACTAAAATAGTGCACTACCACCACCCAGACTGTTAAATAATTGATTCCCAGGATTAAAATAAAAATCCATAAGGAACATAACACCATATTTCTTTAATATAGGTTTATCTGAAAATAAAGACTTTTGCTTTCTAAGATCATTCTGCTTATTAGGAACCATTTTTCCATGTGGACAATATTTGTCAATAAGCGATTCTATTATTTTTTTTCCTTTCCACAAAATCTCCAGGTAATTGTTTGTTATACTGTGGTTGTTTTTGAAAGAGGGCCTTACTTTGTAGCCCAGGCTGGCCTTAAGATCTCCGTCTTCCCCTCCTGAGTCCTAGAACTACATACTACTCAGCTCAGAAGACATATACTTTATATCATTTCACTGAGTTGCTAAAGAACTTTATGGGGGGGGTACACCTATTAAAATACCCTTTTAAGGTGAATATTTTAAAACCTGGATTGTTGGGGTTAGAGAAATGGCTGAGCAGTTAAGAGCACTTGTTACTCTTACAGAGGACCTGGTATGGTGCATGTCTGTAGTCCTAGCACTTATAAAGTAGAGGTTAGAAGATAAGGAGTTCCAGATCACCCTCAGCTGCATAGAAGTTCAAGACCAGTCAGGGCTGTATGATAATACTGTCTCAGAAAAATCCAAATACCAACAATACTAAATTCATTATCTTTGGGTCCTGTATGTGTCTGCGTGCTTAACAATGAAGTGTTCTGATCATATGCTCTCCACAGTGATATCATGAGAATTATATATTATATATAATAATGGTGTCTTGTGTCTAGAAAAATGTTTGTCTTTCGAAATATGATCCACATATTAATAAATGTTAAGCTATAATCTGTTTAAAATAATTAAAAATCCTTTTTGTTTTTTGTGATTCCAGTTTTGGGAACCATAGAGATGTTTTCAAAGGTGTGGTGGGTGGTCTAAACTGACTGAGTTGTGGTCTTTGAAAAGGTTCTATGATAGGCCCCCTCTGGAATACCTCCTTGAGGGAAAGGAGCTGTTTCCTCATGGAACTGAGGAGCTGCACCACTGTTTAGGAATCTACACAGAGGCGGCGGCACATCGATAAACTCCACGCTGGTTACAAATGCCAACTGCTACTTGAACACTTCCCTTTGCCCTTTTCGTTTTCAGTCCATTTCGATGTGGTGTTCTTGTTGCACTTAGGGACATCAAGCAAGGACAGCAGCTTTTGTCAAACTACGACATGGTTATCAGCTAACTTGATGAATTAAAAATTAGGTTTCCTAAGTAGCTATTGTGTTCATTCTAAATGCTTGGTTGGTTGGTTGCTAATCACTTCTGTGAGTTCCACCTGCAGAGAAAAAGCTTTTAGACTTAACTGGACTTTTTGTATTTGTTGTTATATTTATGCCCCAGTTTCAAGGTATAAGCTACTTGCTTCATAATTTCAAATTTATGATACAATTGCAATTTCTAATCGGTTTTCATAATAGTTTATTAAATAGGGTTTCTCTGTGTAGCTTTGGAGCCTGTCCTAGAACTCACCCTGTAGCCCAGGCTGGCCTCGAACTCACAGAGATCCGCCTGCCTCTGCCTCCCAAGTGCTGGGATTAAAGGTGTGTGCCACCACCGCCCGGCCGCATTAGCGATTCTTTAAGGTTTGGGCTGATTGGCAGTTATGTGTCACCCAGTGCATTTGACATGGGTGGAAGGAACCAAACTAGTCCCCGGAAGAGCAGGAAAATGCTCTTCACTACTGAGCTCTATCTCCAGCCCCAGCAATTCTTACAGTACTGTTGATATGTACAAGCCTCTGTTGCCATGAGTAAATCGATGTCCATGTATAGTTTGTAAACTGTTCATGGGGTCGTCCTCCTCCTTCCTCTATCTACACCAAGCGGGGTGATAAAAAGGAGTGTAAGAGATTCTTTTAATGTAGAAATACCATTAAGAGACAAGGTTGGTGGCAGGGATGCCTATTCCTATCTCCTGTTTCTGTGGAGAAGGCTTCCGTTGGTAATGCTCCTAATCTTCCTCCGCCCACTGGAGACAAGCGACTTTGGTGAGTGAGGCACCTGTGGCTCCCACCCTCCAGTTCTCTGTGGACTCTGTGCAGACACCAGTCCAGGTGTTGACAAATGACCGCACTTAGAGGTGAAGTACTATACTATCAAGCCAGCCCAGCCTCACTCAGTCCGGAAGCCGTCTGTGCCAGTTTTACTCTTAATGGTTTCTTTGACCCATCCATTTGACTCCTGCTCCAACTCACTTCCCAGCTTGGCTAGGATGACATCATTTGCTCAACCCCTCCCCCCTGAGGGAAACTGTAGGCTCAGATATTGACCACTGTCACAGCTACGTTACTAACTTGGTTGGCCTCATTTATTGCAATTTTAGTAGCTTCCTAATTGACTTTCCACTCTTGCCCCTTACAGACTATATCTCCAAGGGGCTGGTTTTTCGAGATAGTTTCTCCGTGTGTGTAATTTACAAAATCGTTCCAACTGGACATAGGTCATCATCCTCTGACCTCTATTCACTGAACATTTCTACACCAGGGGTAATAAAAAGGAGAGCTAGAAATTGTTTTAGTGCGGGAATACTATTAAAGACAAGGTTGGTGGCAGGGACACATGTTCCTGTTTCGTATTTCTGTGGAGAGGGTGTCCTGCATGTCTTGGAACTAGGTCTGTAGACTTGGCTAACCTCAAAACTCAGAGATCTCTCTGCATCTGCCTCCCAAGTACCGGGATTAAAAGTGTGTGCCAACACACCCAGCAGCCAAAGGTATTTTAACTTCTTGACACATGCTTACTTAAAACCCTGGAGAAAATAAGGACTACTTCACATAGGTGATCTGGCTGTGACTTCAGATCTCCTTTCCCATTGCTCACTCAAGGCACACCCCCAACGCCACCTCTTGACTGTGCCTCAGTTTCTCTACCTGCAGAGACCTTGCCCCAGATCACCTAGGAACCTGTCCTCTCACTGAGGCTTGACTAATGAACCTTTAACCCCTTCCCGCATCTGACAGCCCTAATTTATGTCCCCCTTTTCTCTACAGCACTTAAGACTTGAAGGCTCACGTTTATGTTACAGTCCAACTAGGAATGAACACAGGAAGTCAGGAAGTCATTTGGGCCATCAAGTCCCTAGAAGTCACTAGAGATTTTTCTGCTTCCACGGGCTTCTCCCTTCCCTCAAAGCCTGAAGTACCGTGCAGCTCTCCCATGGTACTTAGCTGTATTTAGAATACTCATGGAGCTACTTTAACACAGATCTGTCATGGGAAGGCACTGTGGTGTTTGGGAATGGAGGGGTGTGGTTTTTCTAGACAAGCAATGAAAACGAAAGGGTTAAGGACTTTCCTCTTTTTACCTTGCTCTGTGTAAACTCTGGATATCATGTACAGTTTGGAACTATTAAAATATTGGAACTGAGAATGCTGGGATCTTTGGCTTGAAAAGATGAAGGCTTGGGAAAGCTATGACCAGAGGCAATTGGATTATGAAAATTATAAATAAGAGTAGTATCACAAATACCAGCCCGTTAAATCGTGATGTCTCATTGTATTTCAGTTCTCTGTCTTCCCAAAATACAGTTGGCTAGGACTGCTTGAACAGATATTCAGTAACTGCCTCCTTAACTAAATGAGAATCCTTACTTCAAGAATTTTTAGAATTATTATAGATCAAAAACTAGTAGAGAGGATTTAAGAAAACTATTTTGTCTCTCAAGCTGAATTATCTACATATCTGGGTATAGCTTAAGATTGGCTTAAAATTTTTTGGTAAATAGTCACACAAACCAGGAAAAACAGATTTCCAGATTTTTATTTCTGGAACTGTACACCAGGTATTAAAGTACAACAAATACAAAATAATGCTCAAAAAATCAGTGTTTATGTACAAATATTAAAATCAATGCAACAATAGCAACTTCCTCTTGAACATTGGATACTAAAACTTGTTCTGATTGTCACTAATTTATCTCATACTCACAGGGTACTTATTTCAAACTGGGACAATTGGAATCACTGGTCATCTAAGAGGAATATTAATATCTACCATATTTAACAATAAAACTAATAGTTTCCCTCCTTTTAGTGAAAAAATTAGGAACTTTTTAAAAAACATAGTAATGTCAATATTTTATAAATTATTTCAATTTCCATTCGTAGACAATGTGCTTTGAAACTCTGGGCAAACAATCTCCTTGGTGGTTGGGTTTGTTAGTTTACATTCAAAGTTGAAATATTTACTAGACTTTGGTTAAATTAAATAGTACTACTACTCTATTAGGTCTGATGTTCTCAAATATTTATGACCTTCAATTTTAAAAATTAAAAAGGAAACGATTGCACAATTCTTTGACCTAATTGTACAGACTTTAGTATTTTTAAACAGTATTCTACATCCTTCAAGTAAATTCAGCAGTTGACCGGGACAAGAGGAAAACTAAACATTTAGAAAGCTAGCATGAGCGAGGCGAAGCACAACTAACAAAAGTAAGTATTGCTCTAGTCACAGCACCAGGTACACTTCTGAATGAGTCCGCGTCCTCTCCAGTTCCCTGTACACAAAGGATGGATCAGCCGACACTGCAGCTGCTCACCATGAATTTTTGGTTTGTTCATATGAAAATATTGCGGCAAATGAAAAACAACAAAGAATTTATCACAGTTTGCTATAAGAATTGTGCTTAATGAGTGATAATAAAGGCATTGTTTTTTCTTCATACAATTACAAATCAGGTTCTTTTATGCCTTCAAATTCAATTCTTTTAATAAACAGTAACAAATTCTCTGTTAAGATGTTTAAATGGAGACAAAAAAAATAAGTCCAGCTGTTGAAAGAAAATTCAATAAATAGCTATTTTACATGGATAAAGTCATAGTGGTACAATTTATGAATGTCACATCAAGCATGCACAAAAATGGTATTATACATGGCAGGAGTCGTCAGAAAATATTGAATTAGATCTAAAAAGATATGAAGAATTTACTTTACACATATATACAAAAATCTTGCAAATTATTGCCTCATTTTAACAAGGAATTAAAAGTAAACGTTACCAGCTAGGTAGCACTCTCTAAGAGGCTAAAATCGGGTTAGCATTTAAAAATCTGTTAAGCTAGCTGGAATTTATTTTTCTCTCATATCATTTTCTGGATTTTGGTCAAAAATCTATTTAAATAACTAAAGTGTCCATTCAACTTGCTGATAATCAAAACTCTAGATAAGAAACACTGTTTCCATCTTGTATCAAGACCCCAGCAATGCATAGATAAACTGGATATATTACTGCATCAGCTAATGAGAATGGGCATCTTCATTAAGTGCAACTGGTACTAGCATTCAGTCATCTTTGTGTAAATTATTTATACAGACCAGCCACTGTAAACCCAGAGTGAAAATTAAAGTTATGCAATGGAAGAGTATGCCCCGTATCCTCCTACATCAAAGAAAGTATACTAAGGGAACAAAAGAAATAAGGTTCAAAGTTTAGCACAACACAGCAATAAGAAGCTAACCACTTGGATAAAATATCAGAAAGCAACATGGAGCCCAGGCTACCCATTATTTACTGTGTGCATACAGGAATACTAGATTTTAGATGTATAAGTTAGAGACTGATTTTAAGTTATTAATTTAACTACCCTTTGTCCTCTGTGCTAAACTAAAATTTTATAGTCAATGTGCTACTGCATAAACACTTCAAAGCAATCTTCATTAAAATGCTGCAAAGAAAAACAATACACATCATCCAAAACCAAGGATGTCATTGCAGTTCACAGTTTGTATAATAAATACCCTCCCGCTCATCACTAAGACCACTACATCCTATCTAGTCAGCAGCACAACCTTGAAGCGACTCATACTTGCAAACAGCAACACAGTCAAATGGTAAGGTTTTCTGCAAAGCAACAAAACTAGTAATAAAATCAAAAATTTTAATTAAGACGGTGCAAAAAGTAATTGCTTTAACTGTACTATAAAAGCAAAGCTTATTATATCCTAATACTGTATTGTATAGTTTGATTCACCTTAAAACTTAAAGGAGCATATCTAATAAAGCAAAAATGGTCAAAGCTTATGACAATGGCTTCTTATTCACGTTTGGAATAAAAGTAAAATTGCATTTGAGATGCATGTGAACGTCTGTCACTTTTTAAAACTTAAAAGTGGTAACGTACCATTCTGTTTCAGACAGAAACTCACATTTTTTCTTGCCAACTATTCAAGCTAACCAAATAGCTTAAATATCCTTCAAGGTTCTGCATTATGCATACCATCTAGAAGTCTCTCTAAGCATTAACACTTTGAACTGCAGTGCTCCAAACTTAAGAGGTGTTCCAAACGTAAACCACCGAGTGGAACTTCCTGGGCTTCGTAGACTGTGCTTCTGCAAGTCAATGGCCTCAGAATACACTAAATTATCAGTGACCAGTATGATTTTTAATATTACAATCTTGACAATGGTGGACAAAACCCCATATGAACACCACATCTTCAAATGCCAAATTTGTAGTCAAATAAAGAAAAGAAAAAAAAAAAAAAGAAAGAAAGAAAAGAAAAAAAAAAGAGAAAGAGAAAATTACACAGAAGTCTCCCGGCAGTAAAATGACCAATTCTGTGTAAGGTAGCCCTCGTCTAGAATTTTGAAACAGGATCCAAGCAAGAGTCTTCATCCTTCGCACGCAGTTCCTCGTGCTGGCTTCCAGACAGATGGTCTTGCTGCTTTGTAAACTGAAGTGCTCTAGTTGAGTAACATGAGAGAAGTTTCCATTTTTAAAAAATCCTTGCATGTTTGTGCAGTTTAAAGAAACCTACCCCTGCTTTATCACCAAAGAAAATAAAACCAAAAAAATGCTACATTGAGCAGGGATTGGGGTTGGTACCTGTAAACATTATTATTCCACTGCATCCGTTACGGCAAAAGGAATTTACACAAAGAGGGGCCACAGAACAGTTCAGAACATCTGTGCTGGTTTTGACTGGTGGCCTCTGTCTACAGGTTTTAAACTGGGAGTGAGGGCAAGGAACAGAAGAGGAGGAGGAAGTGGAGGTATGAAGGGATGAGGGAGAGAAGCAGAGCTTAAAGCTGCACCACAGAGTTCAATCCTAGTTCCCAACTCTGCTGATCATAGTTCATTTCCACATTTCTGGATTGAAAAATGAAAATACTCTTGATAAATCAAGATATAGTTCTATACATACTGACATCACTGATGTCATAGTGAAAAGGTTCAAACTTCCAGTGAAAGACTAGGCAAACCTGATAGCTCCCCTCAAGTTTACTGGGGCCACACACCCACTGTCTCGGGGCTCCTCATTACGTCACTCCGAATGAAGGGCGGCGTGCTGATGCAGAGTGTGGGCACTGATGAATCCATTGGTCTCATTGGCAGACAAACTGCCAAAGTCAGCCACAGAGACAGCCATTTTGGCACTGGTGATGTGATGTGTATGATTTTCAAAGTCTACACCCAAATTATTTACAGAAACCTCATTCATAAAGGATTCAGGGACAGCAATGCCCATTTTCAATCTCTTTGCTGGTCTTTCCGATTCTTCGCTGCACATAGGGTTTAGATCTGAGTGATAAAATCCAGTCTCAAATAAATTAAAACAATCACTTTCACCATTGCTGGGCAGGGTGAGTAACTCTTCCGTTACAACAGGCACATGATTGACTTGTCCACGGGGTGTGTTTCCCAGTGGAGGAAAGCTATCATCCAGACAGTTCACATCTGTGGGGTTGCAGACAGTTGCTACACTGTTGGTCAAAGCTAAAAAGAAATGGAAAGTGGTTTCAGTGATCGATCACTTGAGGGGCAGCACAGAGAAGGGGCTGTAGCAGGCTGCACACAACCATCTCCCTTTACCTGTCAAGTCACTGGCAGTGAAGGAGCTGAGAATGTTCAGCTGCTGATCAGGAATGGGCTCAGGCCGGTTAGAAGTTAAGGCTGAAGAATTTACTGTACCTCCTAGAGACTCTGTTTCATCTACGAGACGATCCATATAGTCCCTGAAACATACACCAGTAATTGTGACTATGCATCAGAGTTAAAAACAGCAATCACTACTCAAGTCAGGCCCACTATACTTACGTAACTCCAGGGTGATGGTTATAGCGTTTCTTTCCAAATTTTGTCTGTTGAGCAAAGTAATCGTAGCGTTCTGATTTCTTCCACATGTAGTAGAAGGCCACACATTCAGCAACGGTTCTCGATCTCACCTAGTGAAGAAAAGCAGACATTATAAACTGATGCTCCCATTTTTAACAAGACTCCCCAACAAAAAAGCTTCAATCCATAGGTCTTTTCTATCACAATTATTATTAGAATTATAAAATTCTAAATATGTCTATCAGTGACATATCTTTACATGTAATAAGGAGACAGATTTCAAAAGCACAGGTTGCTCAAAAATCAAACAAAATATACACCCACAGACTACTGTATGTGTTTACTGAAAATCCTCAAACAACTGTCATTGAACTCTCACTTCGACCGACCACTGTTGAGTTAGACCAACCTCCAAGGATGGGTCCATGAATGCTTTCCTTGGGACCTACTAGTTCCCCAAATGATGGGCAGGGAAACTAGGGAGAAAAACACCGCCTCCCCAGGTTAGTTAAAGGCCCCATAAAAAAGAGGTTAGGAGGCCCTGACAAAGGAGCCACCACCCTCCAGCATCTGGAGATGGTTTCCGATCATTCACTACTAACCAAAGGCAGGGCTTTTCTGCTCCACTGGCTCTTCGTTCCAACAGGCTTAACAACTTTTAAAAGTCAAATAGTTGGCTCCATACCCAAACCTCAGTCCTTCAAATCATCACTTAACTGCCACAAGTGAGTGTCTGGCTATACAGACAAACCTCTTTATCTTTATTCAATAAACACTCTCTTCCCTGATTGATCAGTGCCCCCAATAAAGACATCTCAGAGTCTCTATCCTGATTCCAGAGGGAGCTGTAATCTAAAGTCACTAATAGAGGGCCAGTCTGGCCCATATAGTGAATGCCAGGCCAGCCAGGGGTACATAGTGAACCCCCGTCTCAAAAGAGAGAGAAGGAAAATTAGTATGATAGTGGGGTGTTCAGGTAGAGAAGGCAAACACATTATTAAAAGAGCATAGAGCTATAAGCACAGATATACAACCAACTGATCTTTGACTAAGGAGTAAAGCAGTTCAATGGGGGAAGGAAGGATAGTCTTTTATACAAATGGCACTAGAACAAACAAAAACCAAACAAATGCATCTAGACACAGACCTTGTATCTTAAGTCTGTAATAGTTCTGAGTCACACAAATATTGAGCTAAAGGGTATAGACTTCCCACATACTTACTGCTGCTCCAAACATGCACAGCTTCCCACTGTCAGTGTCCCAGGCTAGAATGGGACACTTGCTGAATGTGATATGCCTTGATTGATATGTCTATCCTTGCTACCCAGCATCCAGAGTTTCCATCAGGACTCATGCATGACTCCTTTATAGTATCACACTGGGCAGGCTCACTGCCTTAGGTCCTCTGTACCCACGTACCCCTCCTTCCTGCCTAACCTCTCCAATCTACGAGCAGCTCTGACCTTTCCAGTGTCCAACTGTTGAATTCTTAGAATGCACGTAGCCTTTTCGGATTACTTTTTCATTTAGTATTAAATATTTAAACTATTCCCTGTGTCTTTTGTTATTTGCTAACTATTTTTTTGTGCTAAGTGATAACCTGTTGTCTAGACTGTCACTAGTTTATGGATTTATCTCTAAGGAGATACTGATTCCCAGTCTGGCGATATAATGAAAGCTAATTAAATCTACTCTGAACATTTGTATGCATGTTTCTCCTTGAACATGAAGTTTTCAACCCATTTAGATAAATACAAGGAGTAGGACTGTTAACTCACTTAGCAAATGTTCAGATTATCAGAGACTTGCAGTTATCCACAGCAGCTGTCCCATTCTGCAGCCACACTAGCAACCAATGGGACTTGCTGCTGCTGTACTTCCCTGCCTGCACTGGACAGATTCGTAGTCGCTTTTAGTAATAATCAATCACTCTCTCTGAATCAGTCTCTCTCTCCTCCCTCACCTTCTCCTTGTTTTTTAGAAACTGCAGTTCTCAACCATCAATCAAAATATATGAGGAGACCGCAAACATCAGAACAGCTTGGAAGAAAGTGAGAGTCAAGGAGACACATGGAAGGCTTCCTGAAAAATATACTGAATCCCTGTTGTGTGAATTGAATTTGGTAACTGTGGCATCTGTAAGCACATTCCAATCATGTTTAGAATAATATTAGAAATACTATTAGCAGGGAACATTAACAAATTGCTCACTTTTCCCTAACTAAACAACTTGAATCATTGCTCATATCCATTGTAACTAGTAAGAAATTTCTCTATTAATTTACCTTATTTTTCTGTATAAGATGAAAATCTTTTCCATAAAGCATGAGTGCATGTTCAAAACTTCGGCATTCTTCTTCTGTCCACGCGGTCATTCCTTCTAAAAAGAAAAGGGAAGAACTCAATCAGCCTCCAAACTCTTCCATGTGCATCACTGATTTATCTTCACTCTGCGTTCCCTGGGAAAGGCCAGAAACTCAACTCTTCTCTCCCCGACACATTCTGAATCTAGAGTATTTCAGATAACATTACCCAACTATACACACTAGTCATTTAGAATATAAAAATACTGGGCTAGAGAGAGAACTCAGCAGTTAAGAGTGTACTGTTCTTCTAGGGGAACCAAGTTTGATTCCTAGCATCTACATCAAGCAGCTCACCATATCCTCCAGGGGATCTGATGCCCTCTTCTGGCCTCTGTGGGTACCTCCACTCAAAGGCATATACCACACACAGACACATATATCTACATAATTAAAATAGTAAAAATACATCTTAAAAAAAAAACAAAGCAACTGGGTGGTGGTGGCGCATGCCTTTAATCCCAGCACTCGGGAGGCAGAGGCAGGCGGATTTTTGGGTGTTTGAGGCCAGCGTGGCCTACAAAGCAAGTACCAGGAAAGGCGCAAAGCTACACAGAGAAACCCTGTCTCGGAAAAAAAGAAAAAGAAAGAGAAACAAACAAAAAAACAAAGCAACAACAAAAACCCCACTTTTTGTTCTCTGCACTGTGGGACAAGGATTTAATGGTGTTTTAAACTATTTTTAAACACTGTGTGTGCACATGTGCATGAAGACTCATATGGAAGCCAGAGGCCAATCATGAATGTCTCTTCAGGACCTATCTACCCTGTTTTATTGAGACATGGCCTCTCCCTAACCTGGGGTTTAATGATTAGGCAAGGCTTGCTGCCAGCAAGACCCAAGGACCAACCTATGTTTGCCTCCCAGCACCAGGACTACAAGCACACACCATCACAGCTTTCCACGTGGACTCTGGGGATCCAACTCTAGCTCTTTACCAACTGAGCTGCTGCCCCAGCCCCAACAAACACGTTTTTAAGTGGAGTAAAAATGACTATCATCTTTCTGGAGTAAAATGAAAAAACTATTTTGGTTTAACATAAAAAATAAGTTCTTTAATTCAAGAATAATCCATATATATTTATTTCAAGTCAGTATGTGAATGCTGGGGAAATATAAAGAGAATTAATCCATGCTTTCCAAATCCCATTAAAATTTCCAGCAGATGCTAATGCTGGCAGATTGGAACTCTAGTTAGGGCAGGAAGGCCTTCACAAGGTTATAGTTGAGGCTTGGGATTATTCATTATTCTCCTTTATTTCTGAATTGACTCACTCACTGATACTGTGGACCAGATCCTCAAAGCCATTAATAGGAGTAGACAAAAAAAGTGAAAAATATTTTGAACTAAGGCAAAAAACTGGTGTTTAAAGACTGAGAGTTTTGACAGCTTAAAATAATCCTTTCAAAGATGCATCTTCCACAAGAAGTATTGCAATATACTCTCTCAACCTACAAATTTCAATATACATTTCCAGCCTGCACATTTCCCATGCCATGTATAAAACATCACTAAGTATTATTTTCACTCTACATACACTTAATAGCAGCCGCAGTAGATGTAGTCCACTTAGATACAGATGAAGACATGCAAGGAGCAGCCATGTTCCTTAACACTCATAAACAGACTGGAAATGCTATACAAAATCACCACACGATCACTATAACTATGTTTCCTTCAGAAAACCCCATGGACTATACTGTCCATCTTTTTTCTTTTTCTCATTTATCTGTGTTTGTGTATCCATGTGTAGGGAGGTCAGAGGACAATTTGCGTGAGTTAGTTCTCTCTTTCTACATGTGGGTCCTAGGAACTGAACTCAGGTCATCAGGCTTGGCAGCAAGCGCCTTTACCTGCTGAGCTATCTCGCCAGCCCTCTTTTCGCCCCTTAATCTAAATCTCCATTTTATTTTCTGACTTAAACAAAAACCAAAATATTCCCAATATTTTAAAATGAACCATAAATTCATTCTTTTTAATTACTTTGCTATATTGTCACTTGTAGGGTCTACTTTGTTCTGTAACTATTTCTACAATTTCAATTTGAAAATGAGCACAGATTTCACAACAATGTCACAGGACTGCTCTACCCTTCACAATACATCACCTATCCTGATCCTTACATGGACAGCCCTTGCCATCTCTCTTTTTAATCCCCGTGTTTCTCACCTTGACATGACTTTCCATTACAGCAGTATCTTTCAATTGCTTCCTTTATGTTGTGGTTACACTTGAGAAGTTCATATAATGCCTAAGAGAACAAGAGGGAAAGAAAAAAAATTCAACACACACTGCAACAGTTCATATCTAAGAGCATTTTAAGGAATAGGTATCTATCTTATAGGAGTCTTGACAAACATTCTAAAATGCTTTCAAATGTCATTGACAAGCTGGGCACGGTGGCACATGTCTTTAATGCCAGCACTTGGGAGACAGAGAAGGCAGATCTTAGTGAGTTTGAGGCCAGCCTGCTCTACAGAGTGAGTTCCAAGACAGCCAGGGCTTTGTAGGGATCCTGCCTCAAACAAACAAACAAACAAACAAGTCATGACATATGAGCATGCTTGCCTAGGCATTTAGTCTATATAACCATTCTGCAAACTGACTCTAGTATCTCATGCGCTTGTTCATTCATGTTTATGTGAGTGTCTATGTATTACATGTGGTGGATGCAGAAACACAAACCATCCGTGCACCCGTACGGACCAGAGGCTGATTTCAGGTTACCTTCTTGGATTACGCTCCACATTATTTTTTGAGACTGGGTCTCTCACTGAGCCTGGAGCTTACTCATTGGCCAGACTGGCTGTCCAGCAAGCCCCAAAGGGTTTGACTCCATCTCTCAGTGCTGGGATTACAAGTGTGCTTTACCATGTTCATCTTTCTTTTTTTTTTTTATGTAGGTACTGAGGATTCAAACTCTGGTCCTGATGGTGTACGCACTGAGCCATCTACCCAGAGCAATGTGTTCATTCTCACCCAGAAGTCATCCATTATCATCATTCTTGACTTTTAAATTTTCTGGGTCTTCTCACTCAGGAAGATTTTATTTTATTTTTTTAAGGTTTACTGAAACAGGGTGTGATAGAGCCCAGAATGGTCTTGAGTTTATTTAGCTGAAGCTAGCCCTAAACTGATTCTCTTGCCTCAACTTCCCAAGTGCTGAGATTACAGGCACTCACTGCCTGGGCAAATTCCCCCATTTTAGGTCATTTTGCTAGCTGGGAAAACTGGAGCTGCGCCTGCCCCTCGCTGCTCTCTCCTCCCTCTTGGGAGCTGCAAAGGAAGAGTGGCGGCAGGCCTCTGAGAGAGGCACTGACTCCTGGGGACTCGGCTTCGTAACAGGAGCTGCCTTCTCCATAACTGTGCCCGGTATCGTTTATGTCAATCAGTCTCCGCTGTGAAATGTTTGGGATTGTTACCGTAATAAACGGCAGCAGAAAGAATTCAACTGCAAGTTCAGTAACAAGCACCTTCCAAAGTAAACCTCAGGACAGATGAGGCTCCCAGCATGAGAAAAGTGCTGAATATATCAACATTAAACAATCACTCAGAATGTAGTCAGGGATTATAAATACCTGTCCTTATACACACAGGTAAGTACAATCCTCGCCTCTCATCAAGGGAACTTCTCTTTGCAACAGAAGGAGACCATTACAGAAAACCACAACCAATCAAAATGCAGAGTCGTGGTGCCCAGCACCAACTGCACGCCTGAAACTCAACTCCTGCACCCAGGGCTCAGGGATTATAACGGAAGAGGGGCAGACTTTAAGAACCAGAGAACAGAGTTTGTTGTGAGACTATGTTTCCTAGAAATGTCAGAAGCTATACCCTTGAAGTCTCACCAAGGCTGCCTAAACATGAGCTGAATAAGGCTGACATCAAGAGACAGGCTAATACAGAAGGGGGAAGAAAGCCCAAGGGGCCTCAACCCTCCACCAAGAACTACGGGCAACTACGGAGTGCTGAGAGTGGGAAACAGTCCTCCCCAGGGAAGAGGAGCAACTAAGGAGTGCTGAGAGTGGGAGACAGTCCTCCCCAGGGAGGAGGAGCAACTACGGAGTGCTGAGAGTGGGAGAACAGTCCTCCCCAGGGAGGAGGAACAACTACGGAGTGCTGAGAGTGGGAGAACAGTCCTCCCCAGGGAGGAGGAACAACTACGGAGTGCTGAGAGTGGGAGAACAGTCCTCCCCAGGGAGGAGGAGCAACTACGGAGTGCTGAGAGTGGGAGACAGTCCTCCCCAGGGAAGAGGAGCAACTACGGAGTGCGGAGAGTGGGAGACAGTCCTCCCCAGGGAAGAGGAGCACACCAGTGGATTATCCAATCCCAAATGGTCAGCCCTGAAAACATACAGACAAGTAGTACTACACAGACTAAGCAGTTTCTACTTATGATATAGGGGGGAGAGAGAGAGAGAGAGAGAGAGAGAGAGAGAGAGAGAGAGAGAGCGAGAGAGAGAGAGAGAGAGAGAGAGAGCGCGCGCGCGCGCACACGTGATAAGAAAAAAAGTCTATGAATTTGAAAACCCACGCAGGGGTGGGAGGGGGGATGAAGGGAAGGAGGAATGGTACATGGAAGGGTCTGAAGGAAAGGGAAGGAGAAATTGACATATTACATTAAATATCAAAAAAAATTTTAACTTAAATGATCATTCAACAGATGTTATAAAAGGACCTGACTAATTAGCATCAATTTCTAATGAAAGAGAGGCAATACTAGTTATAAACAGATCAACACTGTCCTGCAATAATAAAGATAGCAAGTGTTAAACCAAGTGCTAACATTATTCTTGCTAAGCTCCTGTCTCAAAAAATAATGCAGAAAGCAATCGAGGACGACACCACTGTCCACCGCCAGCCTCCATTCACACCCCTCACTGCCCCAATTCACATTTACACTACTCAGACACCTGGAGTTACAAAGTGGTCTGGAATCCCAATACAAGGGGAGGAAACGTACCTGTTCATTGTCCCTGGTGTGCGTGCCTGAAGAAATTCTGTCGATGACTTTTTCATTTCCAGTTCTTAACGATGTCTCAACAAGGTACTCCTTGACTTTGCTCTCCAAAACCACATCAGGACGCCACAGTAACTGGTCTTCATTTTCATATGCTGAGAAAGACAATCCCATCAACACATCACAAATAGTGAACACGTGAAGAAATGTGCAGACTGTGCCTCCCTTCCTTGACAGAGCTCGCTGGCTGGGACAGGTAACTAAGCATCGGTGTGACTGCTGAGCAAGTACAGCCTTTCACTGGCATAGAAGAAAACACAACTGTCTACCGTGACTCTCTGGGCCCAATGGTCAGAGAATAAAGCCATTTTGGAAGCTGGATTTACTGATGGTTAGAGGGTTCTCTATATCTAGTAAAGTATGACTGTAAAACCCCATATTGGTATCTCATTGTCCTGTAATGAAGCTGTAAAAGATAAACCAAAACCCTGTCAAACTCTCTACAATCTCTTTAGAATTTTCTCTTGAATTCCACAAATGACCTTATGAGCTTGCTAGAGGTTAAAATTACAAATAAATAAAACAAAAATAAAAAGCCAAACTATCAAATACTAACTTGGTGCCCAAGAAAGGCCTATTTTTTCCTTTACAGAGTGCTTTAATCAAAGGTGCATTTTATTTACAGGAGGTGGCAGATCAATCAAGCCCCCCAGAGGCTTTAGAAAGAAGAGTAAACGCAACAACAACAGTTTGCACAGTCTCTTAAAATGACCCAGACACTAATGCGTCTGTACTGTCACCACCACAGGTTTGTGTTTTACGAACGCGCTCTGGCACCTT
Organism: Peromyscus eremicus; assembly: GCF_949786415.1. NCBI lineage: Eukaryota > Metazoa > Chordata > Mammalia > Rodentia > Cricetidae > Peromyscus > Peromyscus eremicus. Next base: position 41,261,222 of record NC_081427.1, read on the forward strand.
ACTCAAAGCTGCGCTTCACACGGGAGTACCACTGATGACCCAAGTATTCACCCCAGTGTCTGAAGTGTAATCCACGCTGTGAGCATGTAACACCTTACATACAACTAACAAAAAACCATTTATTGGTAGCAGGACCCAAATGCTCTCAACTATGTAAGATCAGCACTCTCCTTCCCAGTTAGCAGGAAAGTCAGAATGAAGGTGCCATGCAGCATCAAGACCGACATCTCCACAGTAAGAGGTTACCCAGGATCACTACATAGCACAGGCTGCCCTCAAATATGTGAGCCCCAAGTGCTGGGATGACAGGTATGCCACCACACCCGGTCAAGGCTCAGGTGTCTTTTTCCGAGAGATTTCTAGAACCAGTTTCTTTAACTGAAATGTTTGGGCTAATTGTTGGGAACATGCAGAAGGCACACACCTTTTCTCCTGAATTTGCAGGCTAGAAAGACTAATACCTCTGCTGTGTTTGGCCAGCAGACCTAAGGCTATGTCAGGCCTGGACTGTGTGTGGCATGGAATGAGGGAAGGACACGATGCACTGAAGACCCTCAGCTCTTCCTGCTTCCTCTTCCATCAGTTAGAAAGCAGTTTAGTAAAAGGGTGCTGCTAGTGGCTGCCAGCTTACGGCCAGGGTCACCAGTCTTAGTCCTTGGGCTTTTAAATGGAGAGTAATGTAACATGGAGGAAAGAGAAAAGCTGAGTCTGAATGGCTTCCCAGAGACGAAGCTACTCATGTGGGCAAAGACCCAGTGCCCAGGGAAACAGTCCAGATCTACAGGCTTCTCGACATCCACTAGGAAGGCGCACCTGCATTTATAATCCCAGTACCCTCTGCTCCCCACACTCTCAGGACCAAATACAGCTGGAATCTACTGGAATCTACTACAAGGGAGAGGAGGCACACATGAGTGGTGGACAGCAAGGGAGGGCATCAGGGTACATTCAACTTCCTGCTCTTCGGTGGCAGGACAAAAGAATTCCTCCTGGTTTCTTCTTCCTTCCAGAATTTTCTCTCCACAGATCATGTTTGTAACATCCTCACGACTTCAGATGATGGGCCTGCCAACTCTTGTGAAGCCCTGGACCAAGGGGCTACTTCTAAAGAGACAAGGCTGTCTCCACAGGCGGCACACACAGGCTGGGAAGCACTGTGGGCTGGGGTGGGGCTCCATGTTACTTCCTTTTGTCTTTTTGAAACAGGGACTTACCGTTGTGGCCCCCGGCTCAGGGTGCCCCGGAAGTCATGATCTTCCTGCACCGGCTCCCAAGTGCTAAGATCCTAAGCAGGCCCCACCAGGCCCAGCTTCATGGTCACTGCTGATACAGTCTTCCCAAGACAGGCCTAACTATCTGGACTCTGGAAGGCGCTCTGATGATCCATCTGTCTTTGCACACATAACTAAGTTGCTATACAATCCGACTACTAAACAGAGGGGGAGGGTAGTCTGACCTTACCTTTCTCCTCACCACTGTACTCGCCAAGATAAGGGGGGATTTCTGCCTGATATTGTAAACCGATCATTATTTCCTACAGGAAAGGGAGAAGTAAAAGCAGCATTATTATAAAAAGCACTAAAAAACAATCCCAAATCATTAATCTGTTCTTACAAATCCAAATAAACCTTACCACATAACAATAAAATTAACAAATTGCTTTAGAAAGTTTTTTAAGATTTTAATTGATTTTTAAATATGGGGGGGGTGGTCGTATGTGCACACGAGTGTAGGTACAAGGCCAGAACTCCAGGCCTCTGGGAGAGAACATGCTCCTAACTACTAAGCCATCACACCAGCCCTCACAAGTGTTTTAAAGACATTAGTCCAAATGTTCTCCTAGAATATAACAGTAACTCCACCTACCTTTCTCAAGTCCTCAGGTGAGTTACCACTGTCCGTTTCAACATCCTCAATCTCTGACTCCTTATCTCCATCACAGGTAGTATTTGCTTAAAGAAAAAAAAATGCACAAAGTTTTGGAAGCACCTAAGAGACTGCCATTCATACACTATAAAAACGCATAGAATAAGCAAGAGTCGCTAATTACCATTCCGCCCGCACTGTTTTCACAGCTGGCATCTGTCACAATGACAGAAACCCTGAGAACACGAAGACTTGCAAGTGTATCCTATCGTTATTAATCCAGTGCATGGTCGAAAAGACCAGAACTAAGAGGAAGCCAGTGCCATCGCCTGAGCACGGGGGTTTGTTCGCCCGGGACTAACCCAGGACTGCACACAGACGGCTGAGTCCATCAAAGCTGTCCCCACACACACCATGCATGTGTACTCATGTGTACCCAGACATATCAACTACCCCAAGAGCAGCCTTCAGGATAAACGGGACTGCAATTAAGCACTTTTTCAGTCTAAAGCCCTTTAGTATTACTAATAAACGTTAAACACCAAGAACTAAAAGGGAAAAAATAATGAATCACTAAAAACAAAAATACTTTTTGACCACTGGTAAGTTTTCAAAACAGCTAAGCAGGGCCTTCTAATAAGCCCCCCAAAAATACAATCTATAACATTTTTGGCTGAACTAAGTAAAGTGGGTTACCACAGCAACAGATGAGCTCTGGGAAAGAAAACAGGCAGCTTATAAAACTAGGTGAGTGAGTGGATTTTAACAGCATATGGCTTCACTCCATCCCAATAATAAAGGCTAGAATCCTATCCCAATTATTGACGACATTTTATTTACGCTGGGTACTGAACACAGTATGATGCCCTGAAGCTCGTGGCATCATTGCTAACACAGTGGGGGCGGGGAGGGCACTCTTACATCTCAAAGGCCGAGGAAAGAAATCCGAAGTTTCATGAGAAGTCACGGACGGTGTCAGATCATCTGCAGAAGACTGGGTTTCCTCATCATCACCCGACAACAGGTCTTTCGCTATTTCTTCCTGGAAGAAGAGGGAAGGAATGCAAGTCGGGTAGAGCGGCCTCTCATCAGTTAGGAGAGATGCCTTTTGGATTTTATAACACACAATCATAAAGAACTATTTCATGTCTTCTTAGTTCTGAAAAGTCTGAAATTCTGTAACTTACTTTATGTGCATAAATACTAATAACATTTAATAGTTAGCTATATACATAATATACTATTTTAAATTTTTAATGACTTATCAAATAAGAATAACAAATGCAATTGTACACTTAAACTACTTGCCTACTTTGTGGGCATGTGAAGAATTTATTGGAAGGTGCAGACCAATTTTCAGTGGATTTATAACAATCTGTTGTAGCACAGCAGTGTGTGTGTATACAGTACCAGGTTAGGAGGTGGAGCAGGAATTTCATGAGCTCAGGAGTTCAGGGCAAGTCTGAGCAATACAGTCAACTCAAAAAACAATAAAACAACAACAAAATATGACTTCTAAGTGGCTAAAAATTATATTCATTTTTTCCAACCAATTTTTAAAAATTTAGAAATATCTCCAAACTCTACTCTTCCAATGATTTAAAAACTAACCGGTAACATTGTTGAAAACGAAGCACATGATGAAGTGCACTGGTGGTATACAGCAGGCACTCAATACTGAATGCTACAAGAGTGTATCAAAATAACTCACAGGAAGAGGTTCCGTGAGACGCAGATTCCTCTTCCAGCCTGAAGCCTGACAGGCAAAGAAAACCTCCCACGTAGAGCCACAGCTGCATGTTTCTCCTCAGCAAGGAGTGGGCACCCCACAGCAGCTTGAGGGAGACAGGTCACTATGGCCTTAGCTGCTGTGACCACTGTCACTCCCAGGACCCAGAAACAGAACTCTATGCCTAAGCCAACCTAGTCTGAACGCTTCTGGGAGACTTGTTAACTAATGTTTTCATGTGTTTACAGATCAAAAGTAGTTAAGGCAAAATCCATTAGATACAACGTATAAACAGAAAAATATTGGAGAAGAGTGGAAAAACTACTACAATTCAGAAAGTATTAAGATCAAAGCCAAACAATGTTTAAACCAGTCACCAAAATAACAGTAAGCTTATATTTCAGAATTAGAAAATGCTTTAAGCAAAAGACACTCTAGTGAAGCAGGCGATGACAGCAATCCTGAAACTTTCTTCTTAAGGCCTGTACTCACTTTGTCTAGAGTCATGTCTGGTAGTTCATCTGCAAGTTCACTTGGGGGGCTGTTGGCACTGGAATTTGTAACCGTCGGAATTGTAGATTCATAGCCGTAGAATGCCAGTAGGTCTTCTAAAGGCATATTTCCTTCCTAGGTGAGCAGGGTACAGACAGACTCAGCAACGCCATAATCTGAACTGTGGCTAAACTCAATGCTCTTAAGTTTATACAGCACAGAATCAACCACAGCCAAGCTTTAGGTTTTCATTGTGTATTGCAGTCGGAAAATACTAAACCTAGTGCTTAATTAGTGTATTAACAAAAGCAGATAGTTCCAATAAATCAATCGAATGGTCAACAGACAACTTCACATCATTTTTGGCTTGTTTCTCAGTGAATTAACCATTCACCACTTGGATTCCTCTTCATGTTAACTGAAGACTCCAAAGACTCCTTGGCTGAACCAGGACCAGCTATATTTACCTAATGATGTCCAACCACAACTATCCTTCTGATGCTCTTAGTTTTCAGTGCGAAGCCCAGAATCCCGAGTCCCACTGACAACACTGCACTGATGAACTGCATGCTTTGGCTGCAGTACTGCACCCCATGCCCTGCTTCACACTGACCCCCGAACTCATCATGCACTCTTGAGCAGACTTGCTTTAACTAATACAATGCGCAGAACTACTTATAGCTACCATTCACAAACAACTTCAAAATAAACTTGATAACTTACGAATTATAAGAGGTTTACCTGCATCAATAAGAGATTTCTTCCTAAAGCTTGCTTACTGGTTTAGTTTTCAGGACTTCAAGATAAACAACTCTGTCATACAGTACACTGTATGAAGATGTTGATGTGGAGCGTGTAAATAGTGTCCACGGGGAGCACAGAGGGAATCACGCACCAATAATGCCTACAGAGATGCTAGGTGTCCACCACAGCCCACAGGTAATGTAGGCTGAAGGTCCCTGAACTCTGGCTTTACCTCCATAGATGTGAAACTTAGATATACCACTGAGCCTGACCGCACAGAGCTCAGACTAAGTCATGTAACACAAGCTAACTCATAAATGTGAAGTCAGCCCTGTGGTGGTATTGTGTTCCCTGAAATACTATGCACACTAATAAACTTATCTGGGGTCAGAGAATGGAACAGCCACAATATTAAACGGAGAAGGATAGGCAGTGGTAGCACATGCCTTTAATCCTAACATTCCAGAGGCAGAAATCCCTCTGGGTCTCTGAGTTCAAAGCCACATTGAAAAAGCCAGACATGGTGACACATGCCTTTAATCTCAAGAAGTGAGCCTTTAATCCCAGGGAGTGATGGCAGAAAACAGAAAGATATATAAGGCATGAAGACCAGAAACTAGAAGCTTTTGGCTGGTTAAGCTTTCAGGCTTTCCAGCAGCACAGTTCAGCTGAGATTCATTCTAGATGAGGACTCAGAGGCATCTAGTCTGAGGAAACAGGATCAGCTGAGGAAGTGGCGAGGTGAGGTAGCTGTGGCTTGTTCTGCTTCTCTGATCTTCCAGCATTCACCCCAATAACTGGCCTCAGGTTTGATTTTATTAATAAGACCTTCGAAGGTTCCTGCTACACAGCCCAAATTGAGATGAATGGTCCCAAGGAGAAACCAGCATGGATTAGTTTTGGCACAACCTAAAGAACCCTGGAAAGGTAACTAGCACCCCACTCGGTCTCTCCAGAGCATTCCTTTGGCTCACCTCACTCACTGGAGGTGAGTGGCTGCAGCCTCTGCAACCACCTGTCAGCAGCATCATAGCTCTAAGACCTCACAGGTGACAGCCCTCGGTACTGGGACACCTGCTGCTGTTCCTCATTCCCTGACGGTCTACCATATCACTAACGACTTCTAGGTACTCTGCTGAGGGTTACTAGACCAGGATATAGAAAATTACAGAAAAATCTTTCTCTGAAGGAATTCAGTGTTACTGAAAGACTGGCTAACTGCCATACAACACAGTGGCTGTGGTGCCTAGCTCGGAAACTGAGGCTGAAGCAGTGTACCCAGAGATGGGACCTGACCCCAGGAAACAGTATGGAGGAGGGATGTCCAGAGGACAGACAGAGGCTGCATCTCGGGGTGTGATCCACCAGGAGTGACAGCGACTGTGTGTCAGGTCACTGTACTCGCTGCTGGTATGGCACACAGGCTTTGCCTTTTCCCAGCCTGGTCTTAGATTAGCAGAGCCAACAATATAGACAGAGCTGCCAACTATGATGAGCGCAAATAAAAGGACCCAACCCACAGACAAAGAGTGAGGCTGTGTCCATTTTCACTGGCAGCAGAGAAGACACAAAACCATCTCTGGCCGAGTCTCTAAGCATGGGACAGAGTCGTCCAGTGGCAAGCATTCCATCCAAAGGAAAAGACGTACCTGAAAGCTGGTTTCTCACTAAGTTGCGTGGCCCGAGCTCAGTGGGATGAATGAAAAGGGACTCGAAAGGAGAATGGCAAGAGCAGCAGTGACGGATCAAAAGGGCTTCATGACGAGGAAAGGAACCTGACTGTATTCCAAAGGAATGGGAAGCCACTGGAGAATAATGGAACAGGAGAGCGAGCTCGATGGCTCCGTACACAACGTCACCTGCAGCCAAGCCTGACTATCTGAGTTCAACCTGAGACCCACATGACCGATGGAGAGAACAGACTCCTACAAACTCTCCTCTGACTGCACCGCATACACACACTCACAGAGAGAGAGAGAGAGAGAGAGAGAGAGAGAGAGAGAGAGAGAGAGAGAAGAGAGAAACATAAAACATGGTTTTTAAAGGAGGACTATGACATCATTTCTTCTTAAAATACTGGAAAGTTGCACGCAGAAAGCTGTGCGTTTGGAGAGACATGGAAACCACTTACAGCCCCTCGTGCTGGCTTTGAGTAGTGATAAAGTCTGAAGAGAAGAGACGAGACATATGCCGCCGTGGAATCAAGCAGGTTATTAAGTGTGGGGGTGCAGGGAGGAGGACGACTCCCAGATCTCTCCTTGAGCAAGACGGCGGCTCCCTTCAGAGTGACAGGAAAGATCAAAAGGGAAAAAGCCTTGCGTTTTGTTTCTTTAAGGAATTCTATTCAAGAATTTCACAGAGGACACAAGTTAAGTTTGAGAGAACTACAAGGCATCCAAGAAGAAAAGTCAAGTTGGCCAGGAGCCTGGAGTGCAGAGAATCCGGCTGGGCTAAAGATATAAATCTGGCATTCATTAGCATCTAGATGATATTTAAAGCCATGGGAGCTGATGAGCTCACCTACAAAAGGGCAGAGAGAAAAGAGAGGGGTCTGTGCCTTAGTCCAAGAACTTGAGAGACAGGAGCTTACAAGCAACAGGGTACAGCTACAAATCTTAAAATGGGGTTTTTATTTTAAAAATAGTGTTCCAGACCAAGGAGAATGGGAACCTGAACTAAGGAAAAGAATTATTTATGCCGGGCGGTGGTGGCGAATGCCTTTAATCCCAGCACTCGAGAGGCAGAGCCAGGCGGATCTCTGTGAGTTCGAGGCCAGCCTGGGCTACCAAGTGAGTTCCAGGAAAGGCACAAAGCTACACAGAGAAACCCTGTCTCGAAAAACAAAAAAACAAACAAACAAAAAAAAGAATTATTTATGTACCATGTAAGAGGAAAGTTTGGTTTTTAAAGTTATTTGATAGCAGAATTGAAAGAGATCTCTGAGTCTAAAGAGTGCAAGACCTCTGGCCCGAGAAGTCAGCTAACTTTCACACCATTATGACGCAGAGTCGCCAAACCAAGGCAGGGTTTAGGATAACTATGATGAGATTAAGCAAAAGTGGAGTGTACTTGAGTGAGATGCCAAGAAACGGCAAAGTGAGTGAAAAGACACGGGCTGAACCCAAGAGAAAGAAGAGCCTGTGGCTAAGAGAGATGGAGGTGCGTGAGTGGGGTAGACCCAGGAAAGCAGGAGCCTGGGAGTGAGTGAGGAAGCAATGCTGAGAGACCAAGGTGTTCACTGTGGTCAAACAGCAAAGAGAAATCAACTGAGAAAAAGAATTCTGACGGGCAAGAATTCTTCCCATTCGGCAACCAGGAATCATTGGTGACTCCATCTCATGGAAGAGGCCAAGCCAAGGGCTGACTGGGAGAGGAGATGCACAACGATGTCTATGCTGTGACACTTGACTAAAAAGGAGAGTGACCAAGAGCAATACACGGTCACGAGATAATTTCTTCCAAATGTGAGAAACCTGTGAGTAGAGTTGTACCACGACATATTTTTTAAAAGAAGACAACCAAGCATGGCGGTGCACACCTACAGTGCCAGCACTTGAGACTGACCCCAGACGTGAAGGCAGCCTGGCCTCTACAGGAGACCCTATCTCAAACACCTCTTAGTAGAATAAACTGAGGGCAAAAGGGATGGCTATACGGATTAGTGTGAGATAAGGCATATGCTTCCAGGATGGGCCAGGGTGAAAAGAACAGAAAAATCAGAGGTAGGGAGGAGGCAAGAGGTTCTTGGTTCTTCATAAATAAAGATGCAAATGTTGCAGGATGATCATAGAGACCTGATTACTAAGTTCAAGAGATGGCACAGCCTTTCTGGTGGGGCTGATGCAAAAGACAAATTACCTGTGTGAGAGCTTTGGATTCAATACCGCTTAAAGGGAATCCAGCTTCTGAAGCATTTCTCGAATGAACTTTCCATTAGAACCTAGTAATGAAGTGTTGCTATGCATTCCCCGAAAAGCTGAATTACTGAATCTCGAGGTCTCTGAGGACCTGCGATGGCTAGACCAGCTTACAAGTTTGATCCAAACATGCTAACGACAGGTTTTCTCCCCTTTTCTTGGGTTTCTTTAATTTTAAGAGCACAGGTTAAGTTTACAGGCATATTTGTACTGAACTGCTCTAAATGGTTAGTCTGTATTAGGACAGTAGAATAGACACTTGAGAGTCACAGGGCATGCTGACTGCTGCTCATTACCTTGGGTTTATAACCACCTAACCCCTTACATCTCCAGTTCCCTATCTGTAAAAAAACAAAAGACCATTCATTTAATCTGATGATCATGTTAGAATTAGGATGCACCCACTACCACGTTTACTTTGCTATTTCTTCATCAACGGGACATGTTACAGTCAAGAACAGGGAACCAACAGCTGGCACCCATCTGACAGGCCGGGGGCATTGCTGGGCAGGTGAACTAAAACTCTGTAATGCAGATCCAGCTCAGTACCCAATACAACATCCTGGAGACCTTGCCAAACAATACATAGAGAATCTTTAAATGGTTTTTTAAAAAAATCACACAAAGTCTAGTGGAAAATATGATTTTTTTTAAATTTTCTTATTTATTTAAACTTCTGAATTTTTAGAAAATTTTAAACATTAAGGGAGAATCTACATGTTAACAAAATCAGGAATGATAATAACCTTTTAAAGGAGCTAAATCCAAATTTAGAACTACTAAATTAAAATCCTGGAAAGCAGTTAGATGGAAAATCAAACTTTATGAAGCTGTGATAAAGCCTTCCTTTGCTATAACTAAACTACTAAACTCCAGCCACACGGTCTCCACTTACAAGAGCCACTGAAGGAAAACTGATTTGTACCACTTTCTTTCTTCCATGTCACATGACCAAACTGTGTAAGCACTAAAATGCACTCATAGTCAACAATCTAATTACTGTAAAAATGAAACTTATGCATAATTTTTGAAAATGAACATTAATACCGTATCCCTAAAACTGTCAAAATATACCAATGCCTAAACTGTGGTTTCAATAAGAAAGATCAATACAGTATCTTAAATTGTATAAAAATATAAAATTTCATCTACAAGCTTAAGGAGCTTTATTCTTTATCTTTATATGTTTCTTTTATTCTTTTCATGTTTCATTAAATAGCAATAACGAACAGAGATAGTTGCGCTTCCCTGCAGAAAGACCCACCAATCAGAGGAAAAGTAGGAACTCAGAGCGTCTCTCATCCACTACACAATGAAAGAAAAATCAGCCTTCTGAATGGAGACACAGCTCGAGTCTTCAAAAAATTTAAGATCATTATATTCTGCCAAGAAGCAGAACCGTCTAAATAGAGACACTGATACACTTTAAAGACTACAAAAGCATACATTTTCTAAATGTACAGAGATGGGTATCAAAAAAAAAAAAGATGTAATTACCAGCACGTATTAAAAAAGAAAAAGCACAGAAAGAAGGACTTCATATTTTTAAGTCAGTAAGTCTTTCTTATTGTTGATTTGTTCTTGTTCTTTTTTTTCTTTTTTAGTTCAGGCTGGCCTTGAATTCATGACCCTCCCGCCTCTACCTCCTAAATTCTAGTACAGACAGGCATGAGCCACCACTTGTGTCTTGGATGTACTTTTTAAATTAATAAACCCAATTATAATCACACTGGATTAATTAACCATGTGAATGAAAATGCTTCGAAAACCTCAGGTTTCCTGGAACAGGCTTGGAAGTCTCGGGCCTGAAGGCTGTCTCCCTGTATGTTAACAGAAAGGAATGACTAGGGTGCACAGCCCTGCCTCACAAAGACAGCGAAGAAGCCACATGTTTGCACAAGAGGGATGGAAACCCGGGCGATTGATATTATTCTCTACTATTCCTCAAGGCTTTTGTTACTGTGAGCCTATGAGAAACTTTCAAATGATGTTAATTTACAGACAGTATAATCCTACAGCCTTCCAAGGTGACCTATGGAAGGAAGCCTTTCGCTGCAGCCCTAGTAAGTGAAGGCTTAAATACCATCCATTTGAATTCATACTGAAGTTGTGAGCTACACTCAATCCAGCCAAGTTTTTAAAAGATGACTGGAGGGTAAAGACGGAATATTAGCAATTTCCATTTGAAAGTCCAGTAAAACTTGTTCAGTGTCTAGCAGTACCCTACCAATTATAAGTTATTTGAAGGAAAAGATTTTTCCCTCTTCTACTACAGAACTAAGTTTAACTTAAGTTTGACCCTCATTGTTCTGAGATAAGCTGAAAATCAGGCTAATGGATAAATAACGAAATGAAAATGTTCTGACTATGCTACTCTCAAAATAATGAGGAAATCAGTAATATTTCATTGTTAGGTTGAAAAGGAAAATGATGCATCCAATATTTTTATTTCAGAAAGATTCTGAAAGAATTTACAGTAAGACTTCAAAGTCTTTACCAAAGTTTGTGTTCTCTAACGCTAAAGTAAACTCATTACCTTTTCCAAGTCTTCAATTTCAGAACTGAAGTTTTTACCCTCATCCATCATTTCCTCTTCTTCAAGAGTTCTTTCGTCGTCATAGTCATGGACCAACATCTCAGCAGTGGGGTCAAAATCATGATCCTCAGAAGACAGAGACCCAACTGGAATAAAACACACTGCATCACTTCACACATCCACAAGGTTATTTACAAAAGAAAGTAAGAATGCCTGTTGTTCTTCCAGTTGCTTTTGATATTTATACGTGGATTTTATTAAATGAATTTATTATACACTTTATGGGCTGTAAAGTAAGACTGTGTGGTCTTGAAAAGGTATCTAAACCAGCAGAAGAACAAGGCAGAGTATTTACAAACACTTTTACAGGCATCCAGACCTTGAAAAAGAAACCTTAGAATAGTAACAAAATTATTTCAATGGCATGATCTGAAGAGAAAATTGGTCAAACTTTTTATTGGTCAAATTCATTTGCTTAATACAGCAAGGGCTGGGCGTGGGGCAAAGTGGAAGAATGGCCGCATCCAATACTGGGGGCCCTGGGTTCAATCCCCAGTGTGGCCAAAGCACAAAATCAAAGCCAACCAACAAAATGGCAAACTGGCTGAAGAATTAAGTTCCGGGAATGGGAGGGAGACTCCCCAAGAATCAGCCAGCAAACTGAAGCTAACATTTCAAATAGACCATATATTTTACATTAGTTCTAACCCTTAACAAAGACACAAAACTCAACAGAAAATATGAAACAAATGCAACTTTCTATGAAGCAGCTATATAACAATTTAGTTTTTTTAAAGCACAGAACCATTTTATTCACATATTAAGAGTATTTCAAACTCCCCAGAATTAATCAGACAGACATCAAAATGCAAGCCCATGCTTTGGATTCCTAAAAAATGTTTAGGACTATGTGAAGGTAACACAGAAAATCCTATCTGAAGGTTTCGGAAGACATCCCACTGCAAGCTGCTACTGTCAATACAAACTTGTCTATAACACTGTATTATTTTTTAATAAAAAATCAACAGGTCACAATAAATAAATGAAATTTCCTGTTCCAAAAGAAACAAGATTTATGAAAAGCAGTATTTTCTCCATTTGTTCTGCTCTAATATTGAAAACAACTAGACCAGTGAAGTTCAGAGCATGGAAAGAAAGTAACACTGAAATCTGGGGGTATGGTCAGAGATGGATCGAAGAATATTAAACACAGCTTGCTCTATTTTTAAGCAAGCTATTACTATTTTAAAATTCCAAATATTTAAGGGCCATGTGAGATCATTACCAAAACAGTGAACTAGGCCAAAATGTTTTCATGATAGAGAGGCTCCAACTACAATTCCATGTTCCTGAGTTCAGAGACTTCTAATCATCAGCCTCCCCCCATATACACAAATAATACAAATTTCCATGAGACTTTATTTGCCAGAAGGTTTTTGTTATTTCTTTAAAGCTAAAAACAAAATATATATATATATATATATATATATATATATATATATATATATATGCTCATTTTCGTTGAAGCAGATATGGCGTAACAAAGAGAAAGATGAATATTTACTAACTAGCTCAAGCCAGAACACCCATCATTACAAATTTTCTTTCCCGAGAAACATCTGTGGTATGCCAAAGTGTCAGTGATGAAACAAAACGCTCTGAAGGTCCACTCCTGGCTTTGTCTTTGACTTGGGACCCAAGGCAAGCCATTCAAAATCTCTGGGTCTAGCTTGAGGTTTTCATCTGTGAAATACACAGGGCTAACAGAATCTCTTCCAGCTCTAAAATTCTCTCCAAATATTGGCTAATTCATTAAAAAACATGGTGTAAGTGTCTGCTTAGCTATCAAAGCCACACTGCCTTTGAATTTTTACTTAAATTGCAACTTCTTATAACAAAAACTGCTTGTCTCAAAATTAGGAAAAATTGTAAAAACACTTCTTGTACAGATACAGACAACAATTTTGAAAACAATCACTAACTCCTTTCATCCTGTGTTGATCAATTTTACTGCCTTAAAAGATAACCAAGAAAGTCTGTGAAAGTTACCTAAATACAAAAACTAAGTCTGCAAGCCAAGCGGCTTGTTCCCTCCGAAGCAGCATGGAAAGAAAGCCTTGGGGGAGCTGGGGATGATGGAAGTCCCTATCCAGAAAAGAAGAAAGAGCTAACACTCCGTTCCTAACTGAGAGACTCTGCAAAATCATTCCAATCACCTCCTTGTAAAATAAAGGCATAGATTCTTCCAGAGGCACTTTTCTGGAGCCTACCAGATGAGACATGGGAGCTAGAAAGAGGATGAGAAACTAAAACATCTCAGCAGCTGGGGAAAGATGCCACAACCTCCCTTCCTATGTAAGTCCACCTCTGCAGATTCTGGGGGCTCCTCCTTTTATCTGATTCCTGTAGTGGCTTCTGACCTCTGTACTAGATACGTTAAGATTTTCCGGGCTCAAAATAACCACATTAAACACTTTCCTGTGCAAAACTTGGAAAATGTGTGTTGCTTTTCTTCTTTTATTATTAAGGGAGCTTTATCTAACTCAATTTTCAATTTAAATACGTTATAGCCATTTCTCGAAGGACAAAGTAAAGGAAAATGTTAAAAAGTTAGTTAAAGTAAGTAATCTAAGTTGCCCCAAGTTCTGACAAATTAAAAGGACAATTTCTTTTAAATAAATAAATAAATGATAAAACCGAAACTGTTAAAATTTGAGGAAAGTGGTTTTGGGATTCACTATTTCCAGCCTGGAGGAAAAAAGTTATGTGAGAATAATAGACACATTACTTTAAAAGAAAAAAGTCTGTCTGCTGCTTTGTAATAAGGCTTTTGGGGTATTTTTTTCCCAACCTGTACAGAGAATAACAGTATAACTATTTCTTCCTCTAACGACGTAATTGCCAAATGTTCATGGGAGCTCTTTAAGATCCAAATGATGAAAAACTCGCAGGATGCATTTCTGTGTGAGCTAGATCCTTTTGGCAACAGACCTTTGAGCCCCCATTTCCCTCAGGGGACACCCCCTTCCCCGGGAAGAGGTAAGAAATTGAACAAACCTGGGCTCGAACTTCCAAAAGAAGCCTGGAAGAGAGAGAGAGAGAGAGAGAAAAGAAAACTGTGAGGTTGAATCGCACAGCAAGGCAAGGAGGCAGGCAGCACAGGCAACAGGGCGCAGAGGGGGCGGAGCCGAGCGCTCCCGGGCAGCTGCCAAAAAGTGCAAGACATAGCTTCGCTCCAATCGCTCCCGGCCCCTTTCGGGCCCCCTCTTGGCTGCCTCGCCTTCCTCCCCAAAGTCCCCAGTGTACAAACTCGCAGACACGGGACGACGACGAAGGCTGGAGTTGAAACAGGCAACTCCAAGCCACCGTTTGGGGCTCCGGCAAGTTACAAAGCCGAGAAGCCGAAGCCAGGGCAGAAGCTGGTCGGTTCGCAGCATCAGTCCTTCATCCCGGGCATCTCGGGAGTCGTCCGTCCCCCCACCTCACCCCCACCACCACCACCACCACCACCCCCACCACCAACACAGCTCACCCTGCTCTCCGCGGGCCCCAGGGCAAGTCCTCGATACGCAACCCATTTTCCCCCAGAAGGGTCTCACCCTTCTGAGACCCAGCCTGCCCTTTGGGGCGCCGCGGGAGCCCCAACTCCAGGGTTTGTTTGTCCACTGCCCCAAGCGTAGGCCCTGCTAGACTCGGACGCTGGTCCCCAGCCCTAAGCGGGAGCCCCCCCACCTTACCGGGGGCCAGAGTCACCGCCCCTGGGTCTGGGATGAGCCGGTTCCTCCCCGGGTGAGCGGTCCATCTCCGGCCCGCCCGGTCGGCTCCGGCTGTGCTCGCTCCTGCCCAGCCCCGGGGGCTCCCATCACTCCGCCCCCTCCCCCAGCTCCCCGTCCCGGGGGAGAGAGCCCGGTGGCTCGGCTCGCCCGGCCATCCCCGTCCGGCCCGTGGGGGGAAAAGGGGCTCTCGGGCCGCTCGGCCGGCGAGGGCGTCGAGGTGTGGGTCGGTCCCTGCGCCCGGGGACGCCGCACACCCCCCCACCCCACCCCACTAGGTTTCGGGGCAGGGAGTCCCGCTCCGTTCCCGCTGGCCTCGGAGCCCCGGCCCGGAGGGGCGGCGGGGCGGCAGGAGAGCCGAGGGCCGGGCCGGCTCACTCCGGCGGGGCAGTGGCGCAGCCCGCTCTCCGCGCTGCAATCCCGTCGCCGACCGAGGATCGGCCGCTCTCCACCCACCCTGACCCCGGGAGAAGGCGCCGAGCGAGCGAACGGCGGCCCGCGTCAGCCGCCCCGGCCCCAGCCCGGAGCCTCCCCCGGCCCGAGGCTCGCCGCCGCCGCCCGGCCGCCGCCGCCCGGCCCGGCTTGGGGTCGGAGCCGCCGCGGCCTAGTCCCGAAGGGAGACCGCTCCCGCGCCCGCTCCCGCCCCCCCCGGCAGCCCCGCCGCGCCTCGCCGCCGCCCCCGCGCCCCCGCCGCCGCCGCGCCGCCTTCCGAGGACCCGCGGGAGGAGCCCGGGGTCTCAGGCCGGCTGCGGGGGTTTCGGGGGGACCGCCCGGCTCCCGCTCCGGCACGGCCGCCGCTGCCCGGTTTCTCCGCTCACCTCCGCCATATTGGTACCTTTAGGGCGAACGAGCAGCGCCGAGCCCAGTCCCCGGATGGGGCGCCTGAGCCAATCGCAGCCGCCGCCGCCGCTGCCGCCGCCGCCGCCGCGGCCCGCCAGGCACCCGCCCGGAGGCAGAGGCGGCTCGGCCCCTTATAGGGCAGGCCGGCCCCGCGACGCCCCCGGCCCCCGCTCGCACACCCACGCCGTCCGGCGCTCCCGCGGCCGCCGCTCCTGCACGCGCCCGCTCGCCCGCCCGCCCCCGCCCCGCGCGCCCACGGCGCTCTGCCTTGGCTGGAGTAAAGTTCCAGGCGAACTGCGGGAGCGCGGGCGGGCGGGCGGGTTGCGGGGACCGGCCGGTGCCGTGGAGGGCCCGGAGCAAGGGGGCGGCGTGGTGGTCGTGGTGGTGGTGGTGGCGGTGGCGGCGGGGGAGACTTTGGAGGAGGACTCGACGGACTCTTCCCCCCCCCCCCCTCCCCGAAGTGAGCAAGAGTAACGCGATGGGAAGTGAAGCAAGTGGCGGATGCTGGACCCGGCAGAGGGAGGAGACCCGACGGGGAGCCCGACGACCAGGCACCTGCAGGAATGGGATGATGCGCAGCGGCGTTCCCGGGGCGTGGAGAGGGAACTGTGGAAGTAAACATTTGCCAGACGGGCTCTGGGAGATGAAGACAAACAGTTCAGAAGGAAAGGCGGAAGACCGACAGGGCAGACATGATGAGCAGGCTTGCGCGATCCAAACAAGACATTCATAGACTGTGCATTTAAATACCTTTAAAAAAAATAGACCAGTTCTATGAGTATATTAATCACAGTCTGGAAGATGACCCAAAGATTTACACTTGATAAACCTGTTAAAAGTAAGAGTGTACCAAAGACCCTCAACCGAGTTTCCAAAACTGCCTCTCATCTCCTCCGGGGAAAGGGGACAAACATTTGAGATTATACAATAAATGTAGTCCCAGGGGCAAGTGGATGGATGGACCAGAGAGAAGGAGATTTAGCAGATGTGTCTGCTCCCACATAGGCTTGATTGCCACTTTCTTTGTATGTTGGGAGTTAAGTCTAGCCTTTGCTTGATCCCCATTCCCACTGAGCAAAGTACACAAAAATAATACACTCCCAACTGGCTAGTGGCCTGCAGAGGTAGATTGTGCAAGAAGAAAGTCTGTGAGGAGTCAGTCTGGCAAACTTGGAAGACACATGTCTTTAGGTGGGATGCTAGAAATAGTGTGTGAAAACGGAAGTCTTAACTACCTGGATCCATGGATCCATGAGACATGAATACATAAATAGGAAATGCTAGGGCCTTACAGGGGGTTTGGAAAGGGTGCCAGCAAACACCAGAGCTCTCCTCCCAGCTGTCTGCCAGGAACATGTAATATTAATGGCAAAAATGAGGTTTGCATTGTAACTTCATAAATTTAAGTGCCTTTTTTTTCCCCCTGATTTTTCGAGACAGGGTTTCTCTGTGTAACCATCCTAGCTGTCCTGGAACTCAATTTGTATACTAGACTAGTCTCGAACTCACAGAGATTCATCTGCTTCTGCCTCCCAAGTGCTGGGATTAAAGGCATGTGCCACCACTGCTCGGCTAAATTAAGCACTTTCAAGATGCTTAAAAAAAAAAAAATTAAAAAAGCATACTTTTTGTGTAATTTATTTAACTTTATGTGCATTAGTGTGAAAGTATCAGATCCCCTGGAACTGGAGTTACAGACAGTTGTGAGCTGCCATGTGGGTGCTGGGAATTGAACCCTAATCCTGTGGAAGAGCAGCCAGTGCTCCCAACCTCTGAGCCATCTCTCCAGCGCCCCCAAATTTCATACTTTTAATCCAAACCTGCACTGTTGAGGTTTTAACCTAAGGTCTCCAGTTCCTGTACTCTATGAGGATGAGGCTAGAGACAGGATTGTGAAGAAAGAAGAGTTAAGATTATTGCCAAGGCACTCTCAAAAATCAAGCTTACAGCACTGCTAAAAAGTTATTTATTTATGGAAATTTTGCAGAAAAAAAAACTCACCAACTTCAAAACATCCTAAAGACATGGAAAATTACACTTTCCCTACTGTGAAAGATATCTTGTGACCTTTTGTCCAGTCAAATAACTCAAAAACTGCTGAACTTTGAAATCAGAGGTTTGGCACATGTTGTACCCACGGTCCTCAGTGAGGCGTTCAGAGTTTTTTTTTTTTTTTTTTTTTTAAAAAAAAAAGGCTTGAAGTGGAGTGCAAGTGATCAGCTCCGGGGATGAGGCGGTGAGCATGCCCTGTGGACAGAGCCGCTAAACACTGCCCCTGCAACTCTATCATGGCCAGGTCTCCAACAGCCCGCCTCTCCTTTACACCGTGAAAAAAAAAAATGTTTCATCCTACCAAATTTGGCAAATCTATGTAATAAATGTGGCCTTAGATTCTATGGGCTTCTAGCTCTGTCTAATGGACGACGGTTTCTGTAGATTCTCTGTTTCTCTGTTGCCGTTTGGACAGCTTACACACTCCACATCACAGGGGAAGCTCTGTCTGTAGTCAGAATGAGTTCATGAAATGATACAGTAAAATGAATTAGTAGCTTATTTTTTTTTTTTAACTAGGCAAAGAATTTTGTTAACCCTTTTCCAAACTTTATCCCCAGGTTTCTTCAGGGTTAATTTGCCACAAAGAATGAATTGTGTATGAGCAAACACTGAAAAGAGCTGCAGCGTCCAGGAGGCTTGGGCTTGGAAATATTAGAGATCTAGATTTTATCAGATCCATAAGCAAAAGAAATTTAAAAGGCTGTCATGATATAAAACAGCAGCTCTAGTAACGTCGGCAAGTGTCACCGGCTTCAGAAGTTGCTTCAATTCAGTGTGTCTCGTTCTTAGGAACCTCATCAAAATTCTCCACCAGATCTGGGACTTCATCATCGCCATCCTCTCCAGTAGCTAATGGTGCTTTGCCATCCACAGACTGGGCAGAGCTTCAGCCAGTCTCCTTAAACTAGGCAGACTGTCTGCCCTGAGCTGATTTAGGATGCTGGGAAGCATTTCTGTAAGCTGCTGCGTGGCCTGTTAATGGTGAAGGTGTTTGCTGCCAGAGACACCTGAACTTTCGGGTTGTTAAAGTAGATCCCCGTTCCTTGGTTTGTAAACGTGTTTACTTCTTCAATAAGCAGAGATATTGCTTACCCCTCACTTCTTTAAAGAGAACTGCAGTATTTTATCGTCTGCTGCGCTGTTCTGTGAACCACCTTCTTCCTACAAGCGGGTCTTTTCGCACTCCTGCGCACTGATGAGCACTCACGCCCGCAGTTCGGCGAGTTTTTCCTGGTTCGTGGTCATTTCTTTCATCTTGTTGTAGTGGAAATGGGGCCCGCGTGTGAGGACTAGGGTTCATGCTCAGGGGTCTCGGGGTAGACCAGCTGAGATAAGGCACACACACATACACACACACACACACACACACACACACACACACGCGCGCACACACACACACACACACCAGGATGCAAGATGGCAGCTCGAATTAGCAGTTTAGAGAGGCATAAATACTTTCCCACTCCCAATCACTAGAAAAACAGTTTATATTTTTACCACCTTGCCTTACATAACACATCCCTTTTAGATGTATAAACTCTACTATGTAGATGGATCTTTTGTTCTTCTTAATAAGACTTCCAAGAGTTAGTTCAGATAAAATGTTCCCGTGATTTGAAATAAGTGTTTTTGTTATTGTTTTGTTTTCCTGTGATTCTGACACTGTACAACAGGGGCCATTATATAGACAGTCCTATGTCGGATGTCAGGCACGATAGGATTACCATAAAAGTCAGTGTCCCCTAAAGACTGCAGTCAAAGTAATTCCTATCAATGACAGATAGGGCAAGAGTGAGGAAAAATTAAAAGCACAATAACAGTAACTTTGTGAGTAGAATCGCAATGTAATAAGTCTTTCAGCCACATTTAGAAAACATAGATGTAAAAAAAGAGAGCCAATGACATTGGCTCAACCGGGAGGGAGGCTAACCCCACAGAAAAGAAGAGCACAGATCATGAAGGACAGCATAGAACGTGACAGTTATAGCATAAAGCATGGCGGCCAGACAACACCAACAAAAGTCAATACGATTGGTTATTTGATCCTGGTCATCTTTGAGACGCTACATGGAGATCCTTCACTAGAACAGACATTCAGCACACTTTAAATGTCCTGCCTGTGCTGTACCGTATCAGTAATTTAAAGAAACACCCTCTTCCTTTGCCAGGGCTCCAAAAGCTCCTAGCCGATTTTATGAACTGTTTCATGGAGTTTCCGTCATGAAACTACATGGAAAGTGGTTTGTAATCGCGTTACAAGAAGGCAATATCAATATCCAGCTATCTATAGGCTCCCTCTAGCCCAAGGGCAAATAACGAGCTATCTGAACATGATGCCTCCATTTAAAACGCCTGTCACAGTCAAGCAGAACCCAGAAAGAAGTGAGGCAGGCTAGTGTAGACAAAAGCCAGAGAGATGGCCATTTCGGATGTGGGATGTACTGCCTAACGGGACAGCAACCAAGCTTCAGCAGACTGGCGCTTGACCTGTGGAAAAGGTGGAAGCAGGGCTTCTGTACATTCCAGTTTGCCAGCAGCAGCTGAGAAGCAGAATTATGTGAAGTGTCTGTTTTTTTCTTTTTTATTTGTTTGTTCATTTTGTTTTTTAAGGTTGTTGACTAAGAAAAAACAAAAAAGCTAGGTGCAGTGGTAGGTAGCTGCGATCTCAGCTACTCGGAAAGCTGAGGCAGAAAGATCGCTTGAACTCATGAGTTTGATGCCCCAAACAACATGGCAAAAACCAGCCTCAAAAGCAACCAAAGACCACAGGTAAGTACATCACAGCCATCCCGCAAGCTTCCAGTTTATAAATTCTGACCGAGAACATTCACTGAAAATTAACTCTTGCTAGGGGTTTATCTCAGTGGTAGAGAGCCTGCCTAGCATACGCAATGCCCTACACCAAATTAACCTCTCTATAAGGCTTCAAATGAATCTGTAATGATAATAATTCAGGCCAGCACCAAGCCAAGCTACTTCCATTTTTTTCCTGATTATATCTACTTCTGCACTATGATACTGGATTAAATAAGATTTTAAGTTTAATACAGTTTCGAGAATTATCCTGAATACCTTTTGCTGGGAAGAGTGGCTTCTGTCTGAGGAGGTGAATTGGTTATGATAAGCTTTGTCTAATAAGGATTACCGACAAAAAGGAAATGATTTACATGGTAAGTAAAGACTTCACACTGATTAAAAGGGTCTTCTCATGCGTAAGGAGAAAGGAGTCTGGTCCAGAGACATGAGCACTCCTCCAAGAGTCAAGGCCATAAAAGTAAGATGGACTCATTAAGTTAACATAGCCTTGTTAGTGACCCCAGTTCCATCTTCCACCTCAGTGATTTCACATTTATTTAAGTTACATCCTCAAATATATATATATATATATACATATATACATATATACATATATACATATATATATATAATACATATGTTTACGTTTATTGTAGTGTATGAGTGTTTTTTTCAAAGAGACAGTATACTTTTTCAATAATTTATTTATTTTTATTTTATGTGCATTCATTCGTGTTCTGCCTGTATGCATGTCTGTGTGAGGGTGTCAGATTTTGTAGTTACAGACAGATGTTAGCTGCCATGTGGGTGCTGGGAATTGAACTCATGACCTCTGGTAGAACAGTCAGTGCTCTTAACCACTGAGCTATCTCTCCTATCCCTTGTATGAGTGTTTTGCCTGCATTTATTTTTGTGCATCACTTACCTGCTTGGAGTTCTCAAAAATCAGAAGAGGGAATCAGATCCCCTAGATCTGGAGTTATGATTGGTTGTAAGCTACAGTTTGGGTTCTGGGAACTGAACCAGGGATTCCTGTAATAGCAACAACTGCTCTTAACAGCTGAGCCATCTCTTCATTCCTCAAAATATTTTTATTTTTTATTTATTTATTTATTTATTTTTTTGGGTTTTTTTTTTTTTTTCGAGACAGGGTTTCTCTGTGTAGCTTTGCGCCTTCCTGGAACTCACTTGGTAGTCCAGGCTGGCCTCGAACTCACAGAGATCCGCCTGCCTCTGCCTCCCGAGTACTGGGATTAAAGGCGTGCGCCACCACCGCCCGGCTCTCAAAATATTTTTAATAACTGTGCTTTCCCCCACAAATTCAAGTTAATGTCCTTTTTCATTTTTTTATGTGTGCGTGTGTTTCTGTGCATGCACACACATGTGCACTTTCTTGTCTGTGTACCATGTGTTTGCAGGCATCCGAGAGATCAGAAGATAGTGTTGAATTCTCAGGAACGGGAGTCACAGCAGTTGTCAGGCGTCCTGTGTGGGCACTGGGAACTGAACCCAGGTCCTCTGCAGGAGCAGCAAACACTCTTAACTGCTGAGCCATCTCTCCAACCCTGACGTTTTATTGTTTAAATAATTGCAAAGAATATGCCCTCTGGCATATTTTAATAATGACCATTAAAATTAAGCCTTTATTTATTTTATTTATTTATTTTTTTATTTTTTTGGTTTTCGAGACAGGGTTTCTCTGTGTAGCTTTGCGCCTTTCCTGGAACTCGCTTTGGAGACCAGGCTGGCCTCGAACTCACAGAGATCCTCCTGCCTCTGCCTCCCTGAGTGCTGGGATTAAAGGCATGCGCTACCACCGCTCGGCAAAATTAAGCCTTTATATAACACGTCAAAATGTATACAATAGATTCTTAATTACCATATGAAGTTGATGCTCCATCATTCTTTAACAAATAAAGTCTGTGTGTGTATGTGTGTAATGTGTATGTATGTGTGTGTAGTGTGTATGTGTGTGTGTGTAGTGTATATGTGTGTGTATATGTGTCTGTGTGTGTGTAGTGTGTATGTGTGTGTAGTGTGTATGTGTGTGTCTGTGTGTGTAGTGTGTATGTGTGTGTAGTGTGTATGTGTGTGTATGTGTGTAGTGTGTATGTATGTGTGTGTAGTGTGTATGTGTGTGTGTAGTGTGTGTATGTATGTGTAGTGTGTATGTGTGTGTGTGTCTGTGTGTGTGTGTAGTGTGTATGTGTGTGTGTGTAGTGGGTGTATGTATGTGTAGTGTGTATGTGTGTAGTGTGTATGTGTGTGTGTGTAGTGTATGTATGTGTGTGTCTGTGTGTGTAGTGTGTATGTGTGTGTATGTGTGTAGTGTGTATGTGTGTGTGTGTAGTGTATGTATGTGTGTGTATGTGTGTCTGTGTGTGTGTAGTGTGTATGTGTGTAGTGTGTATGTGTGTGTGTCTGCACACATAGGTTATGACAGTGGAAATGGAGTCATCTTGGGTAGTGGAGAGAAAGGGTAAGGGAGTACACGTGATCAGAAAAGGAGGAGCTATTTGAGAGAGGGAGGGGCAGTGGGCGAAGGGGTACTGGGAGGGCAGCAGGAGTGTGAAAGACTGAAAACAAAGTACAGTGACACATAGCTAAAGTACATGGCACATAAAACCCATTTGTGCCGGGCGGTGGTGGCGCACGCCTTTAATCCCAGTACTTGGGAGGCAGAGGCAGGCGGATCTCTGTGAGTTCGAGGCCAGCCTGGTCTACAGAGTGAGATCTAGGACAGCCAGGGCTATACAGAGAAACCCTGTCTCGAAAAACCAAAAAAAAAACCAAACACCAAAACGATATTTCTTCTTTAACAACAAGAAAATTTTACCCAAATCTCTTTTCTCTTAGAACACAAATTCCCATTCTAGTCTAAGCAAGTACACTGTGATTTATGTGTGGAAATCTTTTTCCTGATATATTACTTTCTTTGCAGCAACAACATCCTTCTCAGTCAAGATAAATTTCCTCCAGATTGCGTTATCAGTCTAATTATTATCAGTTTGTCATTGATCAAAACAGTGTACATGTATTATTTTTTATTAAAACTTATTAACAAAAATTACATTGGAAGTCAATCTCTCGGTAGGGTAAATAGTATCTTTAAACATTAATTCATGTCCCTGTTAATGAATGATGCTTAATACTAGAATACAAGTTTAATGTCAACTGTATTCTTGGTCTTTTTACAGATACACCCTTTGAAAAACCATATTTATAAGTGCATAGCTAGAAATGGATTTTATTACTAAATCATCATTTAAGCTCTTTGACATATTTATTTATTTTTGATTTTTCAAGACAGAGTTTCTCTGTGTAGCCCTGAGTATCCTGGAACTCGCTCTGTAGACCAGGCTGGCCTTGAACTCAGATCCACCTGCCTCTGCCTCCCGAGTGCTGGGATTAAAGGCATGTGCCACCACCAGCCAACCTCTTTCAAATTGTTTGAATTATCATTCATTGAAATTCTTTGTAATCGTCATGTTGTTATTCTCTCTCAAATAGTATTTGGAGACTGGGGGATGGCTCAGTACCTATGCGTGCTTATTGTGCAGACATGAGGATATGACTGCAAACCCCCAGCACCTTATAAAAGCCAAGCAGGGCTGCACATGCCTGGAACCCCAAGAATGGAGGGTGGAGAGAGGTGGATTCCATCACCAACCAGCCAGCCTAGCCAAAAACAGTGAGCTTCTAGATCCGTGAGAGACCCTGCCTTAAAGAAAAAAGGAAAAATCAGTAGAGGACACCCAACCATCTCCTGAGGCTTCCACAATCGTGCACGCAAAGATGTAAGCAACACATAATATTTAAAAAAAAAAACAAATTTTAAATGATCTATAAACTGAAATTTTATTGAAGATAAAGAATTAAAGACTGGCTTTCAAAATGATCATTCAGCCCTTTAGTCTTTTATAATTACTTCAATATCAGTGTTACCAACAAAAGACTGCTTAGATTTGTGAAGAAACTATTAATCACACTACTTACCTTCGCTTCAAGACTCTATTTCCCTCAATAGTCTCAGAAAAGAGTCAAAATGGAAGTGTTATTAATCTCCTATTCTCTCCGATGCAGTATTTGTAAGTAAAATGCTTGTATCTCATCATACATTTAAAATATATTTCTGTCAAGTTCTCTGTGCTGCAGATTAAGCCCTTTCAGCTTGGGGGAAATGCCCTTCTGTAGCTAGAGTTTTCCTGCCTGGCCCACAGTCAGGACAAATCTCTCTCACCTGCCAGTCCCACAGCCGCTCAGACCCGACCAAGTAAACACAGAGACTTATATTGGTTACAAACTGTATGGCCATGGCAGGCTTCTTGCTAACTGTTCTTACAGCTTAAATTAATCCATTTCTATAAATCTATACCTTGTCACGTGGCTCGTGGCTTACCGGCATCTTCACATGCTGTTTGTCATCGTGGCAGCTGGCAGTGTCTCTCTGACTCAGCCTTCCACTTCCCAGCTTTATTCTCCTCCTTGTCCCGCCTATACTTCCTGCCTGTCCCCTGGCCAATCAGTGATTTATTTATTGACCAATCAGCAACACACTTGACATACAGACCATCCCACAGCACCCTTCACACTACTAGACCCCTCTGTCAAACCTAACCGCCAAGTCACAATTGGATTCTTTTAGGAAAGTCTCATTTCATGCTTCAATTCTAATGAACATGTTGATTCTTTCAAAGCTTATTTTATTTATTTACAACAGCTTTATTAATTCTGAGAGTTTCATAAAATGTACTTTGAATATATTGAAACTCCTCTCTCAATTCCTCCCATAAACACACCCTTCACCCTCCCATCTCTTCCCTCTCAACTTTGAGCTCTCTCTCTGTCTGTCTGTCTCTGTCTTTCTGTCCTCTGTCTCTCTGTTCCTCTCTGTCTCTCTCTCTTTGCCTCTATCTTTGCCTGTCTCTGTCTCTCTCTGTTTCTGCCTCTGTCTCTCTGTCTCTATCTCTGTCTCTCTCTCTCTGTTTCTCTCTCTTTTCCCTAACCAGTCATGGTGGGTGTGTCATATCATACAGGAGATTGACTCCCTTTCTCCCAGCACCTGTCAGATGTCCATAGTCCTTCAGCTGGGGGTGGGATTTCCTGTCCACCTTTCCCCACCTATCCTAGGATTTCATCCGTCTTGAACTTGTGTAGGTCTTGTGCACGCTGTCACAATTGCCATGAGTTCGTACGTGCAACTGCCCTGTTGGGTCTGGAAAACGCTGTTCCTTTGAAATCACTCACCACCTTCCTTCTTGAAGTCGCTGAGTCTTGAGGGGAGGGGTGTGATATGAAAGTCCCATTCAGGGCTGAGCACTCTGCAGGGTCTTGGTTGTGCAACAGTTTCTTCTGAGATTGGGACGTTCAACCCCATAGGGAAGCTCTCTAAACAGGAAGGTAAACAACTCAAAACAGCCCCAGAAGGTCCCTGAAGCAGACCAACTTCACTAGGTCTCCCCCTGCCAGAGTTAACAGGGAAAGCTGGGAGTCCCTCCTAGGCAAACCAAGCTGCAAAGACGATTCTTGAGACCAGAGCAGCTGCCTGGAAGAAACAGAAACAACATGAGCTATTTGGAAAGGTTTAGACCAAGTGAGTCCCTTGGAAAAGGACACTCCCCAAACTGTTGAGCTGTCTAAAGGCGGTGTAGTGTGCTCCAGGTTCCCAGCTTTTATAAGCAGGCAGCCATGTTGGGGTGGGCCTTGGTGATGCAGCTCTCTTTGAATCATTTCTGCTCCTCTAAGTAACCCCTCACCCATATTCTTGTAGTAACCCCAATAAAACTCATTGGTTCACCAAGTTGGATTTTGGTGGTATCCATACTTTGGTCTGTTCTGGGTTCCTCTGGAGTGAGTAGACATTCAAGTTGTGTCTCCCCAGGAAAAGTTCTGTCACACAACGGTCTTATTCTCCGCACATTGACCAGATGAGAATTTCTGTGTTAATTGCCACCTACTCAAGGAGAAGCTTCTCTGATGAGGGGTGAGAGATGTTGAGACATATTTTAAATCACCAAGAAATAAATTATAAAGCTCATTACAAGATAGACTGCTAAAAGTAGAAAATTCAAGATTAAAAAGAAGCAAAATCTAAATAAATAAATGAATTTTTTCATTTTATATTGAGTTATAAAAACATGAGAAAAATGAAGGTAAAATAAAAAGGTTGAGCCGGGCGGTGGTGGCGCACGCCTTTAATCCCAGCACTCGGGAGGCAGAGCCAGGCAGAATGCTGTGAGTTCGAGGCCAGCCTGGTCTCCAAAGCGAGTTCCAGGAAAGGCACAAAGCTACACAGAGAAACCCTGTCTTGAAAAACCAAAAAAAAAAAAAAAAAAGGTTGAGCATACAAACCAACTAGTTCATCATTTCT